>NC_132916.1:16205064-16823064 GCF_047675955.1 Chlorocebus sabaeus | reverse complement strand
TTGCTATCACTAAAGTTTCTCCCATACCAGCAAGTGATGTGTAGCTGTGGCCGAAGTCATAGTCTGTGAAATGGCAAAGCTTCTGAAATGTTGAATGCATTATCGAAGTTTTTCTGTGGCCTGAATTGCCTTTTCAAAAATATTTTGTGCAGACCATATAATTTTCCTTTGTTCCATGACATTAATGGATTGCTTGGTCTGTAAACTACTTTCCTTATTTAATACAAATACCCCTTCAATCGAAATTCCCTGACTTTGACAAATGACATGCCAAAAGAACTAACAGACTTCACTGCAGCTTAAATGAGTGTGTGCATTCGTTTATTCTCTAGTTATTTTTACTGTACAGTGCTCTGCTTATTTATTCAAAAATAAAAACAGATGGCGTACTTGCTTCTGCTTCAGGTTCTACCAGCAGCTCTTTGTCGATTGCATAAAAGCTGTTTGCAAGCACATTTTTCTTTATAAAGGAAAAATGTAATGAAGGTGTCCAAAGACCCTTAAATTATTGTGGAAATTTAACCCACTACATACAGGGTCACGGAGTGAGTAGAGGGAGTGTGGAAGCTTTTCAGCCAACCATTCAGTCTGATTTCTGGCTTGAACCTCATCGTATTTTCACACCAATTCAACTCAATGAGTTGTTTTATAGGAGTTAATACCAGGCAACGAACAAGATTAAAACACTTATCTCTGAGCTTAAAGTAAATAACATGGCACTCTGAAAAATAAAGTTGACTGATTTCTCTAACACTAAGTGAAAGTTTTTTAAATCATTGATTATAAACCGTAGCAATGTCTTTAACTGCATGCCTTCAAATATAAGTAACTTTCACTGAATTAACTAACGTTATTGCTAATGTGGAAATAAGTGATTTGACAAGGACTGTCCTCAGCTGAGTTCCAGCTGCCCACGTTAGTTGGGGATGTTAATGACATGAATTATATTTGACTCAATAATCATCACATCAAGTATAGAGCTGTCTGGTCATACAGAAGAAATTATTTAAAAGCAAGCAGGCTATTCCATACCTCCATAATATTTCCTATGGGTTGCTATCGTTGTTCTGGTTTGCTAAAAACTTTTAAAATTTGCCTTTCTTTCACCTGGTACTATAGTCTACCATCCAAATAGTCGTTTCCAGATAGATTATTTCACCACCTTACTGGTTCTTATTTTAATAAAAGGCAATTTATATGTTTTTGCTTTCTGATGCTTCTCTGACACCACAAGTTGATATTTTTAAAAGACCTAATTTTCTTCAAAGTCAGTAATATTCTGCTAACTCTAAAACTGGCTCACTAAGGGCTGATGTTCTTGCTCTTCTAGGAGTTAGAGATAAAAGTGAATGGCTTCTTAGTAGCAGCTCAATTCCAGCAAGCCTCCCAGCAAACGTTAGGAAAACTAGAATTTATTGGATGATATCTGAGGATGCATCCTTTACTCCAGCTCTAGAAGTACTTCAAATGTGATGTATTCCTCACTTTATTCTCACCAGAGAATTATCATCCTCAAGATATCAAAACTGGGTGCTGATGGTACAACCACTTTGGAAAGCCGTTTGGCAGTTCCTCACAATGGTAAGCATAGAGTGACCTTGTGTATCTACTTCTCAGTACACAAGAGAAGTAAGAACATGTGTCCACACAAAAACTTTAGGCATGAATGTTTATTGCAGCGTTATTCACAACAGTCATAAAGCAGAAACAACCCAAATAAACTGATGAGTGAATGAACAAAATGTGGTGTAGTCATATAATGATTGAGAATAAAACGATATGATATGATACACTGTAAAACATGGCTGAAACTTGAAAACATTTTACTAAATAGAAAAGAAAACAATCACACAGGAACATATACTGCGTAATTCTGTTAATATGAAAGGTCCACACTAGATGGCTCTATAGGGGAGAAAAATAGATTACTGCTTGCTTAGAGCTTGGGGAAGGGGAAGAGTAGGCACTAGGGGGGAAAGGGGAGTGACTGCTAATGGGTGTGTGAGAGTTTTTTTGGAGGGTGATAAAAATGATCTAAAATTAATTGTGATTGATCGTTGCAAAACTCTGCTAACATACCAAAAATGACTGAAATGCCTGCTTCAAATGGGTGAGTTTTATCATACATCATTTGTTTCCATAAAGTTATTAAAAATGAGTACCACTTATTGTGTTTAATATGGGTTAAACATTAGGAGATATATATATATATAGAGAGAGAGATACAGATATACATATATATACACATATATACACACACACACACACACATACACTTATTTAATTCTCTGAACAATCATTTTTAGGCAAGAAAACCAAAGCCAGAGATGTTAAGTGACTCACTGAGGCTCATATAACCAGAGATTAGAATAACAAGCTGATTTGACTCTGTAATGACAAAGCTGTAACATATGGTCATCAAGATGCTGCCTTCGGAAAGGGAGCAGATGTGCGTTATTCGGCAAACCAGGATAGCTTTTACAGTCAATGAAACATGTTGCTAACCCATAGCAAGCCTAAGCAAGCAATAAACCTCATTCGGTTGTCTTTCTGAAAGAAACACTGTCTACACGACCTATACAATCTGGACGATACAAGTTTGTTTGTTTTTTTTTAATTTAAATGGTCAACCGGTTTGAATTGGTCCAAAAACCTGTCTTTAAAAATAGTTAGAGGAATTTTTTAACTCAAGGTTTTATAAGGGCATATAAGCAATAGAATGATTGAGAACAATGCATGACATAAACTTTTCAATCTACTTAATATATAATTAAAATATAATCCTATGCTGTAAACCAAAATTAATATATATGAAACTCTGGCATTAACTTCCACTTGAGAATTGGGAAAGTTACAGAATAACAAAGAAAAGAACCTGAGATGGTGCCCCTTTGATCACACTCAGCTAAGGATTTCCTCTATTCTAGACAGTCACAACTGTGCTGAATGCTTTACATAAATTTATATACTTGTTCTTCACAATCATTCCAACATGTGTGTTATTATTACAACTGAGAGTTGAGTAGACTGCTTCTTAGAAAGGTACATTGCTAATGTCAGATAGAAAACGAAAGAACCTGAATTTGACCTAAGTTGCGTTGTTCAGAGGCTATGACCTCTCCTTTCTGTGAGGCTGTAATCACATGTTTTGTACTGGTTGCTAGAAATGATAAAGGCCATCCCTCAAAATTAGAACACAGATAACTTGCTACCATATATGAATGAGAAAGAAGGCAATTTATCATCTCAATGAATTTTAAAAAGGCTATAGTTAATCCTCTCTCAAGACACATTATTTCTTTCCTCAGACATTCACCTACTAGCCAATGAGCAGGGTCTTTAAGCATGTGCCTACCAAAAACCCTTCTAAACATTCCATGTCATTGATTTCCTAAACATCAGTTCTCTAAAACATTAATAAGATTGTATCGTTCTTGATTGTGCCAAAGCAGGATGTTAGAGGTAACGCTGAAAGCGACCCAATAGTCCCATAGATAATTTTTTTGTCTGGTTGTTTTTTAAATAAACATAGAAATTGACCCTTCTGGTCTTAAAGCTTGAAACTTGTATTTGTTTTATCTCTGTTCCTTCCTCAGAAAAGGACCTTCAGGCTGCTCAGATAAAAAAGTATCAAAGAACTGAAACTCACCACATCACCACATCCAGACAATGAGATGAGAGACCCCTCATTCATCGTGAGTGCTCCGTTACCCCTTCCCAGTTCCTGTTTTCTTACACATTGTTATATTTCCTCCCACTATATAAACCCCTACTTTTAGTCAGTCAGGGAGATGGATTTAGGATTCCCATCTCCTCAACTGTGGCGTCCAACTAAAGCTGCTTTCTTTGTCTTCCTTCCTTCCTTGGTAGTACTCGGTGCCTTAGTGATTGGCTTTCTGTGCGGCGAGCAGCCGGACCGAGACCAACCCCCAGGTGTTTTGGTAACAATATCGAATGTCTCTATCTTCAATCATATCATTTTTATTACTATGATAAAATTGGCAAGTTTGGCTTCTGACCTTGAAACTAAGAATCAAGGCTTCCAGTTGCATCTGTTTTCCAGCTGGTCATAATGTGCTAGGCATCATCCTGTAAATAATCTATATGATTCTCTTTTAAAGAAAAAAAATGAGAAAACGTATATAGTAGACTACCTCATCTGTGGTTCTTCTTTCCATAGTTTCAGTTACCCAGGGTCAACAGGAATCTGGAAATATTACTTATGGTAGATATTTTAAGAAAGAGACACCACATTCACTTAACTTTTATTTAATTAATTAATGTATTTATTTTTGAGATGAAGTCTTGCTCTTGACCCTCAGGTTGGAGTGTGATGACGTGATCTCAGCTCACGGCAACCTCCGCCTCCCGGGTTCAAGTGATTCTCCTGTCTCAGCCTCCCAAGTAGCTGGGATTACAGGCGCCTGCCACCACATCCGGCTAATTTTTGTACTTTTAGTGGAGATGGGGCTTCACCATGTTGGCCAGGCTGGTCTTGAACTCCTGACCTCAGGTGATCCACCCGCCTCAGCCTCCCAAAGTGCTGGGATTACAGATGTGAGCCACCATATCCAATCACATAACTGTATTATAACATAATGTTATAAGTGTTCTACTATATTATTATTGTTAACCTCTTACTGTGCCTAATTTATAAATTAAACTTTATCTTAGAGATGTATGTATGAGAAAAAAACATAGTATATATAGGGCTCAGCACCATCTGCAATTTTAGGCATCCACTGGAGGCTTACAATGTATCCCCCATGAATAACGAGGAACTACTGTAATACTATTTTAAATCTTATTTTTTTAACTGAACTATTGCCAAATGAGCAATCTATATTTCCTAGGCACTGTTAGTACTTGACTACAATGTTAAATTATTTTCCTGTCTCTTTTCAATCTGTCTTCTCAAACTGGATAATTGATTGGTTTACTTGTATTTTCAATTGGGTAGTATAAGCTGCAGCTGAAATGAGTGACTCCTTAGCGTTTAAAGATACAGGCAGGTTTCACATCTTTTTTTAATTCCCTAAATAGTTCAATTAAACCCTTAAGCCTAAAAAATCCCGCAGTTTACAAAATTAAACATGTTTTTTAATGTAGTCATTGTGCTTGCTAGCAAATCAGTATTTGTGTAGGTTTAGGTTTAGTATGAGGGTGCTGGGGAACCCAAGTTAAGAGTAAGCATTTTGGTGCCACAATGTTTAAAAAAATAATTTTGGAATTTATTCAACTAGCATATTTTAAAAATACATGTTTGGCTTACAAATCCAAAGACAATTGTTAAAATGCTCTATAAATATGAGGCAAAGTAGTGTGGAAAAGTGGAGAAGAAGACACTAAGCTTTACAATCCATACCTCTAATAAAGAGACATGATGGGAGAATATAATCTCACCACCCTAAAGCCTGTCTGTACAAATTTCAAGCAAGTTTTTCAATCTCCCTACACCTCAGTTTTCTCATTTATACTGGGATGATGCTTAGAGCCTTGTCACCTCATATGGTTTATAATTCAAATAACTTCACTCATTTCCATGTCTTACTGAATGCATAATAATGTTGAAAACATTTACTACAAGTTGGTCTTATGTAAATAAATTACATGTTTTAGAATCCTTTTTCTGGATATACATTAAAAATTTAAGGACTAAAATTATTTTGTACTATGTATTACTTAGATTTAGTCTCATAACAATTCTAAATATTTCAAATTATGAGTTATTTTGTTTCATTGCATGGCACTCATATTTTTTCCTAAATCACTTTGTTGTAGAGGAAGACATGAATTCACTTTTGCTTCACTGAAGTCTAGAGCTAGAAATCCCAGCTACTTGGGAGGCTGAGGCAGGAGAATGGCATGAACCTGGGAATGGGGCTTGCAATGAGCTGAGATCAGGCCACTGCACTCCAGCCTGGGTGACAGAGCGAGACTCCATCTCAAAAAAAAAAAAAAAAAAAAAAAAAAAAAAAAAAAAAAAAAAAATCCTTACATCAATTCCAGCCTCCTAGATTCCCACAATCCTAGCCACAGAATTGCCGCTCAACCCTCACGGGCCCTGAGACTAACATAGGGAGCTACCTGGACACTGAACAACAACACTGCTCCGGGAAAGGAGTTCATGCTTGGGCCCGCACACCCCTTAAGTCCTAAGCAGTTGCAGCAAAGTGCCTTTTGAGATCCTAGCCCTCTCCACCCTGCATTCTGCTAGAGGCTCAACAGACCCCGCACCTCCACATCCCCTGAGCTTCATTCACTTCCACAACATGCTGGGTTGCCATCAGGGTCACAGTGGGAATCGTTGGTAACAACCCCACTGCCCTCAGCTGCAGAGCCACTACACATTTTCATGTGCCCCAAGGGCAGACTCTCCCACCCACAGCGGCGACCACTGTAGGCTACTGCTGTTGGGGCTAAAGGAAGAGCACAGTGCTTGCTCTCCACCTGCTTGCCTTTGACTGTTGTCACTGAAAGTAACCCACCCTCCTCCCCTGTAACAGGGCTGCAGCATGGCCACAGCCACCCCCACCTGCACATTCTACCAGAAGCCTAGGGATCGCTCCTCCCCTGCCTACGCCAGCCAGTGCCTACGCATACCACCTAGGGGGCCGAGGACATCTGGGGATTGCTCAGCCTGGCCTACTATGATTGGCACCTGAACATTTGTCTTGAGGAACTGGGGTCACGCCCACCCAACCTGTCACTACCACCACAGCTGGCACCCACCCATATGCACCAACTCTGGGGCTGGGGACTGGTGCAAAATCTCATTGCAGCCACCACCAACACTAGCATAAACTGCTTGGGAGTCATAGTGTTGTCATGCTACGGCTACTGCCATTGCCCATGCCACATCTACTGCTCACGAGCCCAAAGTTCCACTCACCCAACTGGCTCACTGGCACTACCACGACCCAAGAAAGCTGCCTGGAGACCCAAGAATTAGCCAACCTGGACTTACTAACACCAGTGCCATTCTATGCCTCTTGGAGACCCAAGGATGACCGTGCTCAGCCTGCTGCTGCCACTATTGAGGTCTGATGACTGGTCCACCTGGCATCTTTATTCCCATAGAAACTTCACCATGGCCTCTACAAACCATACCTTAAGCCACTGGGGAAATCGATGACCCCACTGACACTGTTTACAGCTGAAGAAATCACATGGAGACTTCCCTACTGCCTGCACCCACAATCAGAACCAAAGTGCCCTATCCAACCAACACTACTGATACATCTTTAGGAAAAAGTCCTCCCCTATGAAAGTAAATTCAAGAAACTGGAAAAAGCAACTGTCACACCAGATGAGCAGATATCAATGTAATAACATGGAAAGGAAAGGAAAGGAAAGGAAAGGAAAGGAAAGGAAAGGAAAGGAAAGGAAAGGAAAGGAATGGAAAGGAAAGGAAAGGAAAGGAAAGGAAAGGAAAGGAAAGGAAAGGAAAGGAAAGGAAAGGAAAGGAAAGGAAAGGAAAGGAAAGGGAAAGAAAAGAAAGGAAAGGAAGGGAAGGGAAGGGAAGGGAAGGGAAAGGAAAGGAAAGGAAAAAGGGAAGGAAAAGGAAAGGGGAATGGAAGGAAAGGGGGGAATGGAAGGGAAAAGGGGGAATGGAAGGGAAGGGAAAGGAGGAAGGAAGGATGGACAAGGAAATATGATGCCTCCAAAGGAATGCAAAAATTCTCCAGCAACAGATTTCAATTAAAAAATTCAAGAAGTCCCAGAAAAACAATTAAAAATCATGATATTAAAGAAGTTCAATTAGATATAAGAGAACTCAGAAAAATGACACAAAGACATTTTTTAAAAATCGGTATACAAATGAGCAATGTACCAAAGAGATAGATATTATAAAAAAGAACCAAACATAAATTCTGGAACTAAAGTATTCTTTGGATGAAATATAAAATATGTTCATAATCTTTGATAATGCACTAGATCAAGTGGAATAAAGAATTTTAAAGCTTGAGACAGATCTTATGCAATAACCCAATCAGAAAAATAATTTTTAAATAATAAAGCAGAATGAACAAAACCAAGGTGACACATGAGGCACCACAAAGTGACCAAATATTCCAATTTTCAGTGGCCCCAAAGGAGAAGAGAAAACAAAAGGGAGAGAAAACCTATTTAATGAAATAATAGCTGGAAACTTCCCAGGTCTATCCAGAGATTTAGACATACAGAAACAAGAAGCTCAGTGATCCCCAAATAGTTACAATTCAAAAGGTTCTTCTCTATGGCACAATTAGAGTCAAATGTCAAAAGTCAAAAAGAAAACAGCAAGAGAAAAGCCCCTAGACACTTATAAGGGAATCCCCATCAGACTAAACAGATTTCTCAGCAGATATTTTACAGGTCAGGAGAGACAAGGATGATATATTCAAAGTACTGAAAGAGAAAAAACTGCTCAGCCAAGAACAGTTTACTCAGCAGTTTTCCTTCATATGAAGGAGAAATAAAATCTTTCCTAGACAAGCAAAAGCAGAGGGAATTAATCACTAGACTGGCCCTACAAGAAATACTTAAGGGACTCCTATGCCTAGAAGTGAAAGATGATATCTACACTCATGAAAACACATAAGAGCATAGAAGCCCCCGGTAGAGTAAACACACAAATAAGGAAGACAAAGGACTCAAATGTTACCACTAGAGAAAACCACCAAACCACATGATAAACAATAAGAGAGAAAGGAATAAACGATGTACAAAAACAACCAGAAATCAATTAATAAAATGGTGAGAATAAGACCTCACTATCAATAAGAACTTTGAATATAAACAAATTACACTTTCCACTTAAAAGATATAGAAGAGCTGAATGGATATACAAACATAACCCAATTAGTTACATGCTGCCTACAAGGAACTCAACCCACTCATAAAGACACATACACACTGAAAGAAAAAGGATGAAAGAAAGGTATTTCATGCAAATGGAAACCAAAAGCAAGTGGAATTACTGTACTTACGCTATTCTTATATCAGACTAAATAAACTTTAAGTCAAAAACAGTAAAAAGAGACAAAGAAGGTCATTATATAATGATAAAGGGACCAATTCAGTAAGAGGATATATCCATCTAAACATATACACACAGCACTGGAGCACTCAGATACATAAAGCAAATATTATTAGATCTAAAAAGAGAGGTAGCCTTCAACACAGTAATAGCTGGAAACTTCAACACCCTATTCTCAGAATTAGATCGTGTAGACATAAGATTAAGAAAGAAACATGCAATTTAAACTTCACGTTAAACCAAATGGACCTAGCAGATATTTACAGAACATTTCATCCAATGTGTACAGAATACACATTCTTCTCATTAGCACATGGAACATTCTCCAGAACAGACCATATGTTAGGATGCAAAACAAGTCTTAACAAATTTTTAAAAATCAAAATTATATCAAGTATCTTCTCAGACCACAATGAAATGAAACTAGAAATAAATAACAAGAGGAAGTTCAGAAAGTATACAAATATATGGCTATGATTAAAAAGTCAGAAAAATAATAACAGATGCTAGTGAGGACGCAGATAAAAGAGAACTCTTACACATTGTTGGTGGGAATGAAATTAGTACAGCTACTATGGGAAAGGATATGGAGATTTTTCAGACAACTAAAAATAGAACTACCGTATGATTCAGCAATTTCACTACTGGGTAGTTATCCAAAGGAAGAGAAATCAGTATATCAGAGGAATACCTGCATGTTCATTGCAGCACTATTCACACTAGTGAAAGTATGGAATCAACCCAAGTGTCTATCAACAGACAAATGAATAAAGAAAATATGATAAATATACGTAACAGGATACTATTTTGCCTTAAAAAAGAACGAAATCTATGTTATTTGCTGCAATATGGATAGAACTAGAGATCATTAAGTAAAATAAGCTAGGGACAGAAACACAAATATTGCATATTTTCACTCACATGTGGTCTCTAAAAATTTAGATCTCATGGAGATAAAGGGTAGAATGATAGATACCAGAGGCTGTGAATGGTGTGGAGGGCGGGTCAGCGTAAGAATGAAGAGAGATTGGTTCATGGGTACAAACATACAATTAGATACAGTTATATAGGAGAAATAAGTTATAATGTTTGACAGCAGAGTACAGTAACCATGGTTAACAACAGTGCATTGTATATTTCAAAATAGCTAGATGAGAGGACTTCAAATGTTCCCAACACACAGAAAAGAAAAATACTCGAGGTGATAGATTTCCCAAATATCCTGACTTAATCATTACATGCTCTATGCACCTAACAAAATATCACATGTACCCCATAAATAGATACAAATATTATGTATCAATAAAAAAGAGAAATGAAAAAAGTAAAATTCAGCTCCTCTTCCACTAGCTACTAGCTACATTTAAAATTTTCTTTTTCTTTTCTTTCTTTTTTTTTTTTTTTTTGAGATGGAGTCTCGCTCTGTCGCCCAGGCTGGAGGGCAGTGGTGCGATCTCGGCTCACTGCAACCTCCACCTCCCAGGTTCACGCCATTCTCCTGCCTCAGCCTCCCAAGTAGCTGGGACTGCAGGTGCCCGCCACCGCGCCTGGATAATTTTTTGTATTTTTAATAGAGATGGGGTTTCACCGTGTTAGCCAGGATCGTCTCGATCTCCTGACCTCATGATCTGCCCACCTCAGCCTCTCAAAGTGCTGGGATTACAGGCGTGAGCCACCTCGCCCAGCCTACATTTAAAATCTTCAATAGTCACGTGTGCCTAGTGCCTACTTTATTGGACTGCCCACACAGAGGACTTTTCTATCAATGCCGAAAGTTCTATTGGACAACACTGGTACAGAGATGTTGAACTGTTTGATTTTCTAATATGTATACTTCTTTGTAACAGATGAGTTTCTAAAAATATACAGAGTTTGTTTAGTATCATAATAAAACTCCAAATGCAAGAAGATAATTCATGTAGAGAAACATTTTCCCATTAGACTCTAAGCTCCGTGAAGTCAGACTATGTAATATTAACCACTGCATTCCTAGAACCTAGAAGAGTGTCTAACACACAGTAGGTGTTCATTATTTTTTACATTATTTTGTTACATTTAGTCACTTTTGTGGTGAAAAACTACTGTTCCAAGAATGTCAAGGATTGAAAAAGAAACGCATTAAGGTTGAAAGTATGTGGTAAGCCCTGCTCCTCAGTGATGCCTCCTGGAGTTGTGGAATGCCTGCAAGCTGTGGCCGTGCACTGTGGCACTGGAGGTAACTATGTAGAGTGGGCCTGAACCTGGACTAGGACTTTAGCTCTCTGTGAGCTAAGATAATTTGATAAATAAAGCTAGTTTTAAAATTGTTGGTAAAATGGAATAGTCTCCAGACTTGTCACTATTAAATACAATTCAGACATTTTTCCCTGGGTCAGACAGGCTTAAGCTGTCTGTTACTTGTTTTAAGGTCATAGAACTGCTGCTTCTATACCGGTGTCATAGTTGCAAAATTCTTGTCATGTACTCAGCACAAACCAAAATAAAATTTACAGTTATCTAACTAGAGAGGTTGAAATTTATAGATGAGCTCTGAAAAAAGCGTTTACAAAGCAAATTAAAAATGATATTATAAGGTACTTGACTTCTTTAAAGGATTAAAAGTGGCTAAATGGCTTCAGGGACTTTAACATCTCTATTTGGAAAGAGTTGATTACAAATGCCCCTTCAGTTAAAATTGACATTAAGGGATCCTATTTGGCAAGAGTTCTTTACCAATAATCCTCCTAATAAAAATAACAGAAAATATTTAGAAGTAAAATAGTTCATGATACAGCCATCCCTACTTTAGATTGACCTTTGCACAAATAGTCTTAGTACTGGAATTTTGCTGAATGAGCTAGTCATTTTACCACATCAATTATTCTATCACTATCCTAAAGATAAAGAGAAAACAGTTAAAGTCTTGGTGGAATACTGCTTAATAATTTAAGGAAACAGTCTTTGATCCTTATATAAAGGAGTGCAATGATAGTAGGCAATAGGAGTAAGGCAGAGTGCAGTAATGAGAGTGCCTGGCTCTACAAATTAGGGCAGCCTCATTCAGTAACTGTTGATTTGCAGTGTTCGTTGAGCACAGTTCCAGTTCTGAGAATGCCTGTTAAGTAATTAAGTCAGCCCATGACTCCAAGGAGTTTTAATGTCTAGTGAGTTCCACTGTGTTTGTCTCTCCAACATCAGGTCCCTTTTCTGCTAATAGCACCCTGATTTTGCTTCGACAATCTGCTTTGCTCACAATTCAAGTCAGTCTTGGCAGAAAAGCTCAATGTTCCCCCTGCAAATGAAGAGATGGCATCCTTAAACAAAACTAAGTCTAATCCTAAGCTCTTCCCCTGAGATTTCTATCTTCAGCAAAATAATACACAACCTGAAAATAATATTTATTCTTCTCAGTTAAAATGTCCCAGGAAGATGCTTCATTATTAGTTCTCTACATATGTCCCTGGGCTTTTCCCATCTTGACTTTTTGAGACTGGTTCTTCATTTTTACCTTTGATTCTTTCAGCCATCCCATGTTTTTTTCCTTTTTTACCAACTCCCTTTTGTACGCAACCAAAGAACATTCACGGCATGTCTGTCAAGAGGATTGCTAATTAAAGACAATTGTAATGCAATGTCTAAAGTTCTAGGTGTGAGAATTGACAATAGCGATACCATTTTTCTACCTTGGTGACTGTGTTTCCTACCTTGGTGAAGGTGTTCCCAAAAGCAAAGCAAAGGTCAACCTCGCCCATACCTTTAACAGAGCTTCACAACCCTGACCACAACAAAGCCTGACTGGCCCTTACCACATCTTTCCCCAGGCCCCTACAGTGTCCACCTGCCAGTGCTTCCCCAACCCCTCCCCTATAGAAACTATATTATAAAAACTTTAACTTGTAAGCTCTCAGGGTCTCAGTTAGATTCCTCACTGGGACCCCTAGCAGGCTTATTCTTGTAAATAAAACTGTTTGGCCATTGAGTTGCCTTCTCTCACACTTTTTTCCTTTAAAAATCTTCCAGCTGGGCATGGTTGCTCACGCCTGTAATCCCAGCACTCTGGGATCCCGAGGCGGACGGATCACCTGAGGTCAGGAGTTCAAGACCAACCTGGCCAACATGGTGAAACCCTGTCTCTACTAAAAATACGAAAATTCGCTGGGCGTGGTGGCGGGTACCTGTAGTCCCAGGTACTTGGGAGGCTGAGACAGGAGAATTGCTTGAATCTGAGAAGCGGAGGTTGCAGTGAGCTGGGACTGTGCCATTGCACTCCAGCCTGGTCAACAAGAGCAAAATTCCATCTCAAAAATAAATAAATAAGAAATCTTCCTAACACTGAATTTGTCCACTAATTTTCTGTGAAATGGGTAAGAACATCTAGTTTGTGAGAGGATTTGTGATTAAATTGAGATTGGATTAAAAATAACAAATCGAGCACACTCACTAGGGTCTCCTCTTACAAAGATTTGGCAGAAACTACCTCCAAAAACAAAAATATATATGTATTTTAAAGGACAAATGTATTAGAATATTAGAATGTAATAAGTAGCAACACTAGAAAGACTAAAATTTTGAGGAATCCTGGAAGATAGAAAATAAATGAGGTTATGTTGATAGAGTAACAAGAGTAAAGGAAATCTCAGGCAACAATTACTGTAGAATTGTAAGTAATTCCAGAAATAATCCAAACTCAAAGTAAAACAAGAACAAAGACCTGAGTCAGCCTTGAGGTGATCAAAGGTTACTAACTGAAATATTGATTTGGTAAAGCTGGGACGGCCAAGTCCTCAGTTGGCAGAATGAATCTTGCCCTGCAGTTAATGTTTTGAGAAAGATGCTTTAAAGGTGCTATTGCAGAGACTGTTGGGATTATAGAGATAGAGATATTGTACATAAGTTCTCCACAAATTTAAAAACAAAACGAAAAAGAAAGCATGGGAAGAACCAGCTAAGGTATTTTGACACAGAAAACTCTAAGAGGCCCTTCCCATAGAAAAGAAGATATTATAATCAGAGAGAAGCTAGGAAATGATTTTTTGCAGCTGAAAGGAGATAAGTCTTTAGACTGCATCCTCTGATCATCAAAGAGATTAAACTAAAAGATAAAAAGAAAATCTCATAACATGGTAAAATTTCAGATGTTCATAAATCCAGGGATAAAAAAAAAAAATCAAACCTTCCATGGGACAAATGGAGTTTTACAAAAGAATGAGCATTAGAGGTCATCAAAACTACTCATTAGTCGCAATGGGAAGGAGAAGGTAATTAAACACACCTGAAATTGTGAAACTGAATTATTTTAAACCCTAGAATTCAACATTCAACCAAACTAGCACAGAAGTATAAGAAACAATTTTTCAGTGTATCCTTTCAGTTAACAAATACTTACTGAGTACTTGCCTACTATGTTCTAGGCAGTCTGGGAGGTCTTGGGCAGGTATCTGTAAACAAAATATATAAAAATCCTGTCTTCATAGAGCTTATAGTGGGGAACAATAAATAAGTAAAATACATAGTATATTATAGTGGGGAACAATAAATAAGTAAAATACATAGTATATTATAGTGGGGAACAACAAATAAGTAAAATACATAGTATATTATAGTGGGGAACAATAAATAAGTAAAATACATAGTATATTATAGTGGGGAACAATAAATAAGTAAAATACATAGTATATTACATATTCTTTTCAATTACTCTGGCACACAATAATTTACAAGCATTACAACAAATTGAGGATATTATAGATTTGGTTTCAGATTACCGCAATAAAGCAAATAGCACAATAAAGTGAGTCACACAAATTTCTTTTTTATTTTCCGGTGTATATAAAAGTTATGTTTACACTATACTACTGTCTGTTAAGTGTTCAATAGCATTATGTCCAAAAATCAATGTACATCCTTAATTTAAATATAACTTATTACCAAAAAATACTATCATCTGAGCCTTCAGTATGATTTATGACTGATCAGGGTGGTTGCTGAAGGCTGGAGTGGGGATGTGTCGAATTCTTAATGGTATCTAGAAAAATAAATCCTTTCCAGAAAGTTTTTAGTTTACTTTACCCAGATCCTTCAGAGAAATTACTATTTATAGAAGCTAGTGCCTTACAAAATGTGTTTCCTATATAATAAGACTTGAAAGTCAATATTATTCCTTGATCCATGGGCTACAGAACGGATTTCGTCTTAGTAGGCATAAAAGCAACATTAATTGCCTGCACATTTCCATTAGTTCTCTTGGGTTATGAGGTGCATTGTCAATGAGCACCTATTTTGAATTTTTTTTCTTTTTTTTCTGAGAAGTGGGTCTCGGCCAGGTGCAGTGGCTCCTGCCTGTAATCCCAGCACTTTGGGAGGCCGAGGTGGGTGGATCATTTGTTGCCAGGAGTTCAAGACCAGCCTGGCCAACATGGTGAAACCCTGTCTCTACCAAAAATAAAAAAAATTAGCTGGGCGTGGTGGTGCATGCCTGTAATCCCAGCTACTTGGGAGGCTGAGGAAGGAGAATCACTTGAACCTGGGAGGCGGAGGTTGCAGTGAGCTGAGATCACACCATTGCTCTCCAGCCTGGGCAACAGAATGAGATACCATCCTTAAAAAAAAAAAAGAAGTGGGTCTCATTATTGGACTTAAAATACTCAGTAAACCATGCTGTAAACAGATGTGCTATCATCGGGGTGTTGTTATTCCACTTACAGAGCTCAGGCTGAGTAGATTTAGCATAATTCTTAAAGGCCTTAGGAATTTTGAAACGGTCAATGAACACCAGCTTCAACTTAAAGTCATCAGCTTCATTCCCTAATGAGGCAGCCAGTCCTTTCAAACTTTGAAGCCAGGGATTGACTTCTCCTCTATGCAAATCCTGGATGGCATTTTCTAATAAAACACTCTTTCATCCACACTGAAAGTCTGTTGTTTTGTGTAGTCATCTTCAACAATTACATTCATTAGATCTTCCACATAACTAGTTGCAGCTTCCGTATCATCATTTGCTGCTTCACTTTGTAAATGTATGTTATGGAGATGGCTTCTTTCCTTAAACCTCAAGAACCAGTCTCTGCCAGCTTCAAACTTTTCTTCTGTAGCCTTTTTATTTCTCTCAGTCTTCATAGAAGTGAAGAGAGTTAAGACCTTGCTCTGGATTAGGCTTTTGCTTAAGAGAATGCTGTGGTTGGTTTGATCTTCTATCCAGACCACTCAAACTTTCTCCATATGAACAATAAGGGTGTTTTACTTTCTTATTATTCGTGTGTTCAATGAAGTGACACTTTTAATTTTCTCCAAGAACTTTTCCTTTGCATTCATAATTTGACTTAAACTGTTTGGCACAAGAGGCCTGGGTTTTAGCCTACTGTGGCTTTTGACATGCCTTCCTCACTAAGCTTCATCATTTCTAGCTTTGATTTTAAATGAGAGACATGTGACTTGAAAACTTAGGGGCCTTTGCAGCGTTATTAATTGGCTGCATTTCAGTATTGTTTTGCTGCAAATAAGAAGTCTTAAGAGGGAGAGAGATGGAGAAATTGGCTGGTTGGTGGAACAGCCAGACATACTATGTTTAGCGATTAGGTTTGGTAGTCTTATGTGGGGGTGATTCATGGTGCCCCTAAATGACTATAATAGTAGCATCAAATATCACCTTAAAAAATGATAATAATGAAAATGTTTGAACATTGTGAAAATTACCAAAATGTCACACAGAGACATGAAGGGGGCACACGCTGATAGAAAAATGGCGCCAATAGATGTGCTAGTTGCAGGGTTGCCACAGACCTTCAATTTGTAAAGAAATGCAGTATCTGTGAAGCACACTAAAGCAAAGTGCAATAAAACAAGATCTGCTCATAGGCCAAAACTCAGTCTCAGAATAATGGCCATTGATTATACTTATGGATTCTGTCAGGAAATTAGAGAGGGCACATCAGGGACAGCTTGCTTCGCTCCATGACGTTTGAGGCGTCAGCAGAAACCGGCTGGAGACTGGAGTCCTCTGAGTGCTCACTCATTCACGCCTAGAAGTTGATGCTGGTCATCCGTTCTGACCTTAACTGGGAATTCCTACACGTGCTCTTCCTATGTGGCCTGGGCCTCTTTCCCAACATTGCTGGGGCTCAGAACATGATACTCTCCAAGTATGGAGCCTTGGTATGTTGAAAACTTTAAGCTGAGGAAAGGTGGGAAAACTGCAGAAGCAGGAAAGTCACTCTGATTTTCTCCCACCTTTCTCCCCTGAAGCGGGCTGGAAAATAGTTCTCTGAATACCTACCCTGAAAGTAGGTTCTAATACCCTGTTTGCAGAGGAATTCTGATCTATACCCAGAGACGCAGGTGAATCTGAACAGGCCTTGCTAAGTTTCCCCTAGTTTATTACCATTCGATCATTCCTTTTTGCCCTCCAATCATACTTGTGCACAACTGGCCATGAAAATACATTTTTGCCTGAGTTTTTCAGTCTTTTCTGAAAGCTTCCATGTCACATAAAATGTATATTCTATTGTTAATCTGGTTTTTGTTATGGGGTATCAGCTATAAACCTTGCAATGGGTGAGAAAATAAGTATTTTCTCCCTTACAACATCTGTCAGCCACTGTAAGTATTGTTTGCTAATAGCTCTTTCCTGCATCTCTCTATGTATATCTGAAGAACTTCTGCCCTTAGCCTACAGAAGTCACTTTATCCAAAACAGTCTGGGAAGGATGAACCCTTCCACCTACGATTTGTCAATGGCCAACTGTTGCCTTTCAGTGCTCTTTGCCTCAACATGAGAAACCCCTGTGGTGGGATTTTTACCTCAGAACTCGCCAGGAGATCGGTCTAAGTAAGGCTAGACTTTTCCTAAAATGAAATCTTTTGAATATTCTTCCTCTCTCCTAACCTTCATCTTTCATTCCCTTGTAGATTTTTCCTGAGAGCATTTCCTCCATAAACCACTTGCCCAAGAACTCCCGCCTCAAGTTCTACTTCTAAGAAACCCAACCTGAAACAATCAGGGTAAGAAGTGGCCCTTAAGCAGACATTAACAAAGAGATCCTGGATTCGGTCATTAGCTACATGAAGGGCAATGAGGACTGCATCACTGAGGGAAGGTGCAGCGCTGTGATGCTCTCAGAGGTTGTAACAGTGGGAATGCTAAGACATTCCCTGTGCTGAATGAGGATGTGACAGAGACAGAAGGGGATGCAATCATTGTTGCAGAGCCTTGGCCATTTGCAAAGAGGGATGATAAAAACAGGAACGTCACTCACTTTATTGTCCAGGGCTGAAGAGTCTGTGGTAAATTAGCTGAGACCTGCCTTTCCAAGTCACACTGCCCACAGGTCGAGATATTTCATTCGTTAAACAATTCAACCAGCAAATTCTGTAGCTTCCTCTCATAAGTTTAATGCAAACCTGGAGGCATTTAAAGCAATCTGTACCTACGTTCTTTTTTAATCATGGTCCTTTAGTTGAGGATAATTTTCTAACATTTAAATGGAATTGCCTAATTCTATTATTATTTTCACCAATCCCAAGCAAGTTTATTCTTGTTACACATGTATATTTTCAAGTTATTTTATTTCGTTAGAAACATGCACAAGTTTCATTTATTCCTGGCTTGTCCTTACCATTTTTGGTCATTTTTACTTATGTCGATTGCTTATACAAATCCTTTTTGAACAGTCATTTGAACTTACACATTTTTAATTCTCTCAATTTCATTCCTATTAGAATCATTTGTGTTATGAAAATGTCTTCTTAATCTCCTTTATTTCTTGAGCCGTATTTCCTTTTAGAGTCTAACCAAGTCGCTTTTTCTCTGAATTTTCTGAAAGATTATTATGTAAAACTAGGGTATCTGCCTGATTTTGTGAAATCTTATTTTTTATTTCACAAACTTTATGATGGCAAAATGACTTTTTTTCACATTTGCCATTACTTTCATTTCACTAACTAGTTCATCATTATTGGTGTAAATTAAGTTGAAATTGTTTCTTGTTTCTCTGTTTCTTCTACTGGAGGAAAGACAATTATTATATTTGTTGGTGTGATTTGTGTGTGTGTGTGTGCATGAAAGCATACACAGTTAATGTTTGGAACATCAGAATCAATAGATGATGACATAAAATTTAAAAACAGCCTTCATTTTTAGTCATAATTAGTGATATAGTTATTAATTTAAAAACAGCCTTCATTTTTAGTTATTGTTTTCTTAGAGGTGGCTGAATAAATTAGGCAAGGAACTCAACTGTGGAACTTTAATATTTTGTAGTTTTAGAAAGGAAGTCAGTTGCATTATGACAAAACCATGTACATTCGCTTGCATACATACAGAAAAATGAAGATTCAATCTTTGTTCTTGATATAGACATACCGATTTTCTTTATCCGAGCAGTTTTTTTAGAATTGTCGAAGTGTAACCAAAGGTAGGCTCAATTGCTTCCTGCTTGCAAAGCCTGTATTGAAGACAAGATGGAGTGAAAGAAAATGATTATATTCCAGGGCTAGCAGTGGGGAAACAGCCAGGCTCAGGACTAAAGAAACTGCTTCAAACTACGCTGGAGAGAGAGCTTAAAAGGGAGAACTAGGAATGGGAGTTATGCAAGAGTGGTGCTGAGTACAGGGTCTGTTTATTGTCCTGATGGTTATCAGTGTGAGCTGGGGACATCTTAAAAATAGCCTGGTTGGCCAGGCGTGGTGGCTCATGCCTGTAATCCCAGCACTTTGGCAAGCCAAGGTAGGGGGATCATGAGGTCAGGAGATCGGGACTATCCTGGCTAACACGGTGAAACCCTGTCTCTACTAAAAATATAAAAAGTTAGCCAGGCATGGTTGGGGGGGCACCTGTAGTCCCAGCTACTCAGGAGCCTGAGGCAGGAGAATGGCGTAAACCCAGGAGGCAGAGCTTGCAGTGAGCCGAGATCGCGCCACTGCACTCCAGCCTGGGAGACAGAGCGAGACTCCGTCTCAATTAAAAAAAAAAAAAAAGGCCTGGTTATAGACTAACCAACTTGACGTAGTCTCTGTAATATTGCAACTGGGTCTCCAAGATTATCCCAAGATTAGCCACCAGAACTTCTAAATAAGCCCACAGTTACATACTATCATAAAGTTAGATAAAGGTGCATGGTGAAAAGGAGAGTATGGTAAGAAAAGGAGGGATGTGTTGTTTCAAAGACAGTATATTCCAAGGATATATTATAAAACTAAGGAGGAAAAAAAAAGTGCTCCTGTAGTAAACTTCAAGGTTACATCTTGAGACTAGAGAGAAAGGAAAAAATGTTTCATGGCGCATTTTCAGGCTAAACCGTTCATTTGCAAAAGTACTATATTATATATACTTTTTTTTTTGAGACAGAATCTCATTCTGTCACACAAGCTGGAGTGCAGTGGTACTATATTATATATACTTTTTTTTTTGAGACAGAATCTCATTCTGTCACACAAGCTGGAGTGCAGTGGCACAATTAGAGGTCACTATAGCCTCAAATTCCTGTTCTCAGGCAATCTCTCCCTCCTCAGTCTCCCGAGTCGCTGGGACTACAGGTGAGTACCACTATGCCCATTAATTTTTAAATTTTTTGTTGAGAAAGCATCTCCCAAGTTCCCCAGGCTGGTCTCGAATTCCTGAGCTCACGTGATCCTCCCGCCTTGATCTTTCAAAGTGCTGGGATCACAGGCACAAGTCACTGTGCCCAGCCCTGTACAGTATTTTCGTAGAGGAGAACAACATTGGTTTCTTCATGACCTCAGTTTCATTAGATCTTTGGTACACCTTCCAAAGCCTGGGAACTTCCGTTGTTAGTTAGTCTCAATTTGTTTTTGAATAATGCAATACTTCCCTTGTCACATCCCTTAATTAACTAATGAAACAGAAAACAACGTGTGTTACTTTATACTATGATAGCCACCATTACGAAATCCTTGATTTGATATTGATAAACCAATATCTGTAAAATCAAGGTCAACTCTTGAGTATGCTATTGATTTGAGCAAGTATTCATTAGAAATAGGACATATACCAAGTCTGGGTCAAGGCAGGGGTTAGACTACAGAGGTGCATAGGACAAAGTCACTCTTCTTCAGCAACTAAGTTCAAGTAGGAATGAGATATGATTCACATAAGATTTACAGGTACAGTCATATACTCAACTAACTAGAAGGCACTTACAAAATGTTCAATCAGGGAGATAAGGAACCATGATGGTGCACAAATGGGAACACTGTATGTTCATATTTACTCAACATCAAGGTGTAGACTCTTTTTCTTTTTAAAAAAAATTAGATACACAGAAAAAGGAAGCCTCAAGGGACTCTCATCACTTCTTGTAGGAGTGGTCTACATACCCTCACCCCTCCACACCCTCACCCCTCATCCACTTACAGTTTTCTCAGCTTCTTCATCCATCCCCTTCCTGGAACATTCTCTTTGCCCGTAATATTGGTAGAGAGGAAGTCTTTCTGAAGAGCTCTGAGGGAAATAGTGGCAGAGAAGCAGACATCAACATTTATTGAGTGCCTGCTGCAGACTGTGGGAACAGGCACTGTGTTTAGTGAAGGAACTGGAGGACCCACATCTACGAGGATGTCAGGACATGGTAATTCATACAGTAGCACTGAATAAAACCAGAAGAACCCCAAATAGAGACTGCATGGGTCCTACAAGAAAAAGTCCTGGGATCTGAACTCTGGACTCTAGCTGCAAATGCAAACTGGAAAATATGTGCTGTGACACATATTGATATTGAAAATCATTAGAGAAGGCAAAGCTAAATTAATCATGATTGGCACAACTGCCATGCCTCAGGATGATTAAAAGGAGTGCTATGGGCCAGGCGCGGCGGCTCATGCCTAAAATCCCAGCACTTTGGGAGGCCAAGGCGGACAGATCACCTGAGGTCAGGAGTTCGAGACTAGCCTGACCAACATGGTGAAACCCCGTCTTTACAAAAAATACAAAATTAACTGGGTGTGGTGGCGCATGTCTGTAATCCCAGCTACTTGGGAGGCTAAGGCAGGAAAATCTCTTGAACCTGAGAGGCAGAGATGGCAGTGAGCTGAGATCGCATCATTGTACATTGTACTCCAGCCTGGGCAACAAGAGCGAAACTCTGTCTCTCCGCCCCCCAGAAAGAAAGAAAGAAAGAAAGAAAGAAAGAAAGAAAGAAAGAAAGAAAGAAAGAAAGAAAGAAAGAAAGAAAGAAAGAAAGAAAGAAAGAAAGAAAGAAAGGAGTACTATGGCCTGTTGGCTAAGATCAGTGAATACCATGAATGATAATGGAAGCAATGCTGAATTGGGCACAGCTGTGGAAAGTACTACAGCATGTGTACTCTGGATCTCATTGATCCAGGTATGTGCACCTCCTTGGGCAACTTACAAGGTCTGGTTGGAATCCAGTTGCTCTAGGATGTGAGATATATACAGAAGCACAGAGCTGTAGTGGACAGTGGAGCAGAAGTAAGTGTGCAAACTGTATGTCCTATACTTTACGAGCTTTCTTGTCTCATAATGAACACATTGCTAAAAACTATTCAATAAAAGAATCTACAGATGACTTATAAAACATGAAAAGATGCATATTCTCACTCCTAATAAGAAGAAAGTAAATTAAAACTAGACTGCGGTACTATTTTGCACCTGTTGGACCGGCCAAAGAAAGTTCAAGGAAAGACAGTAAAAAGTGTAAAGAAACGGGCATTCTTAGGCACTGCTTATAGAAAAATAAATTTATATAATTTTTATGGAGTGCAGTTTGGTGATACCTATTAACATTAATCATATTAAAAGGACATTTCCTCCATGCAACACTTCTAGAATTTTTATCCACTCAATCTCCATGCAAGTGTGTAGGAAGTTATCCCTTGCCACAATGCTTTCATGAGCACCCTAACAACCACCAATGCAAGGTTAATAAAATAAATTATGCCATATTATACATTGGGATACTATACAGTTCTAAAAAAGGAGTACAGTACTGACATAAGACAATCTACTGACATAGGAAAATCTGTTACACACATTTCATAGAAATGTATATGTTATCTTTTCTGTAAAAATGAAGGAAATAAAAACAAATATTCACACTTACACATATACGAATAAAGAAATCCTAGAGAGATACACATCAAATTATTAAGTGGTTAGATTAGGTGTGGGAGTTGTTTTGATGAGGGAGTTGGGTTGTTTTTTTAATTTTTGTTTTCAAAGAGACAGAACTCAACTGATGGGAAAGAGGGACTTTCATCGTACAGTTTTTAAGATATTTGAACGTGTGAGTATATTACTTACATAAAGAATTAAGCAAATGGATTTTTTTTAAGTTACAAGTATCTATACCATGTAGTGGACTAGAAGCAAAATTGAAACATGAGGTTGCATGGTTCCTTCTGATATATGTCAAACCTGGCTATCAGGTAAAAAGTATCATTTTTTCAGGAGGCATCTGTGTTCCTCAATCTCGTCTTGACGAATTATTAAAAGATAAGTATTTTGTCTAAATCTGTTCCAGGTGAAAAATTCCACATGATTTTATAAGGTTTGCATAATGTTATCATCCTTCTTTTTATCACAGTGATTTTAGTAATTTTTAGTTAGCTTGTGCTGGTGTGTATGATGGACAGGAGGCAAGCCCCAAATTGGAGCTTAGTCCAGGAGGGTTCCTGGCCTTGCTCAGAAAGGAATTCAAGAGTGAGCTGGCATTAGAAGGAAACCGCTTTACTGAGGTAACAGCGTTACAACTCTGTGACTGCTCCTGCAGAGCAGGGCTACCCTATCGGTGGTGTTTGCAGAGTAGCAGCTCAGGCATTCTGTAGTCATATTTGTACCCACTTTTAATTTCGTGCAAACTGAGGGGCAGTTTATGCAGAAATTTCTAGAAAAGGGTGGTAACTTCCAGGTCTTTGAGTCATTTCCATAAAAAGGAGTGGTAACTTCTGGGTATTGCCATGGCAATGGCACACTCTTGGGCATGTCTTATGGAGAGGTGCTTCTGCCCCTTCCCTGTTTTGTTTCAGCTCTTCCTATATTTGGTCCAGTGACTGAGCCCCACCTCTGCAGTTGAGTCCTGCCTCCTACCTCATTTACTGTGCATGCAAAAGTATTCAGTCACTTATTGTCATAAGCCTGAGCAAAACAATTTGACATCTACCTGGAAATATCCAATAAAATGGATACACAAATGTGCAATTATAGGGAAAGTTTTTAGTAGAAATATATATTCAAGATTCATCCATGTTAAAATAGTACTTAATTCATGCAATTGGATGAAATCACTGTCTGAGCCTGGATTCCCTCTGAAAAGACCCTGAAACCAGGACTTATTGACAAGTAGTTTATTTAAGAGGTAGTTCTAGGAAAGAGGATAAAAGACTATGAAGAACAAATGAGGGAAGTAAAAAGAGCCAATGCAATCATATATTATCAAGTTGATCACTGACTTGGGCAATAGGAGCTTGATTCCACTAGAACCTTCTGAAAACCATTTGAAATGTTTCACAGTATTGTCTCATTTGAGAACTGACCAGAAGAAAGGTTTTTCTATTGGCTCCAATGATTGAGGAGTCACCCACAGGGCTTAACTCACCAGGACTTCCAGGCTGAGCCCTAGCACCTAATAGGCAGGTGTCACCCCCAGGTTAGGAGAAGCCTCAGGCAGAGATTATAAAGGAAGTGAGAGCTACAGCCTGAAGGGAGTAGAAGCCCACACATGGACCTCTTTGCCATAGTCCTGGCTGGAATCATAAAGAAGGCTGGGAGGAAGTAAAGCAGACCACACAGGACCTCTATGAAACAAGAGGTTTGAGTATCCACCCTGAAGCACACCCATGTTTAGATGCTGAGGAAATAATAAATACCCAGCAAAGGAGACAGTGGAGCAGCTGTAGCTGTAGAAGGAAAACTGTTCCCTATTGTGTGCCAGGCCAGGCTGTGAAGGTCTTTTAAAATGGACAAAAGAACTATTGTGTTGGAAAATGAAACTGTTATATCTATTGGAGCAGGGTACGATGTGATGAATATTATGCCAGAAAAAAAAATCTGATCTAATTTGGAGTGCTTTAACAAATGTCTTATCATCAATTCAAATCTGAATTGATGCTTACCACAGTGGACATGGGTATATATCTAAGGTTAGACTTTGTGCTGATTTTTTAATTGTGAATTTTTGTCATTTGATTATCTCTAACCTTCAGAAAAAGGGAGTGTTCAGTTGATCATTCGCTTTATTAAAGTAATGCAAATGATAATATCTATGGCACACAACCAAAATTGTTGGCTTTTTCTACTTTGCGTTATTGTTAGAATGCCTATTCTCTCTCTATTTATCTACTATGTACATAAGTTCCAGCACATCATAGTTTTGAGAACCACGTGTGAATATTCCTTAAAAATAGGGAGTAAAGTGGAAGGGCTCATAAAGAATATGCAGAGTCCAGCAGCATTCATGCAGCTGCTTTGCAATGGTTTGGCTACGGTTTGTTCATTACCACCAAAGCTCATGTTGAAATTTGATCCCTAATGTAGCAGTGTTGGAAGGTAGAAGTGTGGTGTGAATGAAGAGACTGGATCCCTCATAAACAGATTAACGTCCTCTTGCTCCTTTCCACTGAGGTGAGTGAGTTCTAGCGGATTAGTTGTTGTTAAAAAGAATCTGGCTTCCTCAATTTTACTCTCTTCCTTTCTTCCTCACCATGTGATCTTTTTGCACACACTAGCTCCCTTTGTGCTGTCCACCATGAGTGGAAGCAACCTGAGGCCCTGACCAAATGCAGATGCCCAATCTTGAACTCTGCAGCCACCAGAACCATGAGCTAAATAAATCTCCTTTCCTTATAAATTATTCAGTTTCAGCTATTCTGTTATAGCAACACAAAACAGACTAAGACAAATTCCACCTTTTAAAAAAATATAAGAAAAAACTTTACAAAAAGTATACAGATACTTTGTAAAAAAAAAAGTTATTAAACTACTGAGGAACACAAAAACAATGAAATGAAAATGGAACGCTACCTTGTTTTAAGTAGTTTTATCAGGCAGGATCCTGACATGAATCAGAAGTCACATTTAAAGAGCTAATTCAAAGGACCAAGTGTGGCCTTAATTAGAACAAAAAAAGAGGAAGGACCTAGGGTTAGCAAGAATGGGAGCCATCACCTCCCATAGGTCTGAAGGATCAAGAGGAAGAATCAGTTACTCATCTGAAGTTGGATTAAAAAGCAGGAGGGGGCTGCCCAAGGAGGGCTAAGGGATATAGTCACTGTCACATGATGGCCTACAGGAGAGAAAAGGAGGAGATAAGTAAAGTAGATGTCATTTTTTCCTTGTCCCCTAATGTCCTACCAGCATCTTACATTGCCTACACCCATTTGAAATGGTCTATACCAATTGATATGCTTCATAAAAGTCAGCCTCCCAGGGAATATAACAAGGTAGAGAAGAAGAGATTGGCTCTGGAGAGGCAAATGGGAACTATCCTGCACAAAGACTAATTTATTTAAATGTTATAAATTGACCACAAACTGACCTCTAAATGTAATACAAAGCCAATTAAATTCAATGGATAGTTTAACTTGGAAAGTAAATGATCCTAAAGTAAATCTACAATAACAAACATAAATCATGTGCAGCTTGGATAATTCTAAAATGAATGAGTAATGAAGCACAAAAGCTATTTACTCTACAGATACATGCTATTATGTTGCTAAATAATAAAATTAATTTGTTGCTAATGGAAAAGTAGAAAGATTATTTATTGACATAGACAGTCCAATGATAAATCCAAGTATATATTGAAACAATGGCAATTAAATACATGAAAAAATAATTAAAAAGTCACTACAAAAACTGGACATAATCATGGAGAAAAATAAAGATTTTTATGTTATGCTTTATGTAAAAATAGATTATAGATGGATTAAAGATAAAAATATATTAGAAAAATATAAATTTATGAAAAATGTATGCTATGATAAGTAAATATCAGGTAATATAAATAAACTGTACAGAAATCTTGGCATGGGGAAGAAATTATTCTGTGTCTCATCTAACCCAGCCCAGCATCTTGTACTCAGCACCTCTCTGGCTATATTACATGTCCTCAGTAATCAGCTAGTTAACAAACATATCAAAATCAGAACACATAAAAGCAAAAAATTGATAGGACTGACCAGAAAAGAAATGTGTATTCATTAGAGTCAAAATGAACAAAAATGTGGCAAAATGCAAATTAATAAATGCAAAGTAATAATTGCAATATATTTGCAATTTCTCATAGAAGCAATCTAGGTCCCCTCCAATGGTGAATTGGGCAATGTATAGAAATGGCTTAGAGATCATTAGAGAAAGGTAAATAACTCAATAAGAAAATTGACAAAATAAATGAACAAATAACACAATGACAGGAAAACATAACTAATGAAAAAGTAAATTTACAAGTTTAACACTATTGGAAATAAAAGAAAAACAAGTTGTCTATACAATGACTTTTTTAGTATTAGCCTAACATTGATAAAAATTGAAGATTGAAAATTAGTGTCAATTGTATGGTAAGCATAGGTGAAGGTAAGGGAAAATCTCTCACATAGCTGGCCAAATTGTATAATGTTTAAGTTTTAATAAGGTAATCTGGCAATTTATTCTAATAATTATAATTATAAATGATTTATAATTATAAATAGGTATAAAATAGTTATAAACAAAATATTGATCATATATATGAGATTAAATATATATTAATGCCACATATATGGCATTAAATAGACTATCTGTATAATGTATTTATATACAACAATTAAAGATAAAAGAAGCAGATTTATTTCACAGAAAGCTGTTTATGAAATTTGTCAACTGAAAAAGCAAATGAACAAAATAACGTCACTTCAGGTCATAAAGCAAATCAGACACTTTAATATTTTTGGTATGAACTACCTTTTAACCAAATAAGCATAGTAATATTATTTTAAGTGCATTGCTGAAATCCCAAGGATGTCAAGGATTGAAAAAGAAACGCATTAAGGTTGAAAGTATGTGGTAAGCCCTGCTTGTCAGTGATGCCTCCTGGAGTTGTGGAATGCCTGCAAGCTGTGGCCATGCACTGTGGCACTGGAGGTAACTATGTAGAGTGGGCCTGAACCTGGACTAGGACTTTAGCTTTCTGTGAGCTAAGATAATTTGATAAATAAAGCTAGTTTTAAAATTGTTGGTAAAATGAAATAGTCTCTAGAATTGTCACTATTAAATATAATTCAGACATTTTTCCCTGAGTCAGACAGGCTTATGCTGTCTGTTACTTATTTTAAGGTCATAAAACTGCTGCTTCTGTACCTGTGCCATAGTTGCAAAATTCTTTTCAGTAATTTAAAATCTTAAAGTCATGTTATGTTAAATTAAGTAATAAAAAATCATAAAATGTGTGAGTCATTTCTGAGCAAGTTAAAATACTGAAAAATTAATTATTAAATATAAATTTAAGTTTACATACTTTAGTATCTTGTTTTTGTATGATATGGAAAAACTAAATATATGTGGATCTGTTAACAAACAAAAACACTGAAAAAACATCTTTCTAAAAATATTGATTTATCTATAAATACTTGCTTGATTTGTCTGTGAGCTACAGTTGTAATGGACCAGATCCTGGGCTCCCCTGAAGCACTGCACACATCTTACTTACGTCTTTGCTTTTGAACCTCTGGATTCCAGGGGATGGACAAATGGCCATGGTGAGACCTGAGGACATATGTGTGTCCATAGTGCATGGGCTACCAGCACCAAGGCAGAGCCAAGACCAATATGACCCTGTCTTCCCTGGCCCAACATCACCTCCTGGCCATGCTGGGAGGGGTTGGATACTCCAAGAATCCCTCTTCACAGCTCTTTCTTCTGTCCTGAACTCCAAACCTAGTGTGTAAATTCAGGGCCCTGGCAGATTCTACCCTTCACAGCCATCCTGGGTGCCACATGTATACTCAAGACCTAGGATGACTGAAGAAGACATTAGGGAGGGTACCTGTGTCATAGTTGCAAAATTCTTTTCAGTAATTTAAAATCTTAAAGTCATGTTATGTTAAATTAAGTAATAAAAAAATCATAAAATGTGTGAGTCATTTCTGAGTAAGTTAAAATGCTGAAAAATTAATTATTGAATATAAATTTAAGTTTACATACTTTGGCATCTTGTTTTTGTATGATATAGAAAAACTAAATATATGAAGATCTGTTAACAAACAGAAACATTGGGAAAACATCTTTCTAAAAAAATTGGTTTATCTACAAATACTGATATAAAACAGTTCAAATTACTTACTTCCTGGATTTTTCACTGTAAGTTAGGGTTACTAACAGTTAAAACTATGGTTAATATTAATTGCAGTTAATAAGTCATTAAAACTACTAGAAAAAAATCTGTGTACAGAGTATAAAAAAAGATGTGGTTTTTTTTTTTTTTACAAAGAAGTGTATACAAAACACAAGAATGTGGTTTTTGTTAACAGAAAAGTAATTTTGTCTATTTTAGAAGTTTTATGAGTTGTTACTAAATGAAGGAAAAAATATAGAAAAAGCTAAATGGAGATGGGTGTAGTGGCTCACACCTAAAACCAGCACTTTTGGAGGCTGAGGTGGAGGGATAACTTGAGGTCAGAAGTTCGAGACCAGCCTGGGTAACATGGCAAAATCCTGTCTCTACTAAAAATACAAAATACAAAAATTAGCTAGGCATGGTAGTGCATGCCTGTAATCCCAGCTATCTGTAATTCCAGCACTTTGGGAGGCCAAGGCGTGGGGATCACGAGGTCAGGAGATCAAGACCACGGTGAAACCCCATCTCTACAAAAAATACACAAAAATTAGTTGGGCACGGTGACGAGTGCCTGTATTCCCAGCTACTCAGTGGGCTGAGGCAGGAGAATGGCGTGAACCTGGGAGTTGGAGCTTGCAGTGAGCAAGATCATACCACTGCACTCCAGCCTAGGTGACAGAGCGTGACTCTGTCTCAAAAAATAAAATAAATGAATAAATAAATAAATAAGTAAATAAATAAATAAATAAATAAATAAATAAATAAATAAATAAAATTTAGCAAGACATGGTGTCCTTTTTATACCCAAGAGTCAAAGCCCTGTATCTGCATGTCACAAGTACTTTAAGGGCACATACAGAGAGATACACTGATGTAATGACCTTAATTTAAAAAAAATTAATCTCATTTTTTGAAACAAATCAAGACTTAATATGACAACATGATCATATAAAAGTTTTGGGGTTTTTTTGTGGCTGTTATTAAATTCTCTTATTGTGACTTGCACAGACTGTTTATGACATGCTTGGACTCCCTGGTTTGTCCTGAACATCCTTCTTTCTTAAACAGTCATTTTACTCTAGGACTAAATTTATCATACAAGAGTCTTTCTCATATGAAATTACTTCTCTTTAACCTTTCTTACAAAAATAAAATAAAATAAAAAACTTCTTTATTTTTATAACTTTCTCTACATCTCTCTTATTTCCTGGTTCCTTTTACCTTGTTTTATACATGACCTTTAAATAAGCTTTGAATTAGACAAAAATTGTTCATCTTCTTTAAAAGGACAAACTTTTTTTTAAAGAAAGAATGTTTTCCTGCAAATATATTTTTATTGGAAAAATATCCACCTAATGAAATATCTATCATTTAATTTAACATAACTTTATATTCCAAATTATGACAAGTTTGTTTACAAGTTATTTATTCCATTACATTTACCTAATTATTTTATTTTAATTGTTTACCTAGATTACTTATGAAAACTGAAATAGTCATCATCTAAAGTTATGGAACCACCATTGCAAAATTATAGCTGAGACAATGAAAAATATTCAACCTAACTGACTCCATTTTGCCTTTAACCTCCAAGTTGTCCTTGTTTATTTCTGGGCATAGGCCAAACTATCTTTGGGAGGAACTTAGTTTATAGTTTAGCTTTGAAACAAAGATGATAACAAACCACACTGCCTGTGGACTAGGTCAGCTAAAGTCACAAGATAGAAGTTATAGTAATCTTACTAAATTAAAAATGTAGCTATTTTTATTAAATCAATATCAGTGTCTTATTTATTAAAGATTACACAAGTAAAGATCATTCTGTTTTGGGCTAGGCTTATAGTTTGTAACCCCTTTTCCAAATTTTGACACCTTATAGTATTTGACAGGGATAAGTACAAAATTGCTTGATTGATAAATGTAACCAAAAATGTATGCTGGAATTTTTTTTTTTTTTTTGAGATGGAGTCTCCCTCTGTCATCCAGGCTGAAGTGCAGTGGTGCAATCTCGGCTCACTGCAAGCTCCGCCTCCTGGATTCACACCATTCTCCTGCTGCAGCCTCCCAAGTGACTGGCACTACAGATGCCCACCACCACTCCCAGCTAAGTTTTTGTATTTTTATTAAAGATTTGATTTCACCATGTTAGCCAGGATGGTCTTGATCTCCCAACCTCATGATCCACCCACCTTGGCCTCCCAAAGTGCTGGGATTACAGGCATGAGCCACTGCACCCGGCCGCTGGAAATTCTTAAGACATTTCTAATATTATTTTACCAATAATTTTAAAGCTAACTTATTTATTAAAGATTTTACTTACGTTACGTAAACTTGAAATAGCATTTGAGTAATCTTTTCTTTTTTCCTAATAAATTACTTGATTCAAGTACTTTTATTTTCTTAAGTCAATTAATTTGAGCTCTTTTATATATTTTTAGTAGTGAAATATTGTGTACAGAACACATAAATACTTAGCCAAATTAAGCATACCGTTAGAAATACTTAAAGATTCCTAAGACTTCTTCTTTTGCCTATCTTAGACCTGCAAACTCTTGGTAACCAGTTTTACCACTCTAGCAATTGTCTGCTAAATAGCCCTAACTCTGCATATTGAAGGAAACAATCCAAACAAATAGTAAAATTTATATCTCAAGGTACAGAGAGAAAAAGTCTGGTAGTGCTGGAGGGAGATTAAACATGGATGCCAAATCAAACTTAAAATTATGGAATCTATCATAGGATTGTATCGAGAGATCAATTTTTTTAGATAGGGACTACCTATCTATTAACTGGATCTCTGAACTCTGTGCAGAGCCCACACTGAATCCTGGGTCTCCAAAAAGGGAGAATTATTATGAGGCTAGACTATGTGATATTTTTACAGCACACTTAAAATTTTTTTTTGAAACAAAGACATTTCTAAGTGTCTAAACTACATTCCTTCTTAAAAACCCAAGAGTACCTTTGTTGCAATAACTATTTTAATCAAAACAAACCAAGTAACACAATACAAAAGTAAGCAATTTAAGAACTGAGACAAACTTTTCTGTTTACACTCTTGGGGTTCCATAAGGAAAAGCAGAGGTTTCTCCCCCAAAGGGAGTCTGGCGCCTTCTCCTTTTTTTTTTTTTTTTTTATTTAACGAAATCCCAGGCCACTATAAACTGTTTTAGGTCCCTCATGTAGCATAGGGTGCAAGAGAAAGGAGAGACAACAGAAGTAAATGAAGAAAACATAATTCAGTCAACAGAGAAGAAAAAAACTTTTGCTCAAAAAAAGACAAGGTTCTAGGATAAAAACAAAAGCAAAAATACGAAGGCCTTTTAAATACAAGCACACACACATGCACACATTCACACATACACGTCTTGGATATTACCTTTTAATGAAGTTGACTTTTAACCATTGAGCTCCTTTAAAAAAATCTTAAATCTCATTACCATATTTCAGCTAGGACAAATTGCTGCTATTTCGGAATTACAGCCATTGCTCTTTCATTTGGCCTGGTTAGCAAAAAGGTGGACTTGTTATGTAAATAAAGCCCCTTTAGTAGTCAAAATCAAAAATCTTTCCTTTTCTTTTTTTCCCCTTTTGCTAACTGTTTTTCTCCCCCAACCATACCATGTTTTGTTGTTGTTGTTTTTGTGGAAATTTAGCCACTTCAGAGGCCTTGTTCCCCGTAATTTGGAACTTTTTTTTGGATTTGATCAAGTCGGATAGAGTTGGTCAAACCCAATGGAAAAAAGACTGAAACAACAACAAAAAGAGAAACAAACAACAACAACAAAAAAGTTAAGCAAAACAAATAATCACACAACTTATACGATTACTGAGTGCTCTAATGATAAGGATAAATTAAGAGGAGCTGGTTGTTAATTCTAACTCTAGCCAAACAAATCCCAATTCAGTTACTTCCTTAGGGATGGGTCTCAGGTTGAAGACTTGCTCTCTGCCATCCTAGAAGTAGGAAAAAAAAAAAATCATCTTCCCTATTGGAATCGAGCTCAAACTCCATAAAGGAGTTACCTGCTTTACATAGACACGTAAGCAGGAAAAACTTGCCTCTCTTGTGTTGGAAGCAAATAAAACTCCAAAGAGTTTTATGTACAACAAAATAAACTTTAGATCGCGACCACATTTTGGGAGTTCAGGGATTCTCTGGAAGGGGTGCTTCCAGGCCTCAGCAAATTGTCCTATTGGTTTGAGCTGTAAATATAGCTCAAGCTGGTTCCAAGCACCGAAAGGAAATTTGTCAAAGGTCAGGGCACCTCCACTGAGAATCCCTTTGTGGTTACCAAAATGTGGACCCACAAAATCTGAGACAGGTGTCAGTTAATTTAGAAAGTTTATTTTGCCAAGGTTAAGGATGCATACCCGTGACACAGCCTCAGGAGGTCCTGATGATATGTGCCCAAGGTGGTCAGAGAACAGTTTGGTTTTATACATTTTAGAGAGATGTGAAACATCAATTAACATATGTAAGGTGAACACTGGTTTAGTCTGGAAAGGCAGGACAACTGGAAGAGGGACGGGGGCTTCCAAGTCATAGGTAAATAAAATACAAATGATTACATTATTTTGAGTTTCTGATTCGCCTCTCCAAAGGAGGCAATCAGATATATGTTTATCTATTTATCTCAGTGAACAAAGGGGTGACTTTGAATGAAGTGGGAGGCAGGTTTGCCCTAAGCAGTTCCCAAGTCTGACTTTCCCCTTTAGCTTAGTGATTTGGGGACCCTAAGATATTTTCCTTTCACATTTGCATAGTTTACTGTGTCATTCATATTTCCATTACAATGCTTTATTACTAAATAAACTTTTTTTTTTTTTTTTTTTTTTTTTGAGAGAGAGCCTTTCTCTGTTATTTACGTTGACCACAGTGACCTGTGATCCCATTTTGATTAAGTGTTTTAAACTTTTGTTATATTTGACGGCTTCTTGAAATCAAATTTCAAATTCTAAAATTAAGTCTCTTTGTCCTCTCACTTGGGATGTTCCAAAGGACCCGTGAAGAATACAAAAGAGAGATAATAAATAGGCTTATTTGATGTGTTAAATTAGATGGGAAGCACTGTCAAATAAGAAATGACGTTTGACCTTCTTTGAGCTATTTTTTTATGGATACATTATTAAAATGTGCTCCAAAATTGAGTAAGAGTCTTAAAATTCTGAAATGTCTTATATATTACCCATCATAATTATGATTTTTATGTAAAATTATTGTAGTCCACAGAAATAACTAAATTTTCTTGTCAATTGAATCTTTAACCACGATCATTTTAAATCTCGCTCACAGTTAATTACTTAATTCTGATGCATTCTCAGAAAGCTCTTTAAAAGCAAGTAAAATCCTAAAGTGTTATGCCTTCAAGCACTCTTGAATACAGGTTTCTAATAATTTTAGGATTATGTTATTTGCACTGTGTAAAATTCCCAGAACTCTATGGAATAGCCTGACTGATTTATAAAACCGCTAACTCAAGAAGGACAAGAGTTAATTGAATACCAAGAAAATACTATGCCAGATATTCATGCTAAATCAGCCAGTATAGAAATATAAAGATATGTAATTTGAATGGTCCAACCAAATTACCAATGATAACCCATTTAATATACGTCTGAGTTGGAAAAGCAAAATTGATATTTAAGAAAATATAAATCGAGTGTTAAGCATGGACTCACAGAGCGCCTGGATGGCTATCTGGTCCTTCCTGAGTCTTTAAATATTCCGTTATTTAAAACTCTGCACTTCGTGACTCATCATAGAAGAGATAAAATTATCTCTCTGTGTGTGTGTGTGTGTGTGTGCGTGCGTGCGTGTGTGTGTGGTGACTGTTCTAAATTGCTAAAATGGTTTATTACCAATGTTTGGTTTGTCAAACCCATAACACTGGGATAGTCAACATTTTAGGTACATTTCTGCTAACTGGGTAGACCATTTGAACATTTACATAGGAATTTAATTCCATTGCCACTTTTAATGCATGTTTTCTGGTTGTATAAAAATTTTCCCATGAAAGAACACCAGTGTTATAACAGAAGATAAAAGGTTACTAGAAAATGTGTTTCTCTCATGAAGCATTTCTGGAGAAATATCCAGCAATAGAGGTACTTGCTTCAGTGGATAAATTATAATACATTTAAATAAGGTATTACAGGCACAGTAGCATTAGATAAAGCTAACTGAAATGATAGTATTGCCTTGATTAGAGATATTAAATATTGATGGCAATCAGATCCACTTTCAGTGTAAAATATAAGTTAACTTTTTTGTGAATAGTAACTGGAAGGTTTGTGACACTAATGATTGCACCTCATGTATCTTTCCCTCCTGAATTCTGATATGACTAAATGCTGAAAGGCTTTAATTCATTATGCCAAAGGGTATTTTCACTAGGTAAAGGAAGCTTTTCTTGATCCACCAACTGAGGACAATCAAACCCTTCATAATCTAGAAACTAGATTTCTGAAAATGTCATCAGAGAAAGACTTCCATTGCCACCCACACAGCAACAGAAGTTGGGAAACTCGAACCTTGAGCCTGTAATCTCACAACTCAGAAGGGCTCCTTCAGAATCATGGTAGAATTGTACACCCATTGGAGACCTCAAGGTAAAACTAAGCAAAGTTTCTCCCCAAAAGTAGATGGCATCCTAGATGTGGACAGCCTCCCCAAGATCACAGATCAAGGCTACTCTGATGTTATGATACTGTTACCTCTTGTATTTTTTTTTTTTTCTTGGCCTGTGCCTCTATGACCAATAGAACTGGAAAAGGGAGCTTGTGTGGACCCACGGGGTATACATTGGTTTGTCAAGGATTTTGCAACCAATCTTATACATGAGCAAACTTACGGCTTGATGGATGGAAGATGAAGAGCCAATGTGGGCTAAAAATGTTGATGGTATTTTTGTTGCTCAGTAACCAGTCAGGAATAGAATACTGACTCACTCCTTTTAACACACATCATAGGTAAAGGGAACATTGTCCAGCAGCCTTCACGCTTCTGAGTTGGCATAATTTGTTAGGTCTCTTTTTCTATGGTTTGGATTAAATGAGGCAATGATTAGAAAATTTTCCCTCATATTAAGTTCTATAGCAAATTCTACTGCAAAGGCTATGGTCACACAGCATACTTCTTTAAATTCTTTCACTAAAGTTGTGCTAAATAATAGAATTTATCTAGATTACTGACTGAATAGGGAAGAATCTGTGCAGTTACTGACCCTTCTTGCTGCATATGGATGAATATGCAGAGTATTATAGAGAGTCAATTGTAGGGATTAACAAACAGGTTGTTTGCTTCTTGGTTAAAATGATTAGATTCTTCATCTGGTTCATCCTTTGATGTATTTAATTTGAGTTGATATTGTTCTTTGGGAGCCCGGCTAAGGAGTGTATTTCAAATTGTTGTGTTATCCTCCTGATAGATAGTCATAATAGTCTCCCTGGTGTACTGTATTCTCTCAAAATCTTTAAATGTTTACAGGCAGCCATCCATAGAATGGTCTCTCTTTGACTGGAATGACAAAAACAAGGAAAGAAATATATAACCATGAGGACACCATAACCTGGGAATGACATGCTGAGACCAGAAACTTGAAATGATCACAACTAGAAGTAGCCCCAAGATTTGGACACAGCCTTACCTAGGTGAAAACTGATCACAAGAGTGGGGAGTTGTTACACAAAATTATGGGAAGCCATTGTTCTGGACTGAGCTCCTGAACTAGACCCCTGAACAGACCAGACCAAACCAAAATAGAATCATTCATGCTAAATTGACTTAAGCAAACTGAAACTTTAAAAAAGCAGAGAGAGCCCAGCATTTCTGTCTCCTGAAAACAGGAGATCACAGCATAAGGAAGTCCCTGCCACCGCTCTAACCCTTACAAGAAAAGTAGCTTGAAGTAACAAATCATTTTTTAAATTGTTCTGTTTTCTTGTTCTCATCATACAAAATCCATTCATCTGCTATTTCCCAGTGGAATTTGAGATTAAATAAGTTCATTTACCATGGTGATGGAGTGATGTCAATGCCTAAAGTTTTTGTCAATATCTCAAAATTGAGAGGTTGACCAAAAGAGGAGTATGGTTAAATTGGATTGAGTCTAAGGCTGCCTCCTTAAATATTTAAAGTTTGGTCTAAAGTTTTCTCCATACATAGTGAATAGTTAGTTACACATCCACTAACTGGATGTATAAACACACTGTGACCTTTTCTTGTATTGATCACAGAGTTTTGGCCAATCGCAGCTGCCCAACTGTTCAAACTTTGGCCAAATAAGGCAATGCCAAGCTGTAAAAAAATCCACCTATTTCTGTACTTCACTTCTGTCCTCTGTATGTCACTTTCCTTCTTCTGTCCAGGAATGTTATCTGACCATGGGGCAGACTTAAAGTCACTCTGAACTTATTGTGGTTCTGGGGGCTGCCTCATTCTTAAATCATTCTTTGCTCAGTTAAACTCTGTTAAATGTAATTTGTTTAAAGATTTTTTTTTTAACACATTATAGGAGTTCTTGTGTTTCTGAAGCATTTTAATTGTTAAAAAACAATTTTCAATTATTTAAATGTATGTGAGATTTATTAATTGGGTTAAAGTCATAATAGGAGAGATAAGCCATTAGACTGGATCCTGTGTTTCTACATAACAGGGACACCTTAAAATATAATAAAAATTAGAAAGAAAAGAATTAGGGGAAATTGCAGATGAAAAGAATCTGAGTTGAAATACTGTTTATTGCTCCACAAAACTTGAATTCATTTGCTATCGATCCATTTACAGTGATTGACTCTGAGGTAAAATAAAATGTATTTAATTTGATGAGTGGAAATTTAGCAAAATTTCTCTGGAAAAAATGGCTTATGAGAAAGAGCCCTTTTGATAAGCCTTTTTTTCTTATGCTGTTACCTGTCATTTCTCTTCAAAACCACTCTACGCTTGAACAAAGAGCATAAGATAAACTTTCGTATGTAACTTATATTCAGTCTCCATGCTATCCATCCAACCTTCATTTATAAAAATGGTTCTGCATTTTTATACACCTTCATAAAATGCAAGAGTCAGTGCTGAGAAGGACTTCAGGCTAACACACATACTATAGCAACTTTCAAATGGGAAACCAAAAATGTAATTTATTTTTATGGCATGACTCAATAGCATTAAACAGCCTGCAGATAAACTGCAGATAAAAAGTACCTAAAAGTGTATACCCAACACTTTTTCATCTAAAGCTTTCAAGTAGACTCAAATATTTATATAAATCAGAATGCATTAATGTTTATTTGACAATATGTACCCATGGCCACAAAAGTCATAGCCACTACAAGTGTCTATATCAACATGTAGGAGTTTGCTGAAAAATACTTATGAGAATATAAAAATCTCAAGTTTCTGAAAAAAGTTTCTGCTAATAGTGAAAAAAAGCTAAAAGTTCTTTAAAAATCCTTAAATTTGTAGCTGAGTTGCAAGAAAATTGGGAATAGCTCCAGCGACAAAAATTGTGGAAGAATTGGAAGCCTGAATAGCAAGCCAAGGGGCTGATGCTGTTGATTCCAAAGTGGGAACTGTTGCTGGTCTTAGTAAGTGAAGAGATTGGATTTTAATGCCTATACAAGAAAAGGAGATGAGTCTCCTTGCATGATATGGTAATAAAGCTTGAGACGTCCACAATCTATGAATTTCTATGAATTACCTGGAATTCCAAATTGCAAGTTGATTTTGACATTTCTCTTGAATTGAAAAAAGTTTAAATCCTCATATTCAGAAATTACAGTGAGTTCCAAGTTCACCTTTTATACCCTTATAAAATAAAAAAGAAAAAGATCTAAAGCAAACGTTAAAATAACAAGATTTGATAAACTTGGATAGTGAGTACATGGGTGTTCACTTTTATTATTTTCCGTAATTTTTGTAAGCTTTCAATATTTCCTTAAAAGAAAAGCAAAAATATTTGACCTCTAACCTTTTTCTCACTAAACAAAAATATATGACACTTTTGGTAAGGCAAGGACTCTAGCCATTGTTTGCAGAGGTCACTTTTTGAGAAGTTCAAGTATTTACTGCAATGAATACTTTAATAAAGCAGCTTCGGAATAGTAACAGGATGAAATATCTCTCACCAATTGTATTTCATTTTGCCCATCACCCTCTAGGAGTCTGAGATTCCCTTTGTAAAAAAAAGTTGCAATCTCATAGGGTCACTGTAAAGATTCAACATGAAAAATGTACGTTGTAAACCCTAATGGGCTGTTCTAAAATCTTACCATACAGTGGGCAAGCCACAGACTGTGTGTCAGACAGCCCAGGTTCCACTGTCATTTGTGCCACTTAAAAGCACTATGATTTTAGGCAATTCATTTGATCCCACAGTGCCTCAGTTACATAACTTTAAAAGAAAGATTAATATAAAATTTTCCTGATGCACATTTTTAAGAAAATTTAACAAGACAATATATATAAATAAACTCAATGTCCTGTTACCAAAAAAACCCTAAATTTCCTTCAGCTTGATTAAACTTTAGACTAATTTCTTCCAGGTGCTAGATTCCTGCCTTCCTTTTACTTAGAGCAATTCTTTAGGAAACTTTCTGTTTTCTGTAATTCCATAAATTATTTCCCTGACTTTTTGAGAGACAGTACATTTTCCCCCAGTTTCTTGTCAATTTTATAACCCAGAAATGTCTTTCTTGAGAAACTGGAGGCAATCTTTTTGGAAATCATCCCTGAAGGAGACAGCATCCCTACTCCCAGTATCTGTTGGGTAGAAGCATAACTTCAATCAGCGGCAGTCAGCAAGCACAAGTGGTCTAATCGCATTGACCAACTACTCCCCTAACATCCAGTACTCCCTTGCTAGCTTCCTCCTTTTCTTTCAGCGGGGTTGAGTTCAATATCTTTCCTCTATTGTAGTAGTCTGGAATAAAATCTTCCTTGCCTATTTAATTTGCTCAGAGCATCTTTCCTTTGATGTTGGTACATAGAAAATAAATAAATAAATACATAATTAGTTATTATTACTATAGTAATATATTAATACAACGATTTCAATTAAAAGATCCCTAAAATCTTAACATGTATTGTCATTGCTCTATAGCCTATTTTTTAAAGAAGAACATTCTAGATTGAATGGGCTAAGTTAGAAGGCTATACTGAAGTCATATCTTTAGTTTTAAATATACTTATTTCAAAGTGAAAATGACAAGGGCTAAAGCATATGGCGAGATTTAGTGTTGTACTTAGTTCTATGAATTAAATGTCAGACCAAGAACATGAAATATGTACTAGATTTTTTCTCGGACATTTTATTGTTTAAGGAAATAAATCAAAACTGCTACAATTAAACTGTAAAGAAAAGAGAATAAAGAGCAGAGATTAAAAGATGATGTTGCAATTTAAGAATTCCCTCTTTGAGGTTATTTTTCAGTCTACTTACCCTTGTGATTAAACCTGAAAGCTCTCCTTTTTCTGCTATAAATTATCACTGGGGCTTAACACCTTTATAGAACTTTGCACCCACCTTCCAAATCATTTTCTGTACATTTGTCTTTTCTCCCACATTTAGCATGTGAACTTTTAAAGGTAAGGATTCTATCTTTCTAACCTCCCAGCTTCCTATACCTAGCTCTGTGCTTTGTGTATAATGGCCAATTATTATGTATTTATTGAATATACATTGAAACACACGAAAAAGAAACGTTTGCTGAAAACTCAAGGAAAAAAGGTCAACAATGTGATTATCAGTGAAGATCATCAAGAAAAATGCATACATTGTTCAGACTACCCCCCAAAAAATGCTTCTCTACAGCTGTATCCATGTATCCCCAAAGCAAATGTCCACTGTTCAAACACTATGAAGGCATGAAGGTTTTAGGTTAATTGCAACCAAAATTACCAACAGACACTACTTTATAGGGTAAGGAGAATTTGAGCAGGGGAAGCATTTAGGTAACAGACAAGGCAGATTACATACAACATTCTGCCTTTTAGATAGTATGATTGCAAAAGATTTTTACATTGCAACGTATTGTTTCTAATTTTTACAAAGCATCTATTTTCTTATTTCTATTTCTATACTAATTTTTAACTGCAGAGGCATTAGCTAATCAGAACAGTATTGCACTATTTGAATATTACAGCTAAAGAACATATTGCAATATTAAATGATCTTGTCCATTTTATATATGTGTATGTGTGGAGGTGGGAGGGGGGTGCATGTGTGTATGTCCAGACAGAACGTAAGTGAAGCTGATGGTGACTTTTTAACATTGGCAACTAGATGGACAATGAACACTAGAATTGCAAATTTTTTATTTTGTAGAGAAACTTAATCAAACTTAACATTTTCAAAAAGTCAAATAGAAAAAAAAATAGCATTATTTGATACTCAAACTCTAATAAATAATTTTGAATATTTGAGAAGAAAAATACTTTATGGTAATAATTTGAATATTTCAATTGTTTACTTTGATTTACATACTTACTAAGAATATTTTTACATTTTGTATTTCTTGGCTACATTTTTTCAATCCTTTAGATCATTGAGAATAAGTCAATAAAATAATAGAAATGAAAACTACAAGAATAAAACTACAGGAAATGACTGAAATTAAAAAGAGAAATATTTTAAAGAGGCATCGTGCTTACATTTTAAAAACCAGAACCAATAAAAGCAAGCAAACTTCTGGTAAGCATGGTCAATATGAAATTTGAGAATAGGACTTTACTAATTGCTTATTTAATAAATAGTTAATTGTTGATCACCACAATGAAAATAAACAAAAAAGGATTCTCATTAATTTCACAACTCAACAAGGTCAAATTAAATCTGCAATGTGAACTTTTTTGCTAAAGGAAGAGATAATTTCTGATAAAAATAAATCAGAATAAAAGAGAGAGTTATTCATATCAAGTTCATAACTTAGAAGAAATCAATGCAATTATGACCTGTCCATTAGAAGATGAAGAAAATTTATGCCTAAAATCAGCAAATTACAAGTGGAACAACTGGTGTTATACCAGTTTGTTTGATGATGATCCGAGAAAAGAACGTCTCTCTCCTTGTGACAGAGAAAGAATTTTTCTAGTTGATACAATTAATGATTTTTTCATTGGATAAACATGAAAGAAAACTTAGTATTTTAAAGTAATTTACTTCAATATTATTTCAAATGGAGAAAGTACAGAAATTGACTTTACATTCTAAGTTCAAACTTTCAATTTCCAAGCTCAAAGACAAAAGCATCTGGCATAAGCACTAGTCAATATTAGTGACCACATAGCTAGCTTCTAAATTCTATGTGGTTTGCAATACCTCCATTTCATGAATCTGAAAGCAGATTCAAAGAGTGCAGGCAATCTGTCTAAGGTTCTGAAATGATTTATTTTCAGAACCTTAGACAGATTGCCTCCACTCTTTGAAATGTTTAGGCCCAAGATCAAACTTTTCTTCTATGACCTTCATTAACTAGTTATCTGCTATTGTTTCAGAAATAAAATACTATGGTATGCATTTAGTAGAATAAATCTTTCAAATGACGGGGCTTCTTAAATGTTTGTGGGTATCTATAACACTAATATAAAGAAATAATATTTTCTTTAAAGTCAAAAGACCTGGCCTTGATGTTCTGACCTGCCAGTCAGTAACTGAGTGAACTTAGCTAAAATAACATTACTTTTTAAACTCTACAAATTTTATATAAAGGGAGTGCAGCATCTGCCTAACGTTTATCAAAACTAAACCGTTTCTGTTTTGAGAGGAGTTTTTAGGTATGATCCCTGCCCCATTCCCTCAAAAACAATGTGGTATTCTTTCTTGCACAGACAATTTAGGAAATGCCGGGTTAAGCAAAATTTATTAGACAAGTGTTGCTGTTGTTATCTTAGGAATCTGGTGCTTACAAAATTATTAGGCACATTATAAACCTCTAATAGGGCTAGAGCATGAAGCTTTTTTTTTCCAAATTTCTTCACTGCGAATCTTTTTTTGCCTGAGGCCTGTGCTGTTATCATCTGGAAGAGAGTCCCTGAGAACATCAGATTTTAAAATTACTGTGTAGGAAAAAAGCACGGGCTTTGCAGACAGACTTGAGGACAATGGCCACTCTCTCAATTACTAAAATCTCATTATCTTGAACAAGTTATTCATTCTTTTTGAGTCTATTTTCCTGATGTTAAAAAATGGAGAAAATGTGTCAACACCACAGTTGATGTGAGATTAAATGAGATAATGCAGGTTTGAGAGGCTAAATAATGCTTCCCACCCATCCACCAAGGATGTCCTTACTCCTAATCCCCAGAAACTGAATATATCACCTTGCATTGAAAAAGGGGCTTTGTGGACGTTATCAAGTTAAGGATCTCCAAAAGGTCCGTATAAGAGGAAAGCAAGAGAGTCAGAAAGAAGCAAAATGACAATGGAGGCAAAGAGAGAGAGAAAGAGTGGAAGATGCTTCACTGCTGGCCTTACACACAGAGGGAAGGGACCATGAACCAAGGAATCCAGGTGGCCTCTAAAAGCTGGACAAGCAAGGATATGGACTCCCTACCAGAGCCTCCAGAAGGAACTCAGCCCTGCCAATACCTTCGCTTTAGAACTTCTGATTTACAGGATTGTAATACAGTTGTGCTGTTTTAAGCCACTAAATTTGTAGTGATTTGTTACAGCAGCAAAGGGAAAGCAAAATAATAAGTAAATCTCTTGGCACAGGGCCAATGAAACATGAAGAATAGTCAAATCTAACTGGAGAGTTCTGGTGGATGTCAAATGTGATCATGTATTCAATAAACCTTTGTAACTCACAAAGTGCTAAACAAATACTCGCTTTTATTGCATAGCTCAGGAAACTTGTCTTCGTAACTGAGGCCTAGGTACACAGAAGAAAATGATTTTAAAATGTCATCAACAATTTGGAAAGTAAATAAGTTGTCAACAATAAAGCACGTTTGCAGCATAAAACAATTTAGAGGCACTTTTGCTTTCTACGTGTACTAATGACAGACGTGTAATAAAGAATGTGGAAGCCAGAGTTCAAAGTTAACTTATATTGTGGAATTGAGAGGCAGGCCTGTATAGGTGGTGGTACTACTATCTGAAAGTAGCAGGATAAACTAGCATGTACAGCAAATTTCTTTCCTTCAGACCTTCCTGTTCATAACCAACAAGAGAATGATTGTGTTCTGTGTGGAAAAACATTTTAATGGTCCATTTTCAAGGCATGAAAAATCTAGATACTGACAGTCAGTACCTAGGTACTGTCACACGGCCCATGCACCTAGAAAGTCACAATAAGCAAACAGCGTGTAAAGGAGAGGTCAGCTCACAAAATGAAATAAAATGTCTTTATTGGGAAACTGAAACTTAAGCAGGAAGGGGACCAGTGTATGACCTTTTAAGGGGATAACAAAACCTGGGCGAAGTCCGGGAAGATTGCAACCCCATAGTACTCCACCAATAAGGAACTGGTGGCGGGACTTGCGTGTTAGGAAATAAATTACCTGCTGCAACTGTCCTGGGTGTGCCTGCCTACCAGACACCTGATCTTGCAAGACCACCATTAAAAGCGTCACTTCCATTGTTCTTCCTGTCTCTAAGTCTATTTTTTGGGTTTGGACTGGTAAGTGTGTTTCTTGCATTCTGGAAACAGAAAACTCAGCAATTGTCAGTCAAAGCATGAGCTCATGTTGCCAGCAACTGCCTGAACATAAGTAAACACCATTCTATGATATTTACTATAAAATGGAATTTCCGTCTCCCACAACTTCTCCTTCTGAAAAGAAAAAAAAGAATGGAATTTCTAGAATGTAACACCTTGTTGAATTGCCTATACGGCTAAAGTATTCCTGTATTTAATTAAATGACATTCAGGATAATGGCTTGTACTTGAATAGGTAGTACCCCCAAACACTAAAAGATGTCTAATTTAAAAAACGATCTCAATTAGCCACGAGTCAGTTTTCCTAATATATGTTATCACAATTTTAATAGATAATAAATACCTATAACTGAAAAACTCTTATATGGTTAGTTTACGGAAATTATGCCAAATTTTACCTGGTTCCAGGAAACAAAATCACAGATCTTCAGAATGCAAGTTAGTTTTAATTCTGACCCTTTTTTCAGAAACATAGACTTGATTTCACAGAAACATCATAACACATTTTACTTCAGAGATAGTTAAAAGGTGCTTTTATTTTCTCCTTCTCAATTTCTTCTCCCTTCAAACCAGAAAGCCGGAAAGAAGGAAGATGCTGTAGCAGGGATGGTATTGGACACACAAGTGAAATAACCATTTCAGTTACTTTTATTTCCATTTTAAGGTCTGCTGCAGGCACATGTCAATTAAAATTCTTTGCCTAGCACCCTCCAGAGAAAACAGAAGTTCATATATAGTTTTGAATGTCTAGTAGTAGCATACGGACATTGAGAATGTGCAAAAAGAAAAAAAAAGGAAAGAAGGATAGAAAGAAATAAAAGAAAGAAGAAAAAAGGAAAATGAAGGAAGGAAGAAAAGAAAGAGGGACCAAAATAACATAAATATCAAAATTATATATTAAGATTTGACACAAGATTATAGATCATGGAATGGAGGAAGATGACTGACTAGAAGCCTGTACTGATTGTCCCCACTGCAGAAACACCAGTTGTTAACAACTAACTCCACACACAAAAAGCGCCATCATAAGAACCAAAAATCAGGTGAGCAATCACAGTACCTGCTATTAATGTCCATACCATTGAAAGAGGCAATAAAGAAGGAAGGAAAGACAGTCTTGAATTGTCAGCACCACCCTTCCCTTGTTCCCCTAGTAGCACCAGGTGCTACTTGGTGGTATGGAGAATCTGGCACTTGAGGGAGGGAGAACACAGTACACTGGGAACTTGGCATTGAACTCAGTGCTGCCCTGTCACAGTAGAGTAAAGCCATGCTGGGCTTTGAAAGACAGCCTAGGTCACAAGGACTACAATTCTTAAGCAACTCTTAGCACTGGGCTTGGCCTATAGCCAGTGGACTAGGGTAGCACATGGCCTAAGGAGACACCAGCCTGGGCAGCTAAGAGAGCGACTGTGCCACATCTCCCCCAGTCCTAGGCAGCACAACTAGCAGCAACAAAAGTGACTCCTTCCTTCTGCTTGAGGAGAGAACGAAGAGTAAAGAAGACTTTGTTTTGCATCTTGAATATCAACTCAGCCACAGTATAACAGGCCACTGGGCAGAGTCGTGAGGCCCCCATCCTAGACCGTAGCTCCCAGATGACTTTTCTAGACATGCCCTGGTCCAGAAAGGAATTCACTGCATTGAAGGGAAGAAACCAGTCCTGGCAGGATTTGTTACCTGCTGACCATAGGGCCCTTGAGCCCTGAATAACCAACAGTGATATTCAGGTAGTACATCATGGGCCTTGGGTGAGACTCTGAGAGACAGGCTGGCTTCAGGTGTGACCCAGCATATTCCCAGCTGTGATGGTTAGGAGGCAAGACTCCCATTGCTTCAGAAAAGCAAAGGGGAAAGTAAAGGGGACTTCATCTTGCATCTTAAGTGCCAGCTCAACCACAGAGGGATAGAGCACCAAGCAGGCTCTCGGGATCACTGCATCCAGGTCTACGTTCTTGGACAGCATTTTTGGACCTGCCCTGGACAAGAAAGGAGTTCACTGTCCTGAAGGGTGAGTCCCAGACCTGGCAGCATCCACTACAATCTCACTAAAGAGCCCTTGGGCTTTAAGTGAACATGGATGGTGGCCTGGCAGAATTCCCCAGGGGGTGGTGGTGGTAATGGCCACTAGGAGATGTTCCTCTTCCTGTGGAAGGGGGAGAGAAGAACAAGAAGGACTTTGTCTTGACGTGTCAGTGCAAGCTTACCACAGTAGAATAGAGCACCCAGGTAGATAGCTAAGGCTTTCTCTCCAGCTCCTGGATCCCAGATAATATCTCTGTACCTGCCTGGGGCTTGAGGAAACTCACCGCCCTGAATGGAAGGACACAACCTGGCTGGCTACCTCACATGCTGATTGTAGAGTCCTAGGGCCATGAGTGAACATAGACCATCAACAGGTAATGGTTATAGTAGGCCTTGAGTGAGACCAAGGGCTGTGCTGGCTTCAGATCTGACTCAGTGTGGTCCCATTTGTGATGGCTACAGGGGTGCCTATGTCACCCCATGTACAGCTCTAGGTGGACCAGCACAGAGACTCTTTATTTAGGAAAAAGTAATAGAAGAGAACAAGAGTCTCTGCCTGGTGATCCTAAGAATTTTTCTAGATCTTATCCCAAACCACTAAGGTGATATCTTTATGATTCTACAAGAACCACTGCATTATTAGAACTGATGCTCAAGTCCCTTGGAATACCTGCAAAGTCTTCACAAGAAAGATAGACAAAAATAAGCCCAGACAGTGCTTACAATAAATACCTAACTCTTCAATACCCAGAAAATGACAAAACTCTATAAGTATTAAGACTATCCAGGAAAAAAATGACCTCAACAAACAAACTAAATAAGGCACCAAGGACCAATCTGGAAAAACAGAGATATGTGTCCTTTCAGACAGAGAACTCAGAATAGCTGTTTAAAGGAAATTCAAAGAAATTCAAAATAGTGCAGAGAAGGAATTCTGAATACTATTAGATAATTTTTTTAAAGGTTGAAATAATTTAAAAGAACCAAGCGAAATTCTAAGGTTGAAAAATGCAATTGACATACAAAAGAATGAATCAGAGTCTCTCAATAGCAAAATTGATCAAGGAGAAGAAAGAATTAGTGAGCTTGAAGACAGGCTATTTTCAAATAGCCTATCTACATGGTCAGAGGAGAAAAAAAGAATAAAGAATAAAAGGTAATAAAGCATGCCTACAACACCTAGAAAATAGCCTCGAAAGGTAAAATCTAAGAGGTATTGGTCTTAAAGAGTACATAGAGAAAGAGATGGCAGTAGAAAATTTGTTCAAAGCAATCATAACAGAGAACTTCCCAAACCTAGAGAATGATATTACTATTCAAGTACTAGAAGACTATAGAACACCGAACAGATTGAGCCAAAGACAACTAACTCAAGGCATTTAATAATCAAACTCCAAAAGTTCAAGGATAAGGAAAGGATCTTAAAAGAAGCAAGAGAAAAGAAACAAATAACACTTAATGGAGCTACAATATGTCTGCCAGCAGGCTTTTCAGAGGAAACTTTATAGGCCAGGAGAGAGTGGCATGACATATTTAGAGTGCTGAGGCAAAAAACTTTTTATCCTAGAATAGTTTATCCAGTGAAAATAACCTTTGAGCATGAGGAAAAATAAAGACCTTTTCAAACAGACAAAAGCTGAGGGATTTTATCAACACCAGACGTGTACTACAAGAAATGCTAAAGGGAATACTTTGATCTGAAAGAAAATGATGTTAATGAGCAAGAAGAAATCATGTGAAGGTAAAAAAAACTCACTGGTAATAGTAAGTACACAAAAAAACACAAAATATTATAACACTGTAACTGTGGTATGTAAACTACTGTTACCTTAAGCAGGAAGACTGAAAAATGAACCAATCAAAAATAATAAGTACCATGACTTTCAAGACTCAGTAGTATAAGACATTAAAAGAAAAAAAAATACTAAAAAGTGGAGAGACAAAATTAAAGTGTAATCATTATTAGTTTTTTTTTTTCTTTTAGTGTTTGTATGTTTCTTTATGCAGTCAGGGTTAAGTTGACATCAATTTAAAATAATGAGTTATAAGATAGTATTTGCAAGCCTCATGGAAACTTCAAATCAAAACATGTACAACAAATGCACAAAAAATAAAAAGCAAGAAATTAAATCATACCACCGGATAAAATCACCTTCACCAGAAGAAGACAGGAAGAAAGGAAAGAAGGAAAAGAAGACCCCAGAGCTACCAAAACCTCATTGTTTCTCCTCACCAAGGAAGACAAACTGTGGTGCTTTATTTCAGTGTAAATCACCAGGTCAGAAATCCATATGTATGTATGTTATCATTCAGTCCATCTAAATGTCTGGTTTTTGTTCTCACGCCTGCACTTTTCTGGAACAATTTATCCTTGCTCTTATTTTGTTTCTGTTTTGTTTTCCCCACACCAGGAATTTCAGTGTCAGTGTATTTAGATGTCTCGAACCATCAGTAAAAAGGATCAGTTTTGGAGAATAAATGATCCAGAGCATACGACATTTTCTAAAATGTTTTCCTGGGTTTCCCTATGATTCTGTCCTTCCCGAATCATTTTTTTCCCCTTAAAGTCATGAGCTTCTTGGAATCTGTATTACGAATTCCACAAGAATTCATTCATTTTACTGATTTTTCAGATATCAGAGAGTTTGCCGTTTCCTACATAGGCACATATCATAAAATCATAGAAATGGAAATAACTTTTCCCAGGAACCATTGGTAACTCTATTAACATGCAGTCAGTCATGAAAATAATCTCTAATCCCATTGCCCAGAGGCACGAGAAGCTGGCTCAGATCTAAAGAGAAATAGAATTAATGCTCATACATTTTAATCAAACCATCGGCCTCATTTTAATGGGAATCTATCACAGAGGAAATGGTGTATCGTTTGCCTCAGATTACCTATGTCATTTCTCTTAGGTTAGTAATGGGAACAAGGAGGAAAAAGGCACATAGAATGTTATAGCTGAAAGAGATTTTAGTGATTACCTAGTTTGACCCATTATTCTACAGATAAGGAAAGAAATGCATGAAGTTTAAATGACTGACTCTAGTTCACACACTCAGTCAATGGCAGGACCAGAACTATGTTCTAGAACTAATTTTTAAAATTGAATAATGAAATCTAATCATGGAAAAGAGGAGTAAATGACTATAATCAAAACAAATAAAAATAAAGAAAGGGGTTTTTTTCCATTGAAATGTGTAGGAAATGACAATTCTGTTGATTCTAATACTACACTAATTAAATATTTTTCAAATTCATCCGTCAGTTAGTTCTTCATTGTCTACTTTTGTGCTATTACACAAATGGCTTCCAATTTTAAGCCCTTAATTTGTGTAGGTATGCTGTGTATCTGATCTTATTTAAATCTCACAAGTGACCAAATATGAGTGTATCATAATCCCTATTTTACAGTTGAAGGAAATGAGGCAAAGGGAGGCAAAATCAAACCCAACTTGATTTTGACTTAACATCAGTTTACCCACTGCAGCTTCTGAACATAGCTTGCTCCACTATACATTGATACACTGTCAGAATTTCCTCTGACACTGTGCTTCTATATTTGGTTGTTTCCTCTGCCACCCTTAAGACTCTTCAGCCTAAAGGTAAAAAGATCATATTTCCTTTGTAACCCCCAACAGTGCTAAAGTGACAGTCTCATGGACAGCTCTCTGCTTTTACTGCTGACCTTGGAGGGATGAGAGTTCAGCCCTGTGGTTTTAGGAACAGATCATCCACTTTCTCCCTGTATCAATCTCCATAATTAAAGCAATTGTACAATCATTGATGAAAACAAAACCACTTCACTAAAAGATGGGAATAAATGAGGATACAGACAATAAATAAATGAGGATACATAAAATTGGCAAGTAATGTATATAGATTATATGGCAAGTTGGGACTTACCTATACCAGAAAAATAATTTTACTTAGACCTTATTCATTTGGGCACTTCTTTTTTTTTTTTTTTAATTTTACTTTAAGTTCTGTAATACAAGTGCGGAATGTGCAGGTTTGTTACATAGGTATACATGCTCCATGGTGGTTTGCTGCACCTATCAACCCATCATCTAGGTTTTAAGTCCCACATGCATTAGGTATTTGTCCTAATGCTCTCTCTTCCCTTTCCCTGCATCCCCCAACAGGCCCTCATCGTTCAACTCCCACTTATGAGTGAGAACGTGGGGTGTTTGCTTTTCTGTTCCTGTGTTAGTTTGCTGAGAATGATGGTTTCCAGCTTCATCCACATCCCTACAAAGGCCATTAACTCATTCTTTTTTATGGCTTCATAGTATTCCATGGTGTGTATGTGCCACATTTTCTTTATCCAGTCTATCATTGATGGGCATTTGGGTTGGTTCCAAGTCTTTGCTATTTTAAACAGAACTGCAATAACCATATGTGTGCATGTGTCTTCATAGTAGAATGATTCATAATCCCTTGGGTACATACCCAGGGCACTTCTATCTAATGGTGTGATGTCTCTCCTCTCACCACTGAGGCTTCTTTCACAGGTCTCACTCAAGTGTCTGTATTATTTTCCTGCATCTGGCCATCTACTGTTGCATGGCCAGGTACAACTGCATTAACATGGACATCTGAGTAAATGTTTTCACCTATGACCTGCAGTTTCTCAAATGCTTTTTCAGTCTTTGTTTTTCTATCTTTCCTAGTTTTTCGTGGCCAGAGCCTCTTATGCCTTCTGCAACCCCAAAGCCCCCGAAATCCTCTCTGCTGGCTTATTCCTGGTTGTCGTGTTTCCCTTTATCTCTTCTTGAATTAGCCAAAGATGTATTTTTTTGTGTGATTACATAATTATTATAATCAGTTAACATACACGTGGAGGGCATTACTATTTTCTAAAACTACAATTTTAAAGCAATTTATCACAGCCTAGTGAAACATACATAGGTAAATATACATTTGAACTTGCTGCCAACATTTGTGCAAGAATATTTAGTTTCAACTCAGGCTCTTTTTACAATCCACAGTAATTTAAAGTAGTATTTATTTTCATTTAGTTAAAGAATAATAGTCAATGAAGCTGGAATTTCCATGATACCTATGACTGTACAGTTGACCCTTGAAGAACACAGTTTCAAACACTTACAAATGGATTTTTTTTTTCTGCCTCTCTCTGCCACCCCTGATACAGCATGATCAACTCTTCCTCTTCCTCTTCCTTCTCAGGCTACTTAACTTGAAGATAAGAAAAATGAAGGCCTTTATGATAATTCACTTCCACTTAAAGAATAGTAAATATGCTTTTCCTTCCTTGTGACTTTCTTAGTAATAGTTTCTTTTCTCTAGCTTACTTTATTGTAAGAATATAGTATATAATACATATAATATACAAAGAATGTTTTAACTGACTGTTTATATTATCAATAAGGTTTTCAGTCAACAGTAGGCTGTTAGCAATCTAGTTTTGGGAGAGTCAAAAGTTATATACAGGTTTTTCAACTTCACAGAGTATCAGCACCCCTAACCCATGCCTTATGCAGGGATCAACTGTATAATCTTCCATTTTCACCCCACTCAGGACACACACACAAAAAAAATATATAAATAAAAACCCTTATTCAACCCACCAGTATCCACAAATATCCATAAAATCATGAAAATGTACATAAGCAAAGTTCAGTCTTCAACCTGCCTTTCAGCTTCCTGAGAATGACTTTATTTTGTATTGGGTGCTAGATCAGAAAACATATCTTGTACATATTTTAATTCTAGGCTCTCCCACTTCCATGTGAATAGTGGCCATTTTGCAATTTTTTAGTTGCCTTTTTCTCAGTCAATTCACACTTTTGCTGTTGACTATTGGTCATTTAAAGTCAGTAGGGCCGCATCCTTAGCTTCAGAGCAACGCTCTAATTAATCTAAAATTACCCTACTTAGGACACATTGCAGGGACCTAAGGCAACAGTGAATGACAATCCTACTAACCACAGAAATTGATAAAGAATGTGTACATTGTCTTTTATCCCCCTTTTTCTAATTAGAGTGAAGCTCAGGACTTCAAAGTTTTATATTCTTTTTATTCAAAGTTTTTTATATTCAAAGTTTTATATTCTTCTGAAATCACATGGTATTCATATGGAAAGGATGAAACCACTGCAGACGTTTTATTAAGACAAGGGATGTCAGGATGAGGATGAAGTCAATATACAGATGAGATTATGGCTAAAAGAAATGGAACTAAGGGTTGGTCAAACTGAGACTCAAGCTTGCCCTATATCTAGATGTTTATAATTACATTATCCAACAAGTTCTTGTTCATGTTCCAAGAGTTTGAACTATTGGTTTTCTGTTGCTGCAAATGATGACATTCTAACCAACACAACCTATTAGGAGTTGGCCACTAAGCAAAGTGCTGGGAATAGAGTAGTGGAGAAAAAAAGAAAAGCCAACTTAGCCTCTGTACTCAAAAATCTCAGGGACTACTAGGAAAATAATATATTAAAATAATTCATTGCAATGAATTTTGTCATTTAGCTAAGAATGCTTTGAGATATGCACCTGAGATTCTAACTGGCATTGTCTGATCTTTGAAAGCTCATTGAGCAAAGTTTTCCAATTATGGAATGGAGAAGTGAACAGAACGAGGCAGAGGAGACACTGTTGTATCATCATGACCTTTATTTAATAAAAAGGGATAAGGGAAGGGTAGAGATTAATGCTTCAGTTAAGCAACTGGTTATCCAGTCATTCATCCATTCACTCGATATGATGCAGAAAGCAGATGCATAAAGCTTACAAATAAATGTAAAATTGGTACAAATAATAGTTGCGCAGATACTGCACAAATAAAAGGATGTTTAACCTCATTGAGGTTACAGAAGAATTCTCCAAAAAAGTGTCAATTAAACTGAGATCTAAAGAATTTATAAGAACTATGTAAATATCTACATAGGTTTTAACCCAAATCGAAAACTACCAGTAAAAAAATATAGTGTTGCCAAATTATAATTTATTTGAATATTTTAAATGAATAAAATTGATTGTATTTTATAACCTAATTTTAAAGAAAGTATTTGGATTTAGCTATATAATAAACATATTTTATATGATATACATCTAGTGAATAGCAGTTTTGGCTATTTTATGCTAGTCATACCAGGTTCCTATATTAATAAAAGCACTGGCTTAACATGTCACACTGAAAATAACACTGTTGAAAACATTACAAAGGCTTCACTATTGCCCTAATGCCTTTGTCTGGAAACCAGTGAAAAAGAACAAAGAATGAAAACAGAAACAAATTTCATGTTCTCCACTTGTTTAAGTAAAGGTTAATGACATTTTAAAAATGTTTCTTCAGGGAAAGGACACATAATTTCCAACAAAACATATCAAAAATCCACGCATTAAGACGTCGCATGGATACAAATATGAAAATAACAAAATTCAGTTAATTAAAACCCAAACATCTAAATACGACTTAAGTTTCTTAGTAAAGTTATTTCTAAAGCTTGGTATTAAATTTTATGTTTTTGTTTGCTGCTGTGGCCACTGGGACAGTGTTTGGCACCTAGCAGGCGCTCAGTGACTATTGAATGAAGCTAAAATTTAATTTGGAATCTCTTCCAGCGTCTCTCAGATCTATGATGCCTGAAAAAAAAATAGTATTTGAGGAAATGTTTCTGATAATTTTGCAGGCCTCTCCTTCTGCTCTTATTTTTTTCTTCAAACATTGTACCTATGGGACTAAAAATGATACATTCAAAACCCATCGGTAATCAAAGTACAGGTTTCCATAGAAACCAAAACCAGAAAATGCCTTCATTTTTTTCTCAGCCAGAGATGCAACTGCAGATTCAAATTTAGTTAAGAGGATAATTACTGTTCAAATGATAACGTGTTCATTTTATGTGCTGACTATATGATGGGGATTCTAAATTTTGCTGCCTTTTAGCTGCCTACTTACTGTCAGGTTTTGAATTTCGATTTGTTTTGTTTTCTTAAACAGCCTAATTGCTGTATTGATAAGAAAGTGCTTTATTATTATGTTTGTTGTCATTACATTGCATGATTATCTAATATTTATATTTGGTTTCCTTTAAATGCCTATTTGATATGTATCAAGTTCATCTATTGAATAATAATCACATGTAAATAAATGAATAAATATTTTTAAATCCCATTTTTATGATATTTACACTTATGTCACCAAGTAACATATGTAGGTGCAATAGAAGTCCCAGAACACTTTCATGAATGACAGCAGTCAGTTTTCTATCAGATATTTTTAAAATTCTCACTAAGACTTCCTGAAATTGCCCTCACTCCTGGGTGTGCCTAGATATCTATTTATTGTTTTAAAAACCGAGATTCTCTTTTTGTACCTTCAGAAAATATTTGTACATATAAATCAATACTTCAAACTCTCCAAGAGTACCTGCTTAAAGAAAGACTTTCTCCCCAGAGTGGAGATAGCAATTAAATTCCACAGGAAAAGTATTGGCTCCCAGGAGCTAAAGAGGACCTGTGGATGAATTAAGAAATGCAGCCACTCTCCAAATACTCCAGAACTATTTGCCTTTTTTGAGGATGGTAAATTATCTAAGATACAAACAGCTAATTAGTAATGGTGACAATATCTGTGAATAAAAAGTAATCTTTATTTTTTCATTTTCATTTTATTTATTTATTTATTCATTTATTTATTTTTTGGCAGGAGTTATTTTTGAAAGAGCACAGAAGGTTGAGTTGGAAGATTTATAAGGAGTGGTTTTGGAGCCGATGAAGCTCCTGGTAAAACATAAGCAAGTTTTAACCCTATCCCTACATACCCAACCGTTGAAATGGATGGATCGTGTCTAGCATTAAACCAAAAAATTGTTGGGAAATAAACCAAAGAAATCCCTAGTAGCCTCCTAGAACTACTCAAAGGAAAATAAGACGTTCCATAAATTGCCTCTGTGCAATAATAAACACTTAGTCACACACCGTAACCATACCTGGTCTCACTCTTCTCTGAATATGCCCATCGCATTCTAACGTCCTGCGTTTGTTTAACCTGTTTTGTCTGCCTGCTATATTGTTTCATGTAATCAAAGAAACAAAGCACATAAATCCCATACAAAAAGCCCACTCCCACTATCAAAAATTATTCTCTTCTCTCTCTCAGCACTCAAGGCCTTTTTCCCCTTTTCTTTCCTCTTTTAAAACTTTTGTATAAAAGCATTTCTCACCAACTGCCTTGCTAGTTCTTTTTTTTCTTTTTTCTTTCTCTTTTCTTGTTTTTTTGTTTTTGGTTTTGGTTTTGTTTGTTTGTTTGTTTGTTTGTTTCAGATGGAGTCTTGCTCTGTCGCTTAGGCTGGAGTGCAGCGGCATGATCTCCGCTCACTGCAAGCTCCGCCTCCTGAGTTCACGCCATTCTCCTGCCTCAGCCTCCCAAGCAGCTGGGACGACAGGCGCCCGCCACCACGCCCAGCTACATTTTTTGTATTTTCAGTAGAGACAGGGTTTCACTGTGTTAGCCAGGATGGTCTCGATCTCCTGACCTCTTGATCCTCCCTCCTCGGCCTCCCAAAGTGTTGGAATTACAGGCATGAGCCACCCTGCCCTGCCGCTAGCATTTTTTCTTAAGCATGCCTCAGCCACTCATTTTGATTATGTGAAAGTCATTAGAATTATTCCCTGAACACTGTGATTGAAAGTAAAACATGAAAATTTGAAGAAAGCATGTGCTCCACACAGACTGGAATTCTCTCAAAAGTAGAGAATTGTGGGAGAAGGAGGGTTAGAGCATCTTATTATGTAGTAAACAATAGTGAATTGAATTAAACTAAAGAAAGGTTTAAATGGAGTAAGAAGGTATATCACAGTATTGTTATTTTATTATTTTAATTTTTTAGAGATGGGGTCTTGCTATGTTGCCCAGGCTAGAGGGTAGTAGCTATTCGTAAGTATGATCATACTGAACTACAGCCTCAAACTACTGGGCTCAAACAATCTCCCTGCCTCTGCCTCCCAGGTACCCTTGAACTTGGTGCCATCCCTACTGGAAAGGCTAAAGCAGGAAGAATGAGCCCGGTAGAGCCTGCCACCATGCCTGGCTTTTGTGATTTTTTTTACTGTATCTAAGCACACTTTTCCAAATATAAATCTCTGTTACATTAAAATGCAGAACCTGAGATCTAATGAAAACTAAAAGAATGCTTGATTAATCTTCAGGAGAATAAAATATATCTTGCATATTATTCAGCCTCAAAAATTTATCTTGGTTCCCTGTAGGCAGCGGTTCTTAATCATTTTTATTCCAAGGATTCTCTGGCAATTCAATGCAAAACAATAAGAACTTAGAGTCGTCACTGGATAATCAGAAACTGAGGAAGGAGTAAATGATCCACAGAAATAAAGATATTTTGCCTCGTCACAGGAATTGCAACAGGAGAAATTCCCAATGCTGAGGGGTCTTCAAAAGTCCACAGAAGCACTCCATGAGATAAAGAAAGAGTTTGTTTTAAACACCTGCCAAGTTCAGTAAAAGCTGACATTTGCTTGCCATTACATCATGAGTCAAGCAAGAATTCTTCTCCTCCCCTTGCCTCCGTTTGTGTCCACATGCCCTAATTCAGGATGAGTCTGGAACTTGGCTATCAAAATCTCATAAGTAAGTGCGAGGAAAAATAAGTCAACTTCAGCTATAAACTTAGCTTTAAAAGTCCTGAAAGTAGAAGAAAAATAATATGGTCAATTACAGTATATTTAAGAAATGCAAAAATGATTCAACCTCAAAAAATTTAACAATGTGATATTATGCAACAGTGTTCAAAAGTGGAAAATTAATATCATCTTATTAGGACTCTAAAGGCATTTAATAAAAACTAATACCTACTTACAAATAAAAGCTTTTAGAAAACTAGAAATATAAGGGAGTTTCTTTAACTTGGTGCACTCTATCAAATCCCTATAAGAAAGATTCTATTTAATGGGGAAACTACAGAAGGGTAGAAACAAGAAAAGAATCTCTTCCCTACAACTCACCTTAGAAGAGGAGATATTGGTCAATGCAGTAAGATGAGAGGAAAAAGATATATAAAAATTGTAGGAAACGAGATCAAATTATATGCCATTATTTATATCACAAACACAAGAGAATCAAAAGAGATTAGAATCAGGTTAGAATCAGAGTCAGACAGACGTTTACTTTGTGTGTATCAATATCCAACAGCCAATATGTTCCTCTATGTATTTTCATGAGTAATCGTGATGGTTAGTTTTATATTATCAGCTTGGCTAAGCTGTAGTGCTCAGTTATTTGAATGAAACACTAATCCAGGTGTTGCTGTGAAGATATTCCATAGATGCAGTTAACATCTTCCATCAGTTGACTTCAAGTAAAGATTACCCTTGGTAATGTGAATGGGCCTCATCTTATTATTTGAACACCTTACGAGAAAGTACGAGTTTTCCACAACGGAACCTTTTCCACAAGACTGCAGTATTAACTCCCGCCTTCGTTTCCAGTCTGCAGGCCTGCCCTACAGATCCTGAACTTACTAGCCCCCAAAATTAGGTAAGCTGATCCCTTAAAAATATATAGATATGAGATAGAAAGAGAGAGAGAGAAAGAGAAAGTGTGAGAGAGAGAGATATCCTATCAATTATGTTTCTCTGGAGAATTTTTAATACAATGAGCAAAATAGGAAAATGAGATATATTTTGCAATGGTGTGAAAATCTGTATCTTATCTAGGAACTGAGCTTTATAAAAATTAGTAAGACCAGTACAGATAAAAATTTAAACTTTATGAAAAGACATAAGAGAAGTGAAATGACATGATTATGGATGGGATTTTTTAATATCCAATGCAATTGCAACTGTAATCTCAGGCAGATTTTAGTAGAATGTGAGAAACATGTCCCAAAATAAATGTGGAAGACTAAAAATTTACAAACAGCTAAGGAAATTATTGAAATAATTTTTGAAAAAGGAGAATTCATCTGCTGGATATAAGTACATGTTATTTTTTTTCCTTCAACTTTTATTTTAAGTTCCAGCATACATGTGCAGGATGTACAGGTTTGTTATACAGGTAAATATGTGCCATGGTGGTTTGCTGCACAGATCAACCCATCACCTAGGTAATAAGCCCAGCATCCCTTAGCTATTCTTCCTGATGTTCTCCCTCCTCCCTCCACCACCCCTCAAAAGGCTCCATTGTGTGTTGTTCCCCCTCAGGGGTCTATGTGTTGTCATCATTGAGCTCCCACTTGTAAGTGAGAGCACACAGTGTTTGGTTTTCTGTTCCAGCATTAGTTTACTGAGGATAATGACTTCCAGCTCCATCCATGTCCCTCCAAAGGATACGATCTAGTACTTTTTATGGCTGCATAATATTCCGTGGTATAATATACCACATTTTTTTAATCTAGTCTATCATTGATGGGCATTTGGATTGATTCCATGTCTTTGCTATTGTGAATAGTGCTGCAATAAACATACATGTGTACGTGTCTTTATAACAGAATGATTTAGATTGCTTTGGGTTTATACCTAGTAATGCGATTGCTGGGTCAAATGGTATTTCCTTTCACCATACTATCTTCCATAATGGTTAAACCAATTTACACACCCACTAACAGGGTAAAAGTATTCCTTTTTCTCTGCAACCTCGCCACCATCTGTTGTTTTTTCACTTTTTAATAATAGCCATTCTGACTGGCATGAGATGGAATCTCACTGTGGTTTTGATTTGCATTTCTCTAATGATCAGTGATGTTGAGCTATTGGGTGTATTAATTTGAAAAGTGTTCATATCCTTTGCCCACTTTTTAATGGGGTTGTTTGTTTTTTTTCTTGTAAATTTGTTTAAGTTCCTTGTAGACTCTGGATATTAGACCTTTATCAGATGGATAGATTGCAAAAATTTTCTTTCATTCTGTAGGTTGTCTGTTCATTCTGTGAACAGAAGCTCTTTTGCTGTGCAGAAGCTCTTTAGTTTAATTAGATCCCATTTGTCAATTTTTTTCTTTTGTTGCAATTGCTTTTGGCATCTTTGTCATGAAATTTTTGTCTGTGCCTATATAAGCACATATTTTAAATCAATTGATATCAAATCAGTGCAATTCTTGCACAGGAAATAACACATAGATCAATGAAATCAAGTATTTCCCTAGTCACATGTAAGTGACAAAACTTTAAGACATTGCAAATGACAGAAGAAAGAGCAGATTACACAACAAATCATGTTGGGAAAATTGGCTTCTTACAAGAAGAGAACAAGTGGATTACCACACAATCCATGCAACTGTAAAAGCGTTAAACCTAAATGTTAAAGGGCATGTTATAAAACACATTGAAGATTTCAGAGAGTTGTTTCACGAATATGAGTTGAGAAATAATTCCTTAAGACTCCACAAGCCCAATTTGCTTTTAAATTTATAAACAGTATAATTTAATTATACAAAGTAAGTTATTTATTTTTACAAACAGCTTAACCCTAAAAATATCAAGTTGATAGAATTGTATACAATTCATCTCTAAAAGTAGAATAAATAATTCCATTTTTGAAATGGAGAATTGAAATGATTCTCAAAGCCCATCAATGAGCTGAGATTTATAACTTAAGGATCAGTGCTTTGATGCACAGAACTTCTAAATCATAATCACTTCTCCAATCGGAACTACTCTTGTCAGTTACTCACAAATAACTCTTCCTACCCCTTTGTCAGGACAAGTTCTGAGCATGGTGGTAGAGTTTATATATTTTGTCTTGAGGCTTCTCAACAATTTTCTAAAGCCTCTCAGATCTGATTTTTCAATTTATCTGTGTCGACACAGGAGTCTGCTAGGGAAATGCTCACAGGTACTGTACTTTCCCTGGAGAGGTACCATAAAAATACTAAGACATGATCAAAAGACCAAGGTTCCACATCTGTCCCTCCCACTACCAGCTGTGTGACCTTAGGAAAGTATATTGTCACTCTTTGTCAAGTATCCATATTGCTAAAACCAGGGGGACAATGAGCTTGCAAGGCCCTTTATAGTTCCAACAACTATAATTCTGCCATTACCAATGACGCTAATGTGAGATTATACATCATGGTAGCCCAAAGTGAAAGATATTTGGGAATAGGCCCCATGAACTCTGACACTGCAAATATAGCATCAATTATCTAGTACTTTTATGACAACAACTGGCCCTATCCTCAATATGGTAAGAAAAATTTCTATTTTCTGGGTTCTTTAGTTGTTGACAAAAGAGAAACAAAATTGGCTAAATTAAGCAAGAAAAATTTTTTTTAATTATTGTAAGCAAATGTGATGAGTCATGAAACTGAAAAACAGAGCTGGTAAACTAAGTTTCTTAAAGAACAGTGTGATAATTAATTTTATGTGTCATCTTGACTGTACCACAGGGTGCCCAGATATTTGGTTAAACATTATTCTGGGTGTGTCTGTGAGGGTGTTTCTGAGCTGGGGCATCAGTCTTCTCCTGTCTTTGGATGCAGACTTGCACTGGAACGTACACCATCAGCTCTCTTGAGTCTCCAGATTGCTGCATGCAAATCTTAGGACTTCTCAGCCTCCATAATCCAATTCCTTATAATACATATTGGTACATATATTTACATAATATATACAGAGGCTGAAAAACTATTGTATATGTATCCTATCCATTTGTTTTTCTGAAGTCCCTGACTATATATACAGAAACTCAAAAATCCCTTGGGATGATGAGAAAAAAGACAAAGAGAGAGCATCCCCACCTCACCATGGAGGTACTTCTTCACCAACTACTTCCTCTCTTCATTTCATCTGTGAGAGATATTTTGTCCTTGTTGGATTACAAACTTACCATCTCTTGGCCAAGGCAAGTCAAAGCATCTTGGTTGAAATCACAGACAAGGCTGACTGCAATAAAAGGGAGAAGATAGCTACCACACAAAGGAGAAATTAATCTTGGATAAGCAAGGACAACACCTCTCACAACAATTACTCACAGAAATCTTGACGCTGGTATATCATAATTGTCATTTTCTGAGGCTTTGCTCACACTGGAAACTCTCTGCTGTCAGGCCTAATAGAATCAGAGAAATTATAGACAGTCTACAGCTCATCTTCATCTGAAATGGTAGTTTATTAGCTTGGACTTGTTAGGGACACTCTGCTGTTTGTATTCCCCTCATTCTTTGACTGAAATCTCTTCAAACAATCAAAAAAGAAAAAAAAAAAACTAAGAATATGTATTTACATCTTTTCTCAATGTCTCAAAGGAATTTTAATGTCTTTACAAAACAGGTTTTTCTTCAGACACAGTCAGTCTTGGTAATTTACTATCGATACTTTCGTAGGGATAGAGTAAGATGTGCAAAACCAAATGAGGTAGAGTTCCTTTTGAAAATAGAGAAAGACATTATAGTCATACTAAGTAGAAAATCACTGATAGAACTACTTGTGCTCCATTATGACCAAACTCTTCTTTAGAATTAAGAGTCCATCATGCTGGCAAAGAATGTGCTTGGAAGGGTGCAGAGTTATTCTATGATCTCAATGAGAAAAGATGTAGAGGTGGCAAAAGACAATTTTGCAAACTTCCTAAATGTGTCTACACTGAAGTTACTGCTTTCCTTCAGCAACCTGGATTTGATTATAAGGATGACTGAATAGTATAAACCAGGTTTGTTTTATTCTCGTGGTTTCTTGAGGATTTAATCCCTATTTGATTTTGGTTACCTTTTTACAAAATGGGACAAAATATAGCCACTGGATGTTGAATGTTTCAGGGAACACTAAAACATGTCATCTGGTCTTACCCAGTGGTAAACTGCATGAACACCTGACCTCCCTGAAGTTGCAGCCAAATACAGCACTGAGAGTGCATGTGTCGGTTATGAATACTGCACTTCTTGTTTCCTTTGAAGAAGTCCTTTTCCCTGACAGTCTAGAAATAAGGAGATGCCTAGCCCCGGAGAAGAGCTTTACTGATGCCCCCTACCACAGAACTGCCTGTGCCCATGGAGACACATCTGCAGCAATAGAATCCTCTTCTTATTTTTCCCCAGTCGGTGTAGTTATTTGCAATGCAGTCAAGCAAAGAGAAATTGGAAGAAATATCTGACTTAAACAGAGCATTTGAAATGCAGGGGTTTCATGTGTTAATATAAACAAAGATTCCATCCGGAGTTGAAATCTGGTCTGAATTTTTTTTTTCTTTTTTTTTCTTTTTTTTTTTTTTTTTTTTTTTTTTTTGAGATAGATTTTCTGTCGCCCAGGCTGGAGTGCAGTGGTGCAGTCTCGGCTCACTGCAAGCTCCGCCTCCCGGGTTCACGCCATTCTCCTGCCTCAGCCTCCCGGGTAGCTGGGACTACAGGCACCTGCCACCACACCCGAGTAATTTTTTGTGTTTTTAGTAGAGACAGGGTTTCACCATGTTAGCCAGGATGGTCTCGATCTCCTGACCTCGTGATCCGCCCGCCTCAGCCTCCCAAAGTGCAGGGATTACAGGCGTGAGCCACCGCGCCCGGCCCAAAATCTCGTCTGATTTTTAAAATATGTGATAATATTTGAATAAACCATCTTAAAAATACAGGAGTTGAAGACCAGCCTGGGCAACCGGTGAAATCCCGTCTCTACTAAAATACAAAAAATTAGCCGGGCGTGGTGGCGGGCGCCTATAGTCCCAGCTACTCAGGAGGCTGAGGCAGGAGAATCGCTTGAACCCGGGAGGCGGAGGTTGTAGTGAGCCGAGATGGTGCCACTGCACTCCAGTCTGGGTGACAGAGCAAGACTCTGTCTAACCAAAAACAAAAACCAAACCAAAACAAAACAAACAACAACAACAAAATACTGACTCTTTTGGAGAGCAAGCCTTTACTAAGCCTGTGACCTCAGCTCTGTCATTTAATTTCTGCTAGTCTGGGCTTACTTATCTGTTTAGTAGTATCTGCCTCGCCCCAACTCAGAGGGCAAGTTGAAATGATGGACGTGAAAACACAACGTAAATCCAAAGTGAAGTGAATTGGAATTATTACTGGGAAGCAGACTGATGTAATTCAAATAAAATAGACATTGCAGTTGGGAGATCTTGGTCCAACTGAAGATTCTTAATAGCAAGGTATATATTTTGGCATTTTCGATTACAGGAACATGAACTAGCAATAAATAGCAGGAAAATCATTAGCTCAGGTTTATAGTCAGACAGACACAGGTTCAAGTACAGACTCTGCCACTTAATAATTTTTGTTGTCACACGGCACCTTCCCCTGTCTAATACTCAATTTTCCCTCTTGCAAAATGAGGAAAATATTCTCTACCATGACCGAAATTAAACTGGCAATATATCCATGAAAGGAAAGAGAAAGATCAAATGAAAAAAGTTAAGGCAGCCTCAGATGCAAGAAGAACTGAAGAAATGTAAAAGGTGGAGATAAACTACATCAAAAGAAGAACAGCTGCAGATTCTAAAAATCACAATGTCAGCAAGTATTTTAAATGAAAATGAGAATCTTGCTTAGCATTAATGGGGAAAAAAGCCTCCCAGTTAAAAAGGCTAGAGAAAGGCAACTTTAGAAATCTAAACCAGCTAAAAAACAGTGAGATTTTGCAGGGGCAACAAAAGAGGTCAGGGTATTTCATCACCTACTCAGAATTATGCATTAAAAAATATGTGGATAGGATATTCTTCGGCCTAAGCAACTAAAAAGATGGGTGTGTAAATATGTCAACCCTGCATGGTCATGGAAACATGTGCCTTTTTTTTTTTTTTTTTTTAATTCAACTTTTAAGTTCCAGGGTACACTTGCAGGATGTGCAGGTTTGTTACATAGGTAAACGGGTGCCACGGTGGTTTGCTTTACAGATCAGTCCATCACCCAGGAATTAAGCCGAATGAAGCCCAGCAACCTTTAGCTACAGTTCCTTGTGCTCTCCCTCCCCACGGCCGCCCTGACAGACCCCAGTGTGAGCTGTTTTCCTCTATGTGTCTACGTGTTCTCATCATTCAGCTCCCACTTATAAGTGAGAACATGCAGTGTTTGGTTTTCTGTTCCTGCATTAGTTTGCTGCAGATAATGGCTTTCAACTCCATACAAGTCTCAGCAAAAGACATGATCTCATACCTTTTATGCCTGCATAGTATTCCTTGGTGCATATGTACCACATTTTCTTTATCCAGTCTATCATTAATGGGAATTTGGGTTGATTCCATGTCTTTGTTATTGTGAATAGTGCTGCAGTGAACATATGTGTGAATGTGCCTTTGTAATAGATTGATTTCTATTCCTTTGGGTTTATACTCAGTAACAGGATTGCTGGGTCAAGTGGCGTTTCCACCTCTGATTTCTGAGGAATCGCTATACTGTCTTCCACTGTAGTTGAACTAATTTAAACTTCCACCACAGTGTTACAGTGTTCCTCTTTCTCTACAACCTTGCCAGCATCTGTTGTTTTTTGACTTTTTAATAGTAGTCATTCTGACTGGTGTGAGATGGTTATCTTATTGGGGTTTTAATTTGCATTTCTCTAATGATCAGTGATGCTATTTTCATGTTTCTTAGCCACATGGATGTCTTCTTTTGGGAAGTGTCTGCTCATTTCCTTTGCCCACTTTTTAATGGGATTTTTTTTTTCTTGTAAATTTAAGTCCCTTGTAGACCCTGGATACTAGATCTTTGTCAGATGGATAGATCACAGAAATTTTCTCCCATTCTGTGGGTTATCTGTTCACTCTGATGATAGTTTTTGTTGTTGTTGTTTGCTGTGCAAAAGTTCTTTAGTTTAATTAGATCCCATTTTTCAATTTTTGCTTTCATTGCTATTGCTTTTGGCATTTTCGTCATGAAATCTTTGCCAGTGCTTATGTCCTGAATGGTACTGCCTGGGTTTTCTTCTAGAGTTTTTACAGTTTTGGGGTTTACATCTAAGTCATTAGTCCCTCTTGTGTTAATTTTTGTTTAAAGAATAAGGAAAGGGTCTACTTTCAATTTTCTGCATATGGCGAGCCAGTTGTCCCAGCACCATTTATTAAATAGGGAATCCTTTACCCATTGTTTGTTTTTGTCAGGTTTAAGATCAAATAGTTGTAGGTGTGCGGTCTTATTTCTGAGTTCTCTATTCTGTTCCATTGGTCTATGTGTCTGTTTTTGTATTGGTACCATGCTGTTTTGGTTACTGTAGCTTTATAGTATAGTTTGAAGTCAGTTGGATAATGCCTCCAGCTTTGCTTTTTTGCTTAGGATTGTCTTGGCTATTCAGGCTCTTATTTGGTTCCATATGAATTTTTAAATAGTTTCTTCTAATTCTGTGAAGATTGTCAATGTTAGGTAATGGGAATAGCATTGAATCTATAAATTACTTTGGGTAGTATGGCCATTTTCACAATATTGATTCTTCTTATCCATGAGCATGAAATGTTTTTTCATTTGTTTGTGTCCTTTCTGATTTCTTTGAGCAGAGGTTTGTAGTTCTCCTTGAAGAGGTCCTTCACTTCAATTGTTAGCTGTATTCCTAGGTATTTTATTCTTTTTGTGGTAATTGTGAATTGAAGTTTATTCCTAATTTTGCTTTCTGCCTGTCTGTTGGTGGTGTATAGGAATGTTAGCAATTTTTGCACATTGATTTTGTATCCTGAAACTTTGTTGAAGTTGCTTATCAGCTTAAGAAGGTTTTGAGTTGAGACTACGGGGTTTTCTAAATATAGGATAATGTCATCTGCAAACAGGGATAATTTGACTTCCTCTTTACCAGACTTTGTCCTCTACCTCTCAGAGCACTTCTTGGAAAATTCTGCAAAATTGACAAGGAGACTTCTGGGTTTTTCTTCTTATGTTCTTCTCTGCACATCTGCCCAAAGAAGGCATAAGCAGACATACTGCCCTTTTTTCTCGGGGTTGTCATTAGCCATCCTGACTGTAGTGTTCACTAGCCTAAGCAGTGCAAGGCATGACAGGCAGCTCTGTGCTCCCCAGCCTCCTCACGCTAGCTGCCTCCATGAGAGCCACCTATTCCCTATTCCTTTCTTTTATTTTCTTTCTTTCTTTGTTTTTTTTTTTTTTTTTTTTTTTTTTTTTTTTTGAGACAAAGTCTCACTCTGTCACCCAGAGTGGAGTGCAGTCGTGTGATCTCAGCTCACTGCAAACTCCACCTCGTGAGTTCAAGCGATTTTCCTGCCTCAGCCTCCTGAGTAGCTGAGACTAGGCACCCACCACTACACCCAGCTAATTTTTGTATTTTTAGTAGAGACAGGGTTTCGCCATGTTGGCCAGGCTGGTCTCGAACCCCTGACCTCAGGTGATCCACCTGCCTCAGCCTCCCAAAGTGCTGGGAGTACAGGCGTGAACCACAGCATCCAGCCCTCCTCTTTTCAAAGTAAGTTTTCAGTGGCCTTTTCTGGAGGCCCAAGTAACGCATTTATCAGTTTATAGGATTTAGATTCTGCAGTGAAGCCAGGGATAACACAAGTAAAGCAAACTTTTGAAATTAACCAAAGAGCTCTATCTTATAGCTGTGGTAAAATATTTATGAGACAAGAATTTCAGAACAAAGCTGAAAAATATGTTAGATGCATATTTGTGTAGAATATTTTAATTTTCTTTTTTTTCTGAGAAGAATTGAATCGACAAGCCACATTTGATGAATGCTATGAATAATTCAGCTGGGTATGTTTGAGCATCAAAGACATAATTTTTTAAAAAGCTAGAACTTTATCAATATATCAACATACGGTGGTGATGACATAACAAGGTTATTTTAAGGGTACACAGGAATAGGGACCTAGGTTTGGTACAACATCCAAGCATCATGAAAACCAGAGCATATTTCATGAAGAATCCAGGGCAGCCTTGAGATCTTCTTGTTTCTGTAGCGTTAGGGAAGAGAAATTCTTCAAAGTAAACCAGAAGTACAATATGCACAGAGGCCACATGTAGTCTAGGTGTTATGTTTTGCTGCAACCTCAGGAGGTACAGGTAGTCATAGTTTCATGCCCATATCCACCATTGGAGTAGCCCTAGCCCAATTACCTCTGTGTATCTGATAATGTCTGCCTTGTATCAAATGTCTTCTAGTGACATTCTTTTTCCCCTCTTGACTTCCACTAGGCCCATAATTTTCTCTTCCCTGTGATTTTGACTCACCAGGAGCCCAGAGGCCATCCGCTTCCTCATGGGATCCTTTCAGCTTCTACTTGCACTCCAGCAACTTTCATTCACAGTTCATATCCGGAGAGATGAACTGATTGATCCACCCCATCTTTTCATATCAATCCATGGCACCAATTTCTGACCAGCCTTTGGGTCAGATGCCACTTTCAGTCCAATCATTTGTTAATGGGAAAGTCACATGGTTCATAACAGGGAATTTAGGTGAGGAAGTTTCATTCACAAGAATTAGGTCTTGATATATTAAGAGACCACTCTCAGTGACTATGGAAATCTAAGCAAGTCATTAACTATCTTTAAGCACTCTGTGCCTGTCTCACCAGATTTTTGTAATCATCATATGAAATAATTTATGTGAGAGCCGTTTGTAACTTCTAAAGTCAAGTATCATGATATGAATATGTGTACATCTAATTCTTTTTTTTTTTTTTTGTGAGACAGGATCTCACTTTGTTGCCCAGGCTGGAGTGCAGTGGCATGATCTCGACTCACTGCAACCTCCACCTCCCGGTTCAAGCGATTCTCCTGCCTCAACCTCTCGAGTAGCCCGGACTATAGGTACACATCACCACACCTGGCTAATTTTTGTATTTTTAGTGGAGCTGGGGTTTTACCACGTTGTCTAGACTGGTCTTGAACTCCTGACCTCAAGTGATCCACCTGCCTTGGCTTCCCAAAGTGCTGGGATTACAGTTGTGAGCCACTGTGCCAGGTCTCATAAATTTATTTTTTAAACTATTCAGTTCCATGTATGTAATGAATGGCTCTGAGGAATTTGTGGTCAGTTCTCAAGAATAAGGTGCTTGTTACAGATGCCTTCTAATGTGCCAACAGTCTGAATTAGAGCTTCTTAATTTAATTCAGATCATTTCAGTTCAGATGAATATTTCTGTGTGTCTCTTCAGTACATAAGGTCTCTAGCTACATTAAGGTCTCTAGCCCAGTGCTGAACATTGCCCAGTTTTTAGGAGTAGGACACTCACTGTGTAATGCCTTCCCCCCACCACACACACACACAAATCTTGTTTTGGAAATATTTTCATGACTCTAGTAATTATTTATCAATTGCCAGCTTCCAGGAAGATACTACATAGGCCTTATCCTCAAGGTCTGACCATCTCAAAGGACTTAAAAATGGAGTTCACAATGCTATAAAATATAAAGATGAACTATTGTTTTTTGAGATAGTATATCCAACTGCACAACTGGACTCACTAGGGGGTCTAGCCCCCACACAAGGTCACTCTCACTTCTGACACCAATTGAATGTTCAGGGATGGGAGCAGATTTCTGAAACCACCTTTGTATTTGATAATTCACTGGAAGGGCTCACAAAACTCACTGAAAGCATTATACTCGTGATTATGGTTTACTACAAGGAAAGGATGCAAATTAAAATCATCCAAGGAAAGAAGCGCATAGGTCAGAGTCCAGGGAAGGTGGCGCACGCAGAGCTTCTGCTGTCCTCCCCTCTGGCATCATGAACACGTTCCTTTCCCAGCACCAATGTGAGATAACATGCATGGAGTATCACCAACCAGGAAAGCTTACCCAAGCTTGTGTTGTCCAAAGATTTTATTGCGGCTCAATCACACACTACTGTGTGGTTAATCTTTAGTCTCCAGGATTTGCCAAAGTCAGACTGACATATTTAGCCTCCAGTTCCCTCCAGAGACAAAACTCAAACCAGATGGCCAAAAGCCCCATCATAAATCACATTGTAAGACTGTCAGATGGCCAAAGCCTCCAGGCAAACAAAGACCCTCCCCGCCTCAGGCACGAAATATCAAGCATTTAGATCTCACCTCCCGGTAGCTTAGGGCAAAGTCCAGATCTCTCTTTGGGTATGGTTAATTCTTCACTACACAATAACTAAGTGTAATAAGTGACATTTAACTCAATCAGAATTCTAGTAATATGATCCTCAGGGAGATTAGAAACCACTGGTGAGGCTGGGATAGAATCACATAAAATTGACATGCTGTATACAGAGGTAAAATTATGAACCAAGATAATCTAAGAAAGCAAACAAGGCATGTTTTTCTATTTTCAGACTGTCTTCCCATTTACTTAAGATAGTTTTGTTGAGGTAAAACTTATGTACCATAAAATTCACCCATTTTAATTGTATAATTACGTATTTTTATTAAACTTGCAGAGCTGTGAAACCGTCACCACAATCTGAGCATTTCCACCATCCCAGAAAAATCCCCGTGCCCATTTTTCAAATCCTATTCTCATTCCCAACCCTAGGAAACCCCTGAAATACTTTCTGTTTCTATAGATCTGACTTTTCTGCATAGTGCATATCAATGGAATTCTACAACATGTAGTCATTTGCATTGCACTTTTTAACATAACGTTTTGAAATTCGTTCATGTCATAACATGAATCAGTGGTTTAACCCTTTTCATTGCTGAGTTGTATGTATTCCATTGTACGGCTACACTACATTTTGTTTATGCATTCTCCATCTGATCGATTTTTGGATCGCTTCTATTTATTCCAATTATGAACAATCGTGCTATTAATGAACTTGTTACGTGGATATAGTTTATTTTTTTCAGGTAGATAGGAAATAGTGGAATTGTCAGAGTTTTCAGTAAGTTTTTGTATAACTTAAAGAAACTATCAAGCTGTTTTCAAAAGTGCTTGTCACATTTTTACATTCCCACTAACAATGGGCATGTCCAGTTCCTACACATTGTGCCAACACTTGTTGTTTTCTGCTTTTTTTTTTTTTTTTACTGTAATCATTTTAGTGGGTAAAAAGTTATTTCACATTTTTTTTGTTTTGTTTTGTTGTGTTTTGCTTTGTTTTTTTGAGATGGAGTCTTGCTCTGTCCCCTAGACTGGACTGCAGTGGCGCGATCTCGGCTCACTGCAAGCTCCACCTCCCGGGTTCATGACATTGTCCTGCCTCAGCCTCCTGAGTAGCTGCCTCAGGCGCCTGCCACCATGCCCGGCTAATTTTTTGTATTTTTAGTAGAGACAGGGTTTCACTGTGTTAGCCAGGATGGTCTCGATCTTCTGACTTCGTGATCTGCCTGCCTTGGCCTCTCCTCCTAAAGTGCTGGGATTATAGGCATGAGCCACGGTGGCACCTGGCCTGTATTTTTCAAACTAGCTATAACTGCACTGGTAAAGGACTATCATTATTGAGATGTGCATCCAAGGAAATAACAACTTCAGTAACAGGCGCTCTGTCTCTCCCTTTGCTGTGGAGAAAAGATTTTGCCATGCTTGTTCTTTGTGTTTGAAGTTTTCATATCTGAGAACTGTTACTTGTGATTATCACTGGAGAAGATCAAATCCATTGATCTTCACATGAATGTCACATCAAATCTGTCTGGCAGCAAGCACGATGTTGTTTCTTTGTAAAATTTCTCATATTTACTAAAAGAGATGATAGCAAAAGTGGAGTGGATAAGATATACATAGGAATTACGGCAGGGTGGACAGGACTGGGAAACATGCTGCATTTAGATATGTGATAAAAATACTTCATGGTGTCATGCAGAATGACACTGTAAACACAACAATCTGTGTTGACCTATGGATTAAGCTTAAATTTCTAGTAGCAGTATTCCACACATAACTATCTCACTCCCCACTTGCAAAAGCCACCATGCACAATAAACTAACATGTGGGAAGTGAGAAAAAATGTAGGAAGAAGAAGAAATAATCCAAAGAAAGAAGGTAAACAAGAAAGAGCATTGCTAGAATGTATAAATCATGGTACAATTTATAACTGGTATAAGCAAGCACTGAAATATTTAATTTCATGCCATTTGTAATGTAAAGCACAACCAGGCTGACTAGTTTTGATAGCAGGGGAAGGGGGATCACAGAAATGGCCTTTCAGGAATATGGGGAACTGTGGGGAACTACAGCTCAGAGGCCCCTGACCACTGACTCTGTTCGCATCCCTCAGTATGATGGCATTGCTTTAATGATGCTGAGTACAGATCAAGAACCAGGACAGCCAACTATTTGTCAACATTACCTTAATTCAGTGAATTTCAATGGCACGCTGTTTATTCCCCAGGGTGTAGTTGGCAATGTCTGGGGGCATGTTGAGCTCTCGCAGCATCTGGTGAGTGGAGCTTAGGCTTGCTGCTAAACATCCTAAAATGCACAAGACAGCCTCCCACAACAAAAAATTATCCAGTCCAATGTCAGTAGTTCTGAGGCTGAGGAATGCTGCCTTGAGTAGAAGCACACTGATTATTTCCCTAAAGTCTACCTGAGTAGTCATGTATGGCCCCAATTAAAGGGCCACTCTGCACAGTAATTGACCTCATGCTGAAACCACTGCAGTTTCATCAGTAACTACATATACTTTTTGAATCTCTAGGCCTAGAGAAGCTGTATTATGATATGCTGCCTGTGCTTCTTTTCTCCCTGGTTACAGTACTTTCAGTCACTTTTTTTTCTAGCTTGGTGAGTTAAATCATGAACGTAATCTAACCTTACAACAGAGAGAGAAAGGTGAATGTCTGTGTGTGTGCGTGGGTGGCCTCTTCCTGCCCGTCTGTATTGTATCTAAAATGCTAAATCTATCTTTAAAAATTAAAATCCATAGGTAGTCTGAGAAATATTTTAGATAATTGTTTCCAACTTCCTTCTTCTTGCCTTTTTGGCAAAATTGTATTAATAACAGCAAAACAAACTGCTTTGAGTTTTATCTTGTATGTCCCCTAACTGCTTACAAATTTAAAAAAACATAATGACATGTCTTAGAAAGCAGATTGCAGGAAAGAAGAGAAAAAATAAAAGACTCTAAAAAACATAAACTAGAAAAATAATTCCTACAAAAGTCCCTAAGAAGATTCAAAAAACTGGATTTGGAACACTTCTGTTGTGCTGTATTTTATAACACAACTCCAGTCATTGTGGATTTCCCCCAGATTAGTTTATATTTTTTGCTTATCTCATTTTGCAAATCAGAGAAAAGACCCTCTTTCCATTATGCAAATTTACTCTTCCTATTTCTAGTCCATCAATCTTCATATGTGGTAATAAATGTGATAGATATATTCTGTCATGCTAGCTTTTTTAAAAATAATAATTTTAGGTTTTCCCACTGGAAATTTTTGGAAAATGGTATAGCATGCACCTCAGATTTGTCCCTTCCTCCTGATATAAGGAAAAAGAAGCTGGGGTATTTATGCTCCAATTCTTGTCAACCAGTGGCTGAGGACTGTCCTGGGAGAATGTGTGGATGCTAAAAGAAAATGTGTAGAGAGGATAAATGCATTAACAGCTTTTTCAATTCATTTTCACAGAGTCAGTGATAGCTTCTTTCCGTAAATGATGTCGATATTACATTACTTTTAGTAAAGTTGCACAGCTAAGCACAAAGTAAAACCAACAAAAACGTAACTTCTCCCAATCAAGAGATATGAGCGTGGAAGGGTGGTAGGAGGTAATAAAATTGCACTTTCCTCATCTTGCTTACCAAGGAGTAAGGAAAAAGGGGTGATTTATAAAGAAACAGGAATATACACTTATTATTTACATTTGTAATTTTTTAAAAACAAGTGGATGGATGGCAGTCAGTGGTTTGGTTTTTCTCTTATTATGTCTTCTAACCCTGCTGTTTTGCATCTTTCTTTCTCATCCCTTAGCTACATCTTGGGCCAGTTCTGCAACTCTCTGGTCACGTTGAGCTCCCAAAGTTTGGACTAATTTAATGCACCAATCCAAAACTCAATTTTAATCATAGATCTTCCTTTGCTACCCCACGTCCATATTCAAGAATAGATTTGATTCGTAATCATGGCTGCTAGAGTGACGGGGAGATGGAGTCTACTCTGACTTCCTTCTCCTGCTTCATTTTCTGCGTTTAGATCTCCTGGGGTTCTGGGGGAGAAATATTAGTGGTGAGGTGTATTTACACAACTACCTGAAGGCTGATCATGGGCACTAGCTCCTGGTCCTGCTCTGATTTGAGTTCATTTTCCTTGCTGCTGATGACCATTCATGGTCATGAGAGTCTGCAGATGGCTGTATGAGTGTTCTTCTTAGTGCAATGCTCCCCAGTATTCACCCAGGCCTCATCTGTTATTGTTGCCCCCCTTCAGAGATACCAGCAGTGTCTCCTTAACCATGACAGTGGTTCATGCCCCCAACTACTTTTCTGGAATGGACTAAAATCTGCTAGGGTTAGCAGTCTCCTGAACTCATACTTCCTCATTTAACTGCTATGCCCCATCTCAGGGAGCCAAAGGAACTGCACACCTCTTCTTTTGTACCCCTTCCAAGATCACAGAGAACTGAGATGGTTTGAGAGGCTGGTTTCCACCATCTCCTACTAATCATACACCACAACCTCTTCCTAAGAACGTGTATGCTCCTATATACTCCACGGGAAACACCGAGGTGGCTGTGCAGATCCTTCAAATCAACAAACATTCAGCCTTCCATTGAGAGACAAGTGCACTCTCAGCACCACCTCTATCACTGATTCCCCTAGAGGGAATCCTGTCACTCCCTTGGAAAGGAGAAAGTCTCTCACTGTGAACACTGTACTTCTCATTGTCTCTAGTTACAATGGACTTAGACTCCCCTTCCCTAGTCCCCTCTGTGTAGACTAAGAATAGGGTCATTGATGAGAGTTAAACCATTCCTACAGCCCCTTGCTAAGTTGGAAGAGAAGGGCATGAGGTCAATTAAAGATTCTTTCTTTGGAATCAAGAGTAGAGTTTCTCAAACTTCAGGGTAATTTCCTCAACATAATTTCCTCAACGCAACATGTAACTTGGAGATTCTTATTAAAATACAGATCCTGGTCCATTAACTCTGGGCTGGGACCTGAGATTCTGCACTTCTAATAAGCTCCTAGGTGATGCTCAACTTGCTGATTTACAGACCACACTTTGAGAGGTAAGGATAAAGCAAGTAGCTCTTCACCACAGCTTTGTGTGCCTTAGTTACAAATTCCAAGGAGAGATGGAAGAGGGAGCTATACAAGCAAGGCAAGGGAGGACATTTTTATTTTCTATTTTAAATTAACTTATTTGGAATTTGTTTTGCCTTTACATTTTTTTAATTTTAAAATACAGAGGGTTAAGCAGCACAATAATAATTTTTGAAAATTGTCATACTCATTGTAGGGACTTTGAATAATTTTTTCGTATTTATATGGAGTCTCTAATTTTGTTTTCTTTTTGATATAAGTGAAGGAAATGCCAGCTGCTAGCAGTTAAGCAGTTAATGCCTTTCTCACTTAAGATGGACCTCATGTTGGTTTAGAAAATATCTGCTAACCAAAAAGAAATTTTAAATTCATTAAATTAGACTTTGGGGATAGTACTCTATGCCCGGACTAAATTACTTTTGAATTCCCGTTTGTTAAAGACAGAAAGAATATAAACGGTCCAGATGCATTTAGAATATATAACATGAAACCCTGAAAATTTCCAATATCATTCCGCCAAATAAAAACTTCCTTCAAGGGGATTTAACCAGAGAAAATACACGGATGCTTCAATATTCAGTGTTTTCATCTGCATTCCTGATGCCTTACTTGGTTAGTGCTTCTACCCATATTAACTGTAGAGATTTTCACTCTTATCTCTTTTCTAATGTGACGCTCCCCTAACGCAAGTCTTTTTGATTTATTCTTTGCTTTTCTTTCTTGCAAACTCTCTGAGATGTTGTGCTGCTGAGGTTAATTGAGGATTCACGCTCCTAGACTTCAGTCCCATTTCAGGTTAGCCGTAGGTTCCCTGTACCCTCAGCGCCATCTCTGGTCATGAACTGGAACTGCAAGCCGGGGAAATTCCAGAGTCATTCCCAAATCTCTGGCTGGAGTCGGCCAGGCTCTCTAATGTGGCCTGGGCTGTATTTTTCTCTCTAAATCTGCTAAAGAATCTGCCCATGGGCTTGCCTGCTGCCGTACTTTCTAATCTTCGAGTAGCTAGTGCCAACCTAATGCTTTTACAACACCCCTCAAAAGTAGAAAGTTTCAGCAGAGAGCAAACTGATGTGCTGGAGGCTAGCTCTGCATACAGCGCAAGGTGCAGACTTTCCCAAAACTCAGGCTCGGTGGCTTAAGCCTGTAATCCCAGCACTTTGGGAGGCCGAGACGGGCGGATCACGAGGTCAGGAGATCGAGATCATCCTGGCTAACACGGTGAAACCCCGTCTCTACTAAAAAGTACAAAAAAAAAAAAAAAAAAACGAGCCGGGCGATGTGGCGGGCGCCTGTAGTCCCAGCTACTCGGGAGGCTGAGGCAGGAGAATGGCGCAAACCCGGGAGGCGGAGCTTGCAGTGAGCTGAGATCTGGCCACTGCACTCCAGCCCGGGCGACAGAGCGAGACTCCGTCTCAAAAAAAAAAAAAAATTTCTATTGTTGGGATGTCTTAGGTGTTCTCATTTTGCAGGGGGTTCCGTGGGTGTTTAGATATGTAATTTCCTCAAGAAGCCTACTAAGTAGGTTACTTTGATTTCCAAGCTAAAATGTTGTTACTCAATATAACAAATCTTTATATTTTGCTTTTTAAAAATGAATTTTAACTAAGTCTATTAGGGTTTTACCTAAAGAAGTATGTATTCTGGGACTAGGGGACCTTGTAGAAGCCCTAAACCTATACTACAAAGCAGCTTATCATTTTATTTTATTATTTTTTGACTGCAAGAAGTCAATTGGCTATAGCTATAGGATTTAATTTTTCTGTAACTACTCAATCATAAAAAGGAATGAAATAATGTCTTTTGCAGCACCTTGGATGGAGCCAGAGGCCATTATTCTAATTGAAGGAGCTCAGGAATGGAAAACCAAACATCATATGTTCTCACTTGTAAGTGCAAGCTAAACTATGAGGATGCAAAGGTGTAAGAATGTTATAATAAACTTTGGGGAACTTTGGGGACTGTGGAGGAAGGTTGGGAGGAGGGTGAAGGATAAAAGACTACATATTTGGTATAGCGCACACTGCTTGGGTGACAGGTGCACTAAAATCTCAGAAATCACCACTAAAGAACTTTTCCGTGTAATCAAAAGCCACCTGCACTCCCAAAGCTATTGAAATAAAAGTAAAAATAAATAAAAATTAAATAAATCAGGATATCTCCAAGGCCTAACAAAAATTAATTTCCCGTAGCTGTAAGAAGCAAAGACGCATCTATGCTAACATAAAATGAATTGATATATAGACATTCCAAGTAATTCAGAAATTAGGTAATTTTAAAATTAAAACAATTCACATTATAGAGACAGAGATGATGCATACATCAACATTAGTGAAAATTGTGGAAATTTAATTTTTTAAACTTTCTGAATTTTTGATGATTTCCCGGAAAAAAAAGTGTTTATCTAAAGAAAGATTGATTATCCAGATTACGTATCTGGAATATTGTCTGCAATTGTCTGCTAGAGAGTTTGGTTACTTCTCTGTGAAATAACTGCAGATTTCACTTTAAGGTCAAGATACTGACACCTACAATTTGTAACTTCACCCATGAAAAAACTTACCCTTATATTAAGCAATGGCATAAATTCTAACTAATACCTGCCAAATCATTATAAAAAAATGTATTATGAAGAAAAAGAAATTGTTGCTATGTTTTCTTAGCATTAAAAGATAAAGTTAAAAAAAAACCGTATTTCTCTACATGAGGTTAAGTTCAGGAAATAAAGTACTTGCAAGAGTGTCCTCTACTTCAGTGGTGAATAGATTAAATCAAAAATTCTCAGAAGTCTGATTCAAAAATGTATCTTTGGGCATTTTGTTTGCTAAAAAACACTCAGGACTTCATGACAGATTTGCACCTCCTTAGCTGCACTCTTAGGATTTGGCAAGAGGTAAATGACTGACTCTTTTCTAGTTAGTCAGGTTAAAGACATCCACCAGTGAGCACAAAAAACGAAAAGAATCCTGAAGAAGATCCAAAACAGCAAGAGGATGAGCTAGCTCCCCCAAATATTAAAACAACTCAATCTATAAAGAATCTAAATTAAAACAATATAGGATATGTGCATGGTTTAGACAAAATTAGGAAAAAAAGAATATCCTGCAATTTATACACAAATAATATATGTTAAAAGGACCATCTCAATATCTCAATTCTGTGTGAATATTGTTTGGATTTTTCTTGGGTTTTTCAGGGGGTGGTGGTGGTTAGTGATATTCAGAAAGAACGGTATAGCCACGTGGATAAACAGAAAAATTGGATCCATTACTCACACTACATAGCAAGATAAGCTTCAAATGGATCAGAGATTTAAACAAAAAAATGAAATGATACAAGTAATAGAAGAAATTTAGACCGGGCACAGTGGCTTATGCCTGAAATTCCAGCACTTTGAGAGGTCAAGGCTGGTGGGTCTCTTAGACCCAGGAGTCCAAGGCTACAGTCAGTCATGATTATGCCGCTTCCTTCCAGCCTGGGTAACAGACTGAGACCCAGACTCTACAAAAGAAAAGAGAAGAAAAGAAAAGAAATTTGGCTGAATTCATATTTAACCTTGAGTGGGCATACCTTTCCCATCTAAAGTCCAAAATCCAGAGGCAAGAAGAAAAAAAAAAAAAAGAAATTTAAAAATTGTATCACATTAAAAGAAAATACTTTTGAATTGTCAAAAACACTGTAAGCAAAGTAATAAAATAAGTTACTTATTGACAACTTAAATCACGGATAAATCATTAATATCACTAATATATTGAATGTTCCTTAAATAGTAAAGAGTTAATGTTTCTTTACAGATCACCTATAGAAATTCATGATCAATTCATAGAAATAAGAAATGCAAATGGTTTTAGCCATGTAAATAGATGTTCAACCTCTCTCATATTAAGAGAATATGCTAATTAAACCTACACCTAGAGAGCATTTTTTACTTATCAGTTGGGCACAAAGTTAGAAAACATACTTTGGGAGGCAGAGGCAGACAGATTACTTGAAGTCAGGAGTTCAAGACCAGCCTGGCCAACATGGTGAAACCCTGTCTCCACTAAAAATACAAAAAATTAGCCGGACACGGTTGGGGATGCCTGTAATCCCGGCTATTCGGGAGGCTGAGGCAGGAGAATTACTTGAACCTGGGAGGCGAAGGTAACCTGGCAGTGAACCGAGATCACACCACTGCACTTCAGCCTGGGTGACAAAGCAAGACTTCATCTCAAAAGAAAAGGAAAAAAAGAAAACATACTCTGTTAGTAAGCCTATGGAAAAAGGGGCACGCTCCTGTATCTCTAGAGAGACATCAACATTTGATTCCATAGCAATCAAAGTAATTGCTATGGAAAATAATTTGAAAATATCTAGCAAAATTACATAGAATCAACTTTTTGCCCTAGCAATCTCACTTCTAAAAATCTATGCCACCGATACATTGGCTTTTCATTGTGGGAATTATCTGATAGAGCAACTTAAATGTACATCAGTAGGAAGCTGTTTGAATTACATTACACTGCCACTCAGTGGGTTACTATGTAGCTATAACAATGAATGAGGAACATCTCTGCGTACTTCCAGGGACTGAGTGTAGGAATTATTTTTCAGTGAAAAAATAAAGGTGGAAAATGATGGATAATATGGTCCTATTTATCTTTAAAATAGTACATTGTACATGTGCTTAATATTTTTTAAAAAGGAAATAAACATGTAAAAAATAGATACCTATATAAGTGAAGGAAGAATTAGGAGCAAGGAATTAGTGAAAGACACCAAACTTCCTTAAATATATCTTGTTTTGATTTTTAAATTATAAGAATATTTTACATAATTAAGAAATTGTGTGAATTTTTTAATTCTTAAAAATTCCTAATAAAATCAAGAAAATGAAACACATAAACTTAGCTATGTATGTTGATGATGATATATACACACAGAGAAGACCAGTACTAGTACTAAGCGACTTTAAAACAAATTAGGTATTTATAATCACTAAGAGGATACACCCTAAGGACAAAAAGGCAAAGGACTGAAAAAATAAGTTGAGCTATTTTTGGAAATCATATTGTTGGTAGTCATGTTTATATTGTAATTCTGACACCATTATATCTATATGACAAGGTAAATTAAATAAATGCCTATGGAATATTCTATCACAAGCAATACCATTTATAACCAAGATTCTCAATGTAGGACTAAGACGATAAGAGGTAAGGTAGAAGAAGCTATACAAAATCCCCATGGTCCTGAATTTTAACTGGAAATATAAATAGGACACACGATAGTCTTTATCTTTTATTCAAAAAAATAAAATAACTCACTGGAGAAATGACTGATTTCAGGTCTGGGAAGGAAATAAATAAGCTAAGGCTGAAACACCTAGGTGTATCAGGTATTAAAAAAAAGACCTGCGAAGTCAGCAAAAGATATAAGGAGCAAACTTAAAGAGGGATCATTGATTAAAAGTGGGACTATTTGAGCATCAATATCAAAAATAACTAAAACAGGTTGAAATACATCAAAGAGGCATCATGAGTTTACAATGATTCAAAATAAAACTTTAAAAAATGTTAGTCAATTACTGTTTTGAAAACTTGTAAAAAAAATACATATCTATATAAATTGGTAAATAAGATCTACCACTGATAGACAAAGAGAAGATGAAGGGATGTTTCTACTTTTAAAGTAATCTAGCTATTAAGTGAGAACCGAATGATACACTTGGAATACCAGTATTTGGCAACCAATAATAAATTAATGAATCAAGAGTGTAAACAGCTACTCACATCCTAAAACCAAAGGTAACCAGACAGTAAATGCCTCCTGATGGAAGATGACAATGGCAGCTTTGGAATAGTCTTGCCAAAACAATTGAACCTGAATATGGCTGTCTCTAGATCCAACTATCAAGACAGATGAAAGAGAAGACAGAAGAATGTTAAAGAACACCACAGGGATGCATCAGCAAAATGCAGACAGAAACTCCCTGAGATAAATAACCTAATTTCTTCCATAAATAAGTTGCAAAGGGGGAAAAAGTTGGAGAGAAGACCTATATGTAATAACATATAAACCATTTGCCATATTTGAGCTTATTTCAATCTAGACTAAAGCAGCAAACAATAAAACAGTGGTTCACGGCTGTAACCCTCGCACTTCTGGAGGCTGAGGCGGGTGGATCATGAGGTAAAGAGATTGAGACCACCCTGGCCAACATGGTGAAACCCTATCTCTACCAAAAATACAAAAATTAGCTGGGTGTGGTGGCGCACGCCTGTAGTTCCAGCTACTCGAGAGGCTGAGCCAGAAGAATAGTTTGATCCCAGGACACGGAGGTTGCAGTGAGTGGAGATCAGGCCACTGCACTCCAGCCTGGTGACAGAGGGAGACTCTGTCTCAAAATAAATGAATACATAAAAATTTAAAAATTTTAAAATTGAAAATAAAGTAACAACACATGTGAGACTGTTGGAAATCGGAACAGTCACTGAATATTTTATAGCATTCAAGAACCATTGGCAATTATTTTTAGATAATGTTACTGTGCTTGGTTTTAAAAAAGAGTTATCTTTAAGAGCTATAAACTACAGCATTTACAAAAGATATAATAAATAAAACTACTTCAAAACAATACAGGAAGAATGAGATATACTTGAAACATATTGATCATAGATTAATAGTTGAAGATGTGTAATGGTTACATAGGGTTTCATTGTACTCTTTGGTCTACTTTTACATATGTTTGGAATTCTCCATCTAAAAAAGTTATCTGGTGATCTTGAAGAACAAATGAAACTTAAATTAGAAGTTAAAGAAAAGTTTCTCAGTGCAGAGTAAAGGTGTATAGGTTTAAGTGGGCACAGTTCAGGAAACGTAGTTGTTGGTGGCTGTTGCTTGGAGTTTAAAAAGCAAAGGGAATATAAGGCTGGAATGTTAAGCAGAGATTAGGTCTTGGAGAATTTTATTTCCTATAAAAGATGCTGTACTTTACTGTAAGGGAAGTGGGGAGCCCTTAACAAGTTTTAAGCAGGAGAGTTAACACCAATGGAGTAGAATTCAGAAAGCTCAGGTAGCAGCTGTGAGGAAAATTGATTGAAGTGAGGACAGACAGCGGCAGAGAAAACAGTTAGAAGCCTGTTATAGTAATTCATGAGAAATTTGTTTTATGGTACTTTAAGCTCCGGGATACATGTGCAGAATGTGCAGGTTTGCTACATATTTATACATGTGCCGTGGTGGTTTGCTGTATCCATCAACCCATCATCTACATTGGGTATTCCTCCTAATGCTATCCCTCCCCAAGTCTCCCACCCTCTAACAGGCCCCAGTGTGTGATGTTTCCCTCGCTGTTTCCATGTGTTCTCATTGTTCGGCTCCCACTTATGAGTGAGAACATGCAGTGTTTCGTTTTCTGTTCCTGTGTTAGTTTGCTGAGAATGATGGTTTCCAGCTTCATCCATGTCCCTGCAAAGATATGAACTCATCCTTTTTTATGGCTACATAGTATTCCATGGTGTATATGTGCCACATTTTCTTTATTGAGTCTATCATTGATGGGCATTTGGGTTCATTCCAAGTCTTTGCTATTGTGAATAGTGCTGCAGTAAACATATATATGCATATGCCTTTATAATAGAATGATTTATAATCCTTTGGGTATATACCCAGTAATGGGATTGCTGGGTGAAATAGTATTTCTGTTCTAGATCCCTGAGGAATCACCACACTGAATTCCACAATGGTTGAACTAATTTACACTCCCACCAATATTGTAAAAGCGTTCCTATTTCTCCACATCCTCTCCAGTATCTGTTGTTTCCTGACTTTGTGATGATCAACATTCTAACTGGCATAAGATGGTATTTCATTGTGGTTTTGTTTTGCATTTCTCTAATAACCAGTGATTATGAGCTTTTTCTCATATGTTTGTTGCCTGCGTAAATGTCCTCTGCTGAGAAGTGTCTGCTTATATCCTTCACCCACTTTTTGATGGAGTTATTTGTATATTTCATGTAAATTTGTTTAAGTTCCTTGTAGATTCCAGATATTAGCCCCAGAGTAGACCAATAACAAGTTCTGAAATTGAGGCAGTAATTAATAGCCTACCAACCAAAAAAAAGCCCAGGACCAGATGGATTCACAGCCAAATTCTACCAGAGGTATGAAGAGGACCTGGCACAATTCCTTCAGAAATTATTCCAAACAATAGAAAAAGAGGGAATCCTCCCTAACTCATTTCATGAGGCCAGCATCATCCTGACACCAAAACCTGGCAGAGACACAACAAAAAAAGAAACTCTCAGGCCAATATCCCTGATGAACATCAATGTGAAAATCCTCAATAAAATACTGGCAAACCGAATCCAGCAGCGCATCAAAAAGCTTGTCCACCACAATCAAGTCAGCTTCATCCCTGGGATGCAAGGCTGGCTCATCATACACAAATCAATAAATATAATCTATCACATAAACAGAACCAATGACAAAAAACACATGATGGTCTCAATAGACGCAGAAAAGGCCTTTGATAAAATTCAACACCCTTTTATGCTAAAAACTCTCAATAAACTAGGTATTGATGGAACGTATCTCAAAATAATAATAGCTATTTATGACAAACCCACAGCCCATATCATACTGAATGGGCAAACGCTGGAAGCATTCCCTTTGAAAACCAGCACAATACAAAGATGTCCTCTCTCACCACACCTATTCAACATAGTATTGGAAGTTCTGGTCATGGCATTCCAGCAAAAGAAAAAATAAAAAGTATTCAAATAGGAAGAGAGGAAGTTAAATTGTCTCCATTTGCAGATGACACGATTGTGTATTTAGAAAACCCCATCACCTCAGCCCAAAATCTTAAGCTAATAAGCAACTTCAGCAAAGTCTCAGGATACAACTTCAGCAAAGTCTCAGGATACAAAATCAATGTGCAAAAATTACAAACATTCCTATTCACTAATAATAGACAAACAGCCAAATCATGAGTGAACTCCCATTCACAGTTTCTACAAAGAGAATAAAATACCTAGGAATAAAACTTACAAGGGATGTGACGGACCTGTTCAAGGAGAACTACTAACCACTGGTCAAGGGAATCAGAGAGGACACAAACAAATGGAAAAACATTCCATGCTCATGGATAGGAAGAATCAATATCATCAAAATGGCCATACTGCACAAAGTAATTTATAGATTCAATGCTATCTTCATCAAGCTACCATTGACTTTCTTCACAGAATTAGAAAAAATTACTTTAAATTTCATATGGAACCAAAAAAGAGCCTGCATAGCCAAGACAATCCTAAGGAAAAAAAAAAAAAAAAAAAAGCTGGAGGCATCATGCTATCTGACTTATACTAGAAGACTACAGTAACTAAAACAGCATGGTAGTGGTACCAAAACAGATATATAGACCAATGGAACAGAATGGAGGCCTCAGAAATAACACTGCATATGGACAACCATCTGATCTTTGACAAACCTGAGAAAAATAAACAAGGAAAGGATTCCCTATTTAATAAATGCTGTTGGGAAAAATGGCTAGTCATAAGCAGAAAACTGAAACTGGACCCCTTACTTACACCTTATACAAAAATTAACTCAAGATGGATTAAAGACTTAAACATAAGACCTAAAACCATTAAAACCCTAGAAGAAAACCTAGGCAATACCATTTCGGACATAGGCATGGGCAAAGACTTCATGACTACAACACCAAAAGCAATGGCAACAAAAGCTAAAATTGACAAATGGAATCTAACTAAACTAAAGAACTTCTTCACAGCAAAAGAAACTATCATCAGAGTGAACAGGCAACTTACAGAATGGGAGAAAATTTTTGCAATCTATCTATCTGAGAATTTTTTTTAAAAATGAAAATTGACAGGGCTTAGTGATTGGATATAAGAGATCAGAACTACAGAAAAAGTCTAGGACAACTCCCAGGTTTTTGGTTTTGTTACCCATATGCATGCGATATAATCAGATTAAAATAAAATAAGGTAAATAAAAATTAATAAGCTTAATTTTTTCAGAGTTTTGGAGACTCTTATAATGTATCTTGAGCTAATAAGTGCTTAGATATTACAAAACAAGAACTGTGAATCACAACTAAGAGATAGTTCTGACACTAGTGTCCATTAATGTGAAAATCAACAGTCACAGACTATGGTTCTCTGAATCATGCAAACGATTCTCTATGCAATGATAAATAGACATTTAAATGTTCTGAGTCACAGCCTTGCAATCTTGACAGCACAGACAAGAATATATGCTTCCTAATCACTTAATAAAGATGAAAAATTTTTGTTTTTTCTAGATTTAAAAATGACATTTGACTTTTGGTATTTGGTATTTGAATATAAAATGAATGTTATATTTTTACTACAATTTTCTGAGTTGCTCTCTATAAAAGACATTTTTTTGTTTGTTTTTAATTTATAAAGAAAAGAGGTTTAATTGGCTCACATTTCTGCAGGCTATACAATCATGGTGCCAGTGCGGCAGGGGAATAGGGCCTGGAAACTGGGAACCTAAAACTTCCTAGAACTAAATTAAATGGAAACACTTCAGCAATGACAGGAATGTAAATGGATTTGTAACTTCACTTCATCCTCTTCATTTACATAGGCAACACACATCCAGTAACATCCTCTCCATTTACATAGGGCGCATACTGAGTAGATGACTTTGTAACTTGACTTCATCTGCTTTATTTACATAGAGCATACACCAAGTAACCAATGGGAAACCTCTAGAGGGAACTGAACCTCCAGAAAATTCTGTAACCAGGGCCCTTGAGCTGCTTGCTAGGGCCCAATCCCACCCTGTAGAGTGTGCTTTCATTTTCAATAAAGCTCTGCTTTTGTTGCTTCATTCTCTATGTGCTTCATTTATGGGTTTTGTCCAAATCTTTGTTCAAAATGCCAAGAACCTGGACACCCTCAACTGGTAACACCAGCATCTGCTCAGATTGTGGGGAGACCTCAGTGAGCTTTTACTCATGGCGGAAGGTGAAGCAGTAGCAGGAACAGTGAAAGAAGGAATGAGGGAGAAGTAAGGGCGGGGATGCCACACTTTAAAACAACCAGATCTTGCGAGAACTCACTCACTATCACAAGGACAGCATGAAGCTATGAGGAATCCTCCGCCATGACCCAAACACCTCCCACCTCCAACATGGGGGATTATAATTCAACATGAGATTTGGCAGCGACATATTTTCAAACCATATCTGTCTGCCTTCCCCCCGCCCCAAATTTCATGTCCTTGGAAGAAAACCTAGGCAATACCATTTAGGACATAGGCATGGGCAAAGACTTCATGATGACAACACCAGAAGCAATGGCAATAAAAGCCAAAATTGAAAAATTGGATCTAATTAAACTAAAGAACTTCTGCACAGCTAAAGAAACTACCATCAGAGTGAACAGGCTGATGGGGGAATTATAATTCAATGGAGCGATATATATTCAAACTGTATCATTCTGCCCTCCTCCCCACAAATGTCATGTCCCTCTCATATTGAAAAATAAATCGTGCCTTCCCAACAGTCCCCAAAAGTCTTAACTCATTCCATCATTAGCTCAACAGTCCCAAGTCCCAGACCAAAGTCTCATCTAGAGATGAGTTCCTTCCAGCTGTGAGCCTGCAAAATCAAAATAAGTTATTTATTCCCAAGATACATGGGGTTACAAGGATTGAGTAAACACTCCCATTCCAAAAGGGGGAAATTGACTAACAAGAAGGGGCTTCAGGCTCCATGCAAGTTTGAAACCTAGCAGGGCAGTAATTAAATGCTCTAAAATAATCTTCTTTGACTCCGTGTCCCTCTGTGTAGGGGCTCCAATCCCACATTTCCCCTCCACATTGCCCAAGTAGAGGTTCTCTGTGTGGGCTTTGCCCCTGCAGCAGACCTCTGCCTGGACACCCGGGCTTTCTCATACATCCTCTGAAATTTAGGCAGAAGCTACCAAGCCTCTTTCACTTTTGTACTCTGTGTGTCTGCAGGCTTAACACCACATGGAAGTTGCCCTGACTTACAGTTTGCACCCTCTGAAGCAGCAACTCAAGCTATACCTGGGACCCTTTGAATCAAGGCTGGAACTGGAGCCGCTGGGAGGTGGGGAACAGTATCCCCAGGCTTCACAGGGCAGTAGGGGCCTGACCCCTGCAACCACTTTTTCCTCTTAGGCCTCAGGGTCTGTGATAGGAGGGGCTGCCTCAGATCTCTGAAAGCCCTTTGAGACTTTTTTTTCCATTGTCTTGGTTATCAGCACTTGGGTCTTTTTAGTTATGCTAATTTCTATAGCAAATGGTTACTTTGCAGTCTACTTGAATTTTTCTTGAAAAAGTTTTTTCTTTCTTTGCTGCATGAGTAGGCTACAAATTTTCCAAAATTGTACACTCCACTTCCTGTTTAAATATAAATTTCAACTTTAAGTAATTTCTTTGCTCCCACATCTGAGCTAGGCAATTAGAAGTAGCCAAGCCACATCTTGAAAGCTTTGCTGTTTAGAAATTTCTCCCACCAGATACCCTAAATCATCACTCATTAGTTCAAACTTTCAGATACCTAGAGTATGACTACAAAACAGTCAAGCTCTTTGCTAAAGCATATAGGTGATCTTTGCTTCAGTTCCCAGTAAGTTCCCCATTTCCGTCTGATACTTCATCAGCCTGGAGTTCACTGTCCATATCACTATCAGCATTTTGGTCACATTTAACTAGTCTCTAAGATGTTTCAAACTTTCCCTCATCTTCCCATCTTATTCTGAGCCCTCCAAATTCTTCCAGCTTCTGCCCATTACCCAATTCCAAAATCGCTTCCACATTTTCAGGTGTTTTTATAGCAATGCCCCAATCCTCAGTACCAATGTTCTGTGTTAGGCGATTCTTGCATTGCTATAAAGAAATACCTGAGACTGGGTATTTTACGAAGAAAGGAGGTTTAGTTGGCTCAGGGTTCTGCAAGCTGTACAAGCAGAATGTTGGCTTCTGAAGAGGCTCAGGGAGCTTTTATGCATGGCAGAAGGCAAGTGGGAAAAGGCACATCACATTGTCAGAGGCGTTTGAACCACAGCAACTCCATCTTGAATAGGTGGTGGGTAAAATAAGGCTGAGACCTACTGGGCTGCATTTCCAGGAGGAAAAGACATTCTAAGTCACATGATGCGATAGGAGGTTGGCACAAGATACAGGTCATAAAGATCATGCTGCTAAAACAGTTTGCAGTAGAGCAGCAGCCGAAACCTACCAAAATTGAGATTGCAACAGGAGTGACCTCTGGTCATCCTCACTGATATGCTCCCAGCAGTGCCATGACAGTTTACAAATGCCATGGCAATGTCAGGAAGCTACCCTATATGGTCTAAAAGGGCGATGCATACATAATCCACCCCTTATTTAGCACATTAGCTTATTTAGCACATAATCAAGAAATAACAATAAAAATGGGCAGCCAGCAGCCCTCGGGGCTGTCTGTCTATGGAGTAGCCGTTCTTTATTCCTTTACTTTCTTAATAAGCTTGCTTTCACTTTATGGATTCATCCTGAATTATTTCTTGCACAAGATCCAAGAATCCTCTCTTGGGGTCTGGATTGTGACCACTTTCCAGTAACAACATGGTAAGAGCAGGAGCCAGAGAGCAAAAGGGCACGTATTTAATATCTGTTTTCTTGTCTGTTCCTATGGGTTTGGTGTAAAAGTGTGTTTTAAATATTAAACTCATGATGATAGCCATTAAAAGAGACACGTGAAACAGTAAAGCAGCATGAGATCCTAAAAAGGTCCTTAATAATGTAACTGTTTCCATTCCCTGGTTTGATGGGTCCAGAAAAGGGAGAAGGGAAAGTCCAGGATGTATCTTGAAGCTACATTCAGATAAAAAGTGTATTGTTTATATTAGAACAGATGTTTATCTATGCTGCTTTCCAAAGCTAAGAGAAAGTAAAGGAAGTTAAAGCCCAAGCCCACATTTGGTCACCAGGGAAGGTCTTCAAGTTCAAAAAGCCTATTTGCCTCAATTCACTGAATCTGAGAGGGTGGGGGGCTGGCACTGTCTTTAAGTAGTTACCAACCAATGCACCATGGCTCAGGCACAGCCACAATACAAGCTACGGCAAGTCTATGAGATCAGAAACTCGTCCTGCCACAAAGTAAGCTGTGTCTACTTCTTGGGGGTCAGCATCACTCTGAGTTCTGGGGTGATGTGGATATTTCAAGTCATTTTAATGACCTATTTGATATCATTTTTAATTTAGAGGCATATGTAATATCAATGTTACTATAAACTCCAGTTGGCACTGGTATATATCACATGAAGATGAATTTTTGCACAGAGGGACAATAGAAGACCCATTCTTTGGTTCCCTATTAAAGACAATACAAAGAGCAAAAAATATCATTTGGCTAAGCAACACAATACAAATCAGAGATGTTTACCTCCAGGACTCATGACCAGATACCGAAAATGGCTACTACTTCCAATTATTTTATCTTTATGTAAGATGCTTTTAAAATTATAAATTATCTTAATGAGAAGTCCTCCAAGCTTCCCTTTTCTTACAATTTATTATGATTAAAGTGCCTTTCTCCTACTCTTTATGATGGTATCTGCTTTAACAAATGATTAATTTTAGTGAAATTCTTTGCTTTATAATTATATTTGATAAGATTCTGGCATAAGAAATCTCACACGTAGAGCCACAGACCAACATAGGGTAGAAATTATTTATCTTGGGAGAATAAAAAGCCAGCAAAACTTCTTCATGCTCTGGGTATTAATTTTTGTTTGAATAAGAGTTTGATCTACTCCAGATGTAACCTTCTGTGATCCAGCAAATATGACAATTCAGGTTTAAGAGGCCTTTAACTAATGTTAACTTCATTACTTTTTATGTTGTAATTGAAAGTTACATAAAAATGTACTCTGCTTCCTAGAAACTATTTGCCACAGATAAACACACACACACACACACACACACACACACCACTCATACAAAGGTGATACAAAATTATGATCCATATTTGGTTACTTTCATTTTATAGAAATAAATGGTTGTTTAAGCGTGTAAGAAGTACATGGTTAAAGTACTTATCCAGAACATTTAATGCATACAAAAGCTATTCTATTTACTAAATAAGATATAATCACAATGTTTTTCAAACCTCAATAAAATTCTTGAGTCATCTGAATTTTCTCCTTTTACAGAGGGGTGTTTGTAATATTTTATACTGATAAGAATCTAAGAATTGCTGAGGACAAACCAGGTATATTAAAAGTATGGTTGAGTACTGTCTTCTAGACTCAGCAAAAAAAAAAATGTTCAACTAGCATTGACTATCTGATACATGACATATTATCTTGTAATCAGGATAGTAGTTAGTATATCAAATAATATGCTGGGTTCTATGCTGGTAATAAAATGAAATTTCTGTAACTTTATTATTTTGACATATGTATGAATTTTTTATTGTCCTTTTAAAACTTTTGAAAATACAAATGCTGTGTATTCTAAAGATTTCTTCATGGCTCATTTTTCTCTTGTCTGAGGGCTCAAGCTCTGCATGTCAGCTACGTACCAAGCAGCTGTTGCTAGGATGTATCTGTTTCCATAGCAATAGATGAACTCTTCAGATGCATCTAGAATTCCCCCTCTTTTTTCTATCCCTCAATCCCTTGTCCATCCATATGTAAATCAGTATCCAAATCTCTAACTGCAACAGAATTATTCCAAGTGATAATATCCTGTATTTAGCATCCACGTATATAGTGTTGTCCAGTATAGAACTTTTTTCTTTAATATTTGCATTCTTTTCTCAACATGTTTAGATTGTGTAGAAATTTCTGTGAATTGGGGATTAATGCTGTGCCAAGTTGATAAGGATCAAAAATATTTTCTGCCAAGGCACTTTTCAGAAACAGTAATTAATAGGAGAAAACAGGTAGGTGCAAATGGTTTATTTCTTCTTCTTTTTTTTAAGCATTCATTATGGAACAAAGGATGTGTTACAAAAGTAGCAGGCAATATAAGCCACATGGATTTGGGCCAATCCCTTTTGGACTCAAGCCTGAATTTCAAACATCAGTTTAGGTTGATCCTTCAGAAAGATTTCTGGGCTTTCCAAAGTTCTGAAGATCTTGGTGTGAAGTGTCACCGTTTCTCTGGCTGTGAAGAGAGCTGTGATGTGATTGTCCCCAGTGGATCTAAAATTGTCACTACAGGTCTTCTCACCTTTCTTTCCCGCCCCCCCCCCCCCCATTCAGGAGCTTCAGGCACTGACAACAGTTTTTGCAGAAAAAGAAAAGAAGTAGAGCTATCACTAGACACCTGCCACTATGCTAAATAATCCCTGCCAAGTGCTAAACAGACTGTGAACTCAGCAATATCTGGGAAAAATGGAAAAAGTAAAGATAGGTACAGATAGAAATCTCTAAAAATAATATTTGACTTGATTCCTGGAGGCAAAATCTTGTTTTGTGAAAAGAGATTTGACACTGGCTTTTTTACATGACTTTATACTTTCTGAGGGTAAATAACCATGCTTTCTGCTTCATGTTGTGATTCAAATGCAGTCTCTCTCCCGTGCAAGAAGCATTCCTGCTTCCCTAACTATCCATCTTCCCTAGAGGGAGGAAGGAAAGAAACATGATGTTCTTAATCAAACAATGCCCACTTGTGCTCAAGTTGTTTATGGTGAAAGAACATCTGTTGATTATATAAGTATTAAGTTCATTAACAATTGTTTATCTTAGTTTTCATTCAAAGTAAACACATTTTATATTATGCCTCTGGCACTGCTTTTATCTATAGAAATAAGAAATAATAACAATTAAAAATTATCTTACTAATATAAGTTCTTATTAAAAATGTATTTATTGTGCTTGTAGTTAACAATACTGTATTGTACACTTAAAATTGTTAGGAGGGTAGATGTAATCTTAAATGTTACCACAAAATAAAATTAAAAAAAAAATCCATTACAGATACACAATTATATTTTTGACCCATTTATACAAATATATTAGGGATGAAGTTGGGAATTTGAAGCAATATGTTAGTAGAGATTATGTAATCTATTTTTTCTTATCTATATTTTCTTCAATGTTACTTTTGTAAAAGGAAGTAAAAAAAGTAGCTTTTAAAAAAATACTTACTGCCTTAATTTTAATTGTTGTTTAATAATTACCTCATATTTAGAGTGGACATATAAGAAGAAGCATGCTCTTCCAATTATGAATTTGACTTTTTAAGATTGTTAATAGAGAAGAATTTAGGAAGTGAATTCTGTGTCCCCTCAGATTGGTGATGAGCTGCAACTGTTTAAAAACAGCTGGTAATTGTTTTTGCCAGCATTTGGCACCCAGATGATGTCTCCAGTCATATCCATTTGTGCTTTATCCTGATTATGCGAAAACAGCAGAAAGTAATTTTCAATACTATGTTCCTCACTATGAATTCAATTAGAGAAATATGGATCTCCATCAAACGAACCTCTTTCAATAAGTGTTCTTGAAAATTTGCCTATTAATTGTGTATTAAAGAAAGAAAACATTTAGAAATCCAGAATTCAAATTATTTTCTCAAATTAAGATTTTTATCATTTATATTCAACCATTTATTGAATAAAAATGTAGACCTATTATACTCCAGACTTCAGCACTTGGGCTAAAAAGACGAGTAATACATGGTCTCTGCCTTATTAATTATTATGTCATATATATATTATACTAATAATTACTATTGAAAAAAGACTAACAAAACTCCTTGTTTTGTTAGTAATTATTGGTATAGTATAGTATAATAATTATTAAGGCAATACATGTTAATAATTAATGATGACCATAATCAATATAAGCTTTTAACATTTTATTGTAAGGACTACATTCTATATATAATTAAAGGGAAAAACATAAAAAGAGTTATTATCATATAAATGATTTAGAACTGGTTTCATAAAGCTTTAAGATGTCCCTTCTTACATATTGGAAAAACATGCTAATAAAAATTACAAGAGTTTTATTCAAAGACATACGTACAATTGGGATTGGTTAAAATAATAGAATAGCCATACAATGGATGTAATTTGACTTCAAAGTTACAAGATAGAAGTATGTTCAGCAATTGACAAATGTACTCACAAAATGTGTTAAGTGAATAAAAGATGATAATATTGAGGCCGGGTGCGGTGGCTCAAGCCTGTAATCCCAGCACTTTGGGAGGTCTAGATGGGCGGATCATGAGGTCAGGAGATCCAGACCATCCCGGCTAACACGGTGAAACCCCATCTCTACTAAAAAATACAAGAAAAACTAGCCGGGCGAGGTAGCGGGCACCTGTAGTCCCAGCTACTTGGAGGTTGAGGCAGGAGAATGGTGTGAACCCCGGAGGCGGAGCTTGCAGTGAACTGAGATCCGGCCACTGCACTCCAGCCTGGGGGACAGAAGGAGACTCCGTCTCAAAAAAAAGAAAAAAAAAGAGGATAATATTGAGAGGTGACAACGTGCTAGCAGCCCCTGCTCTCCACACCTCCTCGGCCTCGGAGTCCATTCTGGCCGTACTTGAGGAGCCTTTCAGCCTGCCATGGCACTGTGGGAGCCCCTCTCTGGGCTGGCCGAGGCTGGAGCCGCCTCATTCTGCTTGAGGGAGGTGTGGAGGGAGAGACGCAGGGAGAACCGGGGCTGCGCGCCGCACTCACAGTCAAGCGCGAGTTCCAGCGGGCACGGGTGTGGGCTCCCACTGGGCAGGGCTGGGGACCTGCAGCCCACCATGTCAAGCCCCAACTCCACAGTGGGCTCCCGGTGTGGCCCAAGCCTCCCCAATGGATGCTGTCTCCTGCTCCGTATTGCCTGGTCCCATCAACCGCCTAAGGGCTGAGGAGTGCAGGGGCAGCTCGGGACTGGTGGGCAGCTTCGCCTGCAGCCCCACTGCAGGATCCACTAGGGGAAGCCAGCTGGGCTCCTGAGTCTCATGGGGACTTGGAGAACTTTTATGTCTAGATAAGGGATCATAAACACACCAATCAGCACTCTGTGTCTAGCTCAGGGTTTGTAAATACACCAGTCAGTACTCTGTGGCTAGCTCAGGGTTTGTAAATACACCAGTCAGTACTCTGTGGCTAGCTCAGGGTTTGTAAATACACCAGTCAGTACTCTGTGGCTAGCTCAGGGTTTGTAAATACACCAATCAGTACTCTGTGTCTAGCTCAAGGTTTGTAAATATACCAATCAGTACTCTGTATCTAGCTAACCTAGAGGGGACTTGGAGGACGTTTCTGTCTAGCATTCTGTGTCTAGCTAAAGGATTGTAAATGCACCAATCAACAGCTGTGTCTAGCTCAGGGATTGTAAACACATCAATCAGCACTCTGTCAAAACACACCAATCAGCTCTCTGTAAAATGGATCAATCAGCTCTCTCCAAAATAGACCAATCAGCTCTCTGTAAAATGGACCAATCAGAGGGTGTGGGTGGAGTCAGATAAAGGAATAAAAATAGCAGGCTGCCCGAGCCAGCAGTGGCAACCTGCTAGGGTCCCGTTCCACGTTGGGGTAGCTTTTTTGTTTTGTTCCTTGCAATAAATCTTGCTGCTGCTCACTCTTTGCGTCCAGGCTGTCTTTATGAGCTGTAACGCTCACCGCGAAGGTCTGCAGCTTCCCACCTGTCAGCAAAAACCATGAGCCCACCAGGAGGAGGAAGCTCTAGACACATCTGAACGTCTGAAGGAACAAACTCTGGACACACCATCTTTAAGAATTGTAACACCGCGAGCGTCGGTGGCTTCATTCTTGAAGTCAGTGAGACCAAGAACCCACCAATTCCAGACACAATATCACACACCATGTTTTGTTGTTGAGATGGAGTCTTGCTCTGATGCCAGTCTGGAGTGCAATGGTGCAATCTCAGGTCACTGCAACCTCTGCCTCCTGGATTCAAGCGATTCCCCTGCCTCAGACTCCCAAGTAGCTTGGATTACAGGCACACACTACCACCCCTGGCTAATTTTTTGTATTTTAGTAGAGATGGGGTTTCACCATGTTGGCCAAGACAGCCTCGATCTCCTGACCTCGTGATCCACCCTCATCGTCCTCCCAAAGTGCTGGGATTACACACAATCCATGTTTTAAGTACATCAAAATGATAGCAATAATTATCTCAGATTGTGATATTACAGGTGACTATTTTCTTCATTTTAAATGTTTTCTAATTTTTCTAAATGACCACATGTAACATTTCCCATTTATATTAAAATTATTTTTGTAAACAGAGTTGAAAGATTAGAATAAAGAAGAAAGTCAGTAGGTACTAGAAAGGGTAAACATAAAAAATTACAAAAAGATAAATATGGTTAAAACAGAAAAGAAAATTTTGTCGGAGAAGATTTGAGCTGCCTTACCATAACACCAGATATTCTGAGGATAAGAAACACACTATCTTGACACTACAGTGTTTCAGCTGGTAAGTTATCAAAAACTTCCTCCTCAATCTGATGTTCTTGGTAAGATATCAAAAGGACCTCATGCTTACAAAACCACAAATGAATCTTTCTTTTTCTTTTTTCTTTTATTTTGAGATAGAGTCTTGCTCTGTTGCCCAGGCTGGAGTGCAGTGGCGCAATCTCAGCTCACTGCAAGCTCCACCTCCTGGGTTCATACCATTCTCCTGCCTCAGCCTCCTGAGTAGCTGGGACTACAGACGCCCACCACCACGCCTGGCTAATTTTTTGTATTTTTAGTACAGACGGGGTTTCACAGTGTTAGCCAGGATGGTCTAGATCTCTTGACCTCGTCATCTGCCCTCCTCGGCCTCCCAAAGTGCTGGGATTGCAGGCGTGAGCCACCATGCCTGGCCTTGAATCTTAAGTTAGAATAACAGGGACACTCCTGCGAACATTCCATCAAAACCGCAACACCAACTGTCTCTTTTACCACGAGTTTCATGAGAACTGGCTAACACGAAAGCTACTCACCAATATAAGTTTAAAAACAAGCCAGGCATGGAAGTCAGGGTGGGGGCTGTGTGCACATATTTGCTAGAACACATCCATGTCTTAGTTAATAGGAATGCAACTTTATGAAGAGTAATCCAGTGAAATATCAGAATTATATTTCTGTTGGTGATTTATGAAGTAGTCCATGAGACATCTTGTTACAACACACCCTGATCATTTTATTTAAGAATGACATAAATGTCCACTCCTAAAAGATATAATGATGTTTCTTACCTCTGTGTCTCTTGTTCTTGCTGTTTGTTTTGCGAGAAATAATCCTTCAATTTCAAGTTAAAGAGGGTATGGTCAGAGCTGACAGGCAGAAGAATGAGCTGATACTACGGAAACTGGAATTTCCTGCCCCTAAAGGTGATCACATCCCCGAGGAAGGACCAATGGCGTACACTACAGGACGAGAACATCAGAGAGGTGATTTAAATAATCTTATATTGGCTTCCCTTGCAAAAACGAAATTCTTATTCAATGATCATATGCATAATTTGCTAAATGAGCTGTGAAGAAGATTTTATCTCTGCTGTCCCCCTGCCCCATATTAGATTCCTCCAATATTCTCCAAGTTCTCTTCCCCACTCAGAAGAGCTACTACTGAAAAACATTGTAAGGTTTTCTTTGCCGTCTGTTTAGGTACTACTATGTGGCAACAAATGGAAAATCATCTGATAAATTTTAGTTGACTGAAAGCAACTAAAACAAGAAGAGTCAGGCTGCAGGAAACAAGCTTAAGGATTACATATGCCATACAAAGAATTAAAAAAAAAAAAAAAAAAAAAAAGGAAAGGACACCAAAATATGATTATTCAATCATGAGGAACAATGAACCTATCAAAACTGCATACTGGACAAATGAAAATTGACTTGATGCTCATCAAATAAATGGACAAGGAAAGATAAAAATCTGAATGAAATTTAGTTTCTAAGTAGTCCCTGCTAGCTACTGCTAAATGACATAATAATCCTATTCTTCCTGACCTCGGGACTCCTAATAAATATTATTATCTATCCCGTGCCCCAAGAACCTAATAGAATAACTCATTGGCACCAACTTGCCAGAAGCTAATTTCTTAATTCAACTTTTAAGAGTTTGTAGATGAATAAGATAGGCAGTGATAACATAGAAGATCTGAAGCATCAAATAATAGTTTTTAGTAAACTCTCAAGCACTAAGTTATTCCTGAGATTAAAATCTCTTCTTTGTTATCTTCTGTTATGCAAAGAGCACAAGTTTTGGGGTCAGGTAACCTGGGTCTCAGGAATACTCTTAACTAGATCATTAATGTAATTATGCAATCTTTATGAGATTTGGTTTCATCTTGCATGAGGGAAAAAAAATGGTCTCGAAAAGGAGAATATTGAATTTATCCTTATAAGGCTTTGTGCTTATACTCTTAAAGGCCTGCCTTGAAAACACACCAGCAGGCTCAGGTTTACAATATTTAAATATTACATTTTAAAAGTATAAGGTCCATGTGAGCAAAACCTCTTTGCAATAAATCCTTAAATTGCATATTTAAAGCACTCTCTTTAACATGCTCCTTAACATTCCTGAAAAAAATAATTAAAAGCACTTGGTTAGCTGGCTGTACCTTTTAGCTTGGCCTGGTTCCATAGCTATTCCCACTTTTTATCTGTTTACAGAAAATGTTGCCTTCCATTGATTCTTGAACTCTTCTTTGCAAATATCTAAACAACGTATTATACATCTATAGCTTGAAATTAGTCCCTAAGAACTAATATTATTCTTAACAATGCTTGGGTAATTTTTTCACCATTGTTTATTTCATACAATGTGTAGTGCACATTTGGATATTCTTTTCAAATTTGGTCAAATTTTCAAATTTGGTCAACAATTATCATTTTTATCATTATACTCAATAATACATTTTGAACATTTACTACATGCTATATGTGTTCTGAACAAAACAATTCTATTCTGGTATTATATTTAGGATTGCCAGATCTATCAAATAAAAATACAGGATGCCTAGTCACTTTTGAATTTCAGATGAATAACAAATAATTTTTCATATACATGTGTCCGACGTAATACTTGGCATACTGTATTTCATCTGGCAGCTCTGATTATGTGCCATATTTCCTTACACAGCATTCTTTCTGAACACCTTACGTAACCCAGTTTAATATTGCTTCCCTTCAAATAAACTGGAAAATGTAGCAGTACCATTTATTGTGGCATTTTCTGAATTTGCTCAAAGCCATTTTATATACACATTAGAACCTAAAGGATTCTTAATGTAAACTGTAGTTCTTTTGAATCTATTATTGAACACTTAGCATTATGTCATAAGAATAATGATTAATAAAACTATAAAGTAAATTAGATTATGGGTGAAAGAAAAGAATGCAAACCTGCCGGGCACGGTGGCTCATGCCTGTAATCCCAGCACTTTGGGAGGCCGAGGAGGGCGGATCACGAGGTCAAGAGATCGAGACTATCCTGGCTAACACGGTGAAACCCCGTCTCTTCTAAAAATACAAAAAATTAGCTGGGCATGGTGGTGGGTGCCTGTAGTCCCAGCTACTCGGGAGACTGAGGCAAGAGAATGGCGTGAACCCAGGAGGTGGGCTGGCAATGAGCTGAGGTCACGCCACTGCACTCTAACCTGGGTGGCAGAGTGAGACTCCATCTCAAAAAAAAAAAAAAAGAAAAAAAGAATGCAAACTAATTCAAGAAGGTAAGCTGTTGGCCGAGCAAGGTGGCTCACACCTGTAATCCTAGCACTTTGGGAGGCCGAGGCGGGCAGATCACCTGAGGTCAGGAGTTTGAGACCAGCCTGACCAACATGGGGAAACCCTGTCTCTACTGAAAAAAAAAAAAAAAATACAAAATTAGCTGGGCGTGGTGGCACATGCCTGTAATCTCAGCTACTCAGGAGGCTGAGGCAGGAAAATCACTTGAACCCAGGAAGTGGAGGTTGCAGTGAGCCGAGATTGCACCACTGCACTCCAGCCTGGGGAACAAGAGCAAAACTATGTCTCAAAAAAAAAAAAAAAGAAGGTAAACTCTTAAAGCTACATTAGGAAGATTGATGTATATATAAATGTGCTAATGACATTTTTTCTGTACTCATTTGTTTATCCTTTTAAAACATTTGTTCGTTTTATCTCCAAGAGGCTATCATCTAGCAGAAACAAATTAGCAACTACTTCTGATACGATATATAAGTAACTAGAAAAAATCATGCTTCCTTTTATAATTCTGTCATTATACATTTGTAATTATAGAGTCAATTTCATAATTCCCAAATTTTACTTACTTTTAGGAAGTTTTTACAATTTAGGTTCATGCATATAAAGATGGTATCAGATAATTTCCCAATTTTATTGTCTGAAATTGGGCTGATGTAGACAGTGTATGGATTATCACTTTCCTAAACAACTGATGAATTGTTTCTCCTCAAATAAAGGTTGGTAAGTGGGCCAAAATAATATAATTTTATAGTGTGTCTAAAATCTCCAGCATGTAAGGATTTATACATAATGTGTTTATCACAGCTAGATTAGAAGGAAGAAAGAAAAATGCGTGTATATCCAAAAGTGAATGACTGCATAAATCATGGTACATCCCAAACTATTAGGAACAACTAAAAACAATGGGCTATAAAAAAATCGATCAGTGGCTGCCCTTTACTAAAAGTGTGGAGTACTGGTTTTGTGTGTGTATATATGTGTGTTTTAATAAGTATATATTAGTTAAAAATCTTTTTATAAAAGTGTGGAGTATTGTGTGTCTGTCTTTAAAAATTGTAATATTATATTAGCTATTCAGAGGAATTTAAGAGGGCCTTAAAAATAATTTACAACCAAATAATGAACATTGGAGAGTGTGTGCTGTCCTTTAGCATCTACTAGGAATGTGCTGTAAGCTGTTCATCACTAGAAAGATGTTGGATGATTGATTGATTGATTGATTGATTGATAGATGATAGATAGATAGATAATAGATAGAGCAAGCTATTTTAAGCTCTATTTTAATCCATAAAATGTGTAAGAATTGTGTTCAAAAGTTGGCGGCAATTTTTCCTTAGTCAGAGATTTTTATTCCTGTGGAAGTTGGTAACACAAAGAAACTGTGAATTAGAGTTGCATGTATTCTCGGGAACTGCGTCTCCTTTACCTGTGAGACTTGGCTTTCCTTAAACGCCTTGTCAACTGAATTTCAGTATAAATCCTGAAGTGGTGTGAGTTTCTCTACTGCAGAAATTGGTTTATAAAATAAATCACTGACATTTCTCTGAAATGTAATACTCTGTATCGACTTCTTCTTGTACCTACACTGAAACTTCTGATAGCGCTCACCATTGGAAAGCAATCACATACAGATATCTGCAGAAGTTGGAAATCTTCCTGTCCAAACTTTGAGACTAAATAATTTCAGACAAATATTGGATAAATGCTTTAGTATCCAAAATGTCCTTACTTGTTTTCTGAAATTTGGATTCCAGATGGATTTAGATATCACTATCTGAGGTTACTATGGAAACTCTTATTTACCACACTCAGGAAATAGAGACATAAGATTAGACTGAGAAATTAATACTAGTCAGATATGTTTTATTGACGATTTTAAATGGGGAGTACATTTGTCTATTTAAACGTAAACACTCATAGCTGGCTGCATAAACTGAAATTAGCTATGTGTTTTACACAGTCAACTCAACTAAAAATAAATACTTCAGCTAGATTAAAAGTAAAAGAATGAAAATATTTTATTAGGCAAGTTATAACAAAAAGAAAACTGAGTTGCAATAATAATTTCAACCAAGGTTAAATTTGCGACAGATACTGTCAAATAAATCAAGGAGGGGCACTAAATTAATATGAACAGAGATTTGGTATCACTGTAATATTGACTTTTTCAAAAAAAAAACACCAAGATGTAGTAAAACGCATTTTAATTTATTTTATTATTCTTGAAAAAGTGTTCATCTTCTGTGTATTTCTTTGTATTAAGAAAAAGAAAACTAGCTTTTTATTTTGTAAAAACATTGCACAAACCTGTTACCAGTGGACTACAAGTCATCCATGTTCTTGGTGTTGTGAACAAAGAATTGGACCAAATGCACAAACAAAGCAATGAAAGAACGAAGCAATGAAATTATAGATTTATTGAAGTGAAAGTACACTCCACAGAGTGAGACCTGACTCAAGCAACTGCCTTGAGAGCTCGGGTTACAGAATTTTCTGGGGTTTAAGTACCCTCTAGAGGTTTCCCATTGGTTCGTTCATTTATCCTATGTAAACGAAGGAGTGGCCCTTCACCAGTCTGATTGGTTGTGAAGGCGACCAATAAGAAGGTGAAGTAAAGTTACAAAGTTACACCCTATGCAAATATCTGATTGATTGCAGGAGGAGACCAATCAGAGGTACTTTCCATTTCTCATCTGCAAGTCAGAAAGTGGGGGACCTCAAAAGTGAATAGTCTCTGTTTTTGTTACTTGGGCATGGAGAATTGGGGTTTTCCCTTTTGATTTAGTTCTAGGAAGTCAGTGTGAATCAGCCTTTGGTTCCCTGCCTCCAAACCCAATTCTCCTGCCTCAAACCTTTTAAAAATTATTTTGTACTTTTAATTTTTGTGGGTACATAGTAAGTGTATAGGTTTATGGGTTGTGTGAGATATTTTGATACAGGCACGCAGTGTGTAATAATCACCTCATGGAAAATGCGGTATCCATCCCCTCGAGCATTTACCCTTTGTGTTACAAACAATTCAATTATATTAATTTAGTTATTTTTAAATATACAAATTATAACCCTTATTCATATGTTCTATTTTTTGTTCCATTTAACCATTCCCAACTCACCCTCAACCCCCCTCTACCCTTCCTGTGCACAAACCTTTTGCCACATTGGGGATTCTATCTTAAAGAAATAAAATCTCCAGTATGTAAGGATTTATATGTAATGTGTTTATCACAGTTAGATTAGAAGGAAGAAAGAAAAATGCATGCATATCGCAAAGTGAATGGCTACATAATCATGGTTCATCCTAAACTATTAGGAATAACTAAAAACAATGGGTTATAAAAAATTGATCAGTGGCTGCCCTTTACTATAAGTGTGGAGTGTTGGTTTTGTGTGTGTATACATACATGTATGTTTTAATAACTATACATTAGTTATAAATCATTTTATAAAATGTGGAGTGTTGTTTGTGTGTCTGTGTGTATAGGTGTTATATGTTATGTAAGTATGTATATATGTTATATGTTATATGTCCATAACTTTTTATCCAAGTTTGCCTTTTTGCTCTCCAGATTAGCACTACTTTCAAGGAGTGAATTATTCTGCACTGTACAGGCTTGTTTCTGTTTGATTAAGCATAGGGCACCTTGTGGAATACTGTATATCAAATAGCTAATGTTGCTTACGTATGGTAGAGGAATTTCACAGGTTTGTAAAAAAGGTTTTACTTTTTTTCCAAAACCATCTCTTAACTCTAATTTGTCGTGAAAAGCAAGTGTTACATTGGCAAATTTATAAAATAAAAAGTGTAAGACCTCAAGAAGCGAATGGATAAAAGAAAAAAACAAAAACTGTTCCCTGAGGGACCTACACGTTAGCATTAGTGTGAGGATAGAAGGCACACAGTGTTATTCTGGATCAGAAAGTGGTGAGGTGAGGTGGCCCTGCAGCAACTCCATTTAGATGTTTTTCTCTCTTCTAGGTTAGAGCATGCAAACTTTTGTGTAAAGGGCCTGGTTGTAAATATTTTAGGCTTGGCAGGCCATACGTCTCTGTCACAACTACAGACTCTGCTGCTGTAATGCAAACACAGCTTCAGGCAATGCAAAAACAAATGACCATTAGCCATGTTCCAATAAAACTTTATTTGTGGACACTGAAATATAAATTTTATATACTTTTCGTGTTTTACAAAATATTGCTCTTCTTTTGATATTTTTCTCCACTATTGAAAAATGTTAAAACCATTATCAGTTCATGGGCTGGCCCAAAACAGGCTTTGGGCCATATTTTCCAATCCCTGTTCTAAGCAGTGCAAGTATAAGTGGAACTATACCTACTACAGGTGGGTCCTGTTGTCCAAGCCAATGTCATTAGAACCCAAGTCAACCCAGTACCGAGGTTGGAACTTGTCACTCCTCTATAGTCTGATACATGGATTCCGAAAAATATCTCCTCAGGTTCTTTCCCGAAAAAATGTACTTGATTATCTTTCTAGCTCTAATTCTAAACTTAGAAGTCTCAGCCTTTGCAAAAAAAAAAAAAAAGAGAGAGAGAGAGAAAGAAAGAAAGAAAGAAAGAAAGAAAGAAAGAAAGAAAGAAAGAAAGAAAGAAAGAGAGAGAGAGAGAAGGAAAGAGAGAAAGAGAGAGAAAGAGAGAAAGAAAGAAAGAAAGAGAGAAAGAGACAAAGAGAGAAAGAAGGAAAGAAGGAAAGAAGGAAAGAAACTACCATTCTAGGGGGAAAATGCATTAGGCTATGCTATCTCTCACTATGTGAAATTGTGAAAATGATTTTCTCTAAACAACCATATCCAGAAAATGGAAGTTTTAATAGAGTAGATGAGAGGATGAAAGGCCCCTTTTAAGTAATAGATCCCGCAGGAAAAAGGCTGGATGGGCTCTGGAGGGGTGTGCTGGTCACCGGGGTGAGGCTGCGGGGAGGTGCTGGGCCCTGTTGGCAGCAGGGGAGATGCAGGTCTCCAGAAGTGGCACAGAAACAGGGGCGTGGGGGCACACAATGGAGGACAAAGCCAGTTTGACAGTGTTCCCCAGAACACATACTGGCTTTACCACTGTGGTTAAAACTGCATAAAACAAAAGGCATTTTAGGGAAGGAGAGGAGAAAGATGAGAATCCTCGTTTTTCAGATTTCTGGCAGAGATTACTCAAATGTGTTTTAGGCAGAGAAGAAATGGGGCATCATGCTTGATGATCACAGATGACTGTACCGAATATGCCTTAGATGTAAGCCAGGATTTCATGAACTGGGAATATTGAAAGCTGTGGTCAGTGGGGAAAATGTTCTGTTTTAAATAAATATGGGGAAGAATGTGTTAAGTTCAGTAAAGAAGGCTCATTTGTTTGCAGGGCTATTTACAGTCCTACGTATTCTAATGAGACCTGTCAGTCTCCAAGGGAAGCTAGAGAGTACGTCACTTTCCCAATACTTCTGAAAACGAGGGGTATGTGAATGTGTGTGTGTGTGTGTGTGCTTGTGTAACATCTCTCAGAAATAATCTTCACAAAACATATTTTGAAAACTACTACTTCAGCTATAACCTTCTTATGACAAAATGTGTCCTAAGACAACAAAAATCACCAGACACAGCCAAACTAAGAGGGTGAAATAAAATGTACAATATTTATATACACTTGAAGATTTGCTTTCCTGTGGCACAAACTATGGGAGATAGTCGCATAAACAATTTCTTAAAAGCAAAGATTTCAACTTACCAAAGGAGTTTTAAGTTCTAAAAGTTTGTTTTTATTACTCTTCATAACTCAGAATGTATTGTCTAATGGAAACATAAAAATGATGGCTCAGTTTCCAGCCAAGCCTACCAATTCTTTAAATAAAGTTGAAATAAATTACTGATCATGCAGTAAGATTTTTACTGCTGAAACAGTAGTAAAATTAAATCAAACAGAAATGCAAAGATACATTTTTAAATGTTATATTAAATGCAATACCTCTGAAAAATAAGAGTTAGTGAAAGGAGATTTAAGTTGAAGAAAACTGTGAAGGAAATTTTGTAGCCTGCCATAAGGTTGAGGTATTTATTTTATTTACAACAGTTTCACTTCCTGTCAAATTTAAAAAGGTATAATAAAATATATAAAATTAAAAATATGAAGAATAATATAAAACCATCTATAATTTTACCATACAGTATAATTCACTTGAAATACATACTGTCACATTATATTCTTTGCCTACTCACATATTTATCAGAAGGAGTTTTTGCGTTAGTAACATTCCTAGCTCTTTAAGAATAGCAAACACACAGAAAACATCTGCAGAACAAATATTCCCCACAGTAAATTATAACAGAATGAACACCCCAGTAACCACCACTCAAGGAAGGATAGTAATATTGAAGGACGAGGAAGTGCCTCACACAACTGCACAATCACTACTTCTATCTCTTCATCAATGGTAACATGATTCTGACTTCCAACAGAATGGAGACTTTTGTAAGTTTTGAAATTCATGAAAAGGAAAAATACAATACATCTTTTTCTACTTATGGCTTTTTTAGTCAATGTTATATTATGCAATTTATCTTTGTCTTGCTATAGTTTGTTTGCCTTTATTGATGAATAATAAATGTACTAGTATGTGAACACACCACTCTTTATTTATTCTACTTTTATTTTCAGATGTTGGATCTTTTTCATTGATATGTAGTCAATTCTTAGCAATGGAATAGCTGAGTCATAGGCTCAGCTATTGAACTAAATAGGTTCAAATTTAGTAAATAATGTCAAACAGTTTCGCAAAAGGGTTGGTCCAGTTTACATTTCTGCCAGAGTTTCCATTGCTTCGTAACCTTGCTAGCACGTGGGATTGCATTTGTCTCATGTAGTCATTATGGTATATGTGTGGTCTTTTGTTATGTTTCTATTTGCATTTCTCTCATTACTAAAGTTAAGCACCTTTCTATACATTGATTGAGCATTTGTGTATCTTCTTTTGTGTTCAAGATACTTGCCCATAATTTTGCCAGATCATCTGTTTTTTCTATTCTTTTAACAATTCTTAATTTAGTCTAGATAAAAGCCTCAATGTATTTTACAATTTTTTATTTAATATTTTGATGAGTTTGTCAGGATATGCTAGGTTTATGCTGAGAGAACAAATAACCTCTATCAGTGGATTTACACGTAAATGTTTAGATGTGCTGCAGATCACTGGGTTTGAGGACAGCACCTTTGTCCATATAGTCTCTCACTCAGGGATCCAGAGTGACTGATGCTCCACCATCTGGAATGTTGTTAGTTGCAAGGCAGAGAAAAACAGAAAACTGGAAAATCTCACACCAGAAGTGATCCATGTCATGTCTTCTCACCTAATATTATCCAGAACTAGATAATTATTCATGCCCAACTGTGAGAATGATGAGACATGCAGCCTCCCAAATGTCTAGGAAGAAAAGAAGAACCCAATATTGGTAAGAATTAGCAATGTCTACTGTGCTTGGACATTTTCCCTTATTAGTAATATACATCTACGTTTCTGTGCTAATGTTTACAGTGCGTTCCGGTTTTGGCTTATACCATACTTTGGTTAAATACTTCCCCCAATTATTGAGGCATGGCACACAAAAGAAATAATATTTCTATAGAGAAATGGAGGAAATACATGGGGGATTGGGTCATGCTAGAGATATCCACATGGTGTTTGGCAAACAAAAAATTTTCATTGCACTTTCTTTATATTACTTAATTATTAGAAAAAATGTTTGATCATATAATATATAATTAATATAAAACATTCAAATCTCAGCTTTTCAAAATTTAAATGAGAAATTTACATTTGTTTCTCTGAACATGTCTCCTTGTTTTTTGAGATGGAGTCTCGCTCTGTTGCGCAGGCTGGAGTGCAGTGGTGCAGTCTTGGCTCACTGCTGGGTTCAAACAATTCTCCTGCCTCAGTCTCCCGGGTAGCTGATACTACAGGTGCCCGCCGCCACGGCCGGCTAATTTTTGTATTTTTAGTAGAGGTGGGATTTCACCATGTTGGCCAGGCTGGTGTCGAACTCCTGACCTCAAATGATCCACCCACCTCGGCCTCCCAAAGTGTTGGGATTACAGACATGAGCCACTGTACCCGACCTGAACATGTCTTTTTAATATCTGAAACTTGTGCTTGAAATGGTAAGATGCAGTTCCTGGTCAAGGTTTAAATGATGATATTTTAAAGTTCTTGATGTGATCATCAATAAAACTTTGTTCATAATAAGCTTGTAGAAAAAAAAATACCACAGTTGAAATCATATTTCAAGATTTGAACAGCTCTTCTTTTTATTTCATTGACAAATTAATGTTGAAATTGCTTCTGAAAATGGGAATGGATTTTGAATCTAATTCAACATTGTCAATTCAACTATTTAAAAGTATTGATGAAGATCTAATTTGCAGGATATGCATGCATTGTTAGGGCAATATCCTGAAGCTAACATAAATATAAAAAGGAGTGTATTCACCGTGAAAGGACACACTAACATATGTGAGGACATAAATACAGGGATCAAGGCTGTTGCACCTGCCAAGAGTCCCTGCCCACCTTAATAGACCACACCTGTGACTGTGAGCCAACCTTTGGGCACCTGAAACATCCACTGTGCCCAGCAGCAACGTAGAATTCTTGACCCTGATGGAAAGCAATATGCTCTGCAGCTGGTCACTAAAAAAGTCATCAGGGTGGTTCACTGCTGACCAGTGTGTGACAGTGAGGTAATTAGTGCCAGATGTTGCTCATTTTGCTTGCCAACTGCAGAGATTTTGAGTGTATCACAGCCCTGCCTGCTCTGAGGAGCTCTGTGGAAAGGTTTGTGCTAAGGCAGAGGCATCTGGTGGTGAGATTCGTTTGGCTAAGCTCCATTTTGCTGGAATCTCTGACTCTTTTCACAATATTCTGGGCACCAGTTAAGTGAACCCTAATAGATTGTAACAACAATTCCCCAATTTAACACAGGAGGAAGCTGGGACACAGAAAGATCAAACATCTGATGCACTGTGACCCACATTGTTAAGTGGGGAGTGACTATTTGAATGTGGCTCTGAAGCTGATGCTACAGCCACCACATTCTACAGACTTTCTTTGATTTGCTCAAAATGAAACAAACAAAAAAAAAAATGGCACAAGTAAAAAGCACGGATATGTTGCATTAAGATTACTTCTAGTATGTGACCTGTTGATCTATGGATTGTAACCATTTGCAGATTTGCACTACATAAAAATCACGGCCTTTTGCAACTCATCATGACTTCTGCTCTTATTTAACGAAATGAATTAAGGATAACTAGTTTGTCTACAAGTTTAGTATGTTATAATGATATGAAGATTGTGATTATAGTTGTAGTTTGTACAGTATTTTTTAATTTTCCAGGGATCTGACATGGTGCTAATAATATCAATAAAATTGTGTTGGTAGTTTTTTCAGGGTGAAACAAGCAGAATTTTAGTTGCCAAAATTGATTATTCATTAAATTAGAGCTGCAGTAACAATAAAAAGGTCATAATTATACTAAGGAAATAATAAGCCATTCTGAGTATAATTAGTCAGGAATATTCTTTGTTTATTAGGTTTCATACAAGATTTGACTAGTTAATACGATTATGCAAAACTATAGGTAAAAAGTTATTACTGTATATTTTCATAAGCTGTATAATTACACTATAGCAGCAAAACTAGAAGTTTTAGATGGATAAAAAATAAATCTGTCAATTTTTCTGACAGACCTTTAGAAATCAAAAAATCATGGCGTCTTCCAAATTGAAGCAGATGTAATCATATTTGATTTCAATCGAATACTCAAAAACTAAGATAAGATAAAGATTGAGCTCATCAAGATCCTGCAAAAAGGGTATGTTATAAATGATGTTACTCTGATTTAGTTCTTGCTTTCTCCAGTTTATGTGATTTAGCTTTATAAATTACAATTTAAGGGAAATGAAAAATAGTTTTGTAATTTTCTTGTGTTATTTGGGAGATTATCTGATTCTTTTAGGGTCCAAGTGCATAGAATTGATGTAATCGGCCACGGTTTATGACATAGTATAATTTATGCTTCTGGCATTCTGTTTTAAGTTTATTTTCACCTTTTATTTTCCTTCCTTTTATCCCTTTGTATCATCTCTAATATCACCTCATCTTCACCCCAATCCATGATGTCACCATAAACTATGTGAATACAAGTTACATGATGGCTTTGGGCTTTTCATTTCTTCTTCACAATATTCATTCAGAATACTGCGAGTTGTCCAGGCTGTCCCCTGTAGATGTAGTAGTTTCCTTTTCACTGCTGTATAGCATTCCATCATGTGTAATACCACATTGTACCTATTAAGTCCCTATTTACAGACATTTACATTGTTTCCCACTCTTTGATTTGACTAACAATGCCGGACAATCTCTTTGTGTATATTTAGAATGATTTTTCTCAAGAGTCACAATGTGTACACATACACAAATTCACTACAAATTGTCTCTGCCGATTAATTTTGATGCTTACATTTAACTTTTTAAAAATTTTTTTTCTTTTTTTATTCTTTCAACTTTTATTTTAGATTAAGGGGGTACATGTACAGGTTTCTTATACAGGTATATTGTTTGATGCTGATTTGGGAGTGAATGATCCCATCACCCGGGTAGGGAGTATGGTACCCAACAGTTTTTGGCAGCCCTTGCACCCTCCCTCCTCTTCTCTCTAGTAGCCCCCAGTGTCTACTGTTGCCATCTTTATATCCATGAGTATCTGACATTTAGCTCCCACTTATAAGTGAGGTCACGTGTTATTTGGTTTTCTGTTCCTGCATCAATTTGCTTAGGATAATGGCCTCCAGCTCTATCCATGATGCTGCAAAGGATGTAACTTCATTCATTTTCATGGTTGTGTAGTATTCTAAGATGTATATGTACCACATTTTCTTTATTCAGCCCACCATTGATGGGCACCTAGGTTGATTCCCTGTCTTTGCTGTTGTGAACAGTGCTGCAATGAACATATGAGTGCATGTGGCTTTTTGGTGGAATGATTTTTCTTTTGGATATATATCCAGTAATGGGATTGCTGAGTCACATAGTAGTTGTTTTAAGTTCTTTGAAAGATCTCCGAACTCTTTTCCACAGTGACTTAACTAATTTACATTCCCACCAACAATATATGTGCTACACTTTCTTTGTAGCCTTGCCAGCATCTGTTATTTTTTGACTTTCTAATAATACACATTTTTGACTGGTGTGAGATGGCATTTTATTGTGGTTTTGATTCTCATTTCTCTGATGATTCATGATGTGGAGCATTTTTTTTCATGTGTTTATCACGCACTTGTATTTATTCTTTTAAGAAGTGTCTGGCCGGGTACAGTGGCTCACGCCTGTAATCCCAGCACTCTGGGAGGCCGAGGTGGGGGGATCACGAGGTCAGGAGGTCGAGACCATCCTGGCTAACACAGTGAAACCCCGTCTCTACTGAAGAATACAAAAAATTAGTCGGGCGTAGTGGCGGGCCCCTGTAGTCCCAGCTATTCGGGAGGCTGAGGCAGGAGAATGGCGTGAACCTGGGAGGCGGAGCTTGCAGTGAGCCGAGATTGCGCCCCTGCACTCCAGCCTGGGTAACAAAGTGAGATTCCATTTCAAAAAAAAGAAAAAGACGTGTCTGTTCATGTCTTTTGTCCACTTTTTAATGGGGTTGTTTTTTGCTTGTTGGATTAAGTTCCTTATAGATCTTGGCTATTAGACCTTTGTCTATTAGCTTTGTCTATAGATCTTGGCTATTAGATCTTTGCATAGTTTGTGAACATTTTCTGCCATTCTGTAAGTGGTTTGTTTACTCTGTTGATAGTTTTTTGTTGTACAGAGAGCTCATTAGTTTTATTAGGTCAATTTTTTTGTTGCAGTTGAGGACTTCATCATAAACTATTTCCCAAGGCCAAAGTCCCAAATGTTATTTTGTATGTTTTCTTCTAGGATTTTTATAGTTTGAAGCGTTACATTTGAATCTTCAATCTATCTTGAGTTAGTTTTTGTATACAGTGAAAGAGGTCCAGTTTCATTCTTCTGAATATAATTAGCCAGTTATCCCAGCACCATTTACTGAGTAGGGATTCATTTCCCCTTGCTTATTTTTGTCAACTTTGTCAAAGATCAGATGGCTGCATTAGGTGTGTGGCTTTATTTATGGGTTCTCTATTCTGTTCCATCGGTCTGTGTACCTGTTTTTGTACCAGTCCCATGTGTTTTTGCTACTGTAGCCTTATAGTATAATAAGTTGAGCAATGAGATGCCTCTAGCTTTGTTCTGTTTGCTTCAGACTGCTTCAGCTATTCGGGTCCTTTTTTGGTTCCATATGAATTTTAGAGTAGTTTTTTTTTTTTTTTCTGGTTCTGTGAAAAATAATGTTGGTAGTTTGATAGGAATAGCTTTAATTCTGTAGATTGCTTTGGGCACTATGGCCATTTTAATGATATTGATTCTTTCAATCCATGATCATAGATTGTTTTTTCATTTTTTGTGTCATCTCTGATTTATTTCGGTAATGTTTGGTAGTTCTTCTCATAAAGACCTTTCACCTCCTTGTTTAGATGTATTTCTAAGTATTTTCTATTTTTGTGTGTGACTGTTGTGAATAGGATTGCATTCTTGATTTGGCTCTCAGCTTTGAATATTATTGTTGTATAAAAATAATACTTATTTTTGGACATTGATTTTTGTATCCTGAAACTTTACTGAAGTCTTTTGTCAGTTCCAAGAACCTTTTTGGTGGAGTCTTTAGGGTTTTCTAGGTATGGAATCATATTATCAGCAAAGATATCCTGTTTGGCTTCTTTTCCTATTTGGGTTACTTTTATTTCTTTTTTCTTTTTTTGCCTGATTGCTCTGGCTAGGATTCCCAGTACCGTGTGGAATAGAATTGGTGAGAATGCACATTATTGTCTTGTTCTAGTTCTCAAGGGGAATGCTTTCAGCTTTTTCCCATTCAGTACAATGTTGGCTGCAGGTTTGTCCTAGATGGCTGTTATTTATTTTCAGGTATGTTTCTTCAATACTAGTTTCTCAAGGGTTTTTATCATAAAGGGATGTTGGATTTTATTGAAGGTTTTTCCTGTGTCTATTGAGATGATCATATGGTTTTTGTTTTTAATTCTGTTTATGTGATGAATCACATTTATTAATTTGTGCAATGTTGAACCAACTTTGCTTCCCAGGAATAAAGCCTACTTGATAGTGATGAATCACAATTGATGTGCTGCTGGATTTGGTTTGCTAGTATTTTACTGAGAATTTTTGCATCTGTGTTCATCAGGGATATTGGCATGTGGTTTTCTTTCTTTCATTGTATCTCTTACCAACTTTTGGTATCAGGTTGATGCTGGCCTTGTAGAATGAGTTAGAGAGGAGTACCTCCTCTTCAATTATGTGGAGTATTTCAAGGTGAATTGGTACCAGCTCTTCTTTGCACTTCTGGTAGACTTTGGAGTTAATTCAGCTGATCAGGGGCTTTTGGGGGTTAGTTTTTGCTTTTTACGGAATCCATTTTGGAACTCAATATTGGTCTGTTCAGGGTTTTAATTTATTCCTGATTCCATCTTGGGAGGGTTTTTTTCAGGAATTTATCAATTTCCTCTAGATTTTCTAATTTGTGTGCATAGAGATGTTCATAGTAGTCTCTGAGAATCTTTCTTTTGTATTTCTCTGAGCTCATTTGTGGATTAAACTTATTTAAATCATCTCTCTTTTGTGCTTTGTTAATACAGCTAGTAGTCTATCAATATCATTTATCCTTTAAAAAAATCAACTTTAGGTTTTATCTATTTTTAAATATATATTTTTGGGTCTCAATTTTATTCAGTTCTGCTCTCATTTTAGTTATTTTTTTTCATCTGCTACCTTTGGGGTTAGTTTTCTCTGGGTGTGATGGTTAGATCATTAATTTGAGAGCTTTCTAACTTTTTGAAGTAGATGTTTAGCACTATAAACTTTTCTCTTAACAGTGCTTTTGCTGCATTCTAGAAATTTTAGTATATTGTGTTTCTGTTTTCATTTATTTCAGATATTCTTTTATTTCTACCTTAATTTTGTTAGTTTGAAAATTTTCCTCACTAATGAGATTGAATAATCAGGTATCAATGTTCCTTTTTCTGGATTGCCTGATTACATCTTTTCTGGGCTAACTAGTGGCATTCCTGTCTTATTTTTCCTAAATTAAAGAAATTCCTTATATATTCGAGATTTTAGTCCTTTTTAGCTATATATTGTGACAGAATCATCTCCATCAATAACCTGCCTCTTAATTCTGTCCATGACATTATTTGTGTAATGGAAATCTTTGTGTTATATTCAAAACTCTCAAATTTTGCCTTCATTGAATTTACTTTATGTTCCTTTTATTTTGTAATATTTTATTGAAGTCTGAGATGCATTAAAAACATGGATATTTAGTGTACAGTTTGATGAGTAAACCCTTGTAATGACCATACAGACAGAGAAATTTCTAGCAGCCTAGAAAGTTCCTTTATGCCTTCCCAGTCAAAACCTACTCCTTTCGATCCCCCATAGCACCTATTCTACAACCACATATCAATATTTTATTTTTCACCTTCATGTACATGGAATCATAGTATTTTGCATCTGGTTTTATTCACTCATGACAGTAAGATTCATCAATGTTGTTGTAGGTAGCGGTTGTATTTTGTAGCTGTGGAGTTCTCCGTTAAGTAAATATGCTGTGATGTATCTATCTACTCTACTGTTGATGGGCATTTGCATTGTTTCCAGTTTGGGGGTATTATGAATAAGCTGTTACTTATTGTACAAATACTTTTATAAACATATTTTGGACATACGTCTTTAGGTGGACACATATACTCATTTCTCTCCGATATGTTTCTATAAATATTTATAAGGATACATAACATTTCTGTGTGAAGGACTATGTAAACATCTAGTGTTAGGAGATATTACAAAACTGGTTTTCAAAGTGACTGTCCCAGTTTACACCCACAAGAGCAATATATGAGAGTTTCATTGCTCTACATTCCTGCCAATATTTTTATGTTTGATCTTTTTAATCATAGCCATTCTCATAAGTATATTTGGAATCATGTTTATTCTTTTAATTTCTCAATATTTAACTTAATTTTTCTAGCTTCTTTACCAATATGAGGAACACACCACTTGGAGTACCACTCTAATAATCATTGCATATAAACTATCAGTTTGCAATTCTATTCCCTGCTTCAATACATTACTATTTAACCACAATGTTTTCTAATCACAAATATTAACTTTTATCCACTTTAATTTCAGTATCTATGTATATGTAAAGTGATTACGTTTTTACAGATTAGTTGATAAAGTACTAGGTTTCCTAGTGCTGAATCTTTGTTATATAACCAGAATAAAATGCAATCTATTATGCTGTGAAGTTGTTAATCGTTTGCTAGAATTTTGTTTACTTGGAATGCTTTTATTATTATTCACATGCACGCTTGGCTTGTTGACATTTTAAGTGCTACATTTTGGGGCATTAATATCAAGGTTATGTTTGCTTCATAAAAGAAACTGGTGGGAGGCTGAGGCAGGTGGATCGCCTAAGGTCAGGAGATCGAGACCAGCCTGGCTAATGTGGTGAAACCCCATCTCTACTAAAAATACGAAAATTAGCCAGACATGGTGGTGGGCACCTGTAATCCCAGTTACTTGGGAGGCTGAGGCAGGAGAATCACCTGAACCCGGGAGGCGGAGGTTGCAGTGAGCGGAGATTGCACCATTATACTTCAGCTTGGGTGACAGATCAAGTCTCCACCAGAAGGAAGGAAGGAAGGAAGGAAGGAAGGAAGGAAGGAAGGAAGGAAGGAAGGAAGGAAGGGGAAAGGAAGAAAGAGGAAGGAAGGAAGGAAGGAAGGAAGGAAGGAAGGAAGGAAGGAAGGAAGGAAGGAAGGAAGGAAGGGGAAAGGAAGAAAGAGGAAGGAAGGAAGGAAGGGAGGGAGGGAGGGAGGGAGGGAGGGAGGGAGGAAAGAGAGAGAGAAACTGGGAGTTTTTCTGTTTCTCTTATCTAGAACTGATCAAATAGCATTGATTAGATTACATCAAAGCAGAGTAGAATTTTCTTTGCCACTCTCTAGTCTGATTTCTTTTTCAGGAAGTAACACTTTGACAGTAACTCCTGTTTCTTCTGTGGCATTTGGCTTACTTATGTTTTCTTACAGTCAATGCAGTAAACTGGCTGAAAGCATCAAAGCTGGTGCCAGACAACCATGGTTAGACTCTTTATTCCATCACTTACTAGCTATGTGTCCCTAGGCAGATCACTTCTTCTGTGCCTCTATTTCTTCATTTGAAAAATGGCAATAATTAAAATAATAAGAATAAGAATACCTCATAAGTTTGTTGCAAAGAATAAAAGAGTTAAGGTCTGTAAGCTCTCAGAACAGTGCCAGGCACGGAAAAAAACAACATTTAGTGCTATTGTTTTATTTCTTCTGGGGGCAATTTAGACCATTCACATTCTTATAGAAAATATATTTCATGAAATTAAATAGCATAATTTGGATAGAGCCATCTCTGTTGCCTCTTTCAATTATTATTATTTCCCCATTATCATTTTTTATGGTTTATTGGCATACTCCTGCCTTTATTCCTTGACTGGTTTTGCTAACAGTTTTAACAATTTTATGGTCTGGTTTTTTTTTCCCCAAAAAAAGACCTAATGTGAGATTTATTCATTATTTCTAATGGTTTTCAGTTTCTAATTCATTATTATAATTTTTATTCACTTTTTTTCCTTCTGTTTCTTGTAAGTTTATTTTAGTTAGTTTTTCTAACTTCTTGTGCTGGTTGTTTAATTTTTTCTTTTTGTTTCTTGATTATTTAGACAGAGTTATTTTATCCAATCCATATGCCAAAGGTTCAGATATATAGTCTTACCATTATTTTTGTTTTCCAGATATTTTGCTATTTTGGTATAGATTTTCTCTTTTACCAAATAGTTTTTAAGAAAGCTTTTTATATGCTTTTTTTATAGTTTTATTTTCTTGTAATAGATGTTACCTTATTCTCCAATAATCTCATAAATTCATTAATACTTAATTTTGATCAGAAAATGAATCTTTTTTTTAATTTATGATGTTTACTGAGGTTGTGTTAATATGTGGTCAATTTTTATTTATAGCTCCATGAGCACTTGAAAAGGACATAACATCTATTTTCTAAATATATGGAACCCATATCATTATTCAGGTTATTTATACCTTTTGTAGTCTTGCTTAAATTTTGTTTGCTTGATCTTACATGATTGGATAATAGTGGACTAAAGACTATCCTTAATGTGTTTTTCATCTGTATTTCTCATAGTCTTTGCCTAATGAATACTGATACTATATTATTTGGTGCACAGATGTTTATAGATTATTACACTTTCTACTTTTATTTAATTTCACTCTAGTACAAAGTTAAGATAACTCCTTTCTTTTTCCTTTATTTATTTATTTATTTATTTAGAGTTAGGGTTTTACTCTGTCAATCAGGCTGGAGTGCAGTGGTGTGATCATAGCTCACTGCAGCCTCAAACTTCTGGGCTCAAGTGATTCTCCCATCTCAGCCTCTCAAGTAGCTAGAACTACAGGTATGCATCACAATGCCCAGCTAATTTTTTATTTTTGTAGAGATGAGATCTTGCTATATTGCCCAGCAAACTCCTGGGTTCAAGCAATCCTCCTGCCTCCGCCTCCCGAAGTGCTGGGATTGTTATCATGAGCCACCCTACCTGGTCTGTTTGTATTTTCCTGTTACATCTTTTTCTATCCTTTTAGTTTCAGCATGTCTAAATTATTTTTTAAAGATGCATCTTATGAAGCAATTATTATTTGTGTTTTGCTTTGTAATTCGATCAGAAACTTTTCTTTTTGTGAGTTCATTAGCTCATTTATATTTATCAGTACATTATCTTGGTCTTATCTCTGTCATCACATATTCTACTATACTTTAAATTTTATGTTTTTTCACTATGTCTTCTTCTGCTTTATTTGTTTTATTTTGTTTTTAGTATGATTTTTTCAAATAATGTATATAATTAATATTTTGTTCCAGTGGTTACTTTTATATCTATACATCTAATATCTTAATTATTTTCATTTTCTACAGTATTTGACTTAATACATTATATGATCATAACAGAGTTAATATTGTTCCCCTTTGTTCCTTTTCCTGCCTTATTTCTCTATCATCCAGTTTTTGAGGAACATACTTTTTCAGTGATATTACTTGATTTATCCATTGTAAAACCTATTTTGACCATTAGCATCCAAAGGTAAGGAGAATAACATACTTTTACTATTCATCCCTTCTATCTCGATGGGCCTGTGGTATAGAACTGGGCACGCTTCCTGCTGCTGCACCTGGAAGAATCCATCTCCTCCAAATCTTCAACTCTACCACCGTCGAGGACAGAAATGACTTAGTCCACTTCAGTTCCTCCCTACTCTCTCGATGATCAGGGAGACTCAACACACTCAGTGGATGGGAAGATCTTCCCAGTCTGCTGCTTCCCAGAATTCATCCAAGAACTCCAAGAAAAGCAGCAAAAGCTCTGCACAGTTATCTCTGCCTAGACCCCAAGAAAGCCCAAGACCTTACTCAAACCCAGCTGCCTATAGGCCCACTGCTGCTGTATTTTTGCTTTAAGTTTCATTATTTACCCTTCATATAACTATTTATGGGAGAGAAGGGAGCATTTGAGGAGCTGGACTTATTGAATCATCTAAAAATGGCATTTTTTCTAGAAGTAACTTTGCTGTTATTGTTGGATTTTTCTCTATAAAATATTTCCCATGGACCTTACGATTAGAATTATGTTAGTGCCTCTGTCTTCTAGATATTGCTTATCTAAACCCCTCAAGTCAGGGGTATTATAATTGCCGGGACCACTATTTAGTAACTGCAGCCTTTTTGGTTCTGTATCAATTAAATCATTTTAGTTTTTAAAATTGTAGATTTTTATTTGTTTCCTGTTGCAGACAGAATGGAATTAGAACCAGACTCACCCTATCTTCTTAATAAAACACATATATGTATACAAAAGAGAAAAAATACTTTCCCCTTATTACAAGCACTGCTTTGACCCTTTACTAGCAGTTATTTATTCTAACAGCCTTCTTCCTGCTCTGCTTCCAAGCTCAAAGCGTTCTGGAATGAGCCTCCTAACACAAAGAAATCTTGACTATTAGTAAAGTGCTAGAGTCCCTCCTTTATCCCTAGGATCAGTCGGTCAGAAAGATACCCAAAATTACATCGTTTTGTATTTCAATTAGAAGAAAGATCAAACATGCCAAGACAATTAAAATGCAAGTTGATATCATGTGGCTTCACTTTGCAGATAAGAATGAAAACCAAGGGTCTTTACCATTGCTTAATCCAGCTGTAGTTACAGTTCTAATCCTCAGTGTTTCTATCGCAAGCTTGAATTATCCCTCCTATATTCTGTGTGGCAAGCATCCTTAGGTACCTTCCGGGCTTTAGGGACAGGGGCTAGAATGTACACTCTCTCAGCTATCTTAGCCAAGAATCCTCAGAAAAATTGGGATTTGCTATGCCCCACTACACCCATTTATTACAGGCCCAAATAATTTCCTGTCAAGCGTTCATCTGAGTCTAAACCTCAGCATTATGAACACTCACTAGCCCCATTTTCAAAAGTTCAATTACTTAGACTAGGTAGTGTCTCTAGAGGCACAGAGCTGAAAAAATTCTGGTGCTATCACTGTTACTTCAAAAGCTGATTCTCATTCCACAGAATGAAATATTTATTCCCTAGAGAGGCTGAGGACGCTAAAGAACACGTTTAAGTCGTCTGCCCATTATCGCTTCTGAACGCTTCTACTGCTTATTCCATTAGAAAATTCAGTGACTCAAAGTCAGAAGTTTTTATCCCCAAGTGAAAAGTCCTACATTGCTAAAACTGCAAATATACTGAAGTGCACAAAATGACATTCTGAAATTGGCCAAAGGGTTCTATTTAACCTCAGAGCACTCAGAGCATTTCTGAACTAGCACCGAAATTTTATCTTTTTTAAAGACAGAGTCTAGCCCTGTCACCAAGGTTAGAGTGCAGTAATGTGATCATATCTCACTGCAGCCTTAAATTCCTAGTTTCCAGTGATCCTCACACCACAGCCTTCCAAGCAGCTGAGGTTACAGGTGTGCACCACCATGCCTGGCTAATTTTTTAAATTTTTTAGAGATGGGGATCTCACTATGTTGCCCAAGCTGGTCATGAACTACTGGCCCTAAGTGATCCTCTCCATTCAGTCTCCCAATTCGTTAGAATTACAGGTGCAAGCTACCGCACTCAGCTAAAAACTTATCTTTTATAATTATATTCTTCGTATCAATGTGTTTCATGACACATCAATATTTAATTGTTCTAGCCAGTAAGACTTTGTTTTCATACAATCTTGGTTTAACCTAACTTGTGGCTCAAAAATAGATCATCATAATTTTTCTTTTTGGTACTGGCAAAGGCAAATCATATCACCCTCTTATTTATCCAGGGGCTCTATCACTAGACTGTCTCTAATTTCTTCCATAGCCCTAGATACTTCTAGTTCTTAAAAAATCTATAGTAACCAGTGTATTTTTAAGCTTAGACAGGTTCCACTGGAAATGTTTTTTAAACTTACCATTTGAATAATTGACTTTTTGTCTTTTAAAAAATCAGTGTCTGTTAGATTCACGAGGCATCTGTGTGTGTGTGTGTGTGTGTGTGTGTGTGTGTGTGTGTGTGTGTGTGTTCGTAAATTGTTCCTAGGGAAGAGAGAAAGATAATACTCCAGGTTTTTCTGAACACTATTCGAAACTCATGCTATTCAGCAATTTAAGGCTTTCTTGTGTTTCTATGGTTATTCTTTGATAAATATAAAATAGAATAAACCAGGAAAAAAAATAACCAAGGGGAAAAAAACCAACCCTTCTTGATGGATGAAAATGTTATCAAGAATGTTGAAGCAGCAAGAGAGAATAACACCATGATAATAATTCATAGTCACCTGAGGCACAAGGAACCACCCCGAGTCCAGCGGAATGGCTTCAACACTCAGCAGACATAAACAAGCAAACACATTTTCTATTTCCAGAATGGAATCATAGTTTTTGCAATACTTCCTATGGTAATGCTGCTAAAATTTTCACAGTAACTGGCAAAGATCCTTCAGCATTCTGCCTATGTAGAGTCTAATAAAATGTCCTGATCAATGTCTCATAGAGCGGCACACCAATCTTGAATCCCCAACAGATATGAAATTTGGGGCAATTCACTAAGCGTGTGTACATGAACTCTATGGCAACATCAGTTCAGAACAATTTCAACATGACTTTTGGACAAAACAGCAAACCATGTAGCAACAGGACAGGGGATCAAGATGAAATCACTCTTCAGGGGAGAAACAGAAACTCAGAACTTCAGGTGTGCTTCTGAATGCCTAGTCCATTCACTCTATCCAGATGACTATTTTTTCCTCCTCAGTATTCCAACATCTCCTCTCCAAATTTCTAGCAGCAAAAACGGAAGCTCTCAGAAGACATCCTTCTCTTCCTAGTCCACCAAGTCCACCAAGATCAAGCATCTGTGCTCATGTAGAACACAACTCTCCTATATTATGGAGGAATAGCCTTTCTTCTAGATGAAGTCAATTCCTCCTCCTGTATCCTGGATCCCAGCCTTGCTCACCTACTTAGAAACTTGCTCCTGAAATTACCTGGGTCGTCTCCCCTGGGATCAAGTTCTCTCTGTTCACTAGAACATTCTAATGACATAGCAATCATGTGATAAGTCCCATCTTTAAAAAGTCCTCTTGCAAACCCCATACCACCAGCTTTGCACACATTTCTTGCTCCCTTTCATAGCAAAAATAAGATAAAATGATTTTTATCCTCATTGCTGCCATTATTTTTAATAACCCACTCTCTCTTGAACTCATCAGTTCAAGCTTTTATCCCCACCACTCCACTGAAGCTAGTCTTGTTTTTGGTCAATAACGACATTCATATTGTCACATCCAATAGCCATGGTTAGCCCTCTTCTTATGTGATCTCTCAGCAGTATTTAACCGAACTGTTCACACTTTCTTCCTTCAAACACCTGTTCACTTGGATTTGGGGACAACATACTTTTCTGATTATCTTTTGCTCTCACTGACCGTTTCTTCTCAGTCTCCCCTTCTTTTTTTGGGTGCTATACATGTTCCAGACTTCTAAATATTGGCATACTCCAGGGATCCATCTTGCACCATGTCTATTCTCTAACTACAGTTTGTCTCCAGGTGATCTCATACAGGACCATGTGTTAATATTGTCCACGAATTAAATTAATGACTCCAATAACTAGACCTCAGCTCTGACATGCCCTCTGGTATCTATCAAATATCTAATATGGCTAATCCTCTGTTTGCCCTTCTCTACCCTGCTCTGTTGCCCAGGCTGGAGTGCAGTGGTGCGATCTCGGCTAACTGCAACCTCCACCTCCCTGGTTCAAGCAATTCCCCTGCCTAAGCCTCCCGACTAGCTGGGATTACAGGTGCACGCCACGCCACCATACCCAGCTATGTCTTTGTGTGTGTGTGTATTTTTAGTAGAGATGGAGTTTCACCATGCTGGCCAGAATGGTCACAAACTCCTGACTTCAGGCAATCTGCCCACCTCAGCCTCCCAAAGTGCTGGGATTACAGGCATGAGCCACTGCACCCAGCCAATATAATTCTTTTTATGTTGACAATATGCAAAAGATAACTCTAAGTAGTAGCACTGTTATCCTAATTTCTCCAGCCAACAAATACAGAGTAACCTTTGATTCCCATCTTTATCCCAGACCTCACCAGCAATCCATCAACAAACTGTGTCATCTCTAACTTCAACTTCTTCTTATCTCTAGAACTCAGTCGTCATTATCTTTCACCTGGAAACTGATTAAGCCTTTAAGTCATCTCTCTGTTTCTTCGTTTGCCTTTCTACATCCATATTCTGGTTATCTATTGCAATGACAAACTTTATTAGAGCACAGTAACTTGAAAGCAACAATTTTATGGTTGTTCATAGTTCTGTGTGTTGACTGTGCTTGACTGACTGATTATTTGGCTGGCTTCACTTGGTGTCTTTAACACAGTTGGTGATAGAGAGTTACCTGGACAATGAGAAAGCTGGACCTCCCTCTCTTTGTGGAGCTTCAGGGCCTGTCCTCTCAGGGCCTGTCCTCCCCATGTGGTTTTTCAGCAGAGTAACCAGGTTTCTCCCATGGTAGCTAAAGACTCCCAAAGTGAGTGGTTCAAGAAAGAGGAAGCAGAAGTGGACGGTCCTCATAAATGCTAGATCTATAACTAGGACAACATCTCTTCTGTCACACTTATTGGTTAACATATGTCAAAAGCCAGCCTAGATTCATGGTGGTGGGAGAGGACTTCACAAAAAATGACTTCTGAAGAGTACGGGCCATTGGGCTCCATCTTTGGAGGCTAGCTGCACATTCTCCAGAGTTATCCTTTCAAACAGAAATCCCATCATGTTACCCTCTGCTGTCAATACTCCCAAAGACTTTCCATCGAACTCAAGATAAATTTCAAAGTCCTTAGCATGGCCTACCAGATCCTACATGGCCTTACTCTTGGATGCCTCTCTAATATTATTCACTCCCACTCACTGGAAACGCCACACATGGTGTTCTGGTTCTAAATTATCTGGATGGTTGCCTCCATCCTTTAGTGCATCTGACATTTATAGTCTCAGGAGGGCCACAGGAATCTCACATTTAAACAAAGTCACAGGTACAAGGTAAACAGATTAGAAATTGCCATTGTTCCTGCAGAACTGAGACTCTCACAAATAGAATTTCAATCACTTCTTCAGGCTTTATGGCCTATAAATGCCCACGTATTCATCATATCTCTTGATAATGGCATTACAGGCAGTGTGGGAATTACTTTCCTCATTTTTAGATTAAAAACCCAAATCTTTTAACCACAATGACTTGTCTAATGTCAGAGACGTAATAAGTGGTTGATCCAGAACATAGAAATACTCTTCTAATTATTTGCTCAATATTCTTGTTACTTTCTCATAATAAAAGGCCAGAGAGAAGAAACTCAGAAATACCAGACTATTGAAAAAGGAGAGATAAAATGTATCAATTTATACTTGTAGTGTGCTGTCTGATCGCCTCAATTCAGTTACTGGATAAAAATTACAGTGCCAAGTGCTCCTTTGGAACTTGCTTTTGTCATTGTAAACACTAACCAGAGATATAGGAGAACAAAATGTAGTCTTTACAAAGCCTTTTTTTTTTTTTTTTTTTTTTTTAAGATGGACTAGGGTGAGTCAAACTTCTCTTTCTCCCTACCTGGTATTTATTCATGTATCAATATATTCACACTTTCCTTCCTCCTTTTGTACATTCAACAATATCTGTAAGTGCCACACACCCTCGATTTGTGCAACTCTTTTGTAGGTCATGCCACCACTGCAAAATAAATAGAAGCCAGGACTTCTGCCTAAAAGGAGTTTGAATTGTAGCTGAAGGAATGAAAAATAGAAACAAGGCGATGTGGGAACAAAACAAGAGACTTAGCCACAAATGCAAAACAAAAGTAAAGGTGAATGTGGAAAAAGCTTTTTAAAAAGTTTATGACCTCTTATTGGAAGATCTAAAATTATACTGTTCCTAGGCATAAACTGCTTCTCACCTCACAACTAAGCCTAAATGTTTCTCAATTGTTATTGGAACAGTTATTCCCTGCAAAGAGTTGAGGGATATTACAAGATATAGAAATTTTTTAGTGAGTTTCTGAGCTATGTATTTGATCTAAATATTATATTATTAATCTGGCTCACAATCTCACAATCTGGATTACAAAACATACAGTTAAGCCTTGAACAGCACAGGTTTCAACTGCGTAAGTCCACTTATTTGCAGATTTTTTTCAGTAAATATATTGGGAAAATTCGTGAAGGTTTGGGACAATCTGAAAAACCTCACAGATGAACCACATGGCCTAGAAATGTCAAAAACAATTAAGAAAAAGTTTTGTATGTTATGATACTAGTGTATTTTATCATGTACTATAATAAAATAGATACGTCTATTATAAAAAGTTAAATACATCAAAACTCACACACAGACACAGACCATATAGGATACCACTGGCAGTTGAGATAAATGTAAACAAATGTAAAGATGTATTATTACATCATAACTGTATAAAAGTAAGTGTGCTAGTGTAATCATTTTATAACCATCTTTTGTTGCTATTGCAGTGAGCTCGTGTTGTGAGTAGCCACTTAAAATGCCCTGTCATGCTAATCATCTCCAGCTGAGTGGTTTCTAGCTCCAGTAACTTGCACGTGGTAGTAAAAAGCGAGCTCTCACTGTTCTCACGTATTTTTCATCACGTTGAGCACAATACTGTAAACTTTGAATATAAAGTGCACGCAGTGCCGCTGCAAGTGCTTCCGAGGAGCAGATAAAAATTATGGCATTACAAAAAAGAAAAAGTTGGACTGCTTGATATATGCCCTACATTGAGGTCTGCAGCTACGGTTGCCAACCATTTCAGACAGACAAATCATCTTGTAAACGGTTATCAAATTACCGTATGGATAAATACAGTACAACACTATGAATGTATTTTCTCTCCCTTACGATTTTCTTTATAACATTTTCTTTTCTCTAGCTTACGTTATTGTAAGAATACAGCCGATAATACATGTAACACATAAATACGTACTTTTTGACTGTTTAAGTTGTCATTAAGACTTCCAGACAACAGGAGGTTATTAGTTGTTTAAGTTTTGGGGAAGTCAAAAGTTGTATGTGGATTTTTGACTGTGGCGGGAGCGGGGGTAGGGGGGAGTAGGGGCAGTGCCCCAATCCCCACGTTGTTCATGAACCAATTATGCTTCAAAACTTGCCTTATCCTGCAGACAAACATTCTCGTGTGCTTAGAAGATCAGAGAGAGCAGCCCCAAGGTTTTCATCATTAGTTTCCGAAGTCTGATAATGCAAGCTGTATTGCAGACAAGAGCAACCTCTCCTATCGAACCTCAGCCTCAAAGTACGTTGTGAGCTGACTAAATGTAACAAGTTAGAGGAACAGAGTAGGGCACATTTCCAAAGCAGCATACCCAGAGATGTATTGCTTTGGACACAGCCTGATACTTTGTTCAACAGCCAAGTGACTTGTCTATCCATTTTATGAGAGCCGGGGGGCGGGGTGGGGGGGAAGAGATATCGCTGGTCTCAGTACCAGCAAGGATTGTGCTTCTCCGGAGCTACTAGTTTTCAGACCCTATCAGACACATAACTGCTTATGTTCCTTTTCTAGTAAATGTATAACATTTCATGGTTATGAAGGTTAATTTTGTATCAACTGACTTGAGCCACAGTGCCCAGATATGTGATCAAACATTCTGGATATTTCTGTGAGGGTATTTTGGATAAGATTAACATTTAAATGAGACTTTGAGTAAAACAGCTTGCCTTCCTTAAAATGGGGAGGCATCCTCCAATCCGTGGAGGCCTGAGTACGGCAAAAGGCTGACCTCCCCTGAAAGTGAGAATTCTGTCAGAAGATGGACTTGAACAGCAACATTGGCTGATCCTCAACCTGCCAGCCCACCTTGATGATTTGGAACTAGATGATCTCCATATTGGAGAAATTTCATAAAACAATACTCTATATATTCTCTATATACCCTCTATATTCTGTATATATTGGTTCTGTTTCTCTGGAGAACGCTGACTAATATGATGGTACACATTTTGTACACTTCTCATTATTTCGATTTTAACACATTTTTCTATTCCTTACTTCTCCTTGATCTCCCTTACCTGGTTTCATTTTAATTTATCTTGGAAAACAGAAAAGCTGCCCTTGACAGCCAGGAGCTGGCCTGGCACTTACAGCTATGCCTTGATGTTCTCCTCTGTAACATAATTTCAGAGAACATCAATATCAGACAAGGACACTGTGACTGATGGATTAAGCCAAAGACAAGACCACTCCAAAACTGTGTCGAAATACAGGCAAAATTATTGACGTTGTTCAAACCACAAAACTGTCTAAACACACCCCGTTCTAGCTAAGATGAGTGGCTGATTTCAACCTCAGTCTAGTCTTCCCTCCTTCTAGATGTGATTTACCCAGATAGAAATAACCCCGGTCTCTGAGTATCCAATCCAGAGTAAAGGCTGCTTGCTTAACTCTTCTGAAAATCAGTAACCTCAAACCCGAATTCTATGTAAAAAACAAACAAACAAACAAACAAAGTTTTTTCAAAAACCGTTCTACTGAGGTGACTCGGTTTCCTATGGCCTTTGTTGATACAAACAATAATTCCAACTTGTTCTGTTACAGGTAAATTTCTCATTGTCTTTGTCTAGAGAGCATTGACAATCTCAATTTATTATATGTATCATGAGTTGCCTTAAGTAATTTCTGGATCAAATCAAGGTGACATGTAATATTTAAACAAGAGTAGCATGAAATGTGAAACTTGAAAAGTGCGGTAATAGTTTTGTATTTTAAACACATTCTTAATACTACATTGACTGATTTCAATGTTTATTTTGGTATCACATCGCTATAAACCAATATTGTATATGAAAAGCACTTCATGAGTTGTCTTAGAGTATTACATTTTCCTAAGTGGCTATACAATATCCTTTTCCTGAAGAAAACCACAGGTTTGTATCATTATAATTCTAAGTTCTATGAGTGTTCTTTAGTGATCAAACACTTTCTAACTGCCACTGCTAGTGCAACCACAAAAAGAAAATACATAGGTTGTATAAATTCCATTTCAATTTAGAAGACAATTAAAAACTCAAATGATTTTTTAAGGGCCAAACAAATCGGATGGAACCACAGAAGAGAAATACAAAGAGAAGACACAACATAATATGACAGACATAGATTTAAAAACAAAAGAGATTTAAGGTTCTCTTTCTAGCCAAGATGGAATAACAGATATTTCATTAACCCTCACTGAAACAATAAAAAGAGAATAACAAAAACAAAAGTCTTCAAGACATTGAAAACAAAAGTCTTCAAGACATTGTACATCCAACAACAAAGAACAATGATCCCTGAGAGACAGGAAACAAGATGAGCCCACGGTTGCCCTGGCTTAGTGCCTTGAGTTTCCAGGCCATAGCACAGGAAGAAGAAACCGAGGCAGAGCATCTGAGCTGTGAAGAGAGAAAGCAAAAAGTCCAGGAAAAGCAAGGCAGCTAGAGCTCACCAGGCAGAATACTGGAGAGGCGAGGGCTACAGAGATAAAGAACCCTGGAATCTGCAGAGGGTGCTTCTTGAGTATTCAACATAATACTGAACAGTGCAGAGGAAGCTATTAAAGACTTGAAAAAGAACTACCCAAACACGATTAGAGGGAACAGTATCTGGCACTCATCCCGTGCTAAAAATATTGCCTATTTCTACTAACCAGATGGAAAACTATCATACTTTATAGGGCACTGTGCAGAGTAGTCAAAACTTCCCCTAATCTAATATTTTTAAAAACCCACAAAGGTAGATAGTAGAGAAGGGAGAATGATGTTTTCACAATTTTATTTATCTTCTTGAAAATCAGCGTGTTATTCAGTATTATTTTCCTGTTTTCTATTTTATTGTTTTCTTCTCTGACCTGTATTATGTTCTTTCTTTTACTTACTTTGGAATTAATTTTCTCTTCTTTTTTAGTATCTTAAAGTAGAAGCTGAAGTCATTAATCTGAGTCACTAATTTTTCTAGTATAGGACTTCGGTGCTATGCATTTCCCTCTATATATTGCTTTAGCTACATCACACAAATTTTAATATGCTGTGTTTTCATTTTCATTCACTTCAACATACTTTTTTAATTTTGCTTTTAAATTCTTTTTTGTCCCATGAATTATTTAGATGATCTCTAAGATTATAGATCTTAGAAGTATAGATAGTTCTTAAAGAAATATCTCAGAGATATTTCTTATTATTATTGCCTTGTACCTTAATTCAATTTTGCTCAATGAACATATTTTCTATGACTTGAAACTTTTAAATTCTTCTGAGACTCATTTTATTGTCCAGGATATGGTTTTCCTTATTAAATGTTCCATGTGCACTTAGAAAAATGGACAGTTTGTTCTTGTTCAAAGAAACATTCTATATATGTCAATTAGGTCAAATTAGGTGAGAGTGTTAGTCAAGTCTTCCATATCCTTACCAGTTTTCTGTCTACTTGGTCTGTCAATATCAGAATGGGTATTTAAATATTCAACACACGTTATGGATTTGTCTGTTTCTCCTTGGTGTGCTTTTAGTTCTTCAGTTTTTGCTTGATGTATTTTAGGTGCTACTATTAAATGCATACATATTTGGGATTATGCATTCTTAATGAATTGATCTCTTTATGTCATTTAAAACCTCTCTTTATTGCTGGTAATATTATTTGTTCTGAAATCCACTTAGCCTAACATAATATAGGTGCCCCAGGTTTCCTTTGATTACTATTAGTATGGCATATTTTTAACCACCTTACTTTTTAAGTTGTTATTTTATCTTTTTTTCTTATTCCTTTTTCCTTTGGAGAATCTATTTTACATATATTAGGCTACATAAAGTTTCCCACAATTCTTTGATGTTATCTTCATTTTGTTCATTCTTTTCCTGTCTGTATTTTATTTTGAAGCGTTTCTATTGCTAAATCTGTAAATTTTTCTTTTGCAGTGTCTAATGTGCTGTTAATCTCACCCAGTGTATTTATTATCTCCATTATTGTAGTTTTCATTTCAGTAAGTTTGATATAGAGATTTTTCCTATGTCTCTACTTAATATGCTCATATCTTTCATAGCTTCCTAAACATATCAACTATAATGAAAATAACTGTGTTACATTCTTGTCGAGTAATTCTATTATGTGTATTATTTGGGGATTGGATTTGGTTGATGGATTTTTTCCTTCATTATGGATCATATTTTCCTGCTTCTTTGGGACACTTTGTGGACACTTTGTGTATTAGGGTTCTCTAGAGGGACAGAACTAATAGGATATATATATATGTGTGTGTGTGTGTATATATATGTGTATATATATGTGTGTGTATATATATATGAAGTATTAACTCACATGATCACAAGGTCCCACAATAGGTCATCTGCAAGCTAAGGAACAAGGAAGCCAGTCCAAGTCCCAAAGCTGAAGAACTCGGAGTCCAATGTTCAAGGGCAGGAAGCATCCCACATGGGAGAAATATGTAGGCTGGGAGGCTAAGCCAGTCTAGCCTTTTCATTTTTTTCTGCCTGCTTTATATTCTACCCATGCTGACAGCTGATTAGATTGTACTCACCCATATGAAGGGTGATTCTGCCTTTCCCAGCCCACTGATTCAAATGTTAATCTCCTTTGGCAACACCTCACAGACACACCCAGGATCAATATACTTTGCATCCTTCAATCCAGTCAAGCTAACACTCAGTATTAACCATCACATTTAGTAATGTGTTATTATTATAAGCCAACATTATGAAATTTACCTTGTTGGATGCTAAATATTTTTGTGTTTTTATAAATACTCTTAATCTTTTTTTCTGGAACAGAAGATAAGTTACTCAGAAACAGTGAGATTTTTACAGATCTTGCTTTTAAGTGTGGTTAGGGAGGAGCAGAGAAGCCTTTATTTTAGTGTTAATTTTCTCTACTACTGAGGTATTTGTGTACTTTTCTTGATGCCCATGATTTAGGAGGATTTTTTTACTATGGTGGAAGAAGAACTATTCTCAACCCTAGTGGAAGCACTGTTGACTTTTAATACTTTCAGGCTGTTCTTCATCTGGCCTCAGATAATTTCCTCACATGCACGTCCTGATTAGTAAACACCTGAAGTTCTGAGAGGGACCTATGCAGTTCCGTCTACATGCGGCACTCTTTTCTCTGGTATTCTGCCATACTTATTCAAGCCACCTTGTCCTCTCCAGGGACACACAGCCTTCTCTTCCCAATTCAGGAGACCACCAGGTTCTATTTGAATTCTTCCTCCCCATGTTGCAGCCTCAAAACTTTCTTCAGGCAGGAAATTGAGGCAATTTTCAGGCTCACCTTGTGTGTTTCACATTTCCCAGGCATCACTGTTCTTTGTTTCCTGATGTCCAATGAGTTGAAAATCATTTTCTCAGGCAAGAGGTTAAATTGAGTCTCTGTAACTCCATTTCCACTGAAAGCATAAGTCCAAGAATTACAGTTTTAAATTTATAAAATACTGATCCCAAATAGGAAAAGAATCCAAATTTGACATCAGATTCCCTGATTTTGCTAAACTATGTATTTATTGGTGCAGGAAGCTGGATAGCTAATAAGAATAGTAAGAGTTGATATTTTATTAACTTTTTTCACTCCATACACAATAAAGGGAAGAATTAATTTCTTCCATTAAAGGCATCTGAGTCTGCTACTACTCTTATTTTCTAAACTGCTATGGACTATTAATTCTCCCATCAGCTACATCAAAGGGAGAACACTTCACCAAATAGAGTGACTGGATAGCTGTCATTTGTTTTGAACGCCTTTTTCTGCATTGAGTACAATATGCAGAATTACTCTGGGAATGATTCAGGGAAGTGAAGATGATAAACAGTGCTCAGTTGTATTTTCCTTTTACTGCTTCTTTATGGACTTCATGTTGCACTTGGGTTGAAGTTCATAGAGGTTTTAATAAATTTAAACCCTGAGAGCTCATAAACCATGTTCCAAACTCTACAGCTGTAATTGTTATTTATTTTGCTCTGCTCTAAGGGATACTAGCACACACTATGTCTCAAAACAATTTTCCAACCTATTTAGCTTATGTATTTATTTAATAAGTATTTATTGAGTACTTACTATGTCAAGACACTGTATGAGACACTAAGCATGTAATACATGAGACAAAAATTAGGCTCTGAACTAAAAAGTACATAGTATGGTAGGAAATAGGTAATACAAGTAAATAAATAAATATGTATTTAAATACATGTTGTGGCCAGGGGCGGTGACTCATGCTACCCAGGATTTGGGGAGGCCAAGGTGGGTGGATCACTGGAGGTCAGGAGTATGAGATCAGCCTGGTCAACACTGTGAAACCTTGTCTGTACTAAAAAATATAAAAATTAGCCACATGGCAGATGCCTATAATCCCAGCTACTAGGGATGCTGAGGCAGAAGAATTGCTTGGACCTGGAAGGCATAAGTTGCAGTGAGCTGAGATTGCACTGCTACACTCCAGCCTGGGCAACAGAGCTAGGCTCCATCTCAAATAAATAAATAAATACAAATTGTGTTAGATGCCAAGAAGGAAATTAACAAGCTGTTATGCTACAGAGTCAAAAGTCCATCAGTTTTGATAATATAGGGGAGTCCTCTCTACAACAGCAACATATGAACTAACCCACTAAGTGACAAGAACTCATCACATCACAGGAATAGCACAAAGGAGAGTAGGTGAAGGGGTATGTTTGTGCTGAAATATTAAGGAAGAACTTGATGTGTTCGAGGAAATGGAATAAAGTTATTGTGGCTGAAGCACAGCAAGGGAGAAAGTAAAACCAGATGAGTCTGAAAGATCAGCAAAAGCCATGCAACTCAAGGGCCTGAATGCAGTGGCTGTGGAAGAATTTAAAGCAGGGGAAGACCTTGCTGGTTTGGGGAACTAAGTGAACAATGATGTCATTTACTAAATGAGAACAGACTCAATGATAAAAGTTTTAGAGATGAAATAAAATGTTAAGCTTGGGCCCATTAGGTTTGGGATGCTAAGAGTTATCAGAATAGAGACACTAGTAAGCTGAATAAATATTTCAGAAGAGGAGTTTGAAATATAAATACAATGTTGGTAGTGTTCAAATGTAGGTTATATTTAAAGGTATCGTCACTGGAGCCTCAGGGTGTTGCTTTGCCAACCAGAAACCTCTGGGACAGGTGGCACTTATGCTTGGGTTTTGCTTTACATCCACTGGGCTCGGGCCAGGCACAGTGGTTCTCACCTGTAATCATGCTTGCTCATTTGGCTCCGGCTCTGTGCAAGGCTGCAGCTGGACCAGGTATACCATAAGCAGCTTCCACTGTGGGCACCAGGGAACACAGAGGTGCCCAAAAGCTCAGAGGTTCCAGGAACACAGAGCCCCAAAGAGGTTGTTACAGCTTGTCACAGCCCAGGATCAGGGACCCACAAGGTCTGGACTCCCAGAAGGGCCACAGGTCTTCTTTCCTTCTTGCCACCCACAGTGTGGTGAGCAAGGGTGGGAGGGCATGTTTTGAGGGGGCATATTTTAGCCCATTTGTGTTACAGCTCTTTCAGTCCCACTGACCAACTCTGGCCTGTGGTTCCTGGACTGGCCCAGCCCCACCACTGCTTCCTGTTGCATGGGGTGACCACTGGAAGCCAGTGGAAGGCAGAAGAGCTATACTGTTACAGCAGCTCTGGCTTCAGGAACCCCGAAATCTGGGCTTCCAGAAGGGTCACTACTCTTCACTCCCACAGTCCAGGAGTGTGTCACTGCCTGCAGCTCAGTGAGCCAGCCAGGAACATGTTATAGTTCCTTTTGTTCCTGCTGTTATCCAGGAAGAATGAGGTATGAGGTTATGCAGACAACTGTAGGGTGAGCAAGTGGAGAGGAGCTTTACTGAGAGATAGAACAGCTCTTGGGAGACCCAAAGTGGGTAACTCTGCAGGCAGATCATCCCAACAAGTGCCTGAGTCTGACTTAGTCTGTGGTTTTTATGTGCCAGAATGGAGGAAGCGGATGCTGACTGGTCCATGCGTGGCTGTGGGTGGGCCTTGAAAAAGCACCATCCAATTGGCCAAAAGACATCAAGGAAGATCTTACTCCTGGTCACAGATTCCACTTGGAACAGTCAGCCCAGCTTCCAGGCTTCAGGCCATCCCTGGCTGGAAGATGAGGTTTCACTGGGGACCCATCCCTTCCCAGCTAGTAACCTGTCTGCCTCCCACTGCCATCAACATACCATCTGCACCAGCCAGACTGTTCATTCTGAGGGACACCTACAGGCCCATGCCGAGTCCCACCCTCAGCCCCCTGCCAGACTTTGTCCCTGAGCTAGTTGGCACCCAAAGTTTCAGAGGTGGCTGAGATGGGTTCTGTTTAAGGCAGTAATTGAAACAGAAATCTTAAGATCAGCAGCAAGAGAAAATAAGCTCATTTTGATTAATAACATACAACAATACGACATTTTAAAATGTACCAGTGGTGGTCAGGTGCAGTGGCTAACACCTATATTCCCAGCACTTTGAGAGGTCAAGGTGGGAGGATAACTTGAGGTCAGGAGTTCGAAACCAGCCTGGCCAACATGGTGAAATCCAGACTCTACTAAAAAAATACAAAAATTAACCAGGCATGGTGGCATGCAACTGTAGTCCCAGCTACTTGGAAGGCTGAGACAGGCAATTGTTTGAACCCAGGAGATGGAAGGTGCAGTGAGCCGAGATCATGCCACTGCACTCCAACCTGGGCAACAGAGTAAGATTTCATTAAAAAATAAAAATAAAAAAATAGACCCTAGAGGCAGTAAGAGAAAAGAAACAAATAATACACAATGAACCTCAATATATCCAGTTGCAGAGTTTTAGATGGAATCCTTACAGGCCAGGAGACAGAGTCATGACATATTTGTTATACTGAAGGAAAAAAAAACTTTTACCCTAGAATAGGATATCCAGTGAAAATATCCTTCAAACATGAAAGAGAAATAAAGACTTTCCCAGACAAACAAAAGTTGGAGGATTTTATCAACACCAGACTTGTCCTACAAGTAATGCTAAAGGGAGTTCTTCAGTCTCAAGGAACGGGATGTCAATGATCAATAAGAAATCATCTGAAGGTACAAAACTCCCTGGTAATGCTAAGCATAGAGAAAACATGGAATATTATAACACATATGTGGGGTGTAAACTACTCTTATTTTAAGGAGAAAGACTAAATGATAGACCAATAAAAAATAATAATTATGACACTTTTCAAGACATAGAACAAGAAGACATAAAGAGAAAAAACAAAAGTTAAAAAGCAAAGAGATGCAGTTAAAGTGTATAATCTTTACTCATGTTTTGCTTTCTGCTTTTTTTGTTTATGCAATCAGTGTAAAACTGTCATTAGTTTAAAACTATGAACTATGTGACAGCCTCATGCTTGCCTCAAATCAAAAAACATACAACAGATACAGAAAAAAATAAAAAGAAAGAGATTAAATCATACCACCAGAGAAAATCACTTTCACCAAAAGGAAGATAGGAAAGAAGCAAAGAAGGCAGAGAAGACCAGAAAACAACCAAATAGCAGGAGTAAGTCTTTATTTATCAATAATAACATTGAATGTAAATGGCCTAAACTCTCCATTCAAAACACAAAGAGTGGCTGAATAGATGAGCAAATAAGATCCACTGATCCGCTGCCTTGAAGAAACACACTTTACCTATGAAGATACATATAGACCAAAAATAAAGGGATGGAAAAAGATATTCCATGCCAATGAAAACCAAAAAAAGAGCAGGAATAGCTATATTTATACTAGATAAAATAGATTTCGAGAAAAACATATGACATACATTTCAAGAGACAAAGAAGGTCATTATGTAACAATAAAGGGATCAATTCAGGAAAAAGATATGACAATTGTAAATATATATCTATCCAACACTGGAGCACTCATATATACAAAACAACTATTATTAGAGCTAAAGAGAGAAATACACTTCAATACAATAATAGTTTGAGATTTCAACAGCCCACTTTCAACATTGGACAGATCTTTCAGACAGAAAATCAACAAAGAAACATCAGATATAATCTGCACTATAGAGCAAATAGACCTAATAGATATTTACAGAACAATTCCTCCAATGGCTACAGAATACACATTTTTCTCCTGAGTATATGAATCATTCTCAAGGATAGATCATATGTTAGGTCACAAAACAAGTCCTAGAACTTTCAAAAAATTTTGAAATAATATCAAGTATCTTCTTTGACCACAATGGAATTAAATACAAATCAATAACAAGAGGAATTTTGGAAACTGTATGAAAACATGAAAAATACACAATATGTTTCTGAATGACCAATGTGTCAATGAAGAAACTAAGAAGGAAATTTAAAAATGTATTGAAACAAATAATATTGGATGCACAACTTACCAAAAACTGTGGGATACAGAGAAAGAAGTATTAAAAGGGAAATCTATAGCTATAAGTGCCTATTTCAAAAAATAACAAAAACATTACATAAATAACCAAATGATGCATTTTAAGGCACTAGAAAATCAAAAGCAAACCAACGATAAAATTAATAGGAGAAAAGGAATAATACATATCAGAGCAGAAATAAATAAAACGGAAATGAAGAAAACAACATAAAAGACTGACAAACTGTTTTTGTTATAAACAAAATTGACAAACCTTCAGCCAGACTAAGAAAAAAAGAAAGTAAACCCAAGTAAAATCAGAGATGAAAAAGGAGACATTACAACTTATATCACAGAAATTCAAAGAATCGTTGGTGGCTACTTTGAGCAACTATATAACAATGAATCGCAAAATCTAGAGGAAGTGGATAAATTCCTAGACACATTCAACCTACCAAGATTGAACCCTGAAGAAATCCAAAACCTAGGCCAAGCATTGTGGCTCATGCCTGTAATCCAAGCATTTTGGGCAGCCAAGGTGGGTAGATCGCTTGAGCCCAGGAGTCCAAGGCCACCCTGCCCAACACGGCAAAACCTCATCTCTACTAAACATACAAAAAAATTAGCCAGGCATGATGGTATGCATCTGTAAATCCATCTAATCGAGAGTCTGAGGCATGAGAATCACTTTAGCCTAGGAAGTGGAGGTTGCAAAGAATTGAGATTGTGCCACTGTACTCCAGCCTGGAAAAGAAAAAAAAAAGAAATCCAAAACCTGCATACAATAATAACAAGTAATGAGATTGAAGCTGTAATAAAAAGTCTTCCAATAAAGAAAAGCCCAGGACCTGATGCTTTCACTGCTGAATTCCACCAAACATTTAAATAAAAGCTAATACTAATCTTACTCAAACTATTCCAAAGAATAGAAGAGGATAAAATACTCCCAATCTCATTATACAAGGCCAGTATTACCTTGATACCAAAACCAAATAAAGACACATCAAAAAAATTACCATGGGCCAATATCCCTGAATATTGATGCAAAAATCCTCAACAAAATACTAGCAAACAAAATTCAACAATACATTCATAAAATCATTCATTATCATGAAGTGAAATTTATCCCAAGGATGCAAGGATGGTTCAATATATGCAAATCAGTCAATGTAATACATCATATCAACAGAACGAAGGACAGAAATCATATGATCATTTCAAATGATGCTAAAAAGCACTTGATAAAATTTAACGTTCTTTCATGATTAAAATAAAACTAAAACCGGGTATAGAAGAATATACCTCAACATTAAAATAAACCATATACAATAGACCCACAGCTATTATCATACTAAATAGGGAAACACTGAAAGCCTTTTCTCTAAGATCTGGAAGAAGACAAGGATGTCCATTTTCACCACTGTTATTCAACATAGTACTGGAAGTCCCAGGTAGAACCATCAGACAAGAGAAAAAAATAAAGAGTATCCAAATTGAAAATGAAGAATTCAAATTATCCTTGTTTGCAGATGATATCATCTTATATTCAGAAAACTGTAAAGACGAGCCTAAAAAACTATTAGAACTGATAAGCAAATTCAGTAAAGTTACAGGACACAAGATCAACCTGCAGAAATCAGTAGCATTTCTCTATGCCAACAGTGAACAATCTGAAAAAGAAATCAAGAAAGTAATCCCATTTGCAATAGCCACAAATAAAATTAAATACCTAGGAATTAACCAAAGAGTTGAACAATCTCTACAATGAAAACTATAAAATGTTAATGAAAGAAATTGAAGAGGACACAAAAAATGGAAAGATATTCCATCTTCATGTATTGGAAGAATCAATATTATTAAAATGTTCATATACCGATAGAATCTACAGATTCACTGCGATCCCTATCAAAATACCGATGACATTCTCTACAGAAAGAGAAATATGTAATCTTAAATTTATATGGAACCACGAAAGACCCAGAATAGCCAAAGCTCTCCTGAGCAAAAAGAACAAAACTGGAGGAATCACATTACCTGACTTCAAATTGTACTACATACAGAGCTCAGTAACCAGAACAACATGGTACTGGCATAAAAACTGATGTAGACCAATGGAACAGAATAAAGAACCTGGAAATAAATCTATACACCTACAGTGAACTCATTTTTTTACAAAGGTGCCAAGAACATACATCAGGGAAAGACAGTCTCTTTAACAAATAACATGGAAAAATTGGATATCCATATGCAGAACAATGAAACTAGGCTCCTATCTCTCACCATATAAAAAATCAAATCAGAATGGATTAAAACCTAAATCTAAGATCTCAAACTGTAAAACTACTACAATAAATCATTGGGGAAAATCTCCAGGATGTTGATCTGGGCATAAATTTCTTGAGTAATACCCAGAGCACAGGCAACCAAAGCAAAAATGAACAAATGGAATCACATCAAGTTAAAAAGTGTCTGCACAGCAAAGGAAGCAATCAACAAAGTGAAGAGACAACCCACAAAGTATATAAGAAGCAATTTTATCACCACCACAATGAAGATACTGAATAATATCAATGATAAAAGTTTCTTATGGAAATTTTTTTTCTATAGGAAAATATCTAATAATCTGATCAAAAAATGGGGAAAAAGTTTGATTAGACATTTCTCCAAAGAAGATATACAAATGGCAAACAGGCATATGAAAAGATGTTCACCATCATTGATCATCAGACAAATGCAAATCAAAACTACAATGAGATATCATCTCACCCCAGTTAAAATGGCCTATATCCAAAAGACAGGCAATAACGAATGTTGACGAGGATATGGAGAAAAGGAAATTTTCATACACTGTTTGTGGGAAAGTAAATTAGTTCAACCACTGTGAAGGACAGTTTGGAGATTCCTCAAATAACTAAAAATAGAGCTACCATACAATCCAGCAATCACATTGCTGGGTATGTACCCAAAAAGAAGGAAATCAGGATATCTAAGGGATATCAGCACTCCAGTGTTTATTGTGGCACTGTACACAATAGCCAAGATTTGGAAGCAACCTAAGTTTCCATCATCAGATGAATGGATAAAGAAAATGTGGTATATGCACACAGTGGAGTACTATTCAGCCATAAAAAATAATAACGTTTTGTCATTTTCAACACTATGGATGCAACTGGATGTCATTATGCTAAATGAAATAGGCCAGACACAGAAAGACAAACTTCGCAGATTCTTGCATATTTGTGGGAGCTAAAAATTAAAATGATTGAATTCATGGGGATAAAGAATAGAAGGATGATTACCAGAGGATGGAAAGGTTAGTGGGGGGTGGGTAGGGGGAAGTGGAGATGGTTAATGGGTACAAAACATAGAATGAATAATACCTAGTATTTGATAGCACAACGGAGTGACTATAGTCAATAATTTAATTGTACATGTTAAAATAACTAAAAGAATATAATTTGATGGTTTGTAACACAAAGGATAAATGCTTGTGGCAATGGATACATCATTTACCACGATGTGATTATTACGCATTACATGTATCAAAGTATCTCATATACCCCATAAATATATACACCTACTATGTACCCACAAAAATTAAAGAAAAGAAAGAGAAAATGAGTAGGTTGAGGAAAGAGCTGGGTCAATTAGTTTTATCAGAGTAAAAGTCGAGAGTGATCTTGTCAAGCGCCATTTCCATGAAACAATGAAAGTGAAAGCTAGGTTCAATAGGTTGAAAAGTGATAGGAAGTGAGGAAGTCGAGATTGAATGAGTGACAACCTGGAAGAAATGAGTTTGAAGGAAATACATGAAGTGGTCAATAGAAGGAGACATGGGATGAAGCAGGGGATTTACAAATATAGGTGGTTTTCTAATGTGCTTACATATATTTTCTCACATTTCTCACCAAAACAAACCCTGAATAAAATATCCTTTCTATTTAACAAGAAATGATGGTTTGTGATACAGATTCTTATACAATTGCGGTAATTCCTGTCATGTAGGTCACTATGAAACATTTTCTCACTGTCTATATAAAACCAAGCACTACCAGAACAAAAGCAGAGAGTTTGACTCCAGATGTCACTTCAAAATGAGGTTATTTTATAATTTCACTGAAAAAAAAAAAAATCCAGCCAAACTTGCAGGATATTTTCATCAAATATGAAAATCATTTAGTTCTTCTCCCATATGTGAGAGACATACAGATAAACGAAAGACAGATAAATAAACTTAGATGAGGGAATAGGGAGGGCATCTCACTGCAAGGAGGCAGCCAAGACACTTGTTTTGGTATTTAATTTGACAACATATAAAGTTTAAGTAAAGGGACTAACTTTTGATTTAACAGTTTCCACCCAAGTAAATGCACGAAGCATATTCTATTCATTTTTTCTAAACACAGTGAGGTTGACTCTATTACCTCAAATTTACAGATGAGGAAACAGATTTGTGGAAGTTAGCTGGGAAGTGTCAGATCCAGGGTCAAAGGCCAGCTTGTCCATCATTAAAGCCAATGCTGAAGATAAATTGTAATGAGCAACAGTAAGGAAAACGGGTAGAAACATAAGCTAGGAAGCAGACTACCCAACTGATACTCAATTTTACTTCATACTAACTCTGTAAACTTGTGTCAGTTATTTTTATATTCTATTCTGGTTTCCAACCTATAAAATGAGGATAAGGAAAATGCTTACTACATGGCATTGTTATGGAGATTAAATGAATTTAAACAGTGCCTGGACCACAGACCTTTATAAATGACAAGTGTTAGTATATTATCTTCTCTTAAGAAAAAAATGGTCTCTCTCTATTTGGAAAGGTCACCCCTTTAATAGAGTATTACTAGTTAGTTTAGTGAGCAGAGATATTTCTCAGTCAAATCACCATAAACCAGTTTTGATCTTATATCTGAATAGAGGTAACTAGAATTTTAATTTCAAAATCATCTCATCCAAAAACAAAATTGTCTTTGGCTCGTCACTGCATGTGTATTTGCTTGTTGTTCAAGATTTCCTTCCCACCAATAACTCTTTGTTTGTCTTCCTGTAAAGAAAATGACGAGGGCTAAATCCATCAGCACCAAAGCTGGGAAGCCCTCCAGGTTCATTTGGAGGAAAATACTCCTTCGAGCTCAAAGGAAGTGTGATCTGTCACAATATTGTATGCCTGCACTAAGTTTGCATCCTGAAAACTCACAGGAAGATAGGAAAGCAAGCAAGAAAAAGCAGCTGGGTGAGACAGGCTTCTGAATTCAGTGTGTGGTCTGAATTCAGTGTGTGACTTTGCCTGCACAAATTGCCCCTTCCTCCTACAAACAAGAGAATTTGGTCAAGTGGATGTGGCAGAACTGGGCTGTTCTGAGATGACAGAAAAGGGCTCCTGCTTTTCCTTTAATTGCAGCCCCTTAGTCTTGTGGTTGCTACATGCAATAAATCTAATTTGGTCAGAAGGACCAGCCCTTACATCCCATCAAAATGTTTCCTGGAAACCTGGAGCACAGAACTCTGATATCCTCTCGCATTGTGGCAGAAGCAGCACAAGGCATAGTGCTGAAATAGCATGGTCCAGGGTAGGGTACAGTTCATTTATTTTGTTGAAGAAATCATTTTCATTGCATTTGCTGGAAGAGCAGGAGTAAGGGCTACTTGACACTCATCTCTTAAATGCTGTACATTCCACCTTGTCCCTGTGATGTAAGAGCAGGAAATGAGGAATACCAAGCACAAAAATAGTAGTTAACAATTGTGTGGGTTAAATGATAAAGCGTGTGTGTGTGCATGTCTGTGTTTTCTCAGAGTGGCCATGGAGTAAGTGATATTTATGCCAAATTATGGTTTTATAGAAATTATTTCAGAGTTCCTATGGTGACTTCTTAACTTATCAGAGTTGGCAGCTTGGACGACTTACAGAGAAATATAGGACTCCCAGCTAAGGAAATTAAATGTTTACAAAAACCAGCCAATAGCAAAGAGAAGAAAAGCTTTGACAGATTAAAAAGTTTCACAAGAGTGGTATTTTTTAATATAAATATAAACTGCCTCAAGACTGCGTAATTATCTTTGTACACCTATGTGCGTGTGTATTCACACAATGCTCATACATACAAACAATTTAAGACCAGGTAATTTTAATTGAAAAAATACATATTTTTCAATTGCATGAATATTCAAGAAAAAGTAAACGTTATTCTGACCACAACTTTTAAAATGATGTCAGTTTTCTACTATATTTTTGTGTAGACCATTTTAGAACATTTCCTCTTTTCAAAAAGAAATCATCTTTGACAGACATTAGTATGAGCACAATATAGGCCCATTTATTTATTTATTTCACAGATGGACAACTAATACAGATGGTACTATTAAAATTATGTCACATCAATGTTTTCAGAGAACTTGGATCTAACTTTAAATATGAAAAAGGATTCATTCAGTAATAGAAAGGGTGATACTTTGAGAGTCAAGGTGAGTCCACTTTCCAAGCAATTCAAGCAATACTTCAACTATCAACTAAATAATTTATTGGACTTCCACTTCCAAATGTAAAAACTGAAATATCTTCCTTAATTGCATTTTTAGCAGTTATGTAATGAGACCATATCAATAACACCAATGGAATTGAGTATGTACAATCGTTGCCCCAGCAAAAGGTTTGGACTGAACAAAAGGTTTGGACAAAAGGTTTGGACGTAACTATGGGCTAAACAATAGAAATGTAACAAGCTATGATTTTTAATAGGTGTATTTTAATAGTTGACACATTTCTGAAATAATCTCAAGCAAGTAAAGCTCAGTAGAAATAAACATTAATTATTTAATCACTGTCATAATAGAAACTTTCCACAATGTTTAAATTATTAAGAATTTTTACTCCTCAGAAAGTAACAGTAAATGGATCATCAACTTTTATTCTGGATCATGAATAGATATGTGTATTTCCTTCCTTTAGATCTATTGGGCACACTTAAGCCTAAAATACAAATTTTTATAGTTCCCAGTTTGGGCAAAACAGTGGCCTTTAGAGTGTCATTCTACTTTCCAAGCCCTCTTAGGTATTATCTCTCCAAAGGATTAAAGTGGCCAATAGTGCCCGGCCTGGAGTCTTAAACTCAAAGATAGAATTTTGCTCACAATTTCTGTTTCTATTATATTTTCATCAATTATTTTTTTCTGTCTTAAATGTATTAATTTTCAGCAATGTTCAAAAGTTAAAATAGAGTCTGTGACATATTTTCCAAAAATGAATGAAATTTAAGTGTCTCAATCAGTTTGGGCTACTATAATGGAATACCAGAGACTGGTGATTTAAACAACAGAAATTTATTTCTCAAAGTTCTGGAGCCTGGGAAGTCCAAGAACAATTTCTGGTGAGTGCCTTCTCCCTGGTTTGTAGATAGCCATCCTTTGCTGTGTCTTCACATGGCAGACAGCAGGGAGAGAGGAAGAAAACCCTCTTGTGTCTCTTCTCATAAGGAGACTCATCCCATCACGAGAGCTCCACCCTCATGACCCCACCACCTGCCAAAGGCTCCATCTGCAAATGCCATCATATTGAGGAATAGGGTTTCAACATATGAATTTGGTTGGTGGGGGTGGGGAGGACACAAATAGCATATGAATGAATTTGTTGCATCATATCCTTGATGATTTAGGCCTGCCAAAAAAGAATGTTTTCAAGTGGACATTAGCTTTGAGTCTCAAACATTTTGATTCCTGCTTTTTAAATTTATCCAATAATCAAGAGAGAACAATAACAATGAAGGATGTGATGCATAGAATATCAACCAGCTACAGCCAGGAAACTTCCAAAAACTAACATGTGAAATTCTAAGAAGAGCTTATAAATAGCTATGTTCATTGCATTTTAGTCATTTAAATTTTCCTGTGTGAGACAGAAAATAAATTGAGAAATTCTATAAGCAATGCCATTCAAGTACCTGAAATAATCAATGCATGTTGTCAAAAGTTACAGAAATAATTTGTGAATTTATTCATCCAACAAATGTTTATGGGGAACCAATTTCATATTGGACAAAATTTTCTGCCTTCATGGAGTTAACATCAAAGAGTAGAAAACAATAAACACATAAGTAAAATTTAATAGGTTGAATAATGGTAAATGTTTAATAAAGCTTAGTAAAATAAAGTATCAATATTGTGTCCATTAGTTTACTATTGCCACCAGATTGTCACATTTCAGCAATACGTGTTTGTTGCTCATGTGTCTGAGATCTGTCAACTATGCTGATGTTGGCAGGGGTTGGCTGACTGAAGGGTGATCAAAGCTGACTCTGGCTAAGGTGACTGGAGAAACCAGCATGTGTCTCCATCTCCAGCATGTTAGTCTGAGCAGGTTATCAGGCTTTGGAAGGGGTGGGAGGACACGTGGAAACAGCCAAGGCTTCTTGAGACCTAGACTTGCACTAGCACACTGTCACTTCTAGCTCATTCAATTGGGGAAAGAAAGTCATATTGTTGATCCTAGAGTCAAAGAACAGAGCAGGTCATCCTGCCTATTGATAGAAGGAACTGGAGAGTCAGATAGTAAAGGATACAGAGACAAGGAAGGGTAAGAAATGGGGCCAATGAAAAAGACATATGGAAAAAGACAAAAATTAGATCAGTCTCTTACATCATACATGAGAATAAATTCTGAAGGGATCAAAAAGTAAATTCTAAAAAATTAAACACTGTAGTACTAGAAGTTAACATGGGTAAATTCTATGGCGTGGATGCTACTTTAAAGGAGAGGTCAGGAAAGAGGTTACTGATCTATTTGATCTAAATGATAAGACACCTTAAGGAGGTCAATAAGTGAGCCACAGAAATATCTGGAAGAAATATTTCAAGTGCAGACGCCATAAGGCAGTATGGAAGAAATGAGGGAAGTGTGGTAGAAATGAGGTCACAGAGGTGGTGGAGGAGTGAGGTGGGACACAAATCTTGTAGGTCCTTTCAGGCCATTCGAAGAAACTTGATTTTACTCTAAGTAAGATGAGAAGCCAGTTAAAGATTATGAGGGAAGGAAAAACATAACCTTATATTTAAGAGGTTTCCTACCATGGACAAAAAGCTGAGCAGGCCGCTGGTTGTCATAAAGAAAATGAATATTAAGAGCCACAGACAATGAGATAAATTGATAAATTCGACATGCAGGTTCATATATACAAAACTACATACCTGGTACCTTAAGGGAAATTTAATGACGATTGAAGGTAAGGTGATTTAAAATTTGCTTATGCTGAATTTAGAAAAAAAGCCCAGCTAAGCAGAGATTTCACCAGAAGCTATGTCCTTGAATATATTACTGCTGGGCCCACTGAGCACAGATATCCTTTCATTTATGTGGTATATGCATTTCTAAAGGTCTATGGAGTTTTGAATTTTAAAGTGAAGTAATTTTCCCATTACTATAATTTAAGATGTGTAGCCCCATGCAAAAATGAAGTTAAAATTCTCCAGAATAAAAAATGTGCCTTAAACAATAAGAGAATTGAATAAGGCATAGGGTATAAAAAGTAAGCCTGTCAAAAGCAATATCCTATATGCACATATAATTAAATTGAAGATACAATGGGAAAGACGACCATATTTGATATAGCCAAATTATATAACAATATAAAATATCCAGGCTAAATTTTAGCAAGAAATGTTCACATCACTAGAGGAAATCTAGAAAACACTCTTCAAAGACACAAAAGTAAACTTAAACAAATGAAAAGATACGCCACGTACTTAGGAAGAAGCAACCTTATAAGGAGATCAGTTATCCCTCAGGTAATTTTGAAATTTAATACGAGACCATTGAAAACCACCAGATTTTTCTTTTCTAGAGCTTGAGAAGTTGATTATAAAGTTCATTTGGGGAAAAAAAGCAAACATACGGAGAGAGTGGCTAGTCTTGTTCTTAAAATCCACTAAAAGTCTCATAACGGTGTAGAATGTGTTATGTAACAAGGCAGAGAGACTAATGGAACAAAATTTAAAAATTCAGAAATCAACTTGGTTACCTATACATACATACATAGAAAATATAGGATACAAATATAGGATACAATAAAGATAGAATCTCAAGTCTAAGCTGAAAAGATGAACTTTTAGTAACTTGAATTGAGATAATTGGGTGTTCATATGGAAAAAGACAAAAATTAGATCAGTCTCTTACATCATACATGAGAATAAATTCTGAAGGGATCAAAAAGTAAATTCTAAAAAATTAAACACTGTAGTACTAGAAGTTAACATGGGTAAATTCTATAATCTGAGAGTGGGAAAACTGCCACAACAAAGTCCAGAAGTAATACAGGAAAAAATTGATGAATACGAGTACATAAAATAAAAAGATTTTTTGGTATGGCAAAATCATAAGCAAATAAAGACAAATGACAAACTGAAAAAAATAGCTAAGTGCTATATCTCTAATATATAAAGATCTTCTAAAATAAAGAAAAAACAGACTAATAGCCCTATTTTTAAATGGGATAGAAAATTATAGAGATCTCACAAAAAAGCAAGTGACTCTTAACTCTCATAGATGGTCAACCTCACTGATAAGAGAAATGCAATTAAAACTACAAGGAGATATCATTTCTCACCTACTAGATCAGCACAAATCCACAAGGTTGAAATCATACTCTGTTGTCAAATTCATGAAGAATCAGACACTCATATATATTTCTTGTAGAGTTGCAAAATGTACAATTTCCAAGGAAAAAAAGTTAATAATATCTAGCAAAATTACATATGCATGTATCCTTTGACGCAGCAGTAACTCTAGGAATCTACCTCAAAGATACGCTGGCAAAAATCCAAAATGCACAGGGCAATTCACTGTACTCCTGTTTAGAACAGCAAATGTCAGAGAATAACTCAAATGTTCATTAATAAGGTACTGGTTGAATAAAGTATGGTAATTCCAAACACACACACAAATTGTTTACAATTATAAAAAGCAGTGAAATATATCTCTGCATATCATTATGTACTATCACAGGAAACTATATTAAAGTAGCAGGTTATAAAATTACACACAAAAAGCATAAGAAAGCAGGGAAGAGATAAAATTGTATATGTGACAACAATTACCTAAGGATAGAAGAGAAAATACTGTTAATACATATACATATCTGTTTATGGTAACAATTTATGGAGAAACCAAAAATTTTAAATTACCTTTAAGTGAGGGAAGAAGGGGAAAAGGCAGTGAGTAAAGAGTAGCCAAACTTCTTTAGAAGGTACTTTACTTTGTATACCTGACTCTGATAAGAATTTAAATTGCTGATAAAACATATTGCAACACTATAATTTTTAGAAGTGAATTTGAAGAACTTATGCTGAAAGTTATTTTCAAGTTTAGGAATTCTAATTCAACTTTTGTAATATGACATTAAGTTATTTTCTAAAGTTAGGAATACGCAACAGCTATTTTGGCATGTGTGAAAACACACACGTGTGGACTGTATTTTTCACTGTGATAGGAGCTCTAGTATACAGCAGAAAGAGATGGAGTCTGGTGGAGAATTTCTCAATTGGAAATCAGGTCACCAGCCAAATAAACAGAAAAAAAAATTCTTTGAAAACAAACAGAAAAAATCTACAATGGTTACAGATTGTATCCAGAAATAATGATTGGGATTTATTCCCTTAATCGATATGATCCTGTTTATGTAATCAAATACAAATATCTCAGTTTACTTCTTAGCTTACTTTTTCATTGGGCTATCAAGCTGATTTTGACACAAAATTGACTTGTTTACCTCCCCAGCACTTATCACCATCTGACATTACATGAAACTAATTTCTTCCTCTCTCCCTCTCTCTTCCTCTTCCTTCTCATACCCCATCTTTCTTTCCTCCGACTGCAATGTAAGCTCCATTAAACCAAGGACTTTGTGTTTTTACTCTTTTAACTAAGTGTTTGGTACCAGTGCCTGACCAATAGGTGATGCCCAATAAATATTTGTTAAGTAAATGAATGGGTGAGTATTATTCATTTGTCACAGCCAAAAATCTACCTGAGATTTGATATGGTCACAGTGCATTTTGCCATGTGTCTTAATCCAGGTATTTATGATGGACAGAATCTCTTGTAGGCTTTTAATGGCACTGGGGCACAGGTGTACATGAGATCAGGGCAGACTGCCATGGCTAAAGAGGATAGTCTCTGAAGGCGTTCACTCCATCTTCCACAGAGCCTAGTTCATGTACCTGCATACAGAGACTTAGGACAGAACCTACCTCATGTGGTTATTCAAGGAAAGTACCCAATACAGTGTCTTGCAGACAGTCAAGAAAATGTATTGTTCATACCCATAAGTTATGAGAAGGGATAAAGGGAAGAAGTCTGAAGGAGCCATAAAGCCCCCCCAGCACTTAACTTCCTCTATTTGCCATTCTGCTATTTTTCATACAGGTGACAATGGTTAAGGTTTTCGAATAGTTTGAGCATCAGCTTCTGAATTAGAAAAGTTGAAACAAAATAATTCCTGCTCAACAAAAACATCAAACAAGACCATTTAAGTGGAAGTGATATGTTGCTATATAATTGTGCTGTGTCCTTACCATCTACCCACTCAAACCACCTAGTCAATTAAGCCAACTGTTCAATCAATCAATCAATCAAACAGCACGTTTACACACCAAGTGTGAGGCACTGAACTCTTCACCATGTAGAGTAATGTAGGTATTTACAGCACTCCCCAGGGAAACCACAGACAAAAGATTCACTAAAGTCTTCTGACTTTTGTTTAACATGCAGCTGCGGGCACTCAGGTATAAACAAAGAGATTTTTTTTTCTCCCAAGAATATATTCTTGGGGACCAGGCACAGTGGTTCACACCTGTAATTCCAGCACTTTGGGAGACCAAGGCGGATGGATCTCTTGAGGTCAGGAGTTTGAGACCAGCCTGGCCAACATGGTGAAACCCTGTATCTTCTAAAAATACAAAAAATTAGACAGGCGTGGTGGCCCGCACCTGTAATTCTAGTTATTCAGGAGGCTGAGGAACGAGAATCACTTGAACCCAGGAGGTGGAGGTTACAGTGAGCTGAGATCAGGCCACTGCACTCCATCCTGGGTGACAGAGCATAGCTCTGTCTCAAAAACAAACAAACAAAAAGAAGAAAATATACATCCCTGGGTTCCAAGTTCTTTCTCACTTTCTATTGTGCCCCATTAATTCCTTTCTTTTGTCTTTTCTGACCCTGCATATCAAAAATGTGAGAGACCAAAACCCATTATAGTCCTAGTAAATAATAAGAACAGATTAAGTCTTGTGATGTTGCCCCAAGAGAAAACATTTGATACTCTTTTCTAATCACAATGTCATTCTCCTATCCAAACTACAGGTTCAGGAATGAAGACTTAGCCCCTGAAAATACTACTATCCCCTGACACAGGGTAACCTTTCTCTTCATGTTTTACATGGAAAAACAAAGTGTGTTCTATTTAAACAATATGTGTTCTTGGATTCAAGGCCCACCTTCTTTATATCCAACATTAGACTATTTTCCAGGAACCTCACTCCAACCTCTTAATATCTTCTCTTTCTGAACACACAATTTTTCCCCCACAAATTTTGTTTTTTCTTATAACACAAATGTCCTACTAATATTACCATATTTTTATTTTTTAATTTTAGTTTGATGGGTGCCTAGTAGGTGTACATACTTATAGGGTACATGGTATGTTTTGATACACACATGCAATGTGTAATAATCACATCATGCCAAATCGAGCACCCAACCTCTCGCGCCTTTATCTTTTGCATTACAAACAGTCCAATTACATTATTTTAGTAATTTTAAAATGTACACTTAAATTATTATTGACTGTAGTCACCCTGTTGTGCTGTCTTGTTTTGTAGGGGGCTTACTGATAGCATGCTTTTTTAAAAAATGAACTTTATTTTTTAGAGCAGTTTTAAGTTCACGGCAAAATAGAGCAGAAAGTGCAGAGAATTTCCATATGACCTTTGCTCCCTCTCTCTCTCACACACACACACACACACACACAGAGCATCCCCACAATTAACACCTTTTGCCTTTATTACAATCAACTAACCTATATTGACATGTTATTATCACCCAAGGTCCATAGTTTACATTAGAGTTCACCTTTGTGTTGTACATTCTATGGGTTTTGACAAACTTGTAAGGACATGCATTCACCATTATAATACCATATGGAATAGTTTCACTGCCTTAAAAATTTGTACACTCTTCCCATTTTTTCCTCCCTCCCTCCAATCTCTCACAACCATTGACATTTCCCCTGTCTCTATAGTTTAGTCTTTTCCAGAATGTCATATGGTTGAAGTCATACAGTACATAGCTTTTTCAGATTGGCTCATTTCACTTAGAAATGTGCATTTAAGGTTTCTCTATGTCTTTTCATAGCTTGATGATTTCTTTTTCTTTTCTTTTTTTTTTTTTTTTTTTTGAGACAGGGTCTCGCTCTGTTGCCCAGGAACAAACATGGCTCACTGCAGCCTCTCCTTTCTGGGCTCAAGCAATCCTCCCATCTCAGTCCCCCAAGTAGCTGGGACTACAGACACATGCCACCATGCTTCGCTACTTTTTGTATTTTTTGTAGAGATGGGTTTTCCCCATGTTGACCAGGGTGGTCTCAAACTCTTGGGAGCAAGTGATCCATCCACCTCAGCCTCCCAAACTGCTGAGATTATAGGCGTGAGCCACCACACCCAACCGATAGTTTATTTCTTTTTATCCCTGAAAAATACCCCATTGTCTGGATGTACTACAGTTTATCCATTCACCTACTGAGAGACAATTTGGTTGCTTCCAATTTTGACAATTATGAATAAAGCGGCTATAAACATCTGTATGCAGGTTTTATACGGACACAACTTTTCAACTCATCTGAGTAAATACGAAGGAACATGATTATGGGATTGTATGGCAAAAATATGTTTAGTTTTTTAAGAAATTGACAAACTGTTTTCAATAGTGGCTGGGTGTTTAGCTTTTTTAAGAAATTGTCAAACTATTTTCTACAGTGACTGGGGTTTGGGCCATACTCCTGAAAGATGCCATTCTAAATGCTGTAATATCAAATGTTGGAATCCCAAAATATCAAAATCCCCAATGTCTAAAATTCCCAAAATTCCAATACTGATAGACCAAAATCACAATATAATTCTGGAAAGATAATTTTAAAAAATGTTTAAAAGACATTTACTTACATTTGTAAAGAAGGTTTGCTTGAGAAACATAAAAACACAACTGAACAGTTTATAGGCATTTGAGATTATGGCATTTGGGATTTTGTCTTTTGGATAATGATTGGCACTGTGAATGGCTCTACCATTATGCATTCCCAGCAGCAATGAATGAGAGTTCTTCCTACCCCAGCAAGAACTGGGGTGTTGTTCATATTGTGCATTTGAGCCATTCTAATATGTATGTAGTGGTATCTCATTTTAATTTGCAATTGGCTAGTGGCATACAATGTTGAAAACTGTTTCATATGCTTATTTGCCTGGCGTGTGTCTTCTTTGGTAAGTTTTTAGAGTACTTTGGACACTAGTCCTTTATCAAAAGCATTTTGCAAATACTTTCTCCCCATCTGTGGCTTGTCACTTCATTCTCTTGACAGTGCTTTCACAAGAATAAATGTTTTTAATTTAATGAAGTACTGCTTATCAATTATTTCCTTCATCGATCATGCCTTTGGTGTTGGATCCAAAATATTCAGCTCAAACCCAAGATCATCTAGATTTTCTTCTACACTGTATTCTAGTTTTATACTTTAGCATTTTACATCTCAGTCTATAATCCATTTTGAGCTGATTTTTGTGAAGAGTTTAAGGTCTATGTCTAGATTCATCTTTTTGAGTGTGAACATCCCATTGTTCAACACCATTTGTTGAAAACTTATCTTTTCTCCATTGTATTCCCATTGCTCCTTTATCAAAAATCAGTTGATAGTATTTATACGGGTCTATACCTGTGCTCTGTTCCATTGATCTATTTTTCTCTTCTTTGGCAAATACCACACTGTCTTTATTACTGTAGCTTTATAGTAAGTCTTGAAGTCGGATAGTGACAGTCCTCCAACTTTGTGCTTCTTCAATATTATGTTTGCTATACTGACTCTTTTGCCTGTCCTTATAAACTTAAGCATCAGTTTGTTGATATTCAGGAAATTATTTTGTGGGATTTTGATTGGGTCTGCCTTGGATCTATGCATCAAGTTGGGATGAAGTGATGTCTTCATAATATTGAGTCTTCCCATCCATAGACATGGAATCTCTCTCTATTTATTTAGTTTTTTATTTCTTCATCAGAGTTTTATGAATTCCTCATAAAGGTCTTATATATTTTTGTTAGTTTTATTCCTAAGTATTTAGCTTGGGGGTAATATTGTAAATGGGATTTTGTTTTTAATTTCAAATCCCATTTGTTTGTTGCTAGCATATAGGAAAGCAATTAATGTTTGCATATCAACTTAATTTTGCTACCTTGTTAATAATTGCTTAGTAGCTCCAGGAGGTTTTTTTTTTTTTTTTTTTTTTTTGGTTTTTGTTTTTTTTGTTTTGTTTTGTTTTGGGTTTTTTTGGTCAATTCTTTCAGATTTTCTACATAGATAATCATGTCATCTGCAGACAAAGGCAGTTCTATTTTCTTCTTCCCAATCTGTATACTTTTTACTTCCTTTTCTTGTCTTATTGCATTAGCTAGGACTTCCAATAAATATGATGTTGAAAAGTGTTGGTGAAAGGAGATGTCCTTATCTTGCTCCTTATCTTAATGGGAAAGCTTCAATGTCTTACCATTAAGTATGATGTTAGCTGAAAGATTTTTGTACGTGTTCATTATCAAGTTGAGTAAGCTCCCCTCTATCACTAGTTTGCTGAGAGTTCTGATCATGAATGAGAGCTGGTTTTGCTAGATGCATTTTCTGCATCTATTGATATGATCATGTGATTTTTCTTCTTTAGCCTGGTGCTGTGGTGTAATTAGACTGCTGCCACAGCCAAGTGTATAAAATCCTCTGGTGAATCTCTTGTGATGATTCAAATCCTAGAGTAATCTCCTGAAGAAGAGAAGAGCCTCTGCTCCATGTCCCATGGCTTCCGCCCTCCTTTCCCGTGCAGGGGCCCAGCCTCCTCCCCACAGCCTTGGGGGCTCTTGCCCCTCCTGTGCTAATAGTAGGTCTTATACAATCTTTATAATGATTTTTTTTTTAACCCACTGAGTATCCCCACCTCCCCCATACCCTCTGACTACTCTTCCCAGTCTCTGGCAATAATCCTTCTACTCTCTATCTCCATGAGTCCAATTGTTTTTATTTTTAGATCATACAAATAAGTGAGAACATGTGAACTTTTTCTTTCTGTGTCTGGTTTGTTTCACTTAGCATAATGACCTCCAGTTCCATCCATGTTGTTGCAAATGAAAGTATCATTCTTTTTTGTGGCTGGGTAGTACTCAGTAGTATATATAAATACTGAGTAGTATATATAAATATATAGTATATATATGCTGAGTAGTGTATATATATATACTGAGTAGTATATATAAATACTACATTTTCTTTATCCATTCTTCTGTTGATGGACACTAAGGTTGCTTCCAAATTTTGACTACTGGGAACAGTACTGCAATAAACATTGGAGTGCTGTTTTCTCTTTGGCATACTGATTTCCTTTCTTTGGAGTACATACCCAGCAGTGGGATTGCTGGATCATGAGGTAGCTCTATTTTTAGGTTTTTGAGAAACTTTCAAACTGGTTGTACTAATTTACATTTCTACCAACAGTTTATGAAGGTTCCCTTTCTCCACAAACTCACCAGCATTTGTTATTGCCTGTTCTTTGGATATAAGCCATTTTAACTGGAGTGAGATGATATCTCAGTGTAGTTTTGATTTGCATTTCTCTGATGATCAATGATGGTGTCATCAATGATGATCATCAATCATCAGTGATGATCTTTTCGTATACCTGTTTTCCATTTGCATATCTTCTTTGGAGAAACATCTAATCAATTCTTTTGCCCATTTTTAAAATCAGATTATTAAATTTTATTCCCTGTAGAGTTGTTTGACCTCCCTATACATTCTGTTAATTAATCTCTTGTCAGATATGTAGTTTGCAAATATTTTCTCCATTCTATAGGTTGTCTCTTCAGTTTGTTGATTGTTTCTTTTGCTGTGAAGAAGTTTTTAAACTTGACATGATTCCATTTGTCCATTTTTGCTTTGGGTGCTTGTGCTTGTGTGGTATTACTCAATAAATTTTTGCTCAGACAAACGTCCTTGAAAGTTTCCCCAATGTTTTCTGGTAGTAGATTCATAGTTTGAGGACTTAAAGTCTTCAATTCATTTTGATTTTATTTTTGTATATGGTGAGAGATAAGGGTCTAGTTTCATTGGACTGCATACGGATATCCGGTTTTCCCAGCATTATTTATTGAAGAGACTGTCTTTCTCCCAATGTATGTTCTTGGCACCTTTGTAAAAAACTGAGTTCACTGCAAGTGTGTAGATTTGTTTCTGGGTTCTCTATTCTCTTCCATTGGTCTATGTGTCTGTTTTTATGCCAGTACCACGCTGTTGGTTACTTTAGCTCTGTAGTACAATTTGAAGTCAGGTAGTGTGATTCCTCCAGTTTTGTTCTTTTTGCTCTGGAGAGCTTTGGCTATTCTGGGTCTTTTGTGGTTTCACATAAATCTTAGGACTATTATGTCTCTTTCTGGAAGAATGTCATTGGGATTTTGATGGAAATTACATTAAATTTGTAGATTGATTTCAGTAGTATGGACATTTTAACAATATTTATTCTTCCAATACATGAAAATGGAATATTTTTCAATTTGTTCGTGTCCTTTTAAATTTCTCTTATTACATTTTTTATAGTTTTCATTATAGACATCTGTCACTTCTTTGGTTAATTTAACTCCTAGGTATTTAATTTTACTTGTGGCTATTGTAAATGGAATTGCTTTCTTGATTTCTTTTTCAGATTGTTCACTGTTGATATATAGAAGTGCTACTGATTTTTTGTATGTTGCTTTTGTATCGTGTAACTTTACTAAATTTGTTGATGCGTTCTAATTGTTTTTTGGTTCAATCCTTAGAGTTTTCCAAATATAAGATAATATAATCTGTAAACAAGGATAATTTGACTTCTTTTTTTCCAATTTGGATGCACTTTCTTTCTCTTGTTTGATTGCTCTAGCTAGTACTTCCAGTACTGTTAAATAACAGTGGTGAAAATAAGCATCCCTGCCATGCTCCTGATCTTAGAGGAAAGGCTTTTAGTTTTTCCCCATTTGGTATGATAGTAACTGGGGGTTTGTAATATATAGCTTTTATTATGTCAAGGTGTGTTCCTTCTAGCCCCAGTTTTTTGAGGGTTTTTATTATTAAGGAATATTGAATTTCATCAAATGCTTTTTTCAGTATCAATTGATATGGTCATATGTTTTTTGGTCTTCATTCTGTTGATATGATGTATCACATTGACTGATTTGTTTATGCCTTGAATCCCAGGGATAAATCCCACTTGGTCATGATGAATTATCTTTTCAATATATTGTTGAATTCAGGTTGCCGGTATTTTCATGGGGATTTTTGCATCAGTATTCATCAGAGGTCTTGGCTTGTAGTTTTCTTTCTTTGCTGTGACTTTGTCATGTTTGGTATCAGGGTAATATGGGCCTCATAGAATGAGTTTGGTAGTATTCCCTCCTCCTCTATTTTTCAGAATAGTTTTAGTATGATTGGCATTAGCTCTTCTTTAAATGTTTGGTAAAATTCAGTAGTGAAGCCACTAGGTCCTGGGCTTTTCTTTACTGGGAGAACTTTATTCTGGGTTCTGTCTCATTACCTGCTATTAGTTTGTTAAGGTTTTGGATTTCTTCATGGTTCAATCTTGGTAGGTTGTATGTGTCTAAGAATTTGTCAATTTCCTCTAGATTTTCCTATTTCTTGGCATATGGCTGCTCATAGTAGCCATTAATTATCCTTTGAATTTCTGCAGTATCAGTCCAAATGTCTTCTTTTCCATCATTGGCTTTTATTTATTTGGATCTTCCCTCTTTTTTTCTTAGTTAGTCTGGCTAAAGGTTTGTCAATATTGTTTATCTTTTCAAAACCTCATTTTTTGTTTTGTTAATCTTTTGTTTTTTTTTTTTTTTTACATTTCAGTTTCATTTATTTCTGCTATGATTTTTATTATTTCTTTTCTTCTACTAATTTTATCTTTGGTTTGTTTTTGCCTTTCTAATTCTTCAAGATGTATTATTAGGTTGCTTATTTGAATTTTTTTAATGTAGGCACTTAATAGCTACAAACTTCCCTCTTAGTACTGCTTTGGCTATATCCCACAGGTTTTGGTATGTTGTGTTCAAACAAACATTGTCATTTCTTTCAAGACTTTTTTCAATTTCCTTCTTAATTTCTTCATTAACTCATTGGTCATTCAGGAATATATTGTTCAATTTCCATGTGTTTGTACAGTTTCCAAAATTTCTCTTGATATTGATTTCTAGTTTTATTCCATTGTGATCAGAAAAGATGCTTGATATTTAATTTTGTTGAATGTTTTAAGACTTGTTGTGTGACTTAACATATGGTCCATCCTTGAGAATGATTCATGTGCTTAGGAGAAGAATGTGCATTCTGTAACTGTTGCATGAAATGTTCTGTATTAAGTCTATTTGGTCTATAGTGCAGATTAAATGTGAGGTCTCTTTGTTGATTTTCTGTCTGGAAAATCAACAGTTTAATGTTGAATGTTGAAAGTTGAACTGTTTAATGTTGAAAGTTGACTCTTGAAGTCTCCAGCTATTATTGTATTGGGGCCTATCTTTCTCTTTAGTTCTCATAGTATTTGCTTTGTATATCTGGGTGCCCAATGTTGGGTGCAAATGTATTTGAAATTGTAATATTTGCTTGCTGAAGTGACCCCTTTATCATTATATAGTAATCTTCTTTGTCTCTCCTTATAGCTTTTGTCTTGAAATCTATTTTGTCTGATACAAGTATAGTTACTCCTGCTCTTCTTTGGTTTCCATTGACATGGGATATCTTTTCCTATCATTTTATTGTCAGTGTATATGTATCTTTAGATGTAAAGTGAGTTTATTTTAAGCAACAGATCAATGGGTCTTGATTTTTAATCCATTCAGCCACTAATTAGGTTTCAATTGGAGAGTTTAGTCCATTTTCATTGAATGTTATTATTGATAAGTAAGCAATTATTCCTCCCATTTGGTTATTTGTTTTCTGGTGGTTTTGTGGTCTTATCTCCCTTCTTTTTTCCATTGTATCTGCCTTTCAGTGAAGGTAATTTCCTCTGGTTATATGGTTTTATTTGTTGCTTTCTATTTTTGGTGTATCCTTTGTATTTTGAGGGATGGTTATGTTACCATGAGGCTTGCAAATACTCTCTTGTAACTCATTATTTTAACCTGATAACAATTTAACACTTTTTGCATAAACAAACAAGTAAAAACAAAAACTTTAAACCTTAACTTTTTCCCCCTACTTTTTAATGTTTTGTTGTTTCTATTTACATCTTATTGTACTGTCTATGTCTTGAAAAGTTTCTGTAGTTATTATTTGTGTATTGGTTTGGTATTTATTCCTTCTACTTAAGATAGGTTTAGATTATATACTAAAGTTATAATGTTATAATATTCCATGGGTTTCTGCGTACTTACTATTACCAGTGAGTTTTGTACCTTCAGATGATTTCTTTTTGTTCATTCATGTCTTTTTCTTTCTGATTGAAGTACTCCCTTTAGCATTTCTTGTAAGACAGGTCTGGTGTTGATGAAATCACTCAGCTTTTGTTTGTCTGGGAAAGTATTTATTTCTCCTTCATGTTTAAAGTATATTTGATGAAGAAATAGGGTAAATGGTTTTTTTTCTTTCAGCACCTTAAATATGTCATGCCACTCTCTCCTGGCCTGTAAGGTTTCCACTTAAAAGTCTACCCACCAGACATATTAGAGCTAAATAGTATGTTGTTTGTTTCTTTTATATTACTGCTTTTAGGATCCTTTCTTTACCTTTGACATTTGGGAGTTTGATTGTTAAATGCCTTGAAGTAGTCTTCTTTAGATTACATTTGCTTAGTGTTCTATAACCATCTTATATTTGAATATTGCTATCTTTCTCTAGGTTTGGAAAGTTCTCTGTTGTTATCCCTTTGAATAAACTTTCTACCCTTATCTCATTCTTCACTTCCTCTTTAAGGCCAATAACTCTTAGATTTGCCCATTTTAGGGTTATTTGCTAGATCCTGTGAGTGTGTTTCTTTGTTTCATTGTTTTTTATTCTTTATTATTTTGTCTCCACTGACTGTATTTTCAAATAGCCTGTCTTCAAGCTCACTAATTCATTCTTCTGCTTCATCACCTCTGTTATTAAAAGACTGTGATGTATTCTTCAGTATGTCAGTGCATTTTTCATCTCTATAATTTCTGTTTTATTATTTTTAATTATTTTAATCTCTGTTAAATGCATCTGATAGAATTCTGAATTTCTTCTCTGCATTGCATTGAATTTGCTTCAGTTTCTCCAACATAGCTATTTTAAATTATTTGTCTGTATGTCACATATTTCTGTTTCTCCAGGAATAGTCCCCAGTGGCTTATTTAGTTCATTTAGTGGGGTCATGTTTTCTTGGATTGTCTTGATACTTGTAGATGTTCATCCGTATTTGAGCATTGAAGTATAAGGTATGTATTGTAGTCTTTTCAGCCTGGGTTGGTTTGTATTTGTACCTGTCCATCTTGGGAAGGCTTTCCAGATATTCAGAATAACTTGGGTGTTCTAATCTAAGATGTATCTGCTTTATGGAGCACCTCAACCCCAGTAATGCTGTGGTTCTTACACATTCACTGAGGTACCATTTTGATGGTCTTTGACAAGATCTAGAAAACTTATCTGAATTACCAGGTAGAGACTCTTGTTTTTTTCTCTTACTTTCTCCCAAACAAATGGAGTCTCTCTCCCTGTTCTGAGCCACGTGGAGCTGGGGGTGGTGTGACACAAGAACCCTTGAGACCACCACTACTAGGACTCTGCTGGGTCAGACCTCAGGCCAACACAGCACTGGGTGTTACTCGAGTCCTGCTGTAACCATTCCCTGGCTTTGGCCTATGTTCACACAAGGACTTGGGACTCTTTGATCAGCAGGAGGCAAAGCCAACCAGGCCTGTGTCCTTCCCTTCAGTGTGACAAGTACCCCTTAGGCCCTGGGCATGTCCAGAGATGTTGTCCAAGAGCCAGGTTCTAGAGTCAAAATCCTTAGAACTCTATGTGGTATTCTACATTACTGTGGCTGAGGTGGTACTCAAACCACAAAATGCAGTCCTTCCCACTTTTCCTTTCTTTCCAAAGGCAGAGGAGCTTTACCCTGTGGCCAGAGCCACTATTGGCCCATGGGGAGTACTGCCAGACTACCATTGCTGTTCCTTTAAGTCACAAAGGCTCTTCAGTCAGCTTGGCATGAATGTACCCTGCCTGGGACTCACCCTTCAGAGCAATGGGCTACCCTCTGGCCCAAGGCAGGCCAAGAAATGCTATACAAGAGCCAAGTCCTAGAACCCCATGAACCTACTTAGTACTCTACCCCACTGGGGCCAAACTGGTATCTAAGGAGCAAGACAAAGTGCCCTTTGTTTCCCCCTCCCCCCTGCCACTTTTCTTAAGTGGAAGGAGTCTTACCCCATAGTCACTATGGTTGGGAACCTGCTGAGTCTCACTTGAAGCCATGAAGTTCTCAGTCTCACTTAAGGCCCTCAACATAGTACCTGAGTATTGCTGTTGGTTATTCAGGGCCCAGGGGCTCTTCATTAGCAAGTGATAAATTTTTCCAGGACTGGGTTCTTCCCTTCAAGGAAGCAGGTTCTCTTCTGGCCCAGGGTGTGTCTAGAGATGTTATCCAGGATCTAGGGCCTGGAAAGAGGGCCTCACGACAATGACTGGGGCCATATCCTGCTGTGGCTGAGATTCAAGATGCAACACAAAGTCCCCCCCACTCTTTCTTCTCCTCTTGTAGAGTGGAGGAAAGGGGTCTCTTTGGAGCTGTGAGCTGTGCAGCCTGGGGCTAGGAGAGGAGTGATGCCAGCTCTTCCTTAGCCATCACAATGCTCCTATAGTCCTCTGTCTATTGGCCAAGTTCAGCACTAGGACTTGCCTAAAAGTTGCAGTCCTTGTGGCCTAGATAGTCTTTCAAGTTTATTTAAGGCCCCAGAGCCCTTTAGCCCACAGTGGTGAGGCTTGCAGGAACTCAAGTTCAGACCACTGGGATTAGTGATGCCCCTCTGGCTAGGGCTGGGTTAAATGCTCCCCACAGTTTGGTCCAGTTCTGTTTTCTGCTATAATAGGACAGCACTGAGTTCAATATGTCACAAATGTTGCAATCTCCCTCTACCTAGCACACAGAAACACTCTCCATGCACTGCCCACCCGCTGCTGGGGAATGGAGGAGGGATGGTGTTGGTGATTCAAGACTGTTTTTCCTACCCCTTCAGTGCCTCTTTCTCTTTCAGTGATATGAAGTTAAAACCAGGTGCTGGCTGGGCACGGTGGCTCACGCCTGTAATCCCAGCACTTTGGGAGGCCGAGGCAGGCAGATCATGAGGTCAGGAGATCGAGACCATCCTGGCCAACATGGTGAAACCCCGTCTCTACTAAAAATACAAAAAATTAGCTGGGTGTGGTGGCGGGCGCCTGTGGTACCAGCAACTCAGGAGGCTGAGGCAGGAGAATGGCGTGAACCTGAGCGGAGATTGTGCCACTGCATTCCAGCCTGGGCAACAGAGAAGAAAAAAAAAAAAAAAAAACAGATGCTGAGTGCTTACCTGATTTTTGGTTCTTATGAGGTGCTTTCTTGTGTAGATAGTTGTTAAATTGGTGTTCTTATATGGGTGACAATTAGTGGAGTCCTTTATTCTGCCATCTTGCTTCACCAGAAATCCAATATTATTATCTTATTTGGTCTAGCTTATCAGTAGCCCTTCTCTTGTAGAGGTCTCCATGGGGCTTTGCTAAGCTCAAATACAGATTCACATATTAAACACTGCCCCCTTTAAACTCTGATGTGCTCTTAAAATATTTGGATATACATAAGACTGACATTTTGTAAAGTAGTATATGAGCAACGTGACAACAAATTAAATGTTTCCTTTAAAAAAAACTAAATACTCTAGAATATGAATAAATGAAAGCAGTCTTTCAAAATGGTCATTTTGTAAGATTATCTGTTTCTGAAAAAACTTGCTGGTTTAAGAACTAATCTTGAAATTGCTTTAAAAAAATTCATAAACGTGTTTTTTGAAAATAAATTTCATTCACATACACTAAAGCTGAATGTCTTTCTTTAAACCACAAATAAAATAATATGAGTACAGTGAATGCATAAACTTGGCTTTAATATTTCAAAAAAAAATCAATTCTATCCTCAAGAAATAAAGACTTAAACACTTGCAGCTATATTAAAGGATATGTTAATATACAAGGAAGCACAGTTCCAGATGAGATTTTCTAGACATATGATGGATGATACGGTTTGGCTGTGTCCCCACCCAAATCTCATCTTAAATTGTAGCTTCCATAATCCCCACATGTCATGGGAGGGGCCCAGTGGGAGTTCATTGAATCATAGGGGCAGTTACCTCCATGCTGTTCTCATGGTAGTGAGTTCTCATGAGATCTGATAGTTTTATAGGAGGCTTTTCTCCCATTCACTCTGCACTTCTCCTTGCTGCTGCCATGTGAAGAAGGACGTGTTTGCTTCCTCTTCTGCCGTGATTTTAAGTTTTTTGAGGCCTCCCCAGCCATGTTGAACTGTGAGTCCATTAAACTTCTTTCCTTTAATAATTACCCAGTCTCAGATATGTTTTATTAGCAGCATGAGAATGGACTAATACAATGGGCTATCATTAATAATTCTGTAGCCTCCTATCAGGAAATGTTTAGTCATATACCCATGTACATTATATTCAGGTCTGTTTCCTTAAAAAGTAGTAGAATACCTGACATACTGGAGACTTCTGAGAGTTTCCCCTTGGTGTGCATTTACATTTAAGAGAGGAGATTTTAACATATTTATGAAGAAGGGTAAATCCTGGTTTTTGCTCTTGAGGTCCATAAACTTGATTAAGAAAATAAAAAGACAGGCATTGTGGGGACACCGGGGATTTTAGAACTTTTCTTTTATGCCCAGAAAAATTTTAAAGCTTCAAAACAGAACTATATCTGTCTCTTTAAGAATTTAAACCTTTTATAGTAAGGTATTATTAAGAATGAACTTCAAAGCATCAATTTACTTTAATAATATTCTTACTATGTACTTGGACACTTACAAGGAAAATGAGGGGGAAACAAGTAAAATTGTAAGCTAAAGAAACAGAATAATAGAAAATATTCACAAAGTACATGCACTGGACTTTCCCAGGAGCAAATTAATTTTTAGTACAAAACTTTTTTTGTATTTTCCCCCTATAAGATTTGGAAAGTACAGAGAGATTAGAGAAAAAAGACAGTCTGGTCTTGACCAACCTGGTGAAACCCCATCTCTACTAAAAATACAGACAGATTAGAGAATAAATTTGGGTAGTAGACCTTGTTCTTTGTCAATTTTGGCAATCTCCTCACCGAAAAGAGGAAGCGTTCTATGAAGGTGAGAAAGATTGAGAGTGATAAACACCATTAAAATACATGGATTGCTTTCATTGTTCTTACATGAAAACAATCACAGAACAGATAAACACAAAGACAAGTTACACTAGTACTGCTCTATGAACCTACAAATGGATGCAAATGAAGCCTAGACTACATAATCCAAGATAAGAAGCAGAAATTTCAGCCACAAAGAATCTAAGTGTAACTTAATTCTAAGGTTACCATGGAAGTTTAATTTTATATTTGAAGCAATCAAAAAAAATAAAATGTTCTATGGTAGTTTAATCTCATCAAAAGCTCTGTGAGTAGTTCACATTTCTATAAATCTCATTTCAAAAATGCAATGTCCTACTGTTAATATGAAATATTGCTATTTGGGCAATTTTAAATTATTATTTTACTAAAAGTGCTTAAAGAGAAAATTATCAATTAACTGTTTGGCACAGGTCATTAAGTTCTGAGGTATGCTGTTGCATATGTCTAGAATACACCAAACCATGGAGTCTACACCACTCTCCTGGCAATCAGTTGCCACAGAAAAGACTGAGGAGCTGCAACATTCCATAACTGCCAGTCTATAATGTCAACAGAACCAGTGTCTTACAGTGAGTCAAGAAATGTTTATTGGCTAGGTGCAGTGGCTCACGCCTGTAATCCCAGCACTTTGAGAGACCAAGGCGGACAGATCCTTTGAGGTCAGGAGTTCGAGACCAGACTGACCAAAATGGTGAAACCCCATCTCTACTAAAAATCCAAAAAAAAAAAAAAAAAAAAAAAAAGCTGGGTGTGGTTGCGCACACTTGTAATTCCACCTACTCACGAGGCTGAGGCAGGAGAATTGCTTGAACTTGGGAGGCGGAGATTGAACTTGGGAGGCGGAGATTGCAGTAAGCCAAGATCACGCCATTACACTCCAGCCTGGGTGACAGAGTGAGACTCCATCTCGGAAAAAATAATAAAAATAAAAATCAAAGTAAAATGTTTATTAAATATCTACTGTGTGCTAGAGGAAAAAAATGAGCAAAAACAGAGAAGAAAGAGCGAGCATGGCAAGTACAGGGAATTATAAGCCGTTCAGGATTCATGGTGAGCTAGGAGCAAACAGTGGGTATCCAGAAATGCAGCTAAAAGGGTTTGTCCTCAAGGACCTTAGATGTCAGGATGCTTAACTTTATCCTGTACATTATGGGGAGCCAACAAGCATCATCAGCAAGGGCACAGTCTGATTTCCATTCTTTTAATCTCTTTCTGGCTACAGTGTATAGGATGAACATGTAGGAAAATAGATCAGTTAAGAGCTCACTGTAAAACTCTGTATGAGCCATGAAAGTCTGAACAACAAAAATGATACCAAAAGGTAAAATCAACAATCGTGGTAGTTGAATGTGGAAAAGGCAGTGAGAGCAGTCTATGATTTTCTTTAACAAAAATTTATATGATGCATATTGTGCCAAGGACTCTTGTAAGTGCTTTATTAATGAAGCTCATTTAACACCCATAAAAGTCTTATAAAGTAAGCTCTACTGGAAACCCAATTTTACAAATGAAAAAATCAGGCCATCAACCAGCTGATTAAGTTGTTCATAGTCACACCAATTGCCTGTGATTGAAACAAGATTTTAGCAAGAAATGGGGTATGAGAATTTATACTTCTTTTAAAATTGTTTTTGGAGACAGGATCTCTCTCTATTGCCCAGGCTAGAGTGCAGTGGCACAGTCATAGCTTACTGAAGCCTCGACCTCCTGTGCTCAAGTGATCCTCCCACCTCAGCCTACCGAGTAGCTAAGATTACAGGCATGCACCACAACACTTGGATAATTTTTTGTTTTTGTAGAGATGGGATTCTGCTATGTTGCCCAAACTGGTCTCAAACTCCTGGGTTCAAGTAATCCTCCCACCTCTGACTCTCAAATGCTGGGATTACAGGCATAAGCCACCTCACCCAGTCCAAAGTTCACATTTCTAACCAATGAACGGTGCTGCCTACCTAGAAGACCAAGGAAGGCTGCCAGATTTTTGCCTTGCGGAACTAAGGAGATAGTGATGCCATTAAGAGAGCTATGTTTGGATAGGAAGGTGAAAATGCTTTGGGCTTGTTGTATTTCCAGTGCTCGTGAGGTATTTAAGTGGAAATGTCTACCAAAGTTATCTGTATTAGAATCTGAAGCTTTAGAGAAACAACTGAGCTGGAGATGTAGGTTGGATCTGTCAGCATATAGGTTAAAATCAAGACAAGAATGACTTGAGATTACTTAAGAAGAACATGTTGAAAAGGTTAATAGAGAGAATGCTGGAAAACATCCACATTTAAAATGCAAGCAAAGGAAGAAGAAAGCATTAAGATAAACCAAAAGAAATTGTCAGGGTGGGAAAGTAATTTTAAAAAATAAAGTTATGGAAGAGAGATAATAAAGAATATCAAAAAGAGAGATGCTACAAAATAAAGACTAAAACACCAATAGATTTAACATTAAGAAAGTCCCTAATGTCCTTGGAAATAAAGGCCAGATTTTAAAGTGTGGAGGAGGAGAAAGGGAAGCTGTGAAAAACAGAGAGAAAATTGAAGGCAGGCCTTGGGTTAGAGATGAAAATATGAATAAAATGCCAGTTTTTAATGAAAATGGAATAGTCCCATGGAATTAACACCAACGAGTCTTTTATACAAAGTCAGATGTGCAAGGGTTTGAAAGCAGAATTAAAGCACTGCAAAAGTGCTACCCTCACTGCTTTCTCTGTGACCCTTGGAGCATGAAATTCAGGGAGGGGAGGATGAGAGAAAGAATCAAGGGAAAGGAAGGACAGAGAGTTGTACGGAGATAAGAATGCAGGTTAGTACATTTTGTTTGTTTGTTTGTTTTGTTTTGGTGAGTATTGAAGGCTATAATGCAAAAGAGTGATTTGCTCAAGAAGTGATTTTAGAAAGATTTACATGGCACTGGTACAAATGTTCAATGGAGTAAAAGGAAACAAAAGAAAGAATCTGAGACTTTTTTATAATGACCTAAATCAGTGCTTCTGAAAGTATAGTCTGTGGATTTGTAGGGTCTCTAAGACTCTTTCCATGGATCAACGTGGTTAAAACAATTTTAATAATAATTCTATAAAGTTAAATGGCTTTTTCACTATATCGCATTTTTGCATGAATGGTGCATAAGCAATCATGAGTTCAACTGCTCACACCTTAGCAGGAATCGAGACAGTAACCCCATGCTGTACTAAGAGTCACTGTGCTCTTCACAGACCTGCACTCACAGAAGAAAAACATGAAATAAATTCTACTTTTAAAACTATAATTAATGGATCAGTAAAATGTATTATTGGTATTAAATCTTGGCCCTTGAGTACATCTCTTTAAATCTATGTATGATGACATGGGAAGGACACATGAAGCTTCTGCCACAAACTGAAGTAGGATGTTTGTCCCAAAGAAAAGCACATGCGTGACTGTTTGAGCTGTGAACTGAACTAACCACTTTTTCCGTGGATCACTATTTTTATTTAAAGAATGACTGAAAAATAAACTACCTTTATTCGAAATTCTGTGTTTGGCAGATATCTTCCTGAAAATGAAAGAACTGAATGTATCAACTCAAGGAAAACTAAAAGTATCTATTACCAATGATTAAGTTCAGGCTTTCAAGCAAAGTTGGAATTTGGAAAATTGTCCCCCACTGGGAGCTTAACAGCATCTCAATATTGGAAGAAATTTCCTACAAGACCAGTTGTAATATGAACAAATGTAATTTGTTGCTATTTTCTAATGACATGTTTCACCATTTGGAAAGTGACATAATGCAGTGAACTAGTATTTTCTAAATGATCAATGCATACTATTACAAAACTACACATGAATAGCAGATTCGTTCAAAGTAGAAGACAGATCAATAGATTTAAATGTGTCAAAGTACAAAAAATTCATTAATGTGGTTTTAATCTCCACATACCAACTAACCTTTAAAAAACTAGCACTTCTTAAGTTTGGGTTTAGTATTAAAGAAAAATATCCACTATTATTTGTAAAGGCTGTTAAAATAATCTTCCTTTTTCCAAACGCATATATGTAATTGTAAATCCATATTTTTGTTCATGTACATCAGCTAAACAATGTATTGCAACTGATTGAATGCAGATGCAGATATGAGAATCCAACTGTCTTCTTCTAAATCAGACATTTAAAAGAATTGTATAATGTAAAACAATGCCATTCTTCTCACTAAATATTTTCTTGCTTGGGAAAAATATAGCGTTTCTTTTTCCTAGAAAAATATTTATGTTTACATGTAATAGGTGTGTTGTTATTTAAAATATAATGATAGGCTGGGCACTGGGCACGTTGGCTCATGCCTGGAGATCGAGACCATCCTGGCTAACATGGTGAAACTGCGTCCCTACTAAAAATACAAAAACAAAATTAGCCAGGCATGGTGGCAGGTGCCTATAGTCCCAGCTACTCAGGAGGCTGAGGCAGGAGAATGGCATGAACTCCGGAGGTGGAGCTTGCAGTGAGCTGAGCACCACTGCACTCCAGCCTGGGTGACAGAGAGAGACTCTGTCTTAAAAATAAATGAATAAATAAAATAAAGTATAATGATAAAGAAATGTTTTTATAGATCTCTCAGTTTTAATTTCTAAAGTGATAGATTGTGATAAAGATAACCTAAATAAGAAAAGCTTTTTGGATCCTCAATAATTTAAAAACTTGTAGAGTCCTGAGACTGAAACATCTGACAACTGTTTATCTAATAGAAAGTGATAAGGGGCTGTACTAGGGTAATGGCAAACCTCTGTAACTGGAAATTGAAGAGCAAGACTTGAACAGAAATGAGGTTCCAGATTTTAGAAAGACATTTAGACTTATGTATCATTTAAACTAGTTGTTTTTGGATGAATTTTCAAAAGAGTTGATTTAGCTGGACCCTAGATACTACCTTCAGGCCCTTAAAAGAATCAGATCCTTTAAGGATGATTCTGTATTATTAAATATAGTGTATTATTTATGATAATTCTTCTTTCTAACTTCTAGGCCACATACAACAGGATATAAAAAGCCAAAAGACAAAGGATAAATTCTTTCATATGTGTGTAATCCTATAAACCCTCTTTGAAGCTGATTCTCATATTTTTGCTTTATAGAAAAGGAAACCAAATATCAGGAAGCGTAAGTAATTTAGTAAGTCACAAGGAAGTAAATAGTTGAGCCTGGATTGTGAACTGCTTTTTTTTTTTTTTTTTAATCAAAAGTCCACGGCTGTCATCCACTTTATTCTAGATGCTTTTGTTTTAGGTTTATTGGGTAGAAGTTGGTGTGAAGAGTTTTTTGCTTTCATTTACTTGTTTATTTTTTACCATGCAAATAAAGAGTGCCTATTCCATTTTACTTGATATGTATGCAACAATCCAGTGATCAAGGATAATATTGTATCACAATGCATTTGCATTCTCATTAGCTATACACATTTAAATGTTAGATAACACAGAAAAGATCTATAAACAAATACATAAAATGCTCCTCCAATGAAACCTTGGATGTCCCATTTTTCTGAGCTTTAAACCACTGTAATTGTTTCCTGCATAGTATTTATGCCTGTGTTCCTCATTAATAGCCATTAATCATGTGTTCCATTAACAGCCACTCTCAACAGAATCAGGACTAAGCTATTAAGATAAGTGTAGGGTGATGGCAATCCTATGAATAACTAAGCCAATAGATGTTGAAATTCAAAAAAGGGAAGTGACTTTTAGCACTTTCCTGGGATTCATCCATGCTATGAATAAATACGTTGCTTTGAAACAAATAATTTTTGTGAAAAATGTTGCATGATATGGATTTGATAGCAATGTTAAATCTAAATTGATAGATAATAAATTAATCTTCCTTCAAATAGAAAGCCTGGGCTAAGCAAGAAGCATCAACAAAAAGATATTTCTATTGTACAAATTACATATTAAGGCTCAATGAAATAAAAGATTATGTGTTTGGGATCAATACTGTATAAAATAATTATGTTTGTAATAAATTGACTCATTTATTTGCAATCCATCTGCTTTTATGAGAGACTTGAATTTTCACAATAGACTTCAGACCAATTGAGTAGGAAATGAACAATTATGGAGTAAAGGGGGAATATACCAGAGGGAAACTCTGAAATAACAAAAGCTTGAAATTGAGGTGCTTTTATACTACATATTAAGTGGTATTAATTTATTATTTCTGAAACATTTTTTATCTAGGTTCCTCAAGGCCATCAATATATTTGAAAGAAAATTAAATTTGTTCTACAGTTCCCTGAATTGTGTATTAAATAGGTGGAAGATACCAAGATATAAATGTTAATACAACTTAAGGAAGGACATGCAATGATAACCAGAAGATTCTATATTCAAAATAGAAGGATAATAACTATCCTCAGTGAAAGATGATAAAGACCAATAGAAAAGGAGAAAATCAATCTCAGCTGAGAATATGAAGCACAAAGTTCAAGTCCTTCTCTAGAGAGCAATTGCATTTTTCTATAAAACAGAAAAAAACACAACTGTTTCTAGAAAAGGGCAATGGGAATGGGGTTGCTCTTCACCTATAATTCTACAAGAAAAGGCATATGGCTAGTCCATAAGTATATACATTTAAGTCCTGGTTCGTTAACAGACTATATTGAGTCAAAAAGGACAAAATGTCTTCATTAAGGTTTTCCCATAAAGACGTTTTATTTTCAAACTGTATCATTAAAAAATCACCCAGATTATTTTATTAAATAGATAACGGCACAAAATATATGCTAATCATTTTTTCAATTGAATTCAAATATGCACATGCATATTCATATATATTTAATACAGAAAGAAACACAGAGAGTGAGGGAGGGAGTTCACTATGTATTAAGTACTGTGTTAGTGAGCAGGCCTCCCTTAGGAACCTTATTACAGAGTACACAGCTAGGTGAGTGAATAAAGTATATTAAAAAATGCATACAAAAGATGACAGAATTACCATTCCAAAAGATCTTGGTGGGTAAGAATCATGAACTGGATCTAACAAGATGTAACTTAAAAGTAAAAAACTGTAGTGTTGCACTGAGCTCCCTCCAAAGCAACTATATATTTACAGGAGATGAAACACATGATTCACCAGGCATGAGAAGAAAGCTTCTGTAATCAAAAACAATTGTATCCATCTTTTTAAACTCCAGCTCCTATCACAGCATCTGGTCCAAAGCAGATCTTTAGTATTTGTGGAACTGACTTGGATTGTGTTTTGGGAATTTTGTCATTGGTAAACCTAAGGAGAGTCAAGAGAACAATGTGACCAAAAAATAAAAATTAAAAAATTAAAAAAAATTGGGACTTTCATTGTACTGGTAGAAAGATGAAGTTTATAATCTGGCTCAGTTTCTTTTTTGTTTTCTTTTTTGTTGTTGTTTTTTGGTCAGGGCAAACTTAGGTCATTATTTTTAACACTAGAACTGTAGTTTAAGAGCAGATAGACAAGCTATAATGAGAATAGACAAACAGCAAGGCCACCGAAAGAACTCAGAACTACATCTTATAAGAAACAACTGAATGATGCCAATGTTTAACTTGCAAAAGAGACTACTCAGTTGATTTCAAATATATGACATATAATGGTAATGAACTATCACTTATTAAGCAATTACTATTGCAATGTATACTCATTTAATCCTGCTGACATGTGAGGTGAATATTACTAGCCCACCCCCCCCCTTTTTAACTAATGAGAAGACTGTAATCTGTAAGGTAAAATAACATGTCCAAACTCATAGAGCTACATAGTTATAAAGCTGATTTATAAAATGATTTGACTCCAAGATCAGGAATTATTACCCTGTGTCTTGTCTTCCACATGAGCTAACCACAAAGGAACTGAGTACATGCAGACAGATTTCAGCTCAGTATAAGAGAATTGTTACATTAGTTCATGGAAGAATATGTTTTTAAAGTATTTTTGTTAGTCTCTAGGAAATCTCTCTAACATTTTATTGTGTAAATTATACCCTTTAATGTAAGAGGATAAAAATAATACTGAACATTGGCAAATAGCCTATGATTAATAGAGTTTACCTATGAGTTATCTGCTTCTAAGATAAATACCTAAAAATAATATTGGAATTAAATGTCCCTTTCAAGATCTACCCTCCCTGCTCCCTGAGAGTGCAGTTAATTTTTCAAGACCAACTGGGGGCATGTATTTTTAATGTTTATGGTTAAGAGATATATACATGCACAAAAATATACATGCACAGAAATGAGAATCACTTCAGAATTGGTGTTAACTTTAGAAAAAAAAAGGCCAAGAACTTACTCTTTGTAACTACAAATTTATTTCTAAAATAGAAGCACTGGTGGATTTAGAAGTAAGGTATAAAATTCAAAAACGTATCCATGTTTCTCAAGGACCTTGTTGTAGGCCACTCTAATTCCATACGTTATGTGACTTTTCCTAGAATTTTTACACTAGAAAACAGGCAATCAAATTTTGTTTGGTTTTAACAACCTTCTTCTCAGAAGCATATGTCTATCGAGGAAGTCTTCAGATAACAAGGACAAATCATTCCTAATAGGTCTATGAGATTTAAGATGTGAAAGATCAACATTATCTTTAGTTGACTTTACTGGATGCCACAACCTTCTGATTTCTGTAATCACTTCTTATGCTTCTTCCTCACTGAGACAAAATCAGAGGTAAACAGAGATTCACCCTAAGAGAAATTGGGGAAAATGAGGAACAGGTTTTCTGCACAAAAGTTTGTTTCTCATTTCTTTTTCAGAAAATAGAGGATCGCTGTTGTTCCCAACAGGTTTGTAGGGAAGAAAATTGGAGAAACATTATTACATTTTCTTAGATGTTGGCAACTGAGGCAACAAGGACTGCAAAACAAGATTGTGTGTCCCCTATTCCCAAATAATCAAAATTGGCAGTAGGGATGGAGGAATATTGGGGTTTTAGGGTTGTTAGGGTTTCGTCAAGCCAATGTATTCCCTGCCGGATTTTAAGGAGAAAAAGGCGCTGGAAAATGGAGTGATGTTAGCCCCCTTTCTTATTTTTCACTGCTGCCAAAAACTAACTCTATCTCTCTCCCCAACCCTTTCCTCCATCTCCCTCCCTTAGATGTGTTTGCACAGAAGAGTGCCCAGTGAAGAGACCGACTCCTTGGATCGCTTTGCGCAAAATCCACCGCTTTTCTCTCCTCCCTCCCTTCCAGCCTCCGAATCCCGCATGGCCCTCCCTCCCCTCCCGCAGCCGTGCGTGGCTGGGGATGAGCCTCTGTGAACTACTAAGGTGGGAGGGGGCTACAGGCAGAGGAGAATGTCAGATGCTCAGCTCGGTCCCCTCCGCCTGACGCTCCTCTCTGTGTCAGCCAGAACTGGTTTCTGTAAGAAAGAGCAGGAGCTGTGGCAGCGGCGAAAGGAAGCGACTGAGGCACTTGGAACCGAAAAGTCCCGGTGCTCCTGGCTACCTCGCACCGCGGTGCCCGCCCGGCCGTCAGTACCATGGACAGCAGCGCTGCCCCCACGAACGCCAGCAACTGCACTGATGCCTTGGCGGACTCAAGTTGCTCCCCAGCACCCAGCCCCGGTTCCTGGGTCAACTTGTCCCACTTAGATGGCAACCTGTCCGACCCATGCGGTCCAAACCGCACCGACCTGGGCGGGAGAGACAGCCTGTGCCCTCCGACCGGCAGTCCCTCCATGATCACGGCCATCACCATCATGGCCCTCTACTCCATCGTGTGCGTGGTGGGGCTCTTCGGAAACTTCCTGGTCATGTATGTGATTGTCAGGTAAGGAAAGCGCCAGGGCTCCGAGCGGAGGGTTCAGCGGCTCAAGGGAGTCCAAAGAGACACCTAACTCCCAAGGCTCAATGTTGGGCGGGAGGATGAAAGAGGGGAGGTAAACTGGGGGAATTCTGGAGGCGACCACGGACAGTGATTGCTATTTCTGTGAGAAAATCTACTTTTCTATTTTTTCAATTGATAAGGAAGTAATCCAAAATTTCAGGAGCAGAGAAGTTGCTTTGGTTAAAGCTACAAAGGTCTAGGGGTGTGGGGGAAGTTATAGGGTAGACTTAGAGCTCTTCCTTATACTGAGCAAAGAGGGCTCTTGGCAGAGTCCTACACTCAGTTCCTCTGCAGGAGCTATGGAAAGAGTAAGTTGTGAATAATGGGAGAGAAATTCTAGTTAGCCTTCCCAAATTTGGTTGGGGCTGTGGTGTGTGTGGTGGGGAGGAGGGGAGAAGTCTTCTCAGTTGTTTTGAGATGGACCTTGGCAACTTTCCTACTCCTGCTGGTTTAGTACTTCCCTGTGCTACAACCCCACCCTTTCTTCTCCCCTACCACAGCAGCCCTTACCCATCTCTTCCTTTCATCCTGAGGCAACACTAGGTAGAGGAAGTTTTCCTAGCGTCTCTCCATGGTGGTTTTCCTCCTGTTATAACAAACATGACAGCTGTGTTGCCTAGACTAGTTTGCCATTGGTAGCTTCAGATCACCTAAGTCACAAACTGCATCTGGAATGGGTAGGTTGGTTCAGGAAAACTGCAGGACATGGCTGTATTTCAATGCCTCCACAAGTTGGAGCTAATTAGGAGTGACCAAAAGCATCATAATTCCACATTAGGAACTGCAGAAACGCTTACACAGGAAGTTTTGATGGGTGCTCTAAACAAAGTGTTTTTATCAAGTAAAATTAATTCAAAAGAGTTGTGGTCCACTTTCTGTTTACCCAGATGTTCCAGGTATATTTGGCAGAGTGTGGAAGCTCTCAATCTTGATTGAGATTGGTATTGATTGTGTTGGTGTTGATGTGTATATTCAAATGTATATTCAAATACTATATGTGAATGTGAAATGCCATATATCTGTTTTTGTTAAAGAATATAAATATTTTAAGACTTTAAAACAGCTCCTAAATTGAGGGTTTTTTCTTTTTTAACCAGGGTATGTGTATGTAGGTAACAAGGCATTTTCATATTTACTTACAATATTTGTTTCACCTATTCAGCAAGTATTGCAGGTTTCAGTAGAGCTCTTAAATCATTTAACAATTGCTCTCTCCAGTATCCTTTCATTATCAAGGTGCTGCAAATTGCTTATAAGCAATTCTTTCTACTTATCTGTCTGATTTCTTTAATTAATGATTTTCAAAGAGTAAAGCTAATTTCCCTGATCTTTTGATGAGGAGTAAGATAAGTATCGTCTGTAAGAAAAGAGCACCATCTATTGAGAGGAAGGCTAACAACAGAAGGAAAAATGTAAGAAGATCAATGGAAGAATTTATTTTTAAAAACATTTACTTTAATTCAATACAATGATTCGCATTAAAGATTAAAAACCAAGTTTCATTCTGCAGTTATGACAATAAAAGTTATAATTAAAGGCCTACTTTGTGAAGAGAAAATATGTTTCTCATTTTTTCTAAAAGAAATTCATAAAATCATACACTAATCAAGCTAGAAGGGACTCTAGAGATTATCTATGCTAAGTAAATAAACTGAGGCACAGAAAATGTAAATGATTTTCTCCAAAAACAGATATTTCATTAATTCAGTGCCACTGAATCTCTCCTACCTAACATAATTTTATGTTTATTGTGCTGGCAAATCATGATTTGAGTTAATTTGACTATTAGGTTGACAGAGTGGGTTGATACAGCAATAATAACTTGGGAATAACAAATTATCCCCAAATTCTGTATGAAATCCTGAAGGAAAAAAAAGCATGAAACAAAAATTACCAAAGCATCTAGGAATCCTGCCATCTGAAACATAATATTTTATTCCTTTTTATTGCTTCTTGGTATTTTCCTTCCTCATTTTTCTACACTTTAGTTTATGTTTTGCAATACAGAGAGGGCCAATAGAGTGGCAACTGGCTGTGAAATAAGCAGATTGGTCTTATTATTCCAGTGTAGATGTTGTTGGTTGGGTGAGTTGGTTTTAAATGCATTACCTCTGGCCTCTTGTTGACTTGGAGAAACATGGTGACAGTGCATCTTACTGAGAACATGATATTATGCTTTATTCTTGGTACTGAAAGTTCTTACAAAATGCAGTACTATTTGAAAGGTCATCCCAAACACCCACCTGTGGCAGGGTGGGTTTTAATTGCAGGGTTAGGTAACCCTCTTGGAATGTGACTGTGAAACAGAAAAATGGGCAAGTTAGTGACAGATGAAGTGACAGGGAAGGCATCTGGGGATTGAACCAAGTATGTCTATTTAGCTGAGAATATTTAACTGACTGTCTCCAGGCTGCAGTGTTTAAACTACAAAATGATCAGTTCAGGGATGTATTGTCCTTGCTAATAGGCTGGATATAATGTTGCATCTATTAAGCATTGAGGAGAAGTGCTCACTTCCTTCTCTATTTCAAATTCAACAAATACTATTGAATGATCAAGTAGCTGCAGTTTTCTGATTATATTAAGGTAATATTTATTAAGATGTTTTAGTCCATTGAGTGAATCATGAGGCTCAGATGACTATGGCAACAACAACAACAAAAATAACTGCTAACGCGGATGCTGTGATTAACTCTTTTGGCTCTGTTTGTACCACCATCATCATCATCCCTTCATCAACAACATTATTAAGTAGTATAACTTAAATGAGATTCTTAAATAGGGCTGCTCTAAGGAATACAAGGGAGGAAAGAAGAAACTGTAATATGTTCTAAAGGTTTAAAATCCAAATGTTAAGTCATAAAAATGTTATCAGTAACCATCACCTGAAAGCTTTTTTTGGTTTTAAAGAAAACTAATGCTTGCAGAATAACTTTATGAAAATTACCACAAAGATTTTAGAAAATGTGATGAAAATATTACAAAAAGTAGCAACCACTTAAAATGGGATGATAGTATTTCATTGTCAAGAACTGTAAAGAAAAAAAATCAAAACGAAGAGTAACAGCAACCAGAGATGTTTCACTTTTTAAAAATATTTAATAACTGAACCAAACTATAGGATTACCCATAACCGTAAAAACTAATATAATCCCAGATGTGTTTATGTTGGCAGATTCTTTGTCCAAGGTTTGTTCATGGAGCTATGAACATGGTATGTACAGACACTGTTGAAAAGTGGAGGGCTAGAAACTTTGAGATCTCAGTGGGCTGTGTAAACCATCCTTACAGTAAATTTCCAATGAAGAGTGCCAAGTAATAGTACCCTCATTTGTAAGACTATTTCTTAATATGGTTAGATAAATTCTCAATATAACTAATTATCAGAGAAGAGCATTTAAATACGTGCAAGATGTTATTGTCATTTCTCCTTCCTAAGAAGTATTTCTAATTTTGGAAAAGTCCTGTGAGCTTATACTTGTTCTATATACTAAATATTTGATTCAGGTTTAAATTTAAAGATGATCAGTTATACTTGATTGGAACAGAAGTATAAGCTTTTAAACTTAATCCCAGATTTAGGTAGGTAGAAATCAGTGAACAATAATGTTTTATCTAATATAAGGATATATATATATATATATGTATGTGTGTATATATATAAATTCATACATACATACATATATATTTGAATCAATTTGAATGCATATGTCACTAAATATGATCATTAGTAATTTTCATAAAATAAAAAGATAATAGTTCATTTAGAAAGCTCAAATATTAATAAAATTCACTTTTTTAAAACCCACAAAATACCTTAGTTAGAGGATGGATTTTAAGTGGAAAACACTAAGTAAAATTCAGTTCTCAATTTAATGGCTTACATTAAAAAATACTAACTTAATTGCATGCCTTTCACTTAGTAAGGGGGAGCTCCTGGTACCTATTACAATTTGAACTTTAAGTGCTATTTTCCCTATAAATACTAATTCAGAGGAGAACAACTCTTCTTCTGTGTCTCCTAAACATACTAAATTGCTTTTACTTTCCTTAGTTGTAAGCTGTGTCTTTGTCATTTGCATGGTATTACCAATGAGTTTCCTACATTCTTCTCTCTCTTTTCTTTCTTGAAAGGATGACCTATCTGATATTTCTTGAAACATCTCCAAAGATAAAAAAATATATAGAATTACAGAACAATTCTTCCCTTAAAGGATGGATGGATGGATGGATGGATGGATGGATAGATAGATAGATAGATAGATAGATAGATAGATAGATAGACAGATAGATTTAAACAGTTGAAGTCTCTTCTGTGCTCGCATTACCCTCCTTTCACTGAGACTTTCACTGAGACTACCATAAATTTAGTGGTGAGTATTCACATGCATGTTGTTAAACATTTACTACATATAGAAACACATATATATAGTAAATATATGGAAACACAAATACATAGTAAATGTTTTTGTATGTTCTCGTAACTTTTTATAACTGGTATCATATCATATGTTTAAGCTTAAACACATAATTTCCCAATTACCCCAAGCTGTTATATTTCCAGTAGGCCAGTGCTAGAAAATAGATGTCAAATAAAACCAACAAACATAAAAGAAAACAAACAAACATTGTGGCCATTAACTCTTCTGAGTACTTTTAACTGATCTTATTTTTAAAACATGTGTTAAAAATTATTCGTAAAAATTTATTTGCAAGCATTTTTCTAAGCTAATTGTTTTAATTAATATTTAGGTATAAAAAACTCAGCTACTGCTGCAAAAAAAAAATACCGGTTAATAAATTTAAATAAAGCACAATTTCTCTACTGCTAAGAAGAAAATAAAAGTAATTAATTGGTGTCTGTATGCATTCGAATAATAAATGCTGGCAATATTTATTTTGAGATTTTGAACATCTAATAGGATCCCTTACATATAAAAATTGAAATATTATTTCTCCTAGGATTCTGTTTAAGGCAGTAGTTGAAACAGATATTTTAAGCTCAGCACAAGAAAAAATAAGCTCATTTTGATAAAATAACATACAACCATATGAGATTTTAAAATGTACTCGTGGTGGTCAGGCACTGTGGCTCTTATAAATGCCAGTGCTTTGAGAGGTGGAGGCAGGTGGATCACCTGAGGTCAGGAGTTTGAGACCAGCCTGGGCAACATGGTGAAATGCTGTGTCTACTAAAAACACAAAAATTAGCCGGACCTGAAGGCACATGCCTGTAATCCCAACTACTATGGAGGCTGAGGCACAAGAATTGCTTGCACCCGGAGGCAGAGGCTGCGGTGAGCTGAGATCACACCACTGCACTCCAGCCTGGGCGACACAGTGGGACTCTGACTCAAACAAAAAAATGAAAATAAAAAAAAAGTACTAGGGGTAAATACCAAGACTAAATGGTGCATGTCATTTTAAAATACAAGAATTTCATGTCTTTAATCCTAAGTTTAATGTTTATCTAACTGAAATAATTGTCTGTGACAGCAGTCTCCAAACTTGTTTTTAGACGTAGACACTCATTTCAAGAACTTGGGACCCAATATATAAAACAGATCACAGAACAACTGTCTAGATGTAACCACATGTTGGGGCCAAGAGCGCTGCTCACCTTGCATCCCCTTACTGCCCACCAGTGCTGTCCCCAAGGGACCACCACAGAATTTCTAGCGCTCCACCAGGCAAAATTTGAAAACAATGGCTTTCGCGTTGTTTCATATCCTTCTCGTGCCCATGTCATGTCCTTCACCTTGCCTTCCACCTCAGTCGCTGATATGACAGTCAGTTTTGCCCAAACATAAGTGAGTAACACTTCATCTTGGCTGCATCAAAATCCCTTACTTTCTGCCCTAGGGCTTTTCTATTGGAGTAATTAGCCTCCATAGGAATCAGCCTGGCACTCACAAAGGCACTATTTGGAAGTTCAGGGAGGTTCTCTTGACCAGGAAATGGAAGCCTGTGGACAAATACTGCCCTTGCTCCCTTCTCTCCTCAGTTGTACAATTCTGAGGTGCCAACTACAAAGCATGTCAGAAGGCCCTGCCCACGTTGTGACCGTCTCAAGAACATGCCTTGTTTTCCTCTTCCCTGGTTTACTCTTCAGGTTTCCCACTCCTTGCCAAGCAACCCCTTTTCAAATGGTTCACCTTCACACAAGGTCGTATCTCACACTCTGCTGAATATCCTTCCTGTTCTTTTATAATTGGTGACTATATGTTAGCACAGGAAAATCTGGTTAATAAATAGAGCCCTTAGAGACCTATCAATAAAAGTTTTTTCTTAACCATCAAAAACTCATAAGAAAAATTCTAATAGGCAGCCCCAGTCAGAACTACCAAGAGAGTTCAGAAGCTAAGCTTTTCCTTCCATTTTTGTTCCTGCCTTGGGATTTAGGAAAGGCTTTTTCGGGTAAGTCTGGCTGACTGGAGAGAGAGTGGGCACCAGTCATGTCCAGTGCTCCGTTTACTTCTTCTTGAGCTCAGGGTGATAGAAGTAGAATCATCTGTGCCATGTAAAGGAAATAAAGCCTCCTGTGCCTTCTGGCGAACTATCTGAGGGTATAAAGAAACAAACAAACAAAAAAAAACCTACCACTCCCTTTTCCATTAATTTTATGTTATATAGTAACATTAAGAGTATCTTGTGATTAATTGAGCTCAAGAAAATTTCAGTCTTCAAAAGTGAGCTGAAGCATCAAATGCAAGAAACGTCATATACAAGAAGCGTCATATACTGAGCTTGCCAAGCAACTCCTTTCTTTATCCATCCTTTCTTGCCTCAGGTAACTTTTTTTCTTTCCCATCAATTTCTCAGATATAAATTTAGAAAGGAAGAACAGCAAGGAAGAAACCTTGCTCTGGCTCAGGACCCCACGTGTCAGTTGTGGCTTGACTTCAAAGCACTGTGTGCCCCACTCTCCGTATCTGTAAAAATGTGCGAATCGGACTAAAAAAATCTTAAACCCTTTCTGGTACTAAAATGTCCTATGGCAACTTCAGTCACTATTAAGCGCATGTTTTTCCCAGCGATACCAATCTCGAGGAAAAAAGTAATAATACACAAAACTGAAACATTGTGGTTGCCATTCCGAATGCCATAGCCCTTTGAATTCTATATAAGCTTGAATAGGTTCTGTCAAAGGGAGAAAGAGCGAGTGCGCACTGAACTGCCAGGTGTGTTTATGATTAGGACAATAAGTGAAACAGAAAGTTACAGTCAAGCCTTTATTCACATGCTTCGAGAGTACAGGCAAGTGATTAAATGGGAAAAGGTGCAACCCCACAATGTTTCATCCCCCCCACCCCCACCCCAGAGAAGCCACCAGGTGAGCATAACATGTTTGAGTAGAAATGCAGGAAGGAGAGGGGAAAGTCATCTTCTTACTGCACAGGGAGCCCCAAGCAAAAGGTCCTGCTGTTTTGTGCACCCAAGGGCCTGGGTGAGAGATGGGGAAAGACAAGGAATGAAAAACAGTGAGTCAGAGTATGTGCTGCCTCCTTAAGGGTTAGGAATGCGTAACGCCTAAGAGCGTGATTGGCAAAGGTGGGGCGTGGGCAAAATTCTTTCTCACACTCTCTCTCTCTCTCTCATTCTCTATATAGGAGATTGTTTTAATATCTGCCTTCAGATATTAGTCATATCCTGGATGTTGTATTCCAAGTCTGATGCAGAGGTTCCACCAAATCTAATCAAGTGAACTTTCGTAAATCAATGGATAAAGCTTTCCCATAAGATGAACTGTGTGATGGGTTTAAACGAGAGAGAGATCATTCCGTTCTGGATATAAGTTTCTGTCCAACCAAAATGTTGTTAAGTACAATTTTTGTTTGGTTGGTTTTTGCTTGTTTTAAATAATATGTTAGCTTATGCACTGTATATAAGCAGGTGTCTTTGTGTATTCAGGCTGCTATAACAAAGCACCATAGCCTGGGTGGCTTACAAACTACAGAAATTTACTCTTACAGTGCTGGAGGCTTGAGAAGTTCATGATGAAAGCACAAGCAGATTCTGCATTTGCTGAGGGCCCTGTTGCATAGACAGCTATCTTCTCCCCATGTCTTCACAAGGCAAAGAGGCAAGGGAGCTCTCCAGGACCTCTTTCATAAGGGCATTAATGGCATTCCTAATGGCTTTGCTCTCATGACTTAATCACCTCCCAAAGGCCCCACCTCCAAATACTATCACACTGGGGAATAGGTTTCAACATATGAATTTGAGGGGAACACATTCAGTTTGAGTAGGTGTCCTAAGTGATTCAAATATTAACTACTCATATTCACTAAAAACCATTAGTGTGATTTAAATTAAGTTTAAGTAAATTAGGCCAACCTGATCCCTTCACTATCTTCCAATATGCTTCATATTTATCTCTTCTATACTGTTTTCTTTATTTTTCTTTCTCTCTGTTTACCCGTAACATATCTCTCATTCTTTTCCTATCAAAATGTTTCTCGTTCTTCAAGTATCAGCTTAAATCCATCCTTTCTTACAGCCTCTCCAAAGTACTCCTACAACAAATTTCCCTGCAATATAACCCAAAATACATGCAACCATTGTTTAAAAAAAATTATGCATTTTCTTATGGCCTTATAAAATGTCACTTGATAAAATTTAAAGACTTGAACTACATCTATCTCTCTGTGTTTAGGTAAGAAATCCAGCATTCAAAGTCGACCAACACAACTATATATCTTCAAAATACTGTACAATTCTAAGCTTTTAGCAATTCAGATGTACCTCAAATTAAGTACAAAATCTAATTTAAATAATTTTCTCAATTCACTTTTTTTTTTTTATTATTATACTTTGAGTTCTAGGGTACATGTGCATAACGTGCAGGTTTGTTACATATGTATACTTGTGCCATGTTGGTGTGCTGTACCCATCAACTAGTCAGCACCCATCAACTCGTCACATGCATATTTAGCTTTTATCACTTGAGTCATGAAAAGTGATCTGTACCATAGATACATATTAGCAAATCATAAATTCATATACAAACACATACATGTCCATATATGCATATATTCCTGAGTTTGCAAACTTTAAAAAGGGAATATATGGTTACTCTTATAATAAAAATGCAGAAAGTAAAATTTGAAGAAGTAAAAAAAATAAAAAGTTAATATAGTCAATCCTCATTATTCATGATAGTTATGTTCCATAAAGTCATTATGACTACAGAATTTGTGAATACTGAAGCTTTGCTTCTAGGGTATATATAGGGCTAGGTTCCTGTGAGCCTCTGATTACAAAATTTTCATCAGCTAATGCATACATAACCTTGTTTTATGTGTGTTTCTGTCTAAAGACGCTTTATTTGACACATAGCTGATTCACTAACGTTGAATTCATGGTCAACAGCACTATAAATCATGCCTGAACAAAACTTCTCTAACACAAGTACTTTCCTCATAAGCTACACCACAGTCTTCTTGGCTTAGGGACACTAAGTAGAACTTCTACACTATGTTTGAGACCATTTTAAACAGTGAAGCCGCCACCATCACCAACAACAAAAAAACACAGAAATGTGAAAAATGTGGCATTAAATAGATTATGAAAAGGACACTTGTTTGTAGTATAAGCTGAAATAAGACAGCAGAGCATTGCCTTGTTTGGCCTTACCTGGGAACTTCCACAGAGAGCAACTCAAATTTTTTGCTGCTCTACACATGTCCACATAGGTCCTCAAATGACTGCAAAAGTCAAGTATTATTTTGAGGGTAACTATTAATAGATTTTAGCAAACAGGCCAATTTTCAAATCCTCAAATAATGAGAATCAAATGTATATAAATGGTTCCTCAAGGAGATATTTTTAAAACATTAGTAAAGAAGAAAATCAGGAAGCTATGTTCTATATTAAACATGGTAACAAATTCATGACATGATGACAAGTTTTATGTTTTATTATAATCAGGTAGAATCATTTGAAAACAAAATGGATTCCCGTATAACTCACTCATCAGTCACCAGATACCTAACCACATCACACGAATTAAAAATATATATAGCACATTGATTGATTTGCATATTTTGAACCATCCTTGCATCCCAGGAATAAATCCCACTTGGTTACGAGGAGTGATTTTTCTAATGTATTATTGAATTCTGTTTGCTAGTATTATGTTGAAGATTTTTGCATTACTATTCATCAGAGATATTAGCCTGTATTTTTTATTCTTTGATATGTCTTTGGTTTTGGCATCAGGGTAATACTGGCCTCATAGAATGAGTTTGGAAGTATTCCTTCCTCCTCTACTCCTTAGAATAGTTTGAATAAGAATGGTGTTAGTTCTTCTTCGAATGTTTGGTAGAATTCAGCAGTGTAGCCATCATGTCCTGGGCTTTTCTTTACTGGAAGACTTTTTATTATGGCTTAGATTTCAGTACTTATTGTTGATCTGTTCAGCTTTTGGTTTTCTTCCTGGTTCAATTTTGGTAGGTTGTATGTATATACTCAAAACAAAGGAAATTAGTGTATCAGAGAGATATCTGCACTTGTATGTTTGTTGCAGCAGCATTGTTTACAATAGCTAAGATTTGGAAGCAACCTAAGTGTCCATCAATAGATTAATGGATAAAGAAAATGTGGTACATAAACACAATGGTATACTATTCAGCCATTAAAAATAATGAGATCCACTCATTTGCAACAACATGATGGAACTGGAGATTATGCTGTTAAGTGAAATACACTAGGCACAGAAAGACAAACTTTGCGTGTTCTTACTTATTTGTGTTATCTAAAAATCAAATCAATTGAATTCATAAACTTAGAGAGTAGAAGGATGGTGACCAGAGGCTGGAAAGGGTAGTGGGGGCTGAAAGGGGGTGGGAGGAGGTGAGGATGGCTAATGGGTAAACAAAAAAATTAGAAAGAATAAATAAGACCTACTATCTGAAAGCACAAAAGAGTAACTATAATCAATAATAAGCTAATTGCACATTTTAAAATAACATAAAGAATGTAATTGGATTGTTTGTCACTCAAAGGATAACTGCTTGAGGGAGTGGATACCTCATTCCTCATGAATGTTTATTTCACATTGTCTGCATGTATCAAAACATTCCACGTACCCCGTAAATATATACACCTACTACATAGCCACAAAAGATACAAATAATTTTAAAATTAAATATATATTAGCATATTTTTTGCATATTGAAATAACATTTTCAAAAGTAAATTGATTCCTGTATATTTCTAAAATAGAAATTTAAGTAAAATTGTGATTATGTAATATAAGTATGTAAATGTCAAAATTATCCTTACAATGTAGGATTTCATTTGTCTGAAGTCTTAGGCTTTTATTTTCAGTAAAGCTCTAAAACATGGAAAGGAAACTTTTACTTAATAAGTAATAACCACGCTATAGCTATAAAATCACAACAATTACTTGAGATTTACAATTAGCAAATTTTGGAAAAAAATTTTAAGCCACAAAATCCTTACTCTAATTTTTGATAAACAACTAAAAAGGGCTCTGCCTACAACTGAATGACTCTAGGACTGTGAATTAGCCTGCTCCCTCCAAACCGAGAATGGTGAAAACGCACAAGTAAATTAGACATTCCATCTGGAAAATAAAATCCTATATTATACCAGAGTAGTTTTATTAGCCAAAGTGAAATTTGGGTCTAAATGATTCTGAGGTGAGACTGTCATCTCATTTTACTATATTAAGATGCACATAAGATCCATTCATTGCATGAAGAGTGATGACTTTGCTCAGTCTTTCCTATAAGAGTTACAAAGCATTTATGCAGCCAACAAACATATGAGAAAAAGCTCAACATCACTGATCATTAGAGAAATGAAAATCAAAACTACAATGAGAGACCATCTCACGCCAGTCAGAATGGCGATTATTAAAACGTCAACAAACAATAGATGCTGGTGAGGCTGTGGAGAAAGAGGAGTGCTTTTAGACTGTTGGTGGAAATGCAAATTAGTTCAACCATTGTGGAAGACAATGTGGCAATTCCTCAAGGATCTAGAACCAGAAATATCATTTGACCCAGCAATTCCATTACTGGGTATATACCTGAAGGAATATAAATCATTCTACTATAAAGACTCATGCACACGTATGTTTATTGTAGCACTATTTACAACATCTAAGACATGGAACCAACTCAAATGTCCATCAATGATAGATTGGATAAAGAAAATGTATTACATATACACCATGGAATACTATACAGTCATAAAAAAGAATAAGATCATGTCTTTTGCAGGGACATGGATGAAACTGGAAGCCATCATCCTCAGCAAGCTAACACAGGAACAAAAAACCAAACACTGCCTGTTGTCACTCGTAAGTGGGAGCTGAACAATGAGAACACATGGACACAGGGAGAGGAATAACACACACTGGGGCCTGTCGGGGGCTGGGGGGCAAGGGAACAAGGAGCATTAGGACAAATAGCTAATGCATGAGGGGCTTAAAACCTAGATGACGGATTGATAGGTGAAGCAAACCACCATGGCACATGTATACCTGTGTAAGAAACCTGCACGTTCTGCACATGTATCTTGGAACTTGAAGTAAAATAAAATAAAATAAAATAAAATAAAATAGAAAGTAAATATTTCAGGTTTTTACAATCAGATAATCTCTGTCATAACTACTTAGTTCTGCTATTGTAGCCTGGAGGAAGCCATAGACAACACATAGACAAATGGATATGACTGCATTTCAATAAAACTTGATACGGACACTGACATTTGAATTTCCATATAATTTTCACATGCCTCAAAACATTATTTTTCTTTTGATTTCTTTCAACCATTTAAAAATGTAAAACTGTTCTCAGCTGGAAGACCACAGAAAGAAGTCGTATGCTGGGTTTTGCCCACAAGCTGTCATTTGCCAAACTCTGATACAGAACATCTTAAATAAAATTTTATTCTTGCAGTGGTCATGAAATAGGAACACATCATCTTCTTTAGAAAATTTGATTACGTATTGTTTACTACATGAAGGCAAAACATTTTGTGAAAATAACCTAGTACTTAGTAGGTGTATATATTTATGGTGTATGTATAAACCCACAAAAATTAAAAATTAACAAAAACCCTAGACCAACTCACAGTATTTCTCAACATCAGAAAATAGCAACACAAATATGAAGTTAGCACAAACCACAACAGTTGCCATAGATTGCTATGACAGAGCACATTGCTCTTCCGGAACTGAGGTTGAAGTTGTGCTATAATAATCATCACACAAAATTATCTCTATTTCACCCCAGGTCCCCGTCTCTAACCCTCAACTATTTATTTCGCTCAGACAATCAGCAAGGTTCATTACCACCCTTAGCCAGTGATTAAGGAGTAAGTGCTTAGAAAATAACATTTCTGAAGAATTTCTCTCTATTGGATATGCTTTGTGGTTATCTTAAATAAGTGCAATTTGCTAGGCTCGTCAGAGTATTTTCGTCTTCAATCTTTTGGAAGTTTTCAGGAAAAATGGAAACTGTCATCTGCAAATTCATATTAACTTCTTGGCAAATATAAAATCTGTCCTCCAAGACACCTATGCCTGCACACCTGCTGCCCTGCACCCACTGCATGTGACCAGATAGTGAGTGGCAGCTTCAAACTCTCTTTATGCCATTTCAAATGTAAAAGCTCATTGCTTGGATCTTTTTTCTTTTCCATCTGACTTATATATTGCTCATTTAAAAAAATGTTTTCTACAGCTCTCAAAAGTTGCTTTGGAAAACGCTATTACTTATTCTTTGGAACTCAGACTGTCTAGCTGGGTAAAAAGGAGTACTACGGTAGGCCAAGGTATTCTAAGGATGTTTGTAATCTCTTTGCTTCTTGTCTACAGTTTTGTTCAATAATTTCCTTAAGACTCAATTGAAATCTCCTCCCTGCCTGACTCTACATCTTTAACTTTGTCCCCATTCATCCATATCTAAATGACTGCTCCTTTGATCTGCCATGCTCAGAGGAAACTTTGTCACATGTACAGGAATTCTTTAGATTAGCCAGATGACCATCAGGAAAACGTTTGCAAGAAGAGTTAAGTTAAAGGAGAGTTTAAACTGGGTAAGTTAAAGGAGAGTTTAAACTGGGTGACATAGAGTCCCCTGCAAAATTTTATAATTCCCAGACTCTCATAAGTGAGAATTGGATCTAAATTCTAGCAAGGAACCCAGACAGGATAAAATGAATAATAACTGCTTCTCCTTCCAATTAATTCATGGAACATCAGAGCCATTACATAAATCCCCACAATATGCTGAGACATGTAGAAGAAGAGTACTTTCAGATCATCTAGTCCAGTGACTCTGAATCCTGGTGGTACCTTAGAATTACCTGGAAAGCTTAAAAAAAAAAAAAAGGAAACCCCCCTAAGGTTAATTGAATCAGAATCTCCAGGGGCAGCTCCTGGGCATAAGTAAGTATAAAAGTTCCCCTGGTGACTCTACCATGCAGCCAAGATCAAGAAGGACAGGTCTAGTTCAACCTATCCATTTTATGGATGAGAAAACTGAGTCCTGTTTGTGAAAAATATTTAACGAATCTGTCTATATATTTTACTTCTCTGAACTTTAAGGGGTTATTTATAGAACAAGTAGTAAATTAAATTACCTTTCAGAAAAGTGAAAGCTCAGGATTTTTTGAAAATTTATTTAAACTTGACCAATCATCTCTCTTCAGTGTAGGCGTAGTGGAGTAGATAGAGTAGTAAACATGTAATGAAAGACATGTTTAGATAAATGCTTGAGGGGATACATACCCCATTCTCTGCGATGTGATTACTATGCATTGCATGCCTGTAGCAAAACATCTCATATACTTGATAAATATACACAACTAACACTTACTAGGTACCCACAAAAATCTAAATTAAAAAACTTGAAAAGCAGACATGTTTAGATTTCTGCCCCTTACTAGTGACTACACTAGACACCTAACCTATTTCAATCTCATTAGTTAACCCTTAATAAAGGAAAAATAGCCATATTCAACCTCACATGAGTTTTAGGTCCAAATAGATAAGCTTTTGATAATAAAAATATGGGAAAATATGTGGTAAACTCTAAAGTGTTCTGTAAAGCTTGGCTGGGCGCAGTGGCTCATGCCTGTAATCCCAGCACTTTGGAAGGCTGAGGTGGGCAGATCACTTGAGGTCAGGAGTTCGAGACCCACCTAGCCAACATGGTGAAACCTCGTCTCTACTAAAAATACAAAAAAGAGCCGGGCGACATGGCTTGTGCCTGTAATCCCAGCTACTCAGGAGGCTGAGGCAGGAGAATAGCTTGAATATGAGAGGTGAAGGTTGCAGTAAGCCAAGATGGCGCCACTGCACTCCAGTCTGGGTGACAGAGTGAGACATAGTCTCAAAAATAAATGAATAAATAAATAAATACTAAAGAGTTTTATTTGCTCCTAATTATCTTCCCTCCTACTGGATTCACACCATCAGTTTGCGAGCTATCAACACTCACCCAGGGCTTTTGCCTTTTGCCTTTCCTTAGGTCAGATATATTATCCATTATAATATTTCTGAATACAGTTTATCTTTCTAGACTCCTAAGTTCTGCAGAGGAGAAGCTAGGCTTTGCATGAGTATCACTGTTTCTTGCCATTCTTCTCTTCGTTCCCATCAACTCCTTCTACATGCACTGGGTCATTCCAAAACCATCTTGTCAGGGTCATGATGGTGTGAAGAGAATTCTAAGACAGGTAACGGCAACTCATTTGATTCTCTATTGATAAGTCTTTTTATATTGTCTAATAAAGTCAGTGGGGGGAACATATGCGAACCGGTGATTTTTCTAACAAAATAGCATTTTGTTACTTAAATCTTGATGTGAAAGAATCTCAAGCAGGATCTAAGTCTAAATGCTAATTGCATGTGACAAAACTCCTTTGTCTCCAGCAGCACCGTTCATTTGAATAAGAAGAAATAACTCACAATGACTTTCTCTGAACACTAGCTTTGAGAATTTAGGCATTTCTAATTTCATCCCTGTGAAGAGTCATCCTGACCCCTGTTGTGTCTGATTCTCTAATCACACAGTAAAACTGGACAAATGATGGAGCTCTTTTCCTTTTTTTTTTTTTTTAGACAGAGTCTCACTCTGTTGCCAGGCTGGAGTGCAGTGGTGCGATCTCAGCTCACTGCAACCTCCACCTCCTGGGTTCAAGTGATTCTTCTGCCTCAGCCTCCCGAGTAGCTGGGACTACAGGTGCTTGCCACCACACCCAGCTAATTTTTGTATTTTTAGTAGAGATGGGGTTTCACCATGTTGATCAGGATAGTCTTGATCTCTTGACCTCATGATCCACCCGCCTCAGCCTCCCAAAGTGCTGGAATTACAGGCGTGAGCCACCACGCCCAGCATGATGGAGCTCTTTTCTGCATGAAGGATGCTTTAATGACAGTTCCTTGGGCCTACGTGTCTATTTCTAACGCCTTCATGATGGATTTTTCCAAGACTTGCAATGCAATGTCTGTCAACTTCCTAACTCAGGAAAGTAAACTCTATAAATAAACTAAGCACAGGATGCAGCAGAGAATAATAACCTTGAATCTCATGGTGCCCTTGAGAACTAAGACTCTTCCAAGTACAGAAGCTGTGGGAACAAGGAGATCAATGGAAGGGAAGGCCTCTTTGTTTCCGAGCATTTTTTCACTGAAATGCTGGGTTCAGTGCCAGTGAGAGGTTGAGCTTTTTCTGGGGGAGTATAAAATGTTAATTGAAAAACGTTGCCAGCAGGATAACCTGAACATCAGAGCCTCATTGTGCCTGCCAAGAAGAACAAGAGAAATTATTATCAACATTATAATTTCATTCTTACTCAGCCTCCATCAGCTCTGGAAAGAAACCCACATGGGCTGAATAAAATTAAATATGAGCATGTTCAAGATCCAAGGCCACTGAAATTGGTAGTCCTATTAAAGCAGATAACATTAATTGAAATCCTTCAAATAGTCTTTCCTTCTGATCACAAAAGGAAGCTTTTTCAAGTCCCTTATAAAATGTATAAAACACGTATTTAAGGACTAAAGATATTCCTTAAAATTGTATAGAACTTTACATTTTTCCCTATATTGAACAGTTTGAGTCTTATAAAATTTTTGTGAGTCTAAACAGAGAAGAAATTGAACAGATTCATTTTAAAGAAATAAGCAGACTAATCTTAAAGAAGAAACATGAACTACATTTGTTGAGCACTATGTACAAAGCACTCTCTTAGAAGTTTCAGATATCAGTGAGCAAAATAGACACAGTCCGACTTTTTCCCAAAGCCCAAAGGTACAGTCTAGTGGATAAGAAAATTAAACAATTTTACCAGTTAATATATGCCAAGAATAAGACTATAAAAACTCACCTTATGTTCTTTCCATCACACTACCAGAAAAACACTGTTCTCAAGGTTTATTACAATCAATTACTGTAGCTCATCTTATTCCACCACCAAACCCATCAATGTGATATCCTCTTAATTTAAGTCTTTATTCCATTTCTCAAATTTTGTTAAAAATATTATTTATGTCTCAGAGGCAAGATAGTAGTGAGTGGAAAAGGCCTTGGTTCATCTTCATAAAAGAATGAAAGAAAGTGCTATTGACCATAATTTATAAGTATTTTTCTCAAAGTAGATATTGCAAAAATTTTACAAATAGTAAGGATATCGGCTCAGAAGAGCAGAGTCCTGTATGAGTGGAATTCGTAGGAAGAAAATCTCAGGAATCATTCTTTTCGGACATTTGTTACTCTGTCATTGTATTGGAACGATGACCAGTCTACTTATGAATACCCTATCAAGCAAAGACAGGCAGGAGAAAAATCAAGCTGGAAGTCAAACCTGCAACTTTCACATTTTACAAAGTTTTGTATCAGTTTTGTGGAATTTAAGATGTGACTATCAAAAGAGAAATTGACACTATCTTTTAGAAAAGGGCCACTATTCTGAACAAAGAAGAAATTGCATATAAACAAATACATCACATTTCCACAAAAGACTTTGGTACATTAGTCAATGCCACAAAGCATAACTTAAAACACATAAACCACACCAGTGATCATTTCCACAGGAGTATTATTTTCTCAGCAATTTCGAAACTCAATATAACAGCATATGAATGAAGGAATTAACATGCTTTCTACACACCCTTGCTTTTATACATCTTTTAAAAAATATTTTATATAAAGATACATGTCTTCTACTATATCAAAAAAATTCTAACAGTAGTAAAAAGATGAAAAATGATGTTTGGTATAGCTGTCATGTTTTTATTCACACAGTTGTTTGAAGTTAAGTTGATATTAAAGCAGAATATATTGGGTCAACATTCTAGTTGAAATAGATAAAGTTATAAAATTTAGCAGACCAAAACATTTTTGGAACTATAATTGATCAAAGAAGCCCTTTGAAAACAGTTGTGTTTTCAGAACAATCATAGGTCAGAATGCATCAATTATCTTTAGCACACATGAGAAACATCTAGAAGCAATGTTAGTACAATCAAAACAAAAAGTAACACTTCAGTAAATATGAATGCTTAACCTGGGCCCATATTTAAGGACAAATAAATATGAACATAGTAGAATATTGGTCCCTAGCAATGTGCCTTGGAGAATAAATTAGCACCCATTAAATTTGAAACTCACAGAAAGCATTATCATCATCACCAACTTCATTGTCATCATCACCATCTTCATTGTCATCATCACCATCTTCATTATCATCATCATCACTGACTTTTACTGAAAGTAACTACAGTTCAGATTCCATACTAACAATCCTTTAATACACTACATTAAAAAAATTTCATCTGTACACCAACCATTAAGGAAGGTATTAATATTTTCCAACTAATACAGATGGGAAAAATAGAATTTAGGCAATTTGTGTAGTAAGCCCAAATTTGTCCAACTAGTAAATGATGGAAGTAAGATTTGAACTGAGAGCTACATTACCCTGAAACTTAAGTGCTTAAAAATTGTTTCATTCAATTGCATCAAGGAGAGATTCTCAAACCAGTTATCGAGGGTCCATTTGGATGGCTGACAGGTATATTAAGGTAGCTTTTACATCTTACTTTCCAGAATGTTCCCTAATTGGCAACGTATTTTCCTTATTGATAGGCTCTTCCTCATGGAAATCGGAATGAAGGAAATGAGATGCCTGTCTCCTTGCAAGTCAAACCCTGGAACTTTTCCTTCATATTAGGCTGTGACATTTGAATTGACCTTTTGTCTCTATTAGAGACCTTTTGTCTCAATAGAGACCTATATAATAATAGACCTTTTGTCTCAATTAGAGACCTAGATCCAGTGAATAACTGGATCTAGGTCTCTAATTGAGTCAGCCTTTTAGCCTGGAAAAATAGGACCCATCAATTATTAGTGGAACTTCTATTTTACAAAACCTTGATTGTGATCTAAAGGTAATGTCTTAATCTACCCTTGACAGCATCATTACTCAATGTGTGACTAGGGAGTGCTAATAATTCCTATCGGCAAACTGGTCAAGAGACAGCCACTCTGCCAGGCTCAGTGCTGAAAGTTGGAGATCTAGTCAGGCTTCCTGGCTGTATTATACAGTCAAGCACTGGGACATTTGCATATTTCCAATTACATTCATGATCCTTTTGTACATTTTTTTTAAAAAAATGAAATTTCCAGTTTTGGGAATGCAAGCTTCTTGAAGACAGACTTTGTCTGGTATTTTTGTTGTTGTTTGTTTGCCTATTTTAATTCTTGTATCTCAGAACCCAACAAAGTAACAAATACTCATGTGACATACAGTAGCTGAAATGTTCCACTACACTGAATTGATTATAATGTTATGTTAATGCTACATTTATTTCAGCCCTTTGTGTCTCAGTGATCCATTCCTAAGTTTTTAAAGTAACTTTTAGATCATCGTTCCACTGAGAGCTAATGTTTGAAAGAAACTTGAAATTCCCAAAATTAAAATTATTGTAAAAGAGTTATTTTTTTATTTTGATGCAAAGATATTTTCCAAGGTTATTTTCTACATTCGAGTTGAGAAGAGAACCTAAGCCCATGAAGTGTTTGCCTTTTCCTTTTCCCAATTTATTGTCACAAGGAATCCAAATGGGAGAGGGGTTATAACAAGATAATAGCAACGGAGAAAAATTGAATCTAGAAGAGGAATTAAATCTGAAAGAATCTAAGAAGAATCAATCTTGAATAAAAGGTTCAACTTTACTCAAGGATTTTTTTGAAGCAACACTAACTAAATTCAAGAAAAGCATCCTGCTCCATATCCTTGTATCCCTACCCTAGCAAGCAAAACACCAGATGGACAGGCTGAAGGCAGATTAGCTGGAATTACTGCCAAATGCAAGTAACCAGGCATGTCGGTGGCACTCCAGCGAGCCTGAATAAATAGACCAAAAGGACCAAAAGGACCCAGAAAAGTAATGGAAACTCCCCCTTTTTACTCATGACTCTTATCCGTAACTCTTTCTTTGTTTCTCAAATGGTTAATGGGGTCACTTACAAAAAGTATGGAAACCTAGTCCATTCAACTCCCATGCCAAATTCTTCCCATAGACTATTCCAGTCCATTCCATATTCTTTGTCTTAGAAACAGATTGGAAAAGAATAAGGTATCTGGGGAGACTTCCAGTAAATGAGATTTTACTTATTGTATCAATATGATGGTCTGAAAACTGACAAATATTGAGAGAAGAATTCTTAGTTGTATGAATTTTTTCTCCAAAAAAATCAGTGGATTTCTGACTCCCTGAGAGAAGAAGATGAGGTGGCAATAGCCATAGTAACAGGAGAACAATAGGAGTAGAATGCTTCCCTAGAAAATGGAAAGAAAGAAGTCATAAGACAATGTATGTTTAAGAAATCCAGATTCATCTTAGAGATGTATCACACAAGGAGGTTATACTAGGTGACACAAGAAAATTTCTAGCCTCTACTCTGCACCAATTATTTCACAAATATTTAAAAGTACCAAGTTTATATCAAGAAAAGAAATTCTTACTTCACGGAGCAGAAAATACACTGGTAATAAAATATTGACAAATATCTCACTCTCAGTAAAATGGGTAGTAAAATTTGTGAATTTAAACATATTTATCAGTGGTGTATAATTACTTCTAGAAAGTAGATACATGGCAGGCTAATTGGAGAATACTAGATTGATATTTGTTTCTGGAAAACTTTGGGGCCCACCCTAAATTAATGGCTTTCTGCCACTATCAGGGACGAAATTCTTGGCAAAATGGGCCAGGAACATGACCCCAATAAGTGAATGTAATATTCTCATTGACACTCTCCATCTAGTAAAACAAATTTTGAAAAATTGCAACGTTCCTGTCACCTACATGAGGATTAGGTACGCTTCTCAACACTGCCATGTTACCCGCACTGTGCTACAACATCTAACATTTCATTTAGAAATCACTTCGTTCTGGTTTGTCACCAGACTTAGGAGAGATATGTCTCACTGTAGAACCAGTGCCTATCATGTGCTTGGCAAAAATAAAAATAAGAAAGGTGTTATATGGAATACTATGCAGCCACAAAAAAGAACGAAATCATGTCCTTTGCAGCAACATGGATGCAGCTGGAGGCTGTTCTACTGAGGCAATGCATGCAGGCACAGAAAACCAAATACCACATGTTCTCACTTATAAGTGAGAGCTAAACATTGAGTACACATGGACAAAGAGGGGAACAAAAGACACTGGGGCTTACTTGAAGGTGGGAGGTGGGAGGAGGGTAAGGATCAAAAAACTTTTATCAGGCACAATGCTCACTACCTGAGTAACAAAATCATTTGAACACCAAACCTCAGTGACATGCAATTCACCTATGTAACAAACCTGCACACGTACTCCCTAAAACAAAAATAGTAGTTGGAAAAAAAAAAAAAGGTGTTAAAGAAATGTATGTTGGCTCAGTGTTGACACTAAGAAGATTTTATGGTGAACAAAAGTAATTATGAAAATATAATGCATTCTATGAAAATTAAAAACATGCCCACAATTCTTAAGATGCTTTAATACATAAAGCTCAATAACATTTTTGTCTTTAGCTAGGAGAAGTGTGAAATTTATAACTTTGATCACAAAGTTAGAGTATTAAATATAACAAAATGTTCCCAGAGTTTGGCTGTACTTGTTAAATTTAGAGTGATTTGTATTTTAGTTTCTATATAGTTCAGTGTTCTTCAGATTTTTAAATATGAATGTCCAATAGTATAGTAAGGAAAAATATAATTAATCATATGAAGACAAGTGAAAAGGGAGAAAATTTCAGAAGTAGCAGATGATCCTGAAAAGTAATAAAGTATTGCATTAGAGAGCTTTTATACTAAAATGTAAATCAATGTTTGGAGTTTTCCTATTAAAAAAACAGTTACATAATTTGTGGCTGAAAATGTTGTTAGTGCCAAGTGAGTCTATTCCAAGTCGGAAGACAACTCTATATTGATTTAATAACCCTTATTGCACTATAAGACTAAAATTTCAGGCTTTAAAAACTAATGGGACTTATTTGCTTTGCCAAATTACTGGTTTATTCATGAATCATATTTTCTCCTCACAAATGCTATTGAGTTCTCCACAGGGAAAGGAAAATACCTTCCAAAAAAACTATCTGACTGAAAAAAAAAATCTCAGTAAGCTTCTTTCTGTTTCCTAGAAAAATGTCAATCAGCATGATTGTTAAATTATAAATAATTGTGTAATTCTTGGATGGAAAACAGTCATCATAAATACATAATTTTATATAAATCAAGATCTACAGGAACAAATTGCATTACCTTTATTTTTCCATCGATTGGTCCTAAAATATTTTGGAAGCCTCCTGTTGCAGGAATTCATTAAATGCCAAAATATTCAGACATCAGCAGGTACTATGACACACTAAAATGGATAAACAGGAATGCTCATCAACAGTTTGGACAAATAGAATTTGAAATTAAGTCTTTACAGACCTTAATTAAATCTCCCTTTTGTAAAACTTAGGAGCATTGAGAACATCCTTATTTCAATTTCAGCTTCCTAAGCAGTATCCTGACATATAATTCTTTCTAATCTGTTGTACTATTATTAAACATTCCAAGTGGTTAAATATCCAGAAAACACACACACAAAACTACAACTAAAACAAATCTTAACTACCCAGATTTTTTGCTTGCATAGCAACAAATATCCAGTTATTTCAAATGCATAATGCTAACAATGTTAAACATTTTTGTCTTTGACAATTGTTCTAAACTTTAGTACTCTTCTGTTTAAAAATAGGTACAATAATCATAGTTGTCTTCGTTACTAGTAGAATTTTTGTGAATATCAGTTTGCACAAAGCCCTGTAAAGAGTTAGTAAACCTTACTGTACTTTATAATTATTTATTATACAGATGGTTTATATTTCATGGTGCAGATATGGTAGCAGTGCGATGTAGTAGTAAAGAGTGTTAACTTTATTTTAAAAACAGGTGTGAATTTAAATTCTGCCTCTGCCTTTGATATTCTTTTGTAACCCTAATTCATATTTTTATTGATTCATGCAACATAAAATTTCCATTTTAATTACTTGTAAGTATAAAATTCAGTGGTCTGAAGCATATCCATATCATTGGGCAATCATTAGTATCGGCTATCTCTAGAACTCAATTCATCTTGCAAAACTGAAACTCTACACTCATTAAACAATAATACCCATTCATTCTTTCCTCCTCCCAAACCCTGGTAATCACCATCCTACTTTCTGTCTCTATGATTTTGACTAATCTAGTTAACTAATATAAGTAGAATCATATAATATTTATCTTATATAAATACTTTATTTCATTTAGCATAATGTCCTCAAAGTTGATCCATGTTGTAGTATATGTTAACATTTTCTTCCTTTTGAAGGATGAATAACATTTCATTGTAAGTATAAACCACATTTGGTTTATTTATTCATCTGTTGAGTGGTTGCATCTATCCTTTAGTAATTCTGAATAATTCTGATGTGAAGATGGGTAAATAAATATCTCGTGGAGACCATGTTTTCAATTTATTTGGGTATTTGGATCATATGGCAATTTTGTTTTTAATTTTTTGAAAAACTGTCACACTGTTTCCCACATTGATATGTCATTTTACATTCCCACCAACAGTCCACAAGGGTCCTGTACTTTTTTCATATCCCCACCAACACTTGTTATTTTCTGCTTTATTTGATAGTGATATTCCAAATGAGTGTGAGGTGATATCTCATTGTGGTTTAATTTGCATTTTCCTAATGAATAGTGATATTTTGATCTTTTCATATGCTTATTACCCATCCAAAAATCTTTTTTGGAGAAAAGTCTGAATAGACTCTTGAATAAGTCCTTTGTCTATTTTTTAAATTGGGTTGTTTGTTTTCTGTTGTTGAGTTTTGGGAGTTATATGTTTTGGATATTAATCCCTTCTCAGATATATGTTTTCCAAATATATTTCCCATTCTGTAGGTTGCCTTTTTACTACATGGAAAGTGTCCTTTGATTGACAAAAGTTTTCAATGTTTATGATATCCAGTGTGTCCATGTTTGCTTTTGTTGCCTGTGCCTTTAGTATCATATCCAAGAAATCTTTGTCAAATCTAATGTTGTGAAGATTTTGCCCTATTTTTTCTCTTAAGGGTTGTATAATTTTAGCTTTTATATTTAGCTCTTTAGTCCATCTTGAGCTAACTTCCATACGTCAGGTTAGGTAAGGTTTCAATGTTATTCTTTTGCATGTGAATGTCTAATTTTCCCAACACCATTTGTTGAAAGGACTGTTCTTTCTCCATTAAAAGGTCTTGGAACTCTTGTTGAAAATCATTTGGGCATGTAGGCAAGGGTTTATTTCTGGGATCTCTACTCTATTCCATTTGTCAATATGTCTGGCTTTAAACAAGTACCATGCCATTTTGATTACTATTACTTTAAAGTAAGTTTTGAATTCAGGAAGTGTGAGTTCTCTGTCTTTGTCCTTCTTTTTCAAGATTATTTTGGCTATACTGTTTAACATAAGATTCCATATGAATTTCAGGATGAATTTGTCTACTTCTGCAAAAACTTCATTGAGATTTTGATAAAGATTGCATTTAATCTGAAGATCACATTGTATGATATGTTAGCAGTATTACATTTCCAATCCATGAACATGGGATGCCTTTCCATTTATTTATGTATTCTTTAATTTTCTTCTTCTTCTTCTTCTTTTTTTTTTTTTTTTTTTTTTTTTTTTTTTTTTTATTGACAGAGTCTCTCTTTGTCACCATACTGGAGTGCAGTGGCATGATCTCCGCTCACTGCAACCTCCACCTCCCTTGTTTAAGTGATTCTCCTGCCTCAGCCTCTGGAGTAGCTGGAACTACAGGTGCATACCACCACACCCAGCTAATTTTTGTACTTTTGGTAAAGTCGGGGTTTCACCATGTTGGCCAGGATGGTCTCCATCTCTTGACCTTGTGACCCACCCACCTTGGCCTCCCAAAGTGCTGGGATTACAGGCATGAGCCACAATTTTCTTTAGCAATGTTTTGTAGATTTTATACAAGTCTTTCACCTCCCTGGTTAATTCCAAAGTGTTTTATTACATTTGATGCTATCATAAATAAAACTATTTTTCTAACTTTCTTTTCAGATTGTTCATTGAGAAAGTATAGAAATGCAACTGATTTCTATATGTTGACTTTGTATTCTACTACTTCACTGAATTCATTTTTAGTTCTAACAGGTTTTTCTGTGTGTGGAATCTTTAGTATTTTCTACTTGTAAGATTATGTCATATGCAAACATATATCATTTTACTTCTTTTTTAATTTAGGTGCATTTTTTTCAAATTTATTTCTCTTACCTATTTTCTCTGGCTAGAATTCTCATGCTGCATAGAACAGAAGTGGGGAAAGCAGCCATCATTGTCTTGTTCCTGATATTAGAGAAAAAGCTTTCAGCCTTTCAACATTGAGTATGATCTTTACTGTGGAATTTTTGTATACAGCTTTTAATATGATACAGTTGATTCTTTCTATTTCTATTGGGTATTTTATCATGAAAGGGTGTTGAGTTTTAACAAATACTTTTTCTGAATTAAATGAGATTACCATGTGGGTTTTTTTCTTCATTCTGTTAATCTGGGATGTTACATTGATTGATATTCATATGTTGAACCATCCTTTCATTCCAGAAATAAATCCCAGTTGATTATAATATATAATCCTCTCAATATGCTGCAGAGTTTAGTTTGACAATATTTTGCTGAGGATTTTTGCCTTGATTTTTATAAGGGACATTGGTTTGCTGTTTTCTTTTCTTGTGGTGTTGTTGTCTGTCTTTGATGTTAGGGTAATGCTGGCCTTATAGATTTAATTAGGAAGTGCTCTCTCCTCTTTGTGATATGGAAAATTTTTGAGAAGGATTGGTATTTGATCTTTTTTAAGTGTTTCGTACAATTCACGAATGAAGCCATCAGGACCAGGACTTTCGTTTATTGGGAGATGTTTTTACTACTGGGTCAATCTCCTATTATTGATCGTTTCTGTTACTTTGTACTTTAGTCTTGAAAGGTGTTATGTATTGAATTATACACTCTCCCACTCCCCCCAAAAAAATCATACGTTGAAACGCTAACTCTGATGTGACTGTAATTGGAGGTAAGGCCTTTAGAAGATGATTAAAGTTAAATGAGATCACAATGATGGGGTACTAATGAGGTTAGTGGATTAGTGGAATTAGTAGCCTTATGAGAATTAGAGAGAAACAGAGAGAGAGAGAGAGATCTCCTTTGAGCAAAGAGGGAAGATCACAGGAGGACACAATGAGAAGGCTGCACCTGCAAGCCAGGAAAAAACTCCCTCACCAGGAATTAAATCAGTTTTCACCTTGATTTTCAATTGACCAGCCTCCAGAACTATGAGAAACATTTTTATTGTTAAAATCACTCAATGTATGGTATTTTTTATAGTAGCTCAAGTAGACTATTACAGTAGTTTTTATGTTTTTAGGAACTTGGTCATTTCATCCAGATTATCCAATTTGTTGGCATATAATTTGTTCATAGAACTCTCTTGTAATCACTTTATTTATGTATAAAGAGTAGTAATATGCCTACTTCAATATTGTAGTGATCTGATTATTCTCTATTTTGTTCTTAGCCAATCTAGTTAAAGATTTGCCAATTTTGCTAATATTTTTGGAAAACCAATTTTTTGTCTTTGTTCATTTTCTCTATTGTTTTTCTAGTTTCTATGTCATTTATCTCTACTCCAATTTTTCCTTCCTTCTGCTAGCTTTGTGCTTACATTGTTCTTTCTCTAGTTCCTTAAGTTTTTAAGCTGTTAATTTAAGATTTTTAAATTGAAGTATTTATACATACAAATTTTCCCTTAGCGCTGTGTTTGCTGCGTCACAAAAATTTTGGTGTGTTGTGTATTAATTTTCATTTATCTCTAAGTATTTTCTAATTTCTCTTGTGATTTTTCTCTTCGAACTATTGGTTATTTAAGAGTGTTCTTAATTTTCACAAACTTGTGAATTTTCCAGTTTTTGTTATGTAATTATGTTATTGATTTTTAAAATTTTATCCAATTTTGGTCAGAGAAGATACTGTATATAATATTTATTTGAAAATTTTTATTAAGATTTAATTTGTGGTCTAACATATAGTCTATCTTGAAAATGTTCAATGTGCACTTCAGAGGAACGTTGTTGTTGAGTGGTCTGTACATATCTGTTAAGCCTAGTTGGTTTATTGTGTTTTGTAAGTCCTCTATTTCCTTACTTATCTCATCTGATTATTCTATCTTTTGTTCAGAGTAAGATATTGGCACCATCTCTTTCCCTCTTCAATTCTGTCCACTTTTGCTTTATATCTTTTTTAATGGTCTGTTGTTGAGTCGTGTTTGTAATTGTTATATCTTCTTGCTGTGAAACATTTATTGACATACAATGCCTTTCTGTGTCACTTGTAAACTTTTTTTATTTACAAAAAGTTAAATGACAAATTATTGTTGCAATAATACTAGCTTTTATAATTGTCAATGTATTTACCTTTACTGAGACCTTTATTTCTCTACATGGCTTTGAAGTATTGTCTACTATACTTCCCTTTCAACCTGCAAGATTCCCTTTAGTATTTTCTTAAATGTTAATAGTATATTTTACTTAATCTCATATATCTATATTATCATTTCAACAAGTAATCGATGTAAATTTCTTAAATCATGTACAACTTGATATTTTGAAGTATATGTACATTCTGGGATGGTTAAATCTAGCTAGTTATCACTTTTGTAATGAAAACACAACATCCACTCTGCGCATTTTTCAATAGTACCATATGTCAATATTAACTAGAGTCACCATGTTGTACAATAGATCTCTTGAATTTATTCCTCTTAACTGTATGTTTTCTTTGATCCACATCACCTCAACCCCAATTCACCCTAACCACCCGAGCCTCCATTCTATTCTCTACTTGTATGAGATCAATTTTGTAGATTTTTCACGAGTGAAATAATGTGGTATTTGTCTTTCTGTGCCTGCCTTATTGCACTCAACATATGTCCTCCAGGTTCACCCACTGTTGCAAATGACAGGACTTACTTTTTATGGCTAAGTCATATACCATTGTGTATATATACCACATTTTCTTTATCCATTCATATATTAATGGACGCTGAGATTCATTCCATATCTTGGTAATTGTGAATAGTGCTGCAATAAACATTGGAATGTAGCTATCTCTTTGACATATTTATTTTGTTCCCTTTGGATATATATACCTAGTAGTGAGATTGCTAGATCATATGTTAGTTCTATATTTAGCTTTTTGAGGCACCTCCACAGTGTTTTCCATAACGGCTTTACCAATTTGCATTCCCACCAACATTGTGTGAGGATTTCCATTTCTCTCCATCCTTGCCACCACTTATCTTTTGTATTTTTTGTAATCATGATTCTAATAGGTACAAGTTGATATCTCATTGTAGTTCTGACTCGTATTTCCCTGATGATTACTGATGTTAAACATTTTTTTCATATACCTGCTGACCTTGTGTATGTCTTTTAAGACATGTCAATGAAGGTCTTTTGCCCATTTGTTAATTAGGTTATTTGCTTTCTTGCTGTTGACTTGTAAGAGTTTCTTATGTATTTTGGATATCAACCCCTTTTCAGCTGTATAATTTGCAAATATTTTCTCCCATTTTGAATGTTGTCTTTTCATTCTGGTAATTTGTCTCCTGCATTGTGCAGAAGCTTTTTAGTTTGATGTAATCTTATTTGTCTAATTTTGCTTTTGTGGCCTGTGCTTTTTTTCTTTTTTTTTTTTTAGACGGAGTCTCACTCTGTCACCAGGCTGGAGTGCAATGGCCCAATCTCAGCTCACTGCAACCTCCACCTCCCAGGTTGAAGTGATTCTCCTGCCTCAGCCTCCCCAGTAGCTGGGATTACAGGTGCATGCCACCACACTCAGCTAAATTTTGTATTTTTAGTACAGACAGGGTTTCACCATGTTGGCCAGGATGGTCTCCATCTCCTGACCTCGTGATCCACCCACCTCAGCCTCCCAAAGTGCTGGGATTACAGGCGTGAGCTACCACGCCCAGCCCTGGCTTGTGCTTTTAAGGTGATAGCCAGAAAATCATTGCAGAAACCAATGTCATGAAGCTTTTTCCTGTGTTTTCTTTTAGCATTTTCATAGTTTGGGGGTCTTCCATTTAAGTTGCTAATTTACTTTGAATTTCTACTTTATCGGGTGAAAGATAAGGGTCTAATTTTATTCTTCTGCATGTGGATATCCAGTTTTCCCAACATTATTTATTGAAAAGACTTTCCTTTCCCCATTGTGTTTACTTGGCACCTTTGTTGAAAGTCACTTGATTGTAAATGCATGGACTTATTTCTGGACTCTTTATTCTGTTCCATTGGCCTATGTTTCTGTTTTTATGCAGATACCTTTTTGATTATTATTATAGCTCTGTAGTATACTTTAAAGTCCAGTACTGTGCTGCCTCCTGCTTTTTTTTTTTTTTAATCAAGATTACTTTGGCTATTTGGGATCTTTATAATACCGTTTGAATTTTAGGGGTTTTTTTCTGTGAAGAATGTCATTGTATTGCAGATGTCATAATTCTATATCTAGAAAACCCTCCATCATCTCAGCCCAAAAGCTTCTTAAGCTGCTAAGCAACTTCAACAAAGTCTCAGGATACAAAATCAACGTGCAAAAATCACAAGCATTCCCACACACCAACAACAGATAGGCAGAGAGCCAAATCATGAATGAACTCCCATTCACAATTGCTACAAAGATAACAAAATACCTAGGAATACAGCTATCAAGGGAAGTAAAGGACCTCTTCAAAGAAAACTACAATCCACTCCTCAAGCAAATCACAGAGGAAACAAACAAATGAGAAAACATTCCATACTCATGGATAGGAAGAATCAATATGGTGAAAATGGCCATAATACCCAAAGTAATTTATAGATTCAATGCTATTCCCATTAAACTGTCATTGGCATTCCTCGCAGAATTAGAAAGAACTATTTTAAAATTCATGTGGAACCAAAAAAGAGCCCATATAGCCAAGAAAATCCTAAGCAAAAGGATCAAAGCTGGAGGCATCATGCTAGCCAACTTCAAACTATACTACAGGACTGTAGTAACCAAGACCGCATGGTGTTGGTACAGAAACAGACACATAGACAATGGAACAGAATAGAGATCTCAGAAATAAGACCACACATCTACAACTATCTGATCTTTGACAAACCTGACAAAAACAAGCAATAGGGAAAAGATTCTCTGTTTAATAAATGGTGCTGGGAAAACTGACTAGCCATATGCAGAAAATTGAAACTGGACCCCTTCTTCATGCCTTGTATTAAAGTTAACTCTTGTATAAAAGTTAACTTGTATTAAAGACTTAAATGTACAACCCAAAACCATAAAGGCCCTAGAAGAAAATCTAGGCAATACCATCCAAGACATAGCACAGGCAAAGATTTCATGACAAAAACATCAAAAGAAACTTCAACAACAGCAAAAATTGACAAATGGGGTCTAATTAAACTAAAGAGCTTCTGCACAGCAAAAGAAACTATCATCAGAGTGAACAGACAACCGACAGAATGGGAGAAAATTTTTGCAATCTATTCATCTGACAAAGGTCTAATATCCAGAATCTACAAAGAATTTAAACAAATTTACAAGATAAAAACAAACAACCCCACTAAAAAATGGGCAAAGAACATGAACAGACATGTCTCAAAAGAAGACATTTATACAGCCAACATACATATGAAAAAAAGTTCAACATCACTGATCATTAGAGAAATGCAAATCAAAACCACAATGAGATACCATCTCATACCAGTGAAATTATTAAAAAGTCAAGAAACCACAGATGCTGGTGAGGCTGTGAAGAAATTGAAAAGCTTTTACACTGTTGGTGGGAATGTAAATTAGTTCAACCACTGTGGAAGACAGTGTGGCAATTCCTCAATGACCTAGAGCCAGAAATAATATTTGACCCAGCAATTCCATTACTGAGTATATACCCAAAGAAATATAAATCATTCTATTATAAAGACACATGCATACATTTGTTCATTTCAGCACTATTCACAATAGCAAACACATAGAATTTACCCAAACACCCATCAATGATAGACTGGATAAAGAAAACGTGATACATATATATCATGGAATAACATGAAGCCATAAAAAGGAACTAGATCATTTCCTTTGCAGAGACATGGATGGAACTGGAAGCCATTAACCTCAAACTAACACAGGAACAGAAAACCAAGACTGCATGTTCTCACTTATAAGTGGGAGTTGAACCATGAGAACACATGGACACAGGGAGAGGAACAACACACACTGGGGCCTGTCGGGGAGTGCAGGGGGAGGGAGAGCATCAGGATAAATAGCTAATGCATGCAGGGCTGACCTAGGTGATGGGTTGATAGGTACAGCAAACCACCATTGCACACGTTTACCTATGTAACAAACCTACATGTCCTGCACATGTATTCTGGAATTTAAAATAAAATTAAATTGAATTTAAAACATAAAATAAAATTAAAAATCTAGCTGTCTTCTATTAATTCAGAACATTAAAGAGATTTGTAAACATAAAAAAAGTCATTATAGTTTTAACACGGATTTTATTGACTCTATAGATTGGATTCAGCAGTATGAACAGTCTAACAATATTAATTCTTCTAACCTATGAACATGAGATGTATTTCCATTTGTTTCTGTCTTCTTCAATATTTTCATCAATGTTTTATAGTTTTTTCAGTGTAGATGTATTTTACCTCCTTGGTAACATTCATTTGTAAGGTTTTTGTTGTTCTTGGTTTTTTTTTTTTTTTTTTTTTGAGCTATTGTAAATGAGATTTTTAAAATTTTCTTTATCAGATGGTTCATTGTTAGTGTGTAAAAATGCTACTTTTTTAATGTTGATTGTGACCTACAGCTTGACTGAATTTTGTTATCAATTCTAACCATTTTTTGGTAGAGTCTTTAGGATTCTCTATACATAAGCTTATGTCATCTGTAAACAGGAACAATTTAACTTCTTCCCTTCTAAGATTAATACTTTTTCTTTCTCTTGCCTAATTGCTCAGATTAAGACTTTCAGAACTATGTTGAATAGAAGTGGCAAGAGTGGGCATGCTTGTCTTGTTCCAGATTTTAAAAGAAAAGCTTTCAACTTTCCCCCATTCAGTGTAATGTTACTTGTGGGTTTTTCATAGATGGCCTTTCCTGTGTTCAGGCACATTTCTTCCATATCTGATTTGTTGAGAGTTTTAATCACAAAGGACCATAAATTTTATCAAATTCATTTTCTGTATCTATTGAAATGATCCTATGGTTTTTGTTCTGCATTCTATTAATGTGATGCATTCATTTGCATATGTTGAACCATCATTGCATCACTGGGCTGAATCACACTTGATCATAGTGAATGATCTCTTTAATAAGATGTTAAATTACGTTTGCTAGTTTTTTACTGAGGATTTTAGCATGTATGTTCATCAGGAATATATGCCTGTATTTTTCTCTTGTATATGTGTTTGTCCTTGTCTGGTTTGGTATCAAGGTAATGCTGGCCTCACAGAATGAATTTAGACAATTTTTTCTCCTTCAATTTTTTTGAAATAATTTGAGAATAATAAGTATTAGTTCTTCTTTAAATATTTGATAGAATTCAGCAGTGAAGTCTTCAGGTCCTAGACTTGTCTTTGATGGAAGACTTTTTATAAATGATCCTTATTCATTATTGGTCTTCTCAGTTTTCTATTTCTTCATAATTCAATCTTGGTAGGTTTTATGTGCCCATGAAATTGTACATTTCTTCTAGGTTATCCAATTTGTTGGCATATAATTTCACATGATAGTCTATTATAATATTTTTTTTCTGTGATATCAGTTGTAATGTCTCCTTTTTCATCACTGGTGTTCTTCAGTGATTTGAGTCTTCTCTTTTTTCTGAGTCTAGCTAAAGATTTGACAATTTTATTTATCTTTTCAAAAAATAAACTCTTTATTTTATTGATCCTTGGTAATTTTTTACAGTCTCTCATTTATTTCTGCTCTGATCTTTATTATTTTCTTTCTTATACTAATTATTTATTTATTTTATTCTTATTTTTCTGGTTCCTTGAGGTGCAACATTGGGTTTTTTTATTTGAGATCTTTCTTCTTTTCTGATGTAGGTATTTACTGCTCCAAATTTCCTGCTAAGTACTGCTTTTGTGCATTCCACAGATTTTGGTATGTTGTGTTTCCATTTTCATTCGTCTCAAGTAATTTTTTAATTTCTCTTTCAGTTTCTTCATTGACCCATTGGTTTTTCAAAAGCATATTGCTGAATTTCCATATGTTTGTAAAGTTTTCAAAGTTCCTGCTTTTATTGATTTCTACCTTTATACCATTATGTTCAGAAAAGTTACCTGATATGATTTCAACCGTCTCAAATTTTTTTCAAACTTGTTTTGAGCCTTACATATGATCTATCTTGGAAAATGTTTTATGTGCAGTTGAGATATTCTGCAGTTGTTGGATAGAATGTCCTGTAAATATTTGTAAGTTTCATTTGGTCTAGAGCACAAATTCCAATGTTTCTTTATTGATTTTGTGTGTGCATGACCTGTCTGTTGCTGAAAATAGGATGTTGAAGTCCCCCACTACTATTGTATTGCCATCCATCTATTCCTTTAGATCTATTAATATTCACTTTATGTATTTAGGTGTTCTGATGTTAAGTGTGTTTGCATTTGCAATTGTCACATTTTCTTGTTGAATGTAACCCTTTTTCATTATGTAATGTCCTCCTCTATTTCTTTTCATAGTTTTTGACTTAAAACTTATTTTATCTGATATAAGTATAGCTACTCCTGCTCTCTCATGGTTTTCATTTGCATGGAAAATCTTTTTCTATACCTTCACTTGCTATCTATGAATGTTCTTACAGGTGAGATGAGTCCTTTGCAGGCAACATAGAGTCGGCTCTTGTTTTTTTTCATTCATTTAGGCATTATATGTCTTTTAATTGAATAATTTAATCCATTTATATTCAAGGTAATTGTTGATAGGTAAGAACTTGCTACTGCCATTTTTTAATTGTTTTCTGTTTTCTACCTGTTTTGCATATCCATTGTTCCTTTCTTTCTCTCTTACTGTCTTCCTGTGTGGTTGAGTGATTTTATCATGTTTGATTCACTGCCTTTTTTTGAGAGAAACAAAGTGTGTTAGTTCATTCTCACACTGCTATGAAGAAATATCTGAAACTGGGTAATTTACAAAGGAAAGAGGTTTTGTTGACTCACAGTTCCACATTGCTGGGGAGGCCTCAGGAAACTTACAATCATGGTGGAAGGCAAAGGAGAAGCAGGCACTTTCTTCACAGGGTACAGGACAAAGCAAGTGCAAGCAGGAGAAATGCCAGATGCTTATAAAACCATCAGATCTCCTGAGAATTCACTCACTATCATGAGAACAGCATGAGGGAAACTGCCCCCATGATCCAATTACCTCCACCTGGTCCTACCCTTGACATGTGGGGATTATAAGGATTACAATTGGAGGTGAGATTTGGGTGGGGACAGAGAGTCAAACCATCTCACTAAGTCTGATTCTGTCACCCAGGCTGGAGTGCAGTGGCACAATCTTGGCTCACTGCAACCTCTGCCTCCTGGGTTCAAGCAATCCTCCCACCTCAGCCTTCCAAGTAGCTGGGACTACAGGCATGCACCACCATGCCAGCTAATTTTAGTAGTTTTTGTTTGTTTGTTTGTTTGTTTTTAGTAGAGATGGATTTTCACCATGTTGGCCAGGCCGGTCTTGAACTCCTGGCCTCAAGAGATCCACCTGTCTCAGCCTCCCAAAATGCCATACTCAGCCACTATACCCAGCCATTACTTCTTTTGTTAAACATATCTATTGTAGGTTTTTGTTTTATGGTTACCATGAGGCTTACAAAAAAAAATCTTGTAGGTAACAATTTAACTTCATAAAATAAAACTCTATATTTTTACTCCACTGCTCACCATATTTTGAATTTTTCAGTGCCACAATTTACATCTTCTTATATTGCATATCCCTCAAAGAAGTTTTTGTATTCTATGATTTTGTCTTTTAACCTTCATACTAAAGATATACACAAGATATACGTGATTTACACACCCCCATTACAGTGCAGTCATGCATCACTTAATAACAGGTGTATGTGCTGAGAAATGCATCATTAGGTGATTTAGCCATTTTGTGAACATCATAGATTGTATTTACACAAACCTAGACGATATTGACTACTCCACACATAGGTTATATGGTATAACCTACTGCTCGTAGACTACAAACCTGTACAAAATTTTACTGTATTAAACACTGAATCTTATGAGACCATCATCATATATGCCACTTGTTGTTGACTGAAGTGTCATTATGCAGCTCATGACTGCACTCTCTTTTACTAGTGAGTCTTATACTTTTAGATGTTTTCATGTTGCTCATTAGCGTCCTTTACTTTCGGCTTTAGCATTTCTTGTCTGGTGATAAACTTCCTCAGCTTTTGTTTGTTTCGGAAAGTTTTTAATCTATCGTTCACTTATGAAGGACAACTTTGCTGGGTACAATATTTGTGAATGGCAGGGGTTTTTTTTGTTTTTCCTTCAGTGTTTTGAATATGTCTTCTCACTCACTCACTCAAGCTTGGATTATAAGGTTTCTGTTGAGAAGTTCGCTGTTAAATGTATTGAAACTCCTTTTGTTTCGCTTCTTTCCTCTTGCTGCTTTCAGGATCCTCTCTTTGTCTTTAATCTTTGAAAGTGTGCTTATATTGTGTCTTGGTTTAGTCTTATTTGGATTAAGCCTGATTGGAGACTTTTGGCCTTCCTTTACCTTGATATCTATATTTTTCTCCAGGTTTGGAAATTTTTCTGCTATCATTTATTAAATAAGCTTTCTACCCCTTTATCTATCTCTAATCCCTCTTGAATGCCAAAAACTGCTAATTTGCTCTACCAATGTTGCCCCATAAATTCCATAAGCTTTCTTCAATCTTTTTCATTCTTTTTTTCTCCTCTGACTGTAAATTTTTAAATAACATGTCTGAGTTTACAGATGTGTTTGTTGTGTTTGTTTTGCTTGATAAATTTGCTTGATGCTCTTTATTACATTTTTCACTTTGTTCTGTATTTTTCAGCTCCAAGATTTTTATTTGATGTTTTAGTCCTTTAATCTCTCTGTTAAATTTCTCAGATAAATTTCTGAATTGTTTTGCTATATGTTCTTGAAATTTACCAAGTTTGTTTATTTATTTATTTATTTATTTATTTGAGATGGAGTCTTGCCATGTCACCCAGGTTGGAGTGCAGTGGTGCAATCTCAGCTCACTGCAACCTCCACCTGCCGGGTTCAAGTGATTCTCCTGCCCTCGCCTCCTGAGTAGCTGGAACTGCAAGCACATACCACCACACCTAGCTAATTTTTGTATTTGTAGTCAAGATGGAGTTGAAGCGCATTGGCCAGACTGATCTCAAACTCCTGACCTCAAGTGATCTGCCCACCTTTGCCTCCCAAAGTGCTGGGATTACAGGGGTTAGCCACTGTGCCCGGCCTTACTAAGCTTTTTTAAAACAGTATTTTGATTTCTTTTCTGATAGTTCATTTATCTCCATCTCTTTAGAGTTAGACCTTAACACCCTATTTTGCCATTTGATTATGTCATGTTTCCTTAATTGTCCTTAATATTCATGGTCATGCATTGATGTCTGTGCATTGAAAAATGAGTACTTATTCTAATCTTTGCAGTCTGACTTTGTCTGGAAATGTCCTTCAATAGTCCAGATATTCTGGGTAGATTGTCTGATGTGGTATCTAAGACCCTGACTGCTGCACCTGTTTCAGCACTAGGGGGTGCCTATGCCCAGGACTGCCATGCCAGCACAGTCTGGGCTGAAATTGCTGTTAGCTAGTTTCTGTGGTTCCCAAGTTTTCAGATGTTTGGGAGGGGATTTTTGTCTGTGGTTAGTGGCTGGTTGGATTTCTGTCAAGAGGAAATGAAGCAAGAGAACTCCTATTTTGCAATCTTGTTCATATTACTCCCCTTTGTCATTTCTTGCAGGATAGGCCTAGTGATAACAAACTCCTTCAGCTTTTATTTTTCTGGAAATATCTTAACTTCTCCCTCACTTTTGAAAGACAGATATAGAATCATTAGGTGACAGTTTTTTTTTTTTCTTTTAGCACTTTGAAATTACCAACCCACTGCCTCTGGCTTCCAAAGTTTCTGATAAGAAATATGCCGATAATCTGATTGAGAATCTCTAAGATGAGACAAGTTTCTTCTGTCTTGCTGCTTTATTCTCTCTTTATTTTTGTCTTTCAACATTTTGATTGTGTGTCCTGAGCATCTTTTATATGTAACAAGTTTCTTCTTTCTTTCTGTTTTTAAGATTCTCTCTTTATCTTTGTCTTTCAACAGTTTGATTATGTGGGTCTCTTTAAGTTCACCTTACTTAGGGATCATTAGCTTTTTGGATGTTTATATTCTTGTCTTTCACAAAACTTGGGAAGTTTTCAACTATTATTTCTTCATGTAATCTCTCAACCACGCCCACTCTCTTTTTCCTTTTGGACTGCCACAATACGTGGGTTAGTCCATTTCATGGTGTCTCATGGATCCCTTACGCCGTGTTTTTTCTTCACCTTTTTTCTTTCTCTTCTTCAGACTTGATAGTTTCAATTGTCCTATTTTCAATTCACTAATTCTTCTTCCTACTCAACACTGCTTTTGAATCCTTTTGGTCATTTTTAAAAATTTCAGTTATTATTATATTCAACTCTAGAACTTCTTTTTGGTTTCTCTTTAGATTTTCTATTTCCTTATTGATATTTTCATTTTGTTCATACATTGCTTTCTTGACCTTCTACATATCCTCCTTTTGTTATTTGAGTAGTTTTCAAATGGTATTTTAAAGACTTCTTTAGTAGGTTTGTCTTCTGATCTCTCTCAGTAACAGTTTCTGTTGTTGTTCATACTTTTTTCTTTCTTTGTATGCCTACTAATTTTTTTTTTCAAAAATAGACATTTAAATCTGATAATCTAGTAACTCTGGAAATCAGGTTGTTCCCTTTCCCCAGAGTTTGCTGTTTTGTTTCATTTTGATTTGATTTTGATTCTTGTAAGTTATCTCTGTGCCAATGATTAGCCTACGATATAAACTTAACGTCTTCTCAGGCATTTTTCTGAGCCTGTGCCTCTCCCTTGACTTGTTAGTGACTTTCTGATTTTCCTAGTATATGCAGTTGCTTTTGAATATCCTAGTCTTTAATGTCTGATCGTCAAAAAAGGAAAAACAAATGAAGTAGGGGGAATATGGTCCTGGTAATTTAAATTCCCTGGAAGTTGCTTCAGTTACAGGAAAAGAAATTTGTAATATTTGGAGGTGAGGAGATACAACAATCACTATCTGTCTTTGTGTCTGCGCCTCCATGATCAGAAGCAGCAGTCAGCACTCAGAACATAGATTCTGATATTTGGAGGACAGAGTTCTTCTTGCCTACCTTGGCTCCTGCAAGCTACATGCAAGCTGCATGCAAGCTTCCTGCAGCTCATGCACTGCCTCCAACCAGGCTCAGGGTAAGAGAGAGAAAGCTGCTAGCCAGATAAGAGCAGAAATTGACCAAAATTAACCACAGTTTACTGTCAAGCATTCCCCTGGAAGTTGCAAGCCTTCAATAACACTCCAAAGTTCAAAAATATTTACAACAGACAGAATATGCTAATGCAGTTGTTATCTAGATGGGAAAACAGATTCTTGAAGCTTCTACTCATCCATCTGCCCAGAATCCTTGCCACGGTTATTTAAGAGATGGTAGCATGCATCTTGAAAGGCTGTGATGAAGATCAGGTAAGAAAAATCCAAGTAAACTCTTTAGAGCAATGCCTAGCATTCAACAAATGTTAGCTATAATTATAATGCTCAAAAACAGTATCTATCTCCATTATTATTTAATTTGTTTTAATGATAATTTTTTGTGGTAATATCGTCAACACTTCACATTTATGGAAATTGAGACTCAGTAACTTGACTAACATCACAGACAGTGTTCAGATTTTTATATCCTAATTCCAAACCCAATATTCTTACTACTAGAATATGCTGCACTGTTTTACTCCTAAATTGGTTAAGAAGCCAAATATAGGAGGAGATTAACAAATCAAGGTAGCTGTATTTACTCATTGGTCTGTGGGTTCACAGCATTTTAATAGAGCCGACTTTGCTCTTAAGATAGAGTAAGCAGTTGGTATGACTCAGGAATCTCTATGAATGTTTCTTCCTTAAAAGGCAAGTTTTTGCTTCTAAATCCTGTAACAATTAAGATTCTAATTAAGGGAACATTGGATAGACATATTAAGGAGCAAAATACCTCTAGAAGGTATTGAAAATACTCACTGTAAGTATAAGCCAGTTGATTACAACTGAGCAAGCAGGTCTTCACTTTGATAACTTCTAGACCTAAAGACCGTGTTTAACTGATATTTGAAGGTATGAAATGCATAACATGGAAAGAGATTTAACCTAGAGCATGGCGAAGATCTAGCTAAAGGCACAGTGTGTAGTCATAGATGCTGAAGGAAGGAAGCAGCTCTAAAAAAAGGTGAGATGGTATCCAACACTAGCTTTCATGCTCCCAGGTCCACCTGAGATGGGTTTTTGCCTGCCACAGATAGACACTGGATAAATATATATGCCGAGATTTCAGTGGTGCGGCAGCTGATGTAGCTACAATGCCCCTTAAGTGGCCTGTACCCATCTGTCAGCATCATTGGAAAATGTCTATTGTTTCCCTCTAGTTGCTGATTTTTGTTGGCTTGCTCATCATGAAGCCTGATCCTCATTGTTATCTTTAAGTACACTGTATTATCCATGCTCACCAGACAAAACCACCTGGAATATCTCTGTTGTTTTAAAAAAAATAGATTTATTGATCTTGCTGCAGCAAGGGACACAGAACATCCAGGGATTTCAGTTTATATTTGGTGATTTGGGAAAGGATTCAAAGAAACGAAGGTCTATCTAGACAGGGTGCTGTCTTAAAGCAAGAGAAATTTGATGAATGAGCATCAGTAATTTTTTATCTAGGAGGCAGAATTAAGCACATAAGGCTAGAGTTGTCATTGAGCAGTGGTCAATGACAATAAGAAGCAGTGGTTACTTAATGTTAACCGGAAAAGGGAGATGCTTACCATTTTTATGGTTGTGGGTGATTTTGGTTTTCTCTCTTGTCCAGGCATGGTTACAAAGTTAACTCATTTTTGTCTTGTTGCATCACATCATGGAGAGACCTCATCTGAGGTTTATATTCTATGGAATTTTGTTCCACAGAGGAATACCACAGACTGATGGTTAGCAACTAGGCTGCTCCTCAAAAGCTCTCAGGGACTTTTTTTGGTCTTTCTCACAATTACTCAACTGACTGTTATATACTGTCCATTCGCCTTCTTTGGCAATAGGAGAGGGATAAAAATGAGAATCAATGTGGGAGTGGTAAGATAACAAGCGCTGGGAAGGTATGGTTTATTCTTATTCGAGTGAAATCTCCTAAGAATGTGAGATGATTAGGAATGTCATAATTAAACAAATATATAAATGTGGCCGTTAGGACCAAGAGAATGCATCATGTTGCTCAGGCATAGCAAGGCAGGCAATTGAGTACAGATTGAAGGTGGTCTCTGTACTTATAAACCAATAGATAAAGCAGATACTACTACTATAATCATCACATATGTTACATAGCACTAAGATTTCATGTGCAAGCATGCAAAAGGTTGAAATGTATTTTCAAATTCGCTGATAGCACAAGATTTGCCTTTATTCAATACTAAAGCTGAGTACTTGTTTAAAGTGAATTTCAATCTTTCATTTTCAAGATAGCTAACGGAAAACAAGCACAAGACTCCACGCCTGGTGTCCAAACTCCAAAACATGATAGAAACTATTTTTTAGATAATATAAAGCAATAAATCAATGGACAGTCATACATTAGTTTATGAAAATGGCAAAGAAATTCTTACTAAACAATGTGATCTTTTAAAGGGCCCTATTAAAGGTTATTCCTGTTTTCTCTGCCATTTTTGAACCAACTGAGAGATAAGACAAAATGAATTAACAACTTCACTACTGATAAATATCTTTATAATGAAAAGTTGTGCAGTAACAATCGCTTCCCAATTCTTATCCCAGAATGCAGCATATTAAACCACCTGATTGCCAGCTTGGACCACTGGTGACCTCCGCACATGTATACCCGCCCCTTTAAAATTTAGAAAATAGAGTAGCTTTGTGTTTTCCTTGGGAAGCTGAATCTCAAAGAAAGAGAGAAAGGGAGAAAGCTATACATATCCTATTCTTTAAACATATAAACTAGCTAAGTCACTCCTCCTTTTGAAAGGAGTGAATAATGGAACTGAGAGAAATCAAAGCAGAGAAATGGTGGATGACTTCACTCATGAAACATGAAGTCAGAAGAAAGGAGTTTTTCCCATTGCGATAAACTAAAACGCTAAAAGAATACCTGAAACTAAGAACAGCCAATATAAGCTGCAGGTAGTGGAGGCAACCCCACTGATATTCCGTAATGAGGCAGATTTCCACAGTGGTAGCAGGCATGTTAGTTTACTCTTTTATATCTTCCGGGCTAGACATAAGCAACCGTGTCCTTTATAAAATTCATGCATACTTACAGAAGAGATACTAGGCTATACCTGGGAGACTAGCACTTCTCTGCAGGATTAGAAGGAAAGATAAGTAGTCGAAATCAGATGACCAACCACTAATGTATTACATCTACTACAAGCTGTCTCATCCTCTGTTTTTATTGAAAACTGCATGGTGTGTAAACTCAGGAGCTAATTCTAACCTTTATCTCCAGCCAGGCTGCACAAGCAGAAGCAGTGAACAGTCTACCAGGGAATATTATCTTCAAGGATCAGCTCAAAGCCAATAATCATCACACTGTTGAAGAGTGACCACCCCAAGAAAGAGACAGGGCAGCAGTGGGAACACAACAAACAGAAGAATTTACACTTGAGGAAACAGAATAAAAAAGCAATCACACAAGGACTTTAAAATAAGTCATATCAGGCATGGTGGCTCACACCTGTAATCCCAGCACTTTGGGAGGTGAAGTCGTGTGGGTCACTTAAGTCCAGAAGTTCGAGACCAGCCTGGCCAGCATGGCAAAACCCATCTCTACTAAAAATACAAAAATTAGCCAGTATGGTGGCCCACGCCTGTGATCCCAGCTACTCAGGAGGCTGAGGCAGCAGAATCGTTTGAACCTGGGAGGTGGAGGTTGCAATGAGCCAAGCTTGTCCCACTGCACTCCAGCCTGGGCAACAGAGCAAGACACTGTCTCAGAAAAATGAATGATAATAAGTCATATTTCACATCTTCAGAGAGATAAAGGAGAGAATTTGTTTACGAAATAGGAGGAAGCAATTCAAAAATAATAAGAGGTGGTTATTAACAAGCAAAGCATAGCACCTAAATTCCCAGACAGCCTAGGTTTCAATACTGGCTCTGACAACAATCAATAGTTGGATGTCTCCAGGGCAAATTGCTTAACCAATCTGTGTCTTCATTTTTCCATCTGTAAAATGAAGATAGTCATGGTATATACCTTATATGTGTGGTATGAGGATTAAATAATTTAGCATTAGTAAAGCACTCTGAACAGTATCTGACACATAAATGTTTGTTAAATAAACAAACAAATTGGAAATTCTAAAAATAACAACCATAATTTTTGGCATTCAAGATTTTATGGGTGAGCTGAAAACCAGAAGGAGAGAAGGCAAAGAGCATGTTAATGAGCTGGAAGAACATAGAAAATGGGATGGAGGCCGAGCACTGTGGCTCATACCTCTAATCCCAGCACATTGGGAGGCCGAGGCGGGCAAATCACATGAGGTCAGAAGTTCAAGACCAGCCTCGCCAACGTGGTGAAACGCAGCCTTTACTAAAAATACAAAAATTAGCCAGGCATGGTGGTACACGCCTGTAGTCCCAGCTACTCAGGAGGTTGAGGTAGGAGAATCGCTTGAACCTGAGAGGTGGGAGGTTGCAGTGAGCTGAGATCATACCAGTGCACCCCAGCCCGGGGGACAGAGTAAGATTCCTTCAAACCAACCAACAAACAAACAAACAAAAAAAGACAAGAAAAGAAAAGAAAATGGGACAGAAATGGAGAGTATGAAGAAACACGTAAGATACTAAAAGGATAGACACAGAAAAGCTAAAGTTTATCTATTAAAGGTAGAGAACAAAGGAAATGGAAGAGAGGCAATATTGGAAGAAATAACAGCCCAAACGTCCTATAACTAAAGAAAGGAGTGAGACTAAACTGATGTCTCTGTGTTCCAAGCACAATAAATATTTTTTAAAATTCTTGCCACATTTTAATAAAATGCAAGAACATACAAAAGAGATAAGATTGCAAGTACTACAAGAGAAGAGAAAATTATATTTTTAAAGGGAATAGAATTAGAGTTCAACAACACAGTTGGCATCAAGAAGACAATGAATAGAGCAACATTTTCAAAGTGAATAAAAACTACTTTGAATCTTAAGCCAAACCAGCTCTGTTAGAGGTTATATCCTCAACATACACTAGAAACATGCTTTTTAGAGATATTGAAGTAAATAGCAACATAATCAGTTACAAATATTGAAAATGATACAGTGAACAATAGGAATGAGACAAAGCAAAAAGAACTGGCATTTTTCATTACAAGGATGAAATTATGTATTTGTACCTTTTTCATAGAGATTAAATCTGTTTTTTATATAACCAACTAAAATAAGCACTTCTTTTTTTCCAGACAGAGTTTCACTCTGCTCCCAGGTTGGAGTGCAGTGGCGTGATCTTGGCTCACTGCAACCTCCACCTCCCGGGTTCAAGCACTTCTCCTGCCTCAGCCTCTCGAAGAGCTGGGATTATGAGTGCAGGCCAGCATGCATAGCCAATTTTTATAATTTTAGTAGAAATGGAGTTTCACCATTTGGGCCAGGCTGGTCTCAAACTCCTGACCTCAAGTGATCCACCCACCTCAGCCTAAAATAAGCATTTCAAGTGCTCCTATACAGGGGGCTTGAAAGACTTACAAGACTCAACCCCACCTCTGAGATACGCACCATGTGTTAGAGGTAGGAAGGGTAGAACAGTGAACAGACCCAGGGAATCCCAGTCTGTCATTTACTGGCTTTACAGATTGGGGAAAAGGTGCTGATGTCTCTGAGCCTTAGTTTTCTTGCCTGTAAAATGGGGATGATGAAGTGCCCACTCCATCAACTTTATGAATTCCTTAGTGCAATACCGGGCATGTAGACAATATTCATTTTCATTACTCCTCTTCTTATGTATAAGGAGATGCTTGAAAAGGCAATCACCATGTAGCAGGAGTTTACATTATTTTTATGTTATTCTTTGTATTTTCCTGTATTGTGTATTTGTACAGTAAGCATGTGCTATTTTTACAAAGTTTAAATAATGCACCCTGTAAAGGAATCAGCATTTTTAAATTATCAGAAGAAGATTTCAGAGATCATTTTTAATAATCTCAGAATAACTAAGACCTTTATGAAAAACATGTACAGGCACATACACCACAGGTAGTCAAAATGTAATACTTCTAAGGAACAGAAACACTATGAATAAAGTTAAACAATAGCAATCTTTGAGGAAATATTTGCAGCATGTATCTTAAATTTTTATAAATCAATAGGAAAAAGACAACCCAATAAAAATGGTCAGAAAAAGAAAATAAATTCATAGAAGAGGCAGTACAATTAACCCAGATATAGATGAAATTATTTTCCACCTCTAAATAGTATATTGTTAATTGAAACAATAATGGCATATTACATATCATTCATAATATTGGTAGATATGGCTGGACATGGTGGCTCATGCCTGTAATCCCAGCACTTTTGGAGGCTGAGGCAGGCAGATCATTTGAGTTCAGGAGTTCAAGGCCAATTTAGGCAATCGAGGGAGACCCCATCTCTACAAAAAATAAACAAAAATTTAGCCAGGTGCAGTGGTGTGTGCCTGCAGTCGCAGCTACGTGGGAGTTTGAGATGGGAGGATCATTTAAGCCAGTGAGGTCAAGGCTACAGTGTGCAGTGAGCTGTGATCAGCCCGCTGCACTCCAGTCTGAGTGACAGAGCAACACTCTGTCTGAAAACAAACAAACAAAAAGATTGGTAGATGTTTTAAAGTTTTTTGACATCAAATATTGGGAGGATGTAGGAACAAACGATCATGTGCCTCAGATCGGAGGACAACTGCTTTGCCAGGTAATTTGGGTGACCTTCTCTAAACAGAAATGTGGATCCTCTGGAAACTGCTAACACCAGCCCAGAGAAAGATTTGCACAAAGAGACAGTTACAGCAACACCCATTGCAGCGTTGCTAATAATATTGAAAAATGAACAACGTAAATGCCAAGTGGCAAAAAGGATACATAAAATGAGGCATATTCATATAAAATACTACTACACAGCTATTTTTTTAAAAATGAACTAAGCCAGGCATGATGGCTCACACCTGTAATCCCAGCACTTCAGGAGGCTGAGGCAGATGGATCACCTGAGGTCAGGAGGTTGAGACCAGCCTGGCCAACATGGTGAAACCCTGTCTCTACTAAAGCTACAAAAATTAGCTGGATGTAGTGACGAGCACCTGTAATCCCAGCTACTCGAGAGGCTGAGGCAGGAAAATCTCTCGAACCTGGGAGGTGGAGGTTGCAGTGAGTCGAGATCATGTCATTGGACTCCAGCCTGGGCAACAAGAGCGAAACTCCATCTCAAAAAAAAAAAAAAAAATGAAACTAAGTCTACAGGTATTAAAATGAAGAACCCACAAAATTATATTGCTGACTAAAAAGTTGAAGGAACTCACAAAATATATACAAAGTAGATAGAATATGTTACTATTTGAGTTAAGAAAATAAATAATGTAGTCCGGGCGCCATGACTCACACCTATAATCCCAGCACTTTGTGAGGCTGAGGTGGGCGGATCACCTGAGGTCAGGATTTCAAGACCAGCCTGGCCAACATGGTGAAACCTTGTCTCGATTAAAATATATAAAACAAAAAATAGCTGGCCATAGTGGCGTGCACGTGTAATCCCAGCTACTTGGGAGGTTGAGGCATGAGAATCGTTTGAGTCCCAGAGGCAGAAGTTGCAGTGAGCCAAGATCATGCCACTGCACTCCAGCTTGGGCTGCAGAGTGAGACTCTGTCTCAAAAAAATAAAAAATAAAAATAAATAATGCGGCATTGCATATTTTCTAAGGGTACATATTTATGCACATAATTATTGTCAAGGCAATGTAACGGTCCAAACTCATGAGGCAGAGAGAGTGTGTGGTGTGTATGTGTTTGAGGAAAAGAGGCATATGATACTGGAATTGGCTTAAAGGGGTCTTTAGTATTATTTGAAACTTGTGTACAAGTGTTTTGTACACAAAAATTTGTGTTTTCATAAACTGATTAAAATTAATTTTAACATTGAATGAAAAAAGAAAGTTTGACTCAATACTTGTTTAAAGACTACATGTGCTAAAGGAGATATAATCAAGTCATTACTGTAATATAAAACAGACTAACCTGAAGAGAATTGGGAGAAAGAAGAAGAAAGGAGGAAGAAGAAGAGGAATAGGAGAAGGAAGAAGGAAAATAACAAGAATAAGAAGAAATGGAATACATAGTAGAAGTAGCAGTAACCGCAGTAATAGTAACAATAGTCATTAGCAGAACTCAACCTAGAGAGATCACACCCGTGGAAAGGATCAAAAGACATCATGAAGGAGATAGTATTTGAATCGGGCTCATTATCAATATTTCACTCTAGGTATATTTTGGCCCAATCTTCCATAGTCATATCCTAGAACTGGACATCAAGAACTCCAAAATCTCCCTTGTAAGAATCATCACCTTTCAGACCAGCACCTCTTCCTTTCCAGACCCTGAATCTGATACCTCCCCCAAAACTGAGCTCTTCAAGCCATCATCCTCATTCCTTTTTTATAAACTACAAATCTCAAATGAGCACCTAATATTGCCAAGCAAATGTTTCTCTACTAAATTTACTTTCCTGTTCTCTTCTCTTCTAGACCTCCGACCTTTTCTTCTCTATCATTTCCTTTCATAGATACTTCTGGGTTTTATTTTATTTATTCATCCAACAAATATTCATTTTGTTCCTTTGCAATAGAATTCAGAACAGTGAATATGGATTCTTTCTTGAAGTTTTGCTGACAAGTAAAACAAATTAAAATTATAAAACAGAAAAAAATGCAGTTAATAGAGGTCTTTCAATAAAAAACAATAAAAGCAGGCAAAAAAAATTCTCAACAGATCTACAAGCCTCTTCTGTATCTGTACCCATATTTTTAGTCTTGTTGCTCATCATAATCAAGAAGAAATCAACCAATCCGCATGTGCTCCAAACCCCACCCCCTTTCAGTTTCTCAAGGACATTGCTCATACTCTATTTTCCCTGCTTCTTCAAGTTTTCATTGCTACAACATGATTTAGTAGCACACATACATTCTCTATTATATCAAATCATAAGGAGGTTGTTTCTAGGATTTTTGTTTTGTTTTGTTTTTAGAGACGGAGTTTCACCACTTTGGCCAGGCTGGTCTTGAACTCCTGGCCTCAAGTGATCCTCCCACCTCGGCCTCCTAAAGTGCTGGGATTACAGGCATGAGCCACTTCACCCAACCTTCAAATCACGTTTTTTAAAAAACGAAATAAGGCCAGGCATGGTGGCTCATGCCTGTAATCCCAGCACTTTGTAAAGCTGAGGTGGGTGAATAACTTGAGGTCAGGAGTTCAAGACCAGCCTGGCCAACATGGTGAAACCCTGTCTTTACTAAAAATACAAAAATTAACTGGGCATGGTGGCACACGTCTGTAACTCCAACTACTCAGGAGGCTGAGGAAGAAGAATCGCTTGAACTTGGGGCTTGAACTTGGGAAGTGGAGATTGCAGTGAGTTGAGATGGTGCCATCGCACTCCAGCCTGGGCGACAGAGTGAGACTCCATCTCAAAAAATAAAAATAAAAACTAATTAGTTAATCAAAACAAAAAAAAAAAATCTTTCTTGAACTCACAGTTCTCTCTTTCCCTCTTGGTACCAAAATATCTCCAAAGACTTTTCTAAATCATTGGCTTCCAGATCCTCACTTCCCATTTACTTTTTTTTTTTTTTTTTAACTCTTATCTGTTTATCATCCAACCCTACTACTCCATGGAATTTGCCAAGGTTCTTTACAGGTATTTTCTCAAAGGCAGTGAAAATATTTCTGTTACTCAATCTCCTCGCATTCAGCAAATTTGACCACTATAGATTTCATGATAATCTTTCTTCTTTTGACTTCTTTAACCCCAGCTCTGGGTTTCTTGCTTAAATTCTCTGGCCATTTCTAAGTTCCTCTGCCTTTCTCAGAGCTTTAACCTAGGCCCTCTTCTCTTCCGTGCATATACTTTCTCCTTAAGTTTTCTTCCTCAGTTAAACTACTACTTCCTCATATAAACTACCCATATGTCAACTACTCCCAAAGTCACATTTCTAGCCCTGTCCTCTCTTCTAAACTCCACATTCCAACTGCCTATTTAATTTCCTTACCAGTTACATAATAGGCACTTAGCAAAAATAAGAAATAAAAATAATATCCATTGCGTATATCCCCTTTCAGTAATTCCTTTTTATGCTGCAGGTCTGTTATCCTTAAAACCAGACTATGAGAGTAAGCCAGTATTTCCAAGAAAGGGAAAAAGAACCCACAGGGAGAGCCATTGACTATCAATTCCATTATAGAATTTTGAAAGCTTTAGCTTTAAGATGCAAAACTATATGGATGAGAAAGGAAAATGTTTTTCATGAATTCTGAAAGCTTGCACTTAATTATGAAAAACATATCCTAGGCTGCATGTGGCGGCTCACACCTGCACTTTGGGAGGCCAAGGAGGGAGGATCTCTTGAGCCTAGGAATTTGAGACCAGCCTGGGCAACATGGTGAATCCCCATCTCTCATCTCTACAAAAAGTACGAAAGATTAGCCAGGCATGGTGACGCATGCCTGTGGTCCCAGCTACTTGGGAGGCTGAGGTAGGAGGATCGCTTGAATAGAGGAGGTCAAAGCTGCAGTGAGTCATGATTGTGCCACTGCACTCCAGCCAGGGCGACAGAGCCAGACCTTATCTCAGGAAGAGGGTGGAGGGGAAGAAAGGTCATCCTAAAAACTGAAAGAATACAGCTTATGCAATAGGTCATACATTCGAAAATAAAAGCTGTTGAAAATGTTGATGATCCTGCCACACAGAGAGGAAGACAGGAGAGAAGAAAACATTCTGGGTTGAGGAAAGACATTTGAGAGGATAGGAGAAAAAGAGCAAGAGAAATTAACTCAGTGTGAGCCCTGCCTTTACCAACTGATCATCTCATTCCCTCACTCTAGGAAAAACTCTTTATGGGGAAATAAACAAAAGGAATCCAAAACAATAAGAGATGTGACCTCTCGCCTGACTGGAATTCTGGAGAGAGACACTTCACAGAGTGTCCCAGGGTCCCCTGGAGTAGCTAGAGGGGAGTAGAAATCTGGCCAGATGATGCTTGGCAAAGAGAAACTGAAATGGTCTTTCAATATGAGGAGGAGACCCAAAATGGGATAGAGGAGGTTAATGGAGTTGGGAACTTTTGTGCCAGCCAGAGGCACCTGCGCTGCGTGTGGGAAGTGAGCCCTCTAGAGTCTTGTGGCAGAAATCCAGGGGATACACCAGAGAAATCATCAGGCTCCCTCCAGGAACAGCTCTGAGAGCCAGAGTTGAGAGGTGAGCAGGGAGGGGCTGGAAATATGTAGGGTGGGGCTCAAGACTCATACACACTGGAGTGCTCTGTAAGAAAACGATAAAAAATCATGAGTAAAAATAAGAAACTAAAGCAGATAATTCAATGGAAAAAATGATTTACAAATATAAAGTTTTAAAATTTGACAAATAGCACAAATATCACAAAATTCAGAAAATATACTTTTTTTATCTTTTTAATTTGTTTTCATTTTTTAGAGATGAGATCTTGCTCTATTGCCCAGACTGGAGTGCAGTAGCATGATCGTAGCTCACTGCAGCCTTGAACTCCTAGGCTCAGTAGATCCTCCCACCTTGGCCTCCCAAAGAGCTTAGGATTAAAGATGTGGGCAACTGCACTTGGTCAGAAAAATAAATATTTTTGTTAGTTAACTCCCTGCCATACCTCTGTAATGCTTTCTTAAATGGTAGGCTGCATACTTTAGGAATGCCTGATTATTTGATTAAAATTTCAGATTATCATTTTCTATATGGAAAAGGGAATAATAATTAGTTTCTCTAGCATGGTTAATGAAAAATTTATTTATTTTTATTGATATTTTACATAATTTTTTAGTTTGCAAATCGATCCTGGAATTGTCATTTAAATTTGTAAGATTGTCAGATTTGGGCACATTTCTATCAAGATCATTTATTATACAAGCTATAAGATTTATCAGGAAAGTTATCACATAAGTGAAATGTAATCCAATATGTTAAGACGCATGAAATATGTGATTTCACATACAGACATACTCATGGCTTTAGTACTGCTTTAGTACTGCAGCAAACTTAATGCCTTCAAATGCAAGAATCCTGATAAATTCTATTTCAAGACAATTGCCATCAAAAAGTTACAGTCCATGAATAATTGAATTTTACACGTATAATCAGCTATAGTCATGATAGACGAGAATTGCTTGACTAGATATGATAAAAATCAAATCCTCTACTTACAAAAACCTGTGTAAGATGATTTTAAAGTTGTCCCACAGATTGGCTTCTGCCTGACATTTCAAACCTCATTTCTCTCACACTCACATATTTCTGACGTAGCCTGCAAAGAATGTACTTCGAGATTAAACTTGCACTTCCAGGATGCCTTCCACATCTTACTCCTGCTATTCCCTTTGCCTTATGCTCTGTGAGTTGCCTCATCTCTGTGCTCCATAATCGCCTGCGTGTTTGTATGTGCATGTGTTCTTGTACGTACTATCTACAGACGTGCACAATTATAGTTCTTGATAATTTTAACTATATTTATATAGCTAAAATTTTCTCTTTTATATTTAGTATTACTATCCAGTCTGCCTCTACTACTTGACTGGAATCTCCCTCTTTCTATTAGACCTATCACATGACTGACACATTACAAAAAAAAAAAAAAAAAAAAAACTTCACTGTGTGCTCGCGCCTGTAATCCCAACATTTTGGGAGGCTGAGGAGAGAGGATTGCTTGAGCCCAGGAGTTCAAGACCAGCCTGAGCAACATGTTAAGACCCTATCCCTACAACAGGTTTTTTAAGTTAACAGGGTATGGTAGCATGCACCTATGGTCCCAGCTACTCAGGAGGCTGAGGCAAGAGGATCTCTTGAGCCCAGGAGGTTGAAGCTGTAGTGAGCCCTGTTCATACCTTTGTATTCCAGACTGGGTAACAGGGCAAGATCCTATCTTAAAAAAAAAAAAAAAAAAAAAAAAAAACTCAACAAAGCAGCATCATTGCTATTATTACAGCTGTTCAGCCCATAGGCACATCATTGACATCATTATAAATAGCCAAGCTAATACTGGAAAATAATTCTATATCGAATCTCAAAAAAGCTTCCTATTAATTCATGCAAATTTATTATTGGAAGCTTACCTGTATTTTACATGAGTGTCTTTTACTGACTCGGACACTCTTCTTCCTTTATCTCCTAGATACACCAAAATGAAGACTGCCACCAACATCTACATTTTCAACCTTGCTCTGGCAGATGCCTTAGTCACCAGTACCCTCCCCTTCCAGAGTGTGAATTACCTAATGGGAACATGGCCATTTGGAACCATCCTTTGCAAGATCGTGATCTCCATAGATTACTATAATATGTTCACCAGCATATTCACCCTCTGCACCATGAGCGTTGATCGATACATTGCAGTCTGCCACCCTGTCAAGGCCTTAGATTTCCGTACTCCCCGAAATGCCAAAATTATCAATGTCTGCAACTGGATCCTCTCTTCAGCCATTGGTCTTCCTGTAATGTTCATGGCTACAACAAAATACAGGCAAGGTGAGTGATGTTACCAGCCTGAGGGATGGAAGGTTCACAGCCTGATATGGTGATGTTATAAGCAAAGTAGTATTTATAGAGAGGTCCATCATCTTAGTCAAATTGTAATTTTAATTATTCTTTCTAGTAAAAAAAAGCCTTTGAATACTTTAAAATTGGAATTTTCCTCATAATTTTAGGCCTATTAAACCCTTTAAAGAGAATATAATCTATTTATTTCTGATTTCTCTGTATTTACTTCATAAAAATGGTGTGTAAATTAGAACATAGCTCTCCCAAGAGTAATTGGAGCTTAAACCCAAAGAGTATTACACTGAGGCTTGTTGAAAATTTTCAAGTGGCTGATTACATAGCAAATTTGTCTTTCTACACCTAATATCAGAATATTGAACAATCTATCAAAAAATGAAGTGAAAACATCCATTACGTGGAGTCTCCTACAGACTTTGGACAATTATTACATTTTTTATATCAATGTAGACCTCATGGAGGATCTAGCTCATGTTGAGACGTTCATTTTTGTTCCCTTAATGAAATCTTAATGTGATCAAAGTGGACTGCAAATGAGAAATTTAGAAAAAAAAAAAAAAAAACATTAGAAGTAAAACTTTCTTTGAAAAGTAACAAACAACTGAGTTTCTTCCACAATTTCTTTATAGCCTTAAGTTAGCTCTGGTCAAGGCTAAAAATGAATGAGCAAAATGGCAGTATTAACACCTTATGACATAATTAAATGTTGCTGCTAATTTTTCCTTTAAATTCCTTTCTTCTAGGTTCCATCGATTGTACACTAACATTCTCTCATCCAAGCTGGTACTGGGAAAACCTGCTGAAGATCTGTGTTTTCATCTTTGCCTTCATCATGCCTGTGCTTATCATTACCGTGTGCTATGGACTGATGATCTTGCGCCTCAAGAGTGTCCGCATGCTCTCTGGCTCCAAAGAAAAGGACAGGAATCTTCGAAGGATCACCAGGATGGTGCTGGTGGTGGTGGCTGTGTTCATTATCTGCTGGACTCCCATTCACATTTACGTCATCATTAAAGCCTTAGTTACAATCCCGGAAACTACGTTCCAGACTGTTTCTTGGCACTTCTGCATTGCTCTAGGTTACACAAACAGCTGCCTCAACCCAGTCCTTTATGCATTTCTGGATGAAAACTTCAAACGATGCTTCAGAGAGTTCTGTATCCCAACCTCTTCCAACATTGAGCAACAAAACTCCACTCGAATTCGTCAGAACACTAGAGACCACCCCTCCACGGCCAATACAGTGGATAGAACTAATCATCAGGTACGTAGCCTCTAGAATTAGGTGCATCCACTGGGGATGACATAAAAAATTATAAATCTTTGTGCCAAACTAGGAGTTTAATCCATTATAGAGGATGAGAATGGAGGGAAGAGGGGAGCAGACTGTGGTTCTAGTGTTAGAGAAGAGGTTTGTTATACAAATTGTGTTCTTTATATTTGACTGTACATATTCATTTAGGTATAAAGATACACCAATGAGAAATCCATGAAACTATTCAAAATAACTATTTTTATGGCTTTTACTTCTATGCAAAATTTATGACTTTAGCACATTGTGGAAGTAATTCTGATCTAGAATCCTTTTCATTTTCCACAGAATTATTATATAATTCATAGATGTCACTCCAAAATCTCTCTTATTTCTCAAAAGCCAGTCTTGCTCTGGCTCTGTGATTAAAGAGAGAGGGTCAGTGCCTTGCCCACTGTGGTCATGGATGCAAGATATTCACAGAAAATTAGCATCATGGAAAAGGAGAAAAGATTAAAAGATGACCATTCCTAACTTCTCTTTAGCTATTGGTTTGCTACCTGAACTCTAGCAATATCAAACATATTAACTCTAAAAATATCAAACATATTAGACTGAATCATATATTTAACAGACGAATCATATTTAACATATGAATATTAATCTAAGAAATATTATTAGATAAAACAATTTTTAACAGACCTCATGCTTATTGGAGAGAATAGGGTGAATAGTGACTAGCTTTTGGAAGGTGTATTTCTGCACCCAGAAGAGTACAAATGGGGACCTACACAAAATATTCAACACTTACACACAATGACATAATCATATGGGAAGTCACAAGGAGGAAAGAGAAAAGGCTGTCTCCAAGTTAATACTACATGGTTAAGTCACTGGTTGGCTAACTTTGGCCTCTGATCTATAAAATCAATCAAATACATGGCTTAATTTTTAATATTAATCCAAGTAAGTAAATTTTAAATAATGATGCCAGCATCCAAAAATCACAGCCTCTATAATTTTTTTAACAGTGAATTCAAATTGAAACTTCCTATGAAGTCAAGGCTGGAGTCAGAATCTTGGCTAAAGTTCCTAGAGCCAGGGGTCAGGACTGTGAGGACGGATGGCTCCAGAGAAATAAATAGCAAGTCAAATGGTTGAGGAGCTAGGGAAGGCCTTTGACAGCACAGGGTGCAGCGGCTTCTTCCTGCTGTCTCTTGACCACACCCTGTCTCTCACTGTCCCCTCTATACCCCACTCTGCCGTCCAGCCAAGCCCAGGCTCAACCTTTCTAATTGACCAGAGGACTAATGTAATATGGCCCAGATGCATCTGTCATGGGCGACATTAATCCTCATACCCCTGGTATTCAGTGATGCTCAGAGGAACACAGGAACTCGCACCCCCTAGAGAACATGAGGTAATGATGGCAGACCCACTTCCAGCCAAAGGGAGATTATTAACTTATTATGTCTCACTTCTAATTCCATTTCAGAAATGAATGCCAGAAAGAAATGGTTTTGACTCTGCTTCTCTTCTCTATGTTTTTTTCCACATCAAGACCTCTAAACCTACTCATTTTACTAGGGGCTACTTTTTAAAAGTAGTTGCAAAAACAACCATTACTTTTGCACCAACCTAATGCTAAGCAGCTCTCCTATTCAGTGGCTGCTAGAATCTTGTAAGGAACTTTAAAAGGGCAGGGATTTAAATAGATTTTCACCAACCTGGGGATAACACGTTAAAGACTGCAACTTAAAATGCCTAGTCCTCAGCTAAGGGTAAAATATTTTGCTTTGAAGTAAAATATTTCCACTGGAGCAAAATCATGGCCATTATGAAGTATTGACTCTTTCTCCTTCAGTCCCTACCTGTACCTTCCCTGTCTTGCTGGGCTCTAGAGCATGGCTGCTTAGTAGTGTACCCTGGACTACTGCAAGGACCTCTTGCCACATATGACCTCCCAGCTGTCCTTCACTCAACCTGCCTTCGTGGAAATACAGCTCCGAGCCCATCTGGTGGAGCATTTCTCCTGAGTTAAGCATGATTATTCTTCAGTTGCCAGACACTGCCCTTGACTCCCTTCCAAATTCAGCATTTTCACATCAGTATGGCTATTGTACAGCCGGATAGAAAAGAAGCTAATTGGAGGAGTTCTGTTCCAAGTAACTAAAAGGTTTGCTTTAAAAATACATCCAATTAGGCCTTATCTTCATTGCTGCCTCTATGAAGCAGCATTAGTGTAAGATAACAGCAGAAACACATTAGCCCTGGAATTGGCTGCTGTCCCCAAATGCCCAACTGAGAGAACCGGACACAGAAGAGAGGCTACCAGGAAAAGAGGGAAAGATGCTCCGACATATTTAAAAATTAAGACAAATCAAAGCTCTCTTTAGCTAATCTCCACTGATGTGTCATCATTAGAACTAAAGCAGTTACAACCAGACAACTGGAACAATACATAAGCTGCTAGTGATAGTTGCAATAATATATCAACATAATAAAATGACTTGAAGGAGAAATTGGAGACTTGATGGCTGTGTCTATAGGACATGTTGAATTAGTTGTACAAACCCAGAATGTGACAAACAGGTGTTTAGTCGTCATTTCACATCATGATCCATCATGTTGGAAAACAAAGCTAACAGGATTTGCATTTAACCTTTCAACTACTTGTTTGAAGTTTATATTGGTTGTGGATGTTTATGTTCTGCCTTATGTATTTGTACTTTCTTTGAGGAATATATTATACTCTATATGTCACATTTCAAGCACATTAGTCAACTTCATATTCTGCAGATCAGAGATCCAATATCAAACCTTCCCAGGGTGTCTATATTCTGACAACTGTCCAGTGAGGCAATGTCCATACAGCGCAAAGTGGAGTGGCGATTTGGCAGTTATCAAGGTAATTTGATAAGCCAATGAAAAAATTCTGTGCCCAAAATAAGCTTGGAGTCATACTTACACAGTTAAGAGCTGCTCAGTCAGCTTTTGCTACACAACAAATCATTCCAAAATTTAGTGGCTAGAAGCAACCATTTACTTAGTTTACAATTCTGTAGAACAGCCATTGGAACGGGGCTTGGCTAGACCATTCTTCTAGTATTGGCTGGGCTCGCTGAGGGCAGCAGCCAGATGGGTGGGTGGTCAGCTCGCTGATCTACGTGGCCTCAGCAAGAATGACTAGCTCCACGTGGACTCTTACCCTCTAGCATGTTACCACAGCCTTGTTCTCACGGTGGTCACAGATTCCAAGAGAGAGAAAAGAGAGGAAAGCTTCTTTTGGCATACAGTAGGAACTGGCATACAGTCAACTCCTTGCTTGTTATAGGTCAAATGAAGTCATCCTGCCAACCTAGATTCAAAAGGTGGGAAATTAGACTCCATCTCTTGCTGATAGGATCTGCAGTCACATTGCAAAAGGATAGGGATATAGGGAGGGAATAATTATGACCACTTTCGCTAACAATCTGTAGTAAGGACATGCTGCATGAGACAGGGAAGCCATTACCTCCTGAGAACAGGAGCCATGTCTGTCTTGCTCTCCCAGGTCATAGTCTAGCACATTAAAAAGAAAGTACTTCTGACGGGGCACAGTAGCTCATGCCTGCAATCCCAGAACTTTGGGAGGCCAAGGCGGGTGGATCACCTGGGGTCAGGAGTTTGAGACCAGCCTGGCCAACATGGTGAAACCCTGACTATACTAAAAATATGAAATTAGCCAGGTGTGATGGCACATACCTGTAATCCCAGTTACTTGGGAGGCTGAGACAGGAGAGTCGCTTGAACCCAAGAGGCAGAGGTTATAGTGAACCCAGATCGTGCCATTGCACTCCAGCCTGGGCAACAAGAGCAAAACTCCATCTCAAAAAAAAAAAAAAAAAAAAGAAAAGAAAAGGAAAGGAAAGAAAGAAAGAAATTCCAAAATATCCAAAGCACTGGACAGATTCATGTCTGTTGAATGGATAATGAGAGGGCTGAAGATATTTCAGGAGATGTGGCAGGCATGACCCCTTTCTCATGCAACCGACGAACAACCTAAATGACTGTGTAACCCTCTGACATCATTTCCGGCTTACTGTCAGTAATGGGAAAATATTCAAAATAGGCCTTCTTCCTTTTCTCCTCCTCAGCCTTTATTACTCTGATCCAATGTTACTTATACTTTTCAGAAAATCAGATTCATGGTTGTTTTCTAATTTTATTTCTAACGAGTGCTTTTGATGAGGAGACCAAGAGATTGATTCAGTGCCCTAGAGAGGTCTTTCCCTAGCTGAATATGAAAAAACAAAAAAGATGGTCTCATGTTTTTTTGTGCATGCCTGGACTCCGCCTACTGCTCCAGCTGTAGCCTTTGTGCCTGATTTATGTTCAGCTTGCTGTCTTTATGACTTTTAAATCTTTATTAGGTAGACTCAGGCATAGGCATTCATTTTCCATCTGCTCTCAGTGCAATTTAATTTCTCCACACATGCCCTACACTGCTGTTGTCCTGTTGAACTCCACTTTGCCTTCAAACACTTCCCCCATTTATTTCCATCACTTCGGGTTCAACTCAAACCTGAACTGCTGGCCACTGCTAACCTGCCTTGCCTACTTGGTTCCCACCTGAATCATATTATCTAATGCATTTTCTTTCTGTTGTTGTTTTTTGTTTTTTATTTTGAGATGGAGTTACTCTGTCGCCCAGGCTGGAGTGCAGTGGTGCGATCTTGGCTCACTGCAACCTCTTCCTCCTGGTTCAAATGATTCTCCTGCCTTAGCCTCCCCAGTAGCTGGGATTACAGGCATGCGCCACCACAGTCGGCTAATTTTTATATTTTTTTAGTGGAGATGGGGTTTCACCTTGTTGGTCAGGCTGGTCTCAAACTCTTGAGGCCAAGTGATCAGCCCACCTCAGCCTCCCAAAGTGCTGAGATTCCAGACATGAGCCCCCGTGGCTGGCCTCTAATGCATTTTATGTCTTGACACATAGGTGATTATTGAAAACGTTTAGCATTATATGGGGAAAAAAGCAACACTGTTAGATCAGTTGAATTGTCACTAAAACGGTGTAGTTTGGTGCAAAAGTAATTGTGATTTTTGACATTACTTTCAATGGCAAAAGCTGCAATTACTTTTGCACCAAGCTAGTACTAACAACCACCATGATAATAATGCTGCCTTGCATTTATATGGCAATGTACAGATGCAAAAGTGCTTTTATGGGCATTATCACATCTGCTTCCTGTAACAACTCTGCTGGGTAAATGTGAGAAAATAAATGCTCAGGGAAGTTAAATCACTAGATAAGATCAAACAGCCAGGAAGAGGTAGAATCCAGACAAGCACCCAGGGCTTCGAATATGACTCCACAGCTTTTCCCTGCTTCCCCACGCAATGCCACTTTGAACTCAATTATTATCACATGGTCTCAGCCAGATTCTCAAAATGTACTACGAGCTCCAGAAAATGTAAGTTCTTAAGAACTGCTCTGATAAATTACGTTTGTTATGTGAGGGTCCAAGAATCCACCTTTCAAATGAAACAATAAACTGAAATCTCTTATTTAAACTGTACCTTCATCTCCAAAGCAGCAAATTTACTGTTTTGTCTAACTTGCCTAACCATTTCAGTTAAGCTGATTGACATGAATGTTTTCACCAAATGAGTTACGTGTTTTGTGAAATAATGTAATTATCCTTGGAAAAAGGCTTAATATTCTGACATATCTACCTATGGGTCTTATAGGAAAAAGTAACATAATAGTGATAAAGTGAACATCATGGCTTGTCCTGCTCATTCCTTTCCATTAATATGACAAGTCCAGTCCTAAACTCTCTAATTACTGTTATTAAAGCACTTTCTTGACGTTTTAATCAAAATAGCAGGTCAAGAAGTTAGGAGATGCTCTGTATTTGGTTTAACTGTGAACTGTATTATCTCCAGCTAAACTAAAAGCAGAAGCCTAATTTTAAAATAAACTACATCACTCTCAGACGTTGATCTCGGTTTTTTTTTTTTACAAGACATCTGTGGAGAGTTCATTTGGGAAAGAAATTATTTCAATTCAATGGGAAAAAAAACCTCAAATGAGAATAGCTCACAATATTACAGCAGTGGACAACATTAATGCATATTTTGGGAATGAAATCAAAATGGTTATTCTTTCAGTTCTATGGTCTAAAAAGAAAATGGTTCCAGGTGTGCGTGTGTGGGGGTGTGTGTGTGTGTGTGCATGATATAGGTGTGTCTCTTTTTGCATGTATGGAATTAGAGTAAATGTAGGTTTAAAATTAATATTTCATACATGGCAGAAGAAATTAGTATGTGTTTCTATAAATTATTGTGATATGTGAGAGAAAATGTTGTTTAGTTAAAAATGTGTTTATCCCTAGAAAAATTTGGCTTTTAGACTATTCATAATAACATATATTGATCATTTTGTGTCTGGGATGGGATATCTTATTTAATCATATTAGATATAGATTGTAACCTCTACTCTATAGTTAAGGAAATTAATGTTTAAGGAAGTAACTTGCCCAAGGTCATAATTAAAAAGTAGTGGCTGGGGATCGGGTGCAGTGGCTCATGCCTGTTATCCTAGCACTTTGGGAGGCCAAGGCAGGAGGACTGCTTGAGGCCAGAAGTTCAAGACCAACCTGGCCAACATAGTGAGACCTTGTCTCTACTAAATTTATAAAAAAATTTTTTAATTAAAAAAAATTTTAAAAGTTAGTGGCTAAGTGTTGACTCCAGTTAAATTCTATCTTATAACCCAGGCTTTTAATCAATGTGCCCTGATATATTCCAGTCTATTTTTCACTCTTTTCAGCGTGGTCTCAGACCTCTGAAAAATTTAGGGAAATTTAGTTTTAAAGATTGGATTAACTAAAATGGTGCAGTATCTTCTTGTACTCACTGTTCCAACTAATGCAACTAACTGAAAAACAGAGCAATATATTTTTCCTTTAAAACCTAACAAAACGAGATGTCATCTTATTTGGTTAAACTTAAGTGGTGAATTGCTATTTTATAGCCCTTTGTTGTAAAAATATTCTCACTGAGATTAAGTGTTTTGGAACATGTCAATCTTTATTTTCTACTTCATGTAGTTTGGGATGCCAGATATGAAAGGTGCATATTTTTCTCTTTTAACTTTCAACAACACCACATTTATTTTTCCTTCTACCTCTACGATTTTGAAATGCAGTTTCACAGTATTTATTTTTGCTTTTGCGTTTTTCTCCTTCATACTAAAGGAAAGAATGTTTGAATGTATATGACCTATCACAAACCAGCTGTTAATTTTTCGATGTCATTCTGATCACTATATCTTTTGGCAGATTGCAAATAAATATTTGTAAGTTGCTAAAATTTGACAAAAATGGCAAAATTAATTTGGAGAGGACATTATGTGAAATAGAAATTTCTGTGGGGTGTGGAATAAAATTTGTTTTTTGATAATTTTCCTTTTCTAATTATTATTTCCCTGGAAATCAAGAATCTAGAGCCACAATGTCATCAGTCTTCTCCCTTCACACTCAGAATTTGTTGCCTTTTAGAGTAGGGTTTCTGAGTTTGACATGAATAGGAACTTTTTATGATTAAAAAAAAAAATTAGAGCCAGGCCAGGCTTGGTGGCTCTCGTCTGTAATCTCAGCATTTTGGGAGGCCGAGGCCGGTGAACTGCTTGAGCCCAGGAGTTCAAGACCAGTCTGGGCAACCTGATGAAAGTCGATCTCTGCAAAAAATTTTTTTAAAAAATAGCCAGGTGTAGTGGCATGCACCTGTAGTTCTAGCTACTCAGGAGGCTGCTGCTCCCTGCAGCCTCTACTTCCTAGGCTCCAGTGATCCTCCCGCCTCAGCCTCCTGAGTAGCTATGACTATGGGCACACGCCACCACACCAGGCTAGTTTTTGTACTTTTTGTAGAGACAGGGTTTTGCCGTGTTGCCAGCCTGGTCTTAAACTCCTGGGCTGAAGTGATCCACCTTACTCAGCCTCCCAAAGCCCCAGGATAGCCAAAATCCTAAAAATTTAAATGGCTCCAGTATTTACCCAGATCATACTACTGATCAGCTGAACGTTCTTGGGCAAGTTTCTAACACTCTCTGCTTGCATTTCCTCATCAATAAGAAAGGCAATCACTGTAGTAACTACCACTTAGCTTTGATGTAAGCAGCATTTCCTCATCAATAAGAAAGGCAATCACTGTAGTAACTACCACTTAGCTTTGATGTAAGCATGATGTATGATTATCCATCCAAAGTGTCAGGCAATTGGCTAATATTATTACTCTAAGCCATCCAATGAGACTTTACTATTCTCATCTTTTCCTTTCCTTTTCCCACAAAACTGAATTTCATCTCTTGTAAATAACATTTAAAAGGAATGAAATAATGTGCCAAAAGAGATCATAAAGTGGACTAACCCAAGCCTTCTCAACCTTGGCACTAGTGACATTGTAGGCACTGTAAGATGTTCAGCAGCATCCCTTGTCTCAACACACTAAATGCCAGTAGCACCCACCCATCTCCCATTGTGACGCCAAATGCCTCCAGTTATTGCCAAATGTCACCTGGAGTGGAGGCAGGCAGCAGAAGTCAGTCAAGAACCACTGATCTAACCTGTTTAATTTTTTTCAATAGCTGGAGAAACATTAAGGTCTAAATTAGTTGTGATTTTTTAAAGCAATGCTTGAGAAAATTGGAACCAAACCCCAGGTGTCCTGACTTTAGTCCGATCCTCCTCTGAAACATCACACTGATTTCTCTAAGGAAAGCTTTCTTCTACACCACTAACCAGTTGAAAAAAAAAAGATTCCATATTCATGGAAGACAAGGCAAAGGCACAATTCTTCAACCCTTATATTACTTCAAGCTTCTTTTAGAAAATAAAATGACCTTCAGCTTGAGACACTATTAAGAAAAAAATTAAAGGCCAATAAAGATGAAGATATTGTTAGAGAAGCCCAGGAGGCTCCGAATGAGGTCAAATCTCATGGCGGTATTAAAACATTAAGAGGAGTTGTAGACAAACTACAATGAAATACAAATCATAATCTCCAAAGCAAACAAGAATGGAAGGACTCCTGGAAAACGAGGGTAAAGAAATAGTCTTAAGTTTAATGGGAATATTGTAGCAATTGAAAACCACAGAATATTTAGCTTTGTACAAATTGTTTCTAGAACCTGGATTAAACCATTAAAATGTATTTTGAAAGTACTTAGAAAGAAAGCAAGTAACCTCTAAGAGGCAAGTTATTATTAGTTATGGCAAAATAAATTTTATTTTCTTAGAAAATTACTGGACCAGGAAATTAGGCAAACCCTATACCAATTGTGTTTCTAACAATAGATTTGACAAGCTCTTACTAATTTCTGTAATACTATCCTATGTTTAATTATGATCTAGATAATGGTACAATGAGGTAGGTTTATAACTTTTTTTTCCAAAGTGAAAGCAAGTTTATTAAGAAAGTAAAGAAATAAAAGAATACCTACTCCATAGACAGAGCAGCCCTGAGGACTGCTGGTGGCCCATTTTTATGGTTATTTCTTGATGATATGCTCAACAAGGGATGGATTATTCATGCCTCCCCTTTTTAGACCATATAGGGTACCTTCCTTATGTTCCCATGGCGTTTGTAAATTGTCATAGTGCTGGTGGGAGTGTAGCAGTGGGGACGACCAGAGGTCACTCTTGTTGCCATTTTGGTTTTGATGGGTTTTAGCCGGCTCCTTTACTGCAACCTGTTTTATCAGCAAGGTCTTTATGACCTGTATTTTGTGCTGAACTCTTATCTCAGCCTGTGACTTAGAATGCCTTTACTGTCTGGGAATGCAGCCCAGTAGGTTTCAGCCTCATTTTATTCAGCTCCTATTCTAGATGGAGTTGTTGTGGTTCATATGCCTCTGACATTTCCCCCCTCCCTTTTATAAGAGAACCCTTAATCCAAAGAGTTGCAGAGAGATGAAAATCCATCTTCTGTAACTTCTTCAGGCTGAATAGGGGCAATAATATTCCTGCCTAGCTATTATGGGCTCTTGTGTTCAGGGTAGAGAGAAGTTCAGTCAGAAAGCATCAGTATGGCGAGGGCCATTCATGAATCTTGAGTTTCAACAAGAGATGATATCTGGAAGATTAATAAGTATTTAGTTTAAGAAAACATTCAGTCAGCTTGTCCTGTATTCCTACACAAAAAGTGTAACAGGAATATATTCCACAAGAATAAAGCAAAATATGTAAAGTTATTCCAAGTAAACTAAATTAGAAGGCTTTTCATGAACTGGACAACTGTTGGAACTAAGCTGATACGGGGTTGTTAGCTGTTTGTAATGTGCCCAGAATTAGAATACTGATTTAGATTTTTACATTACCCATCCCTCTTGTTTCTTCTAAGCAGCAGTCAGATGTTACTGGTTGGTTTACAGGAATAAGCAGGATTAGCCTAAATTGTGGAAACAATCTTAAAAACAACTAATGAGAATTTAATAACAAGTGTACAATAGTTTGTGAAACATAATATTTCTCTCTCGTTTCCCATTTTTACTAAAGACAAATCATGGTAAGACTGATTTGCTTTATTATACATGGCCTGATTATTTGTATAAAGTGCAGCAAGAATAATTATTTTTCACATAAGCTCTTTTTAAATTGGCTTTGATGGAACTCTATTCCACAGAAGGAATTTCAGATAAGACTTTTTTTAGCTGAGCTGAGCCATGGGTTTGTACCCTCAAATACCTATGAGTTGGGTCAATTTCCTTCCTCTTGAAGTCCCAAGATAACTTCAGGCTTCTGGACCTGACCGAAAGTGATGTTCTTTACTTAACATAGGTCAGAAACCCTGAACAGGGACTGTGTAGGCAAAATATGAGGCCAGTTCCCCAAGGGGCTTTTATTGGCTTTATAAGTCAAGTTTAATTCCTTAAAAGAAAACACACCATTCCAGTCAAAGCCTTGGCAAGATAACCAGTTTCTCCAATTGTGTCCTGTTACAAAAGACAACAGATTTTTATTGCACCTGTACAAATAACTATACTGTCATGCATTAAGAATACTCACAACTAGTTTCCAAATTCTGTAGAAATCAGGTAGAGAGAAATAAATATGCTCCAAATTTTGTTCATAGGAGTACAGTCAACTGTTAAAAGCTGTAAATAGCTTAAAAGAAAAGTTTTCTTGACTCTGAAAAACAAAACAAAGAATCAGCAATGTTCTAAGCAAAGTTTAAAAGATTACTTTAGTTTTATTGGTTTACTGAATTTAGTTGACTCCTGTTTTGCTTGATATTCATGAATATTCCAGCTCTTCATTAAAGTTCTGAAAGTTGTTTCCTCTATTCTAATGTTACAATTTCCAAAGTTATCAGAAACCTGCATTTAAGAACACCTGTTAGAGTTTTATAGCTGATTATAAATCACCTTCTAAAGAGGATTAAAATAAGACAACAATTTTCTGTGGATGATAAAAAGTTTTAGGACAGCCACTATTAAAGCCACAATTGATAAGGAAATTTGCTTACTTCTGTGGCACACAAAATTTTACACAACAGTTATAATTATTAATAACATACACTAAGTCATATTAGAATTATAGGAGTTTCCCATAACTTTGGAACATAAACCAGTAACACATTTATGCAAATAGTCTAAAGCAAGCAAAACACCATTTCACATTTGATAATGCTTCCTCTATGATTTTTATACCAAATAAGCCAAATTTCACCTTTACATTAATGTATGATTAATGCTAAACCTAATTTTTAATAAAATCTTATAGACATATTTACCCAATTTTAATGTTTAACCATAAGGTAAGATCCTTATAAACCTTTTGTAACCCTTTACATTTTTTTAAAGTAAGAGCAGATCAGTGCTTTAAGAAAAATCTATTGTGCTTTTATTCCAATGTTGAATTTATGGAAAAACTAAATAATACTCCTTTTTAGGCAATATGTTCACATACAGAATCTCTTACAATTAATCCTTACAAACCTTCCACAACTTGCTTAAATCTTTAGTTGTTTTCTTACTTAAAATAATTCTTTAACACTTTAAGCAGAAAATATTCACATTCTTATGACTTCTTATAATTTTTCAGCAAAAACACATTTTACTTTCTTTACACACCTTGCATGTAAAATTGTTTCTTTAGTAGTTTTAATTACATGTTATAACGTTAACTCTTAGCAACTTCTATTCTGATGAAAACCTTGGTAAATTTGAGATTTTCATTGTGTACTGGGTGTGAAGCCTAGCCCAGAACACACCAGGCAGAAGTGCAGAAAGGAGCTGGCTCTCCAGCATAGTTAAGGGCATGACTAACTCCACATGTCCCCAGACCTTACCTAGCAGTAAAGCAGGCAAGTTGTACAGTAAGAGTCATAGTGTCATTTTATGAAGCATTTAGAAGACCTAACAACCTTTGAATTGTACAACATTTCTTGCATAAATTCCTTTTCACAAATCCTTTCACAACTTACACAGAACATCTGAGACATTTGTGGACTTTCTGACTTGCCCTTAACATCCCTTCTTTTAAACAACCAGTTATTTTACTTTAAGACAAGAATTTACCATACAGGATCCTTTTGTATATAAAATCTCTTTCTTTATGATCTTCTTTGTATAGCTAGGGGGCATGGCAAATTCCACATGTCCCCGGGTCTTATCTAGAATTTAATGCCTTTAAAGTAGGTAAATTGAACAATTTTCAAAAGTCAAAGAAACAGTTTGACCTTAAAGCATTTAGCAAGTCTGAAATCTGACCTTCATTTAGACCAAATGTCTACATTTTTAAGACATTTTATTTTACGAATCATCTTTAAAACTGTCTTTATTTCCAAAATATTAGTAAAGTCACGTGAACAAAGAAGCATTAAAGTTTCTATTTTTCTGCTGAAATATTTTATTTAAATGCTTATTTTTCTAAGCCAATTAATTAGAGCCCTTTTATATATAAACATACAACACATATAAATATACAGACAGAAGATTCAGCACTTGTAATATTTTCATTTGCCAGTTTCTTAATTGGATGACTGGCTTCAGGGTGGAGCCCTTGGAAGAACAGGGCCAGGAAAGGGATCTCTGGTGCCTCCTGTTTTTTCCAAGGAGTCCAGACAGAGTTTGAATGTCCACTTTTAATTAAACTGATATTAACCATAGCACTCTTTAATAAAGTTATTTTAGAATTTCTTATGCCAAATGGCCAGTATTTCTGGCTTTTGACCTTCACCAAAGGTAACCATACTGGTGCTTAGAGAAAGGAAAATTTCAGACAATCCATGGAGAAGAAGAAAATAGACATGTTCACACAGATATTAAACATGAAATGACTCATTTTCTAGGTGGAATTGAACCTGGACTACCACTGTGAAAATGCAAAGCCTTGGCTACTGAGCTACAATGTGGGGCAGTCTCCATTTCCCTTCCCAGGAAGAGTCTAGAGTAGTTAATTTTGAGCTTGCAAAGGCTTGTAACTATATAATATGATTTTTACAGCTGACTATGACATGAACCCTAAAATTCCTATTCCCTTGAAGGTGGAGACCAAGAGACGGTACTGCCACGTGGTTAAAAGGTCAAGCTCCCAAGGTGGAAATTTCATCCAGTTTTTTTTGGTTGGTTTCAAGGACGTCCAGCCAACTTTCTTACTGACCAGCTTGCTGGGGCTTACAGGTATTGTAAGCCCGTGTTCTATCCTAAAGCATCCCTCAACACAGAAAAACAACCTCATAACACAAAATACACCAGCTTAAGAATAGTCTTAGAATTCTTTTTTGCATTAATCAAAACTCTACAGAGGAGATAAACACTGATTATTTTATTTTATTGCCATTCATTCAACCATTTGCACAAAGAGGGAGAAGATAGAAATCTGACTGGTAAGAAATTCTTACTTTTTTGCCAGCATGCCAGGGTTCTGGGTTCCCTTTCCCTAAGCAGTCCTAGTGATCTGGCTTGTGGCACCATTGCCCTAGAAGCCAAGCCACATTATAAAGGAAATTTTTTTTTCATTCTGGCCAGAGCAAAGTACATGTGATAAAGCATAGACATTAGCCACTCCGCTTAGCACCCACTATCAAACTAGTAAGCCTTAAATTTACCCCCAGATGGGCCCCATCATCTTTAATCCAACCTCTGACTTGGAGTTTCAACACGTGATCTCTGGGCAAGACAGTTGTCCTGAGTAACAGAAAAGATAGGAAAGAAAGGGAGAGAGAGAAAAGCGTTGCCTGTGGCAGGGTGGGGAAGGTGGAATGATCAGGAAGGCCAAAGAAAGACCCACCTGTTGCAGTGACACTGTAAAAGTTCAGGCAGCTGCTTCTCAGTAGCAAAAGGATCTTTACCAGCATTCCTATTAGCTCTCAAGTTTCCCCTTTTGGGAAGGAAAAAGCTCCCCATGTCCCACGATCCTGTACATGTCCAACCCTGTCATCCACAGCCATCAGCCAAGAGTGCAAGACAGATTAATCCCAAGAGAATAGCAGTTAATATCCCATAGCATCAAAGCTGTTCTTAGCCGAGAGGGACTTTACTGAGAGGGATCTCTAATGCCCTAAATCTTAGAAGGGACTCTGACTGTCCTAAGTAGGGCCTCTAGCCCCAGTTTATAAACTTTAAATTGACTCCCATCTTAACAGTTGCAATCAATGGAGGAATGCTTGATAACCTTGGTGATAAGATGAAAAACCAAGCATACTAGAAGTATTCACTAAAATTAAAAATACGGTAATTACTAGAGAAAGATTTTAGTCCAAAAATCCAACTATAGAAACATAGAATGTGAGTGGTAGCACGTAAGAAATAAGTCATGGGGATTTTATTTCGTGGACCAACAATATGATGATATAAGCCATCTAACCCATTGAAATTATAGGTCTCATCAACAGAATTTTAGTGTCTAGAACCAAAGAAATGTTCGCCTCACTCTAATAGACAGTACACTTCAGGAATGAAATAAGCAAATTAGATTGTGTTCAGAGATGAGTACCCAAGATGGCAGAGGGAATTAAAATAATTGCTCATGATTACCCTGGGAAATAGAAGGATCAGAAAGGACAACATAGCTATCTTCATATACTTAAAGCAATGTGAATTGGGAATTGGACTTATCCAACATAACCCCACTTATGAAAGCCAATGGGTAGAGGTTACAGAGAAAGCTATTCCAGTACAACCAAACGCAAAAAAGTTTTTAAGCCACTTTCTTGAGACATGATTGACTTACAAAAAGATGTACTTATTTAATGTATACAACTTGATGAGTTTAGAATTTTCTAAGCTTTGAGTTACAGAGATTTTCTTGTTACTGGAAGTCTAATATTCAAACATCAGCATTTTGCCTGCATGAAAGGGACATTGAGAGAATTCAGATGTTAAGATTTGATGATTAGAGAATCAGAGGGAATGACCCTTTGAATAAGGTTTTTGGTTTTCTTTTTTTTTTTTTTTTTTTTTTTTTTTTATTTATTTTTATTTATTTTTTTTTTTTTGAGACAGAGTCTCGGTCTGTCGCCCAGGCTGGAGTGCAGTGGCGCAATCTCGGCTCACTGCAAGCTCCGCCTCCTGGGTTCACACCATTCTCCTGCCTCAGCCTCCCGAGTAGCTTGGACTGCAGGCACCCACCACCGTGCCTGGCTAACTTTTTGTATTTTTAGTAGAGACAGGGTCTCCCCATGTTAGCCAGGATAGTCTCGATCTCCTGACCTTGTGATCCGCCTGCTTTGGCCTCCCAAAGTGCTGGGATTACAGGCGTGAGCCACCGCTCCCAGCCAGGTTTTCAGTTTTCACACGTTCTACCAACTTCTTGTAGAACACTGCTACAGTGAAATGCTAATGGTGGTCCATGAATGACAAATGTTAGGAAATGTGGCCTATCATAAGATAGGTCATGGGGACTGATAATACCTATAAGCATTTAAAGGGCTTTGAAAAGCCTTTCTCTCTCTCTCTCTTTCTCTCTCTCTCTCTCTGTGTGTGTGTGTGTGTGTGTGTGTGTTACATACATACACATTTCATTTTCTAAGCCAAAGATCTACAGTTCTCCAATTTATCTGAGCACAGGCCCAGTTTTTCAAGGGACACCTTATAACATCTCACAGAATAAAGGTTTCACTAGGCAATGTTTAAAAGCCACTGCAGATAATCAGTTCCAGTTAGGCATGAAAATATTCAAAATTCAATGTTTCACTGAATAATTGTCAAAGTCTCATAATTCTAGGCATTAATCAGAATCCTAAAATTGATTGTTAAACTCTTATTCTTACTCATTTAAAATATATGCTCTAAATACTTCGGTATACAAAAAGACATTAAAATTTCATATCTCTGAAAATAGAGCAGGGTTTTTTTCCCTTTTGTTTTACTTGGGTTTTCACTTTTGTTTTGCTTTGTTTTCCAGTGATAGTATAAGAAAAAAATGTATGTAGCTTTGGAGTATAAATCACTGAATTAAACTATACATGGCTAAGAATAAGCATTATAATTGGCACGTTGTTCTGTTTTTGAATGAAATATCTTTGCAGAAAATAGATTTATTTTAAAAGTCATCTAAACTCAACTGTGAGAATACCAAGGGCTAACAGTTACAATATTTGTCTGTGAAAGAATGTAATTGGAAGCCAGAGAGCCTGGGTTCTGGTGCTAGCCCTAATGGAGACCATTTGTGTGAGTTTTTCATCCCCTGGCTTAAGGGTTGCTTATGGTTGCTTAAGGGATCCCTTCACAAGCAGGAGTTTCTGAGCTCTTTTGACTACTCAAGAATTAGGACTCATTGGCCGGGCACGGTGGCTCAAGCCTGTAATCCCAGCACTTTGGGTGGCCAAGGCAGGTGGATCACGAGGTCAGGAGATCGAGACCATCCTGGCCAACATGGTGAAATCCTGTCTCTACTAAAAATTCAAAAAACTAGCCCGGTGTGGTGGCGGGCACCTGTAGTCCCAGCTACTCAGGAGGCTGAGGCAGCAGAATGGCGTGAACCCAGGAGGCGGAGCTTGCAGTGAACAGAGAATGTACTGCTGCACTCCAGCCTGGGCGACAGTGCGAGACTCTGTCTCAAAAAAAAGAATTAGGACTCATTTCTGGGTTTGACTGATTATGCCATTCAGACTCCAGGGCCAGCTTCTGTTAGTGAACAATAAATGTAATGACCAAAGCTTTCTCTTGTGAAAGAGAGATGTATTATATTGAACAAAATAAGTCCATATTCACAGCATTGGCACATCAAGAAAGCATTGGCAGATCGGGTCTGGATCTTTTGGACTACCAGATTATTCCACCTCTCTGTGAATTCTTCTTTGCTGAAGTTGGAGCCTTTGTTCTATAGATTCCATATGTCTGATTCAGGCAATGGAGCTTGGAAGAGGGGATGAGTTTCCTATTATTATTATTTAGGTACATGGAGATCTTTGCCTATGAGTCATCAGCTCCCAAGTTTTTCTGTATGGTTCTGTTTTTATGGTTTCTGTAATAAATGAGATTTTGAAGCCTGTTACTGGCTTAAACTCTGTTAGGCTTCAAAAGTACCCAAGCCTGTTATTGCCTACAATTGTAACTTTGAATGGCATCACAAAGAGAAAACAAGATATGGAGGTGGAAGAGAGTGGCCGCAAAATAAAAATATTAAACCAGCTTTCCTCCTGCGATGCACCTGGGCACACCACTTCACCTCTCAAGGTTATGTTTGCTTCCATAGATTGACAAAGTGGAAAAGGTAATCTCTTCAATTTTCTTTAGTTCCAAAAGTGCAGGAAATACACACCAATCTTTGTGTGGATAAAGATTAAAAGTGCCTTAAATCAACTTCAGTTTGAACCTTAAAAGCTTTTCAAACATTTAATTTTTTAAAATATGACCAAAAATAGCCCAAGTTTTGGAATTTGCTACTTTAATTCCTGGAAAAACTACAGTTTAAAAAAATTGTTGACAAAAATAGAAAACCGATAGCAGAAAATTGTGTATCCAACATATGTGTCTAAGCATCGTATCTAATGTCAAATGTCAAATCTACTGACTGTACTGTGGTTATCATCAGAAAAGAAACCCAGCTTTAGAAAATGGTAGAGAGTTCCAAAACTGCGAAGGAGATATCTTAGCAAGCAAGCAGGTTGGTTTGTCACAATTCTGTGGGTGCTAGAAATAGACAGTGTGACTCAGTGGACCAGAGAAAACCACTTATTACTCACAGCACAGTAAACAGCACAAGTATCAGCATGCTAATGCCAGTTCCTTTGCCTTTGTGTCTCGTGATGTGACACAATGAACACAAATTGCTGCTACACATACGATGAGTTGCACAGCAGCTGAGGAGCTCGTAGATACGGGTTCAGTGTCTTTTGTAGCAAGCAGTGAACAAATTAATCCTCCTTCCCCAGGAGGCAGAGTCTCAAAATGCTGTGGTCCTCATGTGATCAGGCAGTGAAGGTTGTTAATTGACTATATGACTAGCTGTAGAAACAACTCAGGTTGAGAAGATAATTAGATCTTGTAGTTCAGCTCAGTCAGTAAGAATGGGCAGGGTTGTTCAGTGGACTCTCCCAATAATTGACATTCAGCCTAGCATATTCTTGGCTGAACTTAAATTTTTATACGATTATGGCACCCCATCAGCAACTTGAATTAGATATATTGACATATTGACAAGGACTAGGACCAAATCTGTTTCCACTTATTTCAGTCAATACTGGATTAGGGCTATTGTCAACAGAATCCCATCCACGGGATGAGGTCAGTCTGTAGTATTGACCTCAACCATGCACTCCAGGATCCCAGACTCAACTAAATAAGTCACAGAGAAGACTAATAGGTCAAATTTCAGAAAAGCACCTAGCTTCCTTTCTTACAGTATGCATAGATTGCTCCACCATACCGTGGATATTAATCCAAACACAACAGGAACAGTTGGCAACCATACAAATTCTCCCCCATGCAGCCAGCCTGTAGTCTAAGGTCAATCGATGACCCGTTTACAATCAGGGAGCTAAGACCGACCTGTTGATGTTTTATGGTTTGTTCCATCTCGTTGGCTATGGTAGCTAAACTTAAGAATAGGGTCCTGACCTGTCTCTAAAATGTGGATGCTCTTGCTGGGTAACAGTACTCACACTTCTGTATGGGAATAGAAAACCACATATCTCTCAGGCAGGATAGCCTTCTTTACCTAGGGAACTAACAAAGGGAATGAAATCCAAAGAGTGGTGCCATTGCCAATCATTGCAAGAACTCAAAGATGAACCAAATAGCAACCCCCACATGCGACAGTGGATGGATATCCTCTGGGCCACTCTCTCCCACATATGAACATATAACTTGATTTGGATCACCATGACCTTGGTTTGGTTAAGCTCTACGGGCAGGGTCACCAAGTAGTTGTCACCTGGACAGCCCTACATAGCATGACTCAAGGGCACTCAGTGTCAGGAGAAGCACATGAATTAGTATGAGCTGTCTGAGTGGTTGCGCGGGTAAAAGGGTGATTCATCTGGGGGAGCTGTCTTTGATACACCAGGCACGGTAGAATAATTCTGGACCAAGCAGGCCAACAGGAGATTTTCTGATCCCACAGCACATGGATGAGGATGATAAATTCATCTGATAAATCCAGCAGTGGTACAGGTTGGCAGTCAGAGCTGCTGCTTATCTCTGATGGACCAGCCTCTCATTTTGCCAACTGAGAGGCTGAGATTCAGAGACAAAAAGAGCATTCATTTTTCCCTCCTCTGAGCACCTCCAGGGTCTAAGGTATCCTTTCCCCAATGAAGTGGGGAGTAGTGCCAGGGAAGCAGTGAGTCCGGAATGCTAAGGGGTACCTCCAGGTGGAGATTGTTTCCCTTTCCAGAAGCCTGGAGTTGAAAAGGGCCCCCTGGGTGGTCTGATGCAACAACCTGCTACACTGACCCAAGCGTCACCTGCAGCTTAGGTCCCCAGCCGTATATGGCAGACTTTCTAATCAACTTGTACATAGGACTCAACAGGAGGCATGCATAGGTAAGGCATGTATTATCTCTAAGATCTAAATAGTCCAATTAAGTGCCAGGCTTCCTTTCTCTTAGGAGAGCCATAGAGCAAAGAATATTTTATTTACAGTCTAGGATCAACTTTTGAGTCTTAGTCCACATTGTTTTGGAGATTTTGACTTGGGTGGCTGGTCCTGTATCTTATCAGAATTGAGAGCCTTTCTGGGCCTTCATGTGATTTAGCATTGGCTAATTTTATTGAGACCTTTCAATAGAATATCATCTATATAGTAAGCCCAATTTCTCTGCAAAAAAAAAAAAAGAGAGAGAGAGAGAGAAAGAGAGAGAGGCTCGTCCTGTGTTTTGACTCACCTACTGGCAATAAACAACAGGGAAATTCAAGTAGTGCTGCAACAGCCCAGTAAACATGTTTTGGAGGGTCAGCCAGGGAAGGGGTCTTAATCTTTGGGCGCAAAAGGGATTGAGAAAAATACACGGCCAAAGTCCAAAATGGCACACCAGGTGCAATCACAGAGAATTGATTCATTTACAGTCACAATGTCTGTGACAGCCAGGACTATAATACCAACAAAATTCAGTTGGCAATGATGTACCACAAGCCTCCAGATTCCCATTAGCTTTTTTTCACTGGCCATACAAGGCTGTTACATTGAGATACTACATTTTTCATTAGTCACATTGTATTTAAGCCTTTGATCAAGGCTATGGTTTCCTTTTCTCCTTCTGGAATTCTGAATTTTTTTTTTTTTAACTTAGAAGAGAACCAAAGCCAAGTTGTGTCCAGTTGTGCGTGCATCCTTCTCTCCCTCTCTACAAAGGGCTCTTCCAACCAAAACAATCTCCCCTGGACATCATGAACATTTACAGAACAAGGATGTAAATTATCAATAGCAATTACACATTCAGCCCTGGGAGCCACAAAAGTAGTAGATAACAGGGCTCTAAACAGTCCTGCCCAGAGGATAGAGTTACTTCCTTTCCAATTTTTTTTTTTTTAATCAAATCTGGGTAGTTAAATATGTGGTCCTTACAAGAGAATGACCTCAAGAGAACTTAGTGCAATCCCTCAGGAGGACCTAGTACTTAGTCATTTGAGCATGGATATCAAAAAGCGACATAAGGCGGTGCAGTGGCTCGTGCTTGTAATCCCAGCACTTTGGTAGGCTGAGATGGGTAGACCGCTTGAGCTCAGGAGTTCGAGACCAGCCTGGGCAACATGGTGAAACTCCGTCTCTACCAAAAATACAAAAATTAGCCTAGTGTGGTGTTGCATGTCTGTGGTCCCAGCTATGTGGGAGACTGAAGTGGGAGAATTGCTTGAGCCTGGGAATGGAGGTTGCGGTGAGCTGAGATTGTACCACTGCAATCCAGCCTGGGTGACAGAGTGAGGCAAGAAAAGTAGTGGAGTCCTCTACCATGGAGGAAGAAACGTCATCTTAAAAATGCATTGGTCATGCTCTGGGTGAGGGTTCATCATCAAAGCTATCATTCTGTCCAGGACAGAACAAGTCTAGGGCAGCTTCAACCCTCAGGCTTTAAATAGCTTCCTCCATGGGATTTCGTGAGATTTTATTCACTTAAGAAAACCTTCTTCGCTTGGACACAGTGCCTCATGCCTGTAATCCCACCACTTTTGGAGGCCAAGGCGTGTGGATCACTTGAGGTCAAGTGCTCAAGACCAGCCTGGTCAACATGGGAAACCCCGTCTCTACTAAAAACACAAAAATTAGCTGGGCATGGTGGCACATGCTTATAATTCCAGCTACTTGGGAGGCTGAGGCATGAGAATTGCTTGAATCTGAGAGGTGGAGGTTGCAGTCAGGCAAGATCATGCCACTGCACTCTAGCCTGGGTGACAGAATGAGACTCTGCCTCAAAAAAAGAAAAAAAAGAAAAGGAAGGGAAGGGAAGGGAAGGGAAGGGAAGGGAAGGGAAGGGAAGGGAAGGGAAGGGAGAGGGAGAGGAGGGGAGGGGGAGAGGAGGGGAGGAAAGGAAAGGAAAATCTTCTGGGATTGGCCATAATGTAGTCACTAAAACAGAAATCCAGGGTAGCAAACCTTATTGTGGGACATGATTCTGTCTAAATGACGTAATTTGCACAGTGTTTTAAAGTACAGGGTCCCACATGAGACAGCCTCAGTTCTGCATGCTCTAAGACATAACTTTCTTACTCCTTGATTACACCAGTGCAGCAGCCAAGTGTCGAACAGCCCCTCTGTCTGCCGATCAAAGCACCCCTGGACTTCTTTCCTTTCTCTCTCCCCATGGATCTGCATCTTGGTACTCTCTGTGGGAATACATTGCCCTTCAGGTGTATACAATTGTAACTTACAACTTGACACAGTTGTGCTTTCCTCCCTAATGGGGCCCGGAATGTTCTCTCGGTCCTTTACCCTATAGGAGAGCAAACAGAAACCAGGGCAGCTTGTTGGATTTGATCCCTCACTTTTCAGCCTCCATCTATTGGCTCAACTGTTGTTCATCAACAGATAGGACAGAGGTGGACCACTCGCTGCCCACCTTCTGCACCATTTGGGCTAGAATATTTGCTACCAGACCCAGGGAGCTCACAAATGTCCCTGAACCCAGCTTATGAGTTCTTGCCTTTTTATTCTTCCAAAAAGTTGTCGTCTGTCTTGGCACCCTGCACTTTGTGCCACTTTGGGAAGAATCTCAACCCCTTAGAAGACGGCAAGAAGTAACAGGATTCCAAAGGAGATGACTAAGCAAGCAAGTAGCTTGCTTTGCCACTCTATAGGTGCCAAAATTAGACAAAAGACTCAGACAATTGACTACTCACAGCACAGCAAACAGCAGAAGCTTTAGCGTAATAGTGCCAGTTTCCCTACTCCCAAATCCCACAAGGCAATACGATGGGACCAGATGGCAGTACACACACAGTGGGTCATCTCACAGTTGAGGAACCCAGAGCTTAAGTCTCAGCACCTGGGGGAGCCATAAACCAACCTCCCCTAGGAGCAAGCAGCCACATTGTGGTCAGTGCTGTGATCACCTGTGCCTACTTAATTGCCTGTGTGACCAGCTACAGAAACGATCAGAGTCAAAGGACAGTTAGAACTTACCATTTCTCAGGGTCAGCCAGGGTGTGCAGGGACACTTCTGGCCATGATGGACTGCCTCTCCCTAAAATGAGAATGACCTGACCTATTCTTTATTATTAGAAAACATGTACTGAAATATTTAAGGGTAAAGCAACAAATGGTTTAAAAAGATGGTGTGTGTGTGTGAGAGAGAGAGAAACAGAGAGAGAGAGAAAGAGAAAGAGAGAGAGAGAGAAAGAGAGATAAAGCAGATGGTAAAGCACATGGATAAAGCAAATTTACCAAAATAAAATTTTAAAAAAATGATCTTTTACCCTTTTACACTTATTATACAAACATCTGCTTTTCTCCTCAGCAATATTATAATGAATGATAGCAAAAATTATTTGTTAATTACACAACTTGTTATATTTCCACAGTCCTCTTTCGTTACCTGAAAATACCAGGCCACATTTCCATGTGTCTGAGCAAATTTTGTTACTGTTCAACACATATGCCAGGTTTACAGTGGCGATCAGGTGGGGTGTAATTCAAATCAGTTACAGGATAAAAAAAATCATTAATTTTGAGAATTGGGTAAAAATAAAAATATCTTTATCTGGAAATAAAGAAGATCAGAAGTACTGAAAAAAGCATTGCTTTTCTTTCAAAATGTTGATCAAGTCATAAATGATTTGAGGCTAAAGAGGGAGGAAGAGGGTAACGAAGGGGGAGAAAGAGTTTCGATTAGAAGGTATTTTTTCAAAGAAGGTATCAATAATATCTCTACAATGACTATACAGTTGTTTTCAGTAGTATACACAAATGAAGAGCATATTCATAATGAGCCAGAAGATTATTCAAAATGTCTGAAGAGATTGATTAATGTCTTGACATTTAAAAGAAACTGAAACTTGCAGGTGAAAGTATACGAGAAGGTCTTCAGTATAGTTCCTATGGGCAGAAGATGCTCAATAAATGTGTGCTGCAACCACATCTGAAATGTTCACTGTCTTTGCTCTTTCTCTCCTTTCAGCTAGAAAATCTGGAAGCAGAAACTGCTCCATTGCCCTAACAGGATCTCATGCCATTCCGACCTTCACCAAGCTTAGAAGTCACCATGTATGTGGAAGCAGGTTGCTTCAAGAATGTGTAGGAGGCTCTAATTCTCTAAGAAAGTGCCTGCTTTTAGGTCATCCAACCTCTTTCCTCTCTGGCCACTCTGCTCTGCACATTAGAGGGACAGCCAAAGTAAGTGGAGCATTTGGAAGGAAAGGAGTATACCACACTGAGGAGTCCGGTTTGTGCAAGACAGCCAATGGAACCAAAACCCACTGTGGTATGTGAATTAAAGTCATCATAAAAGGTGACCCTTCTGTCTGTAATATTTTGTGTTCAAGCAAATATTTACGACCTCATCAAAGAAAAACCATCTTTTGTTAAGTTCACCATAGAAGCACATAAAGTAAATGCTACCTCTGATCAAAGCACCTTGAACGGAAGGTCCGAGTCTTTCTAGTGCTTTGCAAGGCAATGGATCCATTATTCTATTTTAGATCTTTAACGTTTACCTTAAAATTAGCATCTGGCTAAGGCATCATTTTCACTTCCATTTCTTGGTTTTGTATTGTTTGAAAAAATAACATCTCTTTCATCTAGCTCCGTAACTGCAAGGGAAGAGATCAGCATGAAAGGTAATCTAAACCACAGTCATGTGTCAGCTGTAGAAAGGTTGATTCTTATGCACTGCAAATACTTCCAAAGAGTCATCATAGGGGAGTTTTCATTCTTAGGCTTTCAGTGGTTTGTTCCCCAGTTTTAAATGTGCAATTTTCTTGCTCCTATTTAAGTGTTCACAAAAGGTAATAGTCAATGAGCTCATCACTTCATCCATGCAGGAAGTCAAGCATTAAAATGTACTCTTTATTTCTCACTGATTTCTCCATACCGCATGCTCCCCACATATTATTTTCTTTTTTTAACTCAGCTCAGAATCCTTATGCCTTTTGAATCAGTGTAATAAAATGGCAGATGTTTTTGTTGATTGCCAGAACAGTTTCAACTTCTTTTAAATAATAGATCCAATAAACATAATCTCAAGACAGACTCAAATGACCATATAAAAAAAGTGTGTCATCTATTTTTCAATCCTGTGTAGCTACTTGGATGTGAAATATTAACAATGGCCCAAAAATATTTTCCTGAAGATTGTGTTTATATAATGTTACCACCAATATTTTGGTCTTTTTGATCTCTGCTAAATGTCAAGATTTCCTTTGTAAAGTGTCAATCTTCTAAATAGTTTCTCTAAGACAATTCTCCTCTTTGACTGATTTTCTTTGTTGTGAAACACAGTAGAGATTTGGCAATCACCCATTTTACTTGATCTAGGTAGACAGCCAAGTCAGATGGCCCATGCCAAGAAGCTCTCCATTTTGAACTTTTGTCAGCATTGATTAAACTAGTCAAATACCCCTTGTAGTTATCTATGAAGATACAAGTGAAAAACTAGGCTGCTGACTTCTGAGTATTCCTGAGTCTACAATCTGCTGGAAGACTCCATTGTAAAATTTGTATTTCTTCATCGATCTGACAAGGCACAAATATGTGCCAGATATCCAAAAGCAATGTTTCTAGAAAACAGCTGTCGGGATCAGAATAACTGAATTTAGTCTCAGATCTATTGGCTATAGTTATGTGGACTCAACCCATCTATCCAGTAGATGGGAAAAAACAAAAGCCAAAATAAGTGTTCTAATGTTTCCTTCTGATGAAGTTTCCCGTTTGCTTGTAATAATCTCCATTTCTCAAATATTATGTTCCATAATAGACAGATATTATGTTTAATTTTTTATATTTTCTGACAAAAGTAGCTAAAACTAGGACCTTAAAAAGATTTAGAATGTTAAAAAAAAGTGTACTAGTTTGTATATATTTACATATATACACTACTAGAGCTTCCATAAGTAAAATGGATAATTCAAACAGAGTACAACGTAATATTTGTATGTAAATAACAGAGGAGGAAAATTCATGCTTTTCATGGGCTATGATGGTTTCTCTCAAGGGATGACATAGTATTGCTTTTGCTCATCAGGCTGTTTTTCCACAAACATTGTTTCTGCTTAATACCAGCTCCTAATACGAATTATCTGGCAAGTTGTTGGAGCAACTTTCCCTTCAAGTAGGACCTGATCTATCTTTTTCCACAAATGTCATGCGTGTGAACAAGTTTCTTCCATGTCATCTTTGAGACTCTACACAGAATACACAATAAAGGGGGTTATTTTTAAAATAAGACATTCTAAAGTAAATAATAAATAAGTGCATTGTCAACATTTTTCATTCAAAACCATTTTTTAATGTAAATTTGCTAGAACCACCTTGCAATTCCAAGGCAAGTAGAGACATAACAACCCCGACTCAACTAGATGGTCTAAGGTTTCTGATAAAATCTGAAGATAAAGAAAATGGAATATTCTGCTTTTTTCTTCCCTCTAATTTTACCCTTGCCTAAGGATGTGATTTCTTTCTGGGTTGGTATCCCAGAAATGCAGACTATAGATATGGGGCAGAAGCTTTGCTTCTTCACCTGATCACTTGCTGTGGAATTTCTAGCTTATTCTGTCCCAAGCAGTTAGTGGTATTTTCTCTTTCAGTCTCCACTGTTATTTTGCTCCTTCATCCGTCTTTCCTTGCCAATCATTAGAAAGGGAAGAAGAGGAAAGAGACTTGGCTGGGGCAATTATGAATCCCTAGGACCCTGCTACTAATGTCCCCATAGGAAGGCGCTATCTGTCCTCAGAAGGGGATTTGATCATACTTCTGTTTTAAGCCTCTAGCTGTAACATTGTAGACCCACTTTAACAGCTTGATGATGGTGAATAAAAGAGTATAGCGAAGAAGCTAAAATTTGAGCTTCAAGGTCATGCAAACCAACGTCTGAATACACTTTGAAATTTTTCGACTTTATGGTTTTGAGCAACATATTTAAGCTCTCCTAGCTTCAGTCTTCTCTTAAAACCGTGGATGATAATAGCAACCTTACTGAATTGTGGTCAAGATTAAGTGACATAATACATACAAAAAGTTTGGCCTACCAGGCAGCCAATGCTTCCTATGTGCAGTGAAAATTATAAATGAAAACTATCAGCACCAAAACAACAACAAGGGAAACTTGGGGAATTCACTGGGAACAATCTCTGCTCATCTTTGGCACTAAACCCTGAGAGAAATCTCCTTGAGAAGGGAGGAAGCCCCTTAAGGGAAGCCTTCTGTGATAGAATCCCAACGGGGCTGTCAGAAGGAGAACTCCTAATCTGGCCATTTGAGGCACTTCTCAACATTGAAATAGACAGTTGCAGTTTTAAAATAAACTCTTCTAAGGCACAGCTATGAGTAGGTAAGAGAGCATTCATTTCCTTCAATAATATGACTATGTTGATAAAACTGATATCCATTCACTTGCAAATTTTATTATCGAAAAAGTCTCACTTAGCTCATTTAATATTATCCAAAAGATGCTAGCAAATTCTGTTTCCCACATTATCACAGCATGCCCTTTACATCTCAGGATCCAGGCAAAAGTTGAAATTCAGAAACATAGATATGAAATGTAGCTAAGATACAAAGAAAATACCTCTGCAAAGATTCTGACTACATTTAACAGAAAGTCCCCAAACCATTCAAAGTCTTTACTTAAGTCTATTTATATGTTTAAAAGCTAAAAACAAGATATTTTTGGTAATGCTTCAATTAAATGTTTTATCTAAATATGTGGAAATGATAAGATGCATACTGCATCTCTCATATAATAAAGATAATCAGTTTTATATGGACATATTCTCCATCTACTGGCAATCACCAAGATAAGATGGCACTAGAAATTTTTCTCCAGCTTATGCCATGAATACTGCAGAAGCTGATACTATCAGTTGTGTTTTTACAAATTCTAGAGGGTTCTAGCCAAAGCAACCTAAGAATAGGACATGGTAGCTTAAGTTTCTCAGCTCCTCAACTGGCCACACACACCTAAGTTGTGGTTGTACAATTCTTGAGGTCAATCAGAACCAAAAAAACTGCTGCTGGAAGAAATATTATCCTCTTCATAGAAATATCCACCAACAGAAAATTGGTTTCTCAAGGAATCCCTACTGTCATTGTAGAAATATCAAGATTCTTGCCTGGATTCTCAACATAATTCTTTACTCACTGGCCTATTGCTTGGGCTCAGGAGAAGAATGAGAACATAAAAGTTCATAAATGCCTGGGCCACTACAACTCTAACCACTGTGTTTCCCCCAGTTTGGTATGGTTCAGGATCCATAGTCACAGAACAGGGCGTGCAGACTGCATTTAAGACCACTGCAAGTAGAGTCTAAGGCAAAAGTCAATTAAAGAGTCCAACTCTGGGACATCCATTTAAGAGCCATTTAATCCATTTAATTACAAATAATTTCAACTCATAGTCAATGTTCTTCACTGTCATCAAAATATAAAAAGTACAAGGAATTGTGTACATTACAAACTGCTCCAGAAGCAAAACCAAATGTAGATAGCTTTGTGAGCTGCATTGTGTGGCAAATGTTCAACCTTTTGTTATGCAATACTACCCATATTGAGTACCATTCTTAAAACAGTAGACAGATGAGTCAAGTTCAATTTAATGCAAACCATATTATTGTGTCCTAAGCACTTCTGTTACTGGAAAGGGATCTGATAGAAACTCCAAAAGAAGATTCTTGGACCTCATGCAAGAAAGAATTCAGGGGAGTCCATAGAGTAAAGTGAAAGTGAAACAGGTCAGGATCAATGGTCTTGTTGTCAAAGGTGTTATCTGAGCTCACTGTCTCACAACCAAGAAAATTAAGGAGCATGGACACAAAGGGTGAGGTTGGAGCAAAAGTTTAATAAGCAGAAGAGAAAAGCTCTCTCTAGCAGAGACGGGAGCCCAAGTGGGTTGCTGTTTTTACAGCTGAATCCAAAAGCTTTCGTAAGAAACTCCTCTCATCGCTGTAGCTATTTGAGTAACTTCTCTTATCTGAAAAGCTGTCTGTATAACTGCCTCTATCTGTGCAGCTACGGGATGTCTCTAGGCAAGCACAAAGCATAGCTTCTCTTGTTGTATAACTGTGGGTTTGTTTTAAGTAAGCCCCTTTTCCTCCCTGTGGAAGTTCCCACAGAGCAGAAAAAAGCAGGAAACTTTTTCCTGGGAGCCCACTAATCACACACTGAACAAAAGGCTTTTGTGCTGGGCCTTACTTTCTAAGAGTGCAGCAGTTACAGTCTGAGTTTTCCCCAGGCTGCTCCATTTTTGCCTGTAGCTATGATTTTTCAGGCAGGCTGCTTCTCCAAGGACTAGTCTTAGCTGTCTACCTAACTGATTTGTCCTTTTTTTCTCCCTCAAAAGCAAGTTTATTAGGAAAGTAAAGGAATAAAGAATGGCTACTCTGTAGGCAGTGTAGTGCCAAGGGCTGCTGGTTGGCTATTTTTGTGGTTATTTCTTGATTACACGCTAAACAAGGGGTGGATTGTTCATGAGTTTTCTGGGAAAGGAGTGGGCAATTCCCAGAACTGAGGTTTCTTCCTCTTTTAAGACCATATAGGGCAACTTCCAGACATTGCCATGGCATTTGTAAACTGTCATGGTACTGGTGGGAATGTTTTTTTAGCATGCTAATGCAATATAATTAGCGTATAATGAGCAGTGAGGACAATCAGAGGCAACTTTCATTGCTGTCTTGGTTTTGGTGGGGTTTGGCCGGCTTCTTTACCACATCCTTTTATCAGTAAGGTCTTTGTGACCTGTACCTTGTGCCAACCTCCTGTGTCTTCCTGTGGCTTAGAATGCCCAACCTCCTGTGAATGCAGCCCAGGAGGTCTCAGCCTTATTTTACCCAGCCCCTATTCAAGATGGAGTCGCTCTGGTTCAAACACCTCTGACACTTGAATTACAAATATAAGGGCCATTGACATGGAGATTTTAAAGGAGGAAAAGTAGATTGACAGTGGACTAAAGGTACTTTTGTAACAGGGTACTTTCCATACAATATTGAATAAATGCAGTGTATACATTTTTAAAGGAATTTTAAGAGCTCAGAAATCATTAAAATTAAATTTATCAATTTTTGAAAGCATCTTCTGACTCAAATATATGAAAAGATTATTCTAGACCCTAGGCAGATATTCAGAGAAAGATCAATTTTCTAGGGGTTTTTCCCATCATGCATTTTATGCAAATGTAATACTATACTTTTTCAACTCACTTTGCATTTCCTGTTACCTTGTACTGAGAACTTCATTGAAACCTGCACTTGAAATCGCACTTCAACTTTAAAAAATTACAGAAGTTGTTTTCCACAGGTATGGAGTGGGATGTTAGAGCTCTAGACATTAATTCCTAGGAATCGCATACCTACGGAAAACAATCCTCTGATCTCCTATGACACAAGGGATGAGACCTTCCTTTTTGTCTCAGACTCAAAAAACAGTAAGTCTTTAATCCATTTGCATCCAAAAGTACTTCATATGCTTGAAACTAAAGTAAAACTTTTTTGCAATACATTAATATGCTCCTAGAACATACTACTGGGTCTCAGACAATGCAGAAAGTTTATTGTTTATTTGGGAAGAGCAAGATAAGAATCAAGTTGAAATATAATAGAGGGCAAGGAAAAAAGATGAAAGCTTAATCCTATTAACCATTCTACCATTGGAATGATTTGCCAACACACCTTGCTGCTACTTAGAGAAAGTAGTTCACCTCACTACCTTTTATCCAAAGAAATTATCTCTAAAAGCACTCAGATGTTTTGTAGAGCAAGTAGCAATCAATTCAAAGTTGCAAAGTTTCTGTAGAATCTCTCAGACCAGGTACAGGACCTACCAAAGGCCACAGCCAAGCACAAGCAGCTACATTAGACAGTCTTACAGCTCCGTGTTTCAGGAAAACTTCTGTCCTGTGGGAGCAACACAAAACTATACCAGTTTTTTGTTAGTGTAAAAATTGCCCAGTATTAACCAGAGCAACCCAAAATGTTTCAGGGTAAGAGTAGATATATTCATATTTTTCAGATGATGTGTCTTCATTTTTGATTTTGAAAGAACAGTCATATTAATTATATCCCATGTAGGGGGCTACTGACAATTTCAATGGCACCTGAATTTGCCTCTATCATACATCTCAATGATTTATTGTCATCCAAAGCTATTTCATGAATCAAATATAGTTTTCTACCTGCCCCACAATTGTGTACATAAAACCTAAACCTCTTAAGCAATAAACCTCTTTCATTACACAGGTTTAGATTCGGAGTTTCATTGCTTAAGTTCCAACTAAAAGGATTACATTCTTAGCATAAGAATACTCATTAGGAAAAATAAGCATTTATTTTAGGTTTTAAAGAGAGAGCAGAGAGGCCCTTTGAGACAGTGGAGAAAATTCATCTTCATATTGTCACAAGCACCATAACAGGAACGTTTAGCAACAAAAACTTTCCAGAGAAAGGTGGTTTCCAATATTACCTACAACTTCCTTTGCAATCTGATTTTTGAAAGGACCTAAAAGTTGAAAGCAGGCTATCACATCCCACTTGCTTTCAAGTCTCTTAAACTTAAACGCTCTTTTGCTTCAAATGTATAAATGTTTTATTTAAGTTTGCATTGTCCAATGAGGCTAGAACTGTTTAAATAAATACACAAGGTTACAAAATACCAAATGGAAATGAGAGAAGTGATGTAAACCACAGAAGATGTAGGAGAAGAGAAAAAAGAGGAAATAAAGGAGACAACTGATTTCCTAAGAGTCTGGGTAAAATTGAACATAGCCATATTCACTGAACAACATGAGTGAGTTTCATTAATTTAAGCACAGCAAAACTGCTTTAATTAACAAGACCAGAGAGAAGGGAGAGGAGATTACATTTGCATGACATAATGGTTGTGATTTCACTGTCCAAGAGGACAAAGACAAAGAAGTTCTGGGAAGGAGAATAACAATTATTTTCCCCCATTTCAAGAAGGGCAGAAGTGTCCCAACACTACCCAATATTTGCAAAATTCAAATGGCTTATAGGCTCTCCTTCCCTGGTTCCCTTAGGAACTGGGTTTCTGGGTTGCAGAAGTGCTTTTCATAGTCTGTATCTGGTTGTGGTGGCAATGTCACCACCCTACACTGCTGTGACACCGAAACAACCAAGCCTAGAATCAGCTGGTGACTCTTTTCATCTTCAGGGTAGATTTGGCTACCAAGGTTGTTCACTGCTCTGTGATAAGAAGGCTCAGTGACAGGTGTACAGCCTTCAGTAAAGTCTCAAAGGTTCTCCCAGCAGAGGTAAACATGTGGGTCCTGCTGGTGACATATTAGACTTCTTACTTTCCCCAAATAAAAAAGTGCCGACTGGGTGTGGTGGATCACGCCTGTAATTCCAGCACTTCTGGAAGGCTGAGGAGGGCAGAACTTGTGTTACAAGGTTAGGAGATCAAGACCATCCTGGCCAATATGGTAAAACCCCATCTCTACTAAAAATACAAAATTAGCCAAGCGTGGTGGTGCACACCTGTAATCCCAGCTAGTCAGGAGGCTGAGGCAGGAGAATTGCTTGAACTGGGGAGGAGGAAGTTGCAGTGAGCCGAGATTGCGGCATTGCACTCCAGGCTGGTCAACAGAATGACGCTGTCTCGAAAAAAAAAAAAAGAGTGCCACATGCCATGCTATGTGCCCAAAGTTTCCATCGCACAATGCAACCTTGAGATGCAGTATTAAATTCTACACGTTTCCTACCATAGTGATACCTGTGGCTTCTCTTTGCTGTGTTCTGAGATGTCATGCTTTGAAATCAGTGGCCATGATCATCTAAGGATTCCGCCAGAGACGTCCAAAAGATGAGGTTTCATTTATAAAGTGAATTTGAATAAAATGGCCAGTTAGGTGTTTTCAGAAACACCTATCCCCTACTTGCCTACCCTGTAAGGGTTTAGGGGTTTGGGGGGAGGTTTTGTTTGTTTTTTTGTTTGCATTTTTTGTTGCTGTTGCTTATTTGTTTGTTGTTGTATTTAAAACTTTTTACTTGTCCCTGAAATGTTTGTCATTACACAGATACACACTCAGGATGAGAACTACCAGACTAGATTAGGAGGTCCACACCACCAATTGACATGTGTCTGTGCTCATGACTTGACATTGCAGTGGGCCAGCTACAACCCTCCCCACCCCTCGCTTTCACTAAATAACAACTCTCTTCTCTCCATCATTTTGACTTAGAACCAATCAGAATTCAATCTCCAATATCCTGACTAGCACAAGAAATCCATGGGTTGATTCTTGTTCTCCTGCATCTCTGCAGGTGGCAAACCTGATTCCTAATGCCTGTTCCTGCCTCTGCGGGGGTCCATTTAGAAAACAGGAAAATAACAAGGGCTTCTTGTAATTCTCTTTGACTGTAATACAATTTGTTCCTGTCTGCCCCCAGGCTCACCCAGTGCTCTGTCTCAGTGGGCAGCTGTAACTGATCACTGCTGTATTAACTGAAAACTCATTTGCTTTATGGAAATTCATGGCCCTTATTTCTCAAGGGACCAGAGAAAACCAATAGGCCTACTTCCCAGCAGAGTATTTTCCATGCAAGCTACTGCATCTGTATAAATTAGGTTCAAATAACAGAGCATTTCCAGGATTTATAAATTCAGTATTACAAATAGTAATCTGGCAAGTGTTCTCAGGATCCCCTTGCTACCTGTAAATCAATCATTTAACTTCCGCATGGACTGGGGGAAAATAATAATAAGAAAAACTGATGTTTACCTGAAGAGCTGCCCAGCGATTTGTGTGTTTTCTTAATAAACTTTACCCATGTATTAAAAGAATAAAATGAGAATGGAGTTAATTCTGACTACGGGATTCCTTTTTCACCTTTATAATGAACTCCTTCTTTCTAACTAAATCTTATCATAACCAAATCTATACACCAAATTATTTAGTACAATTCCTAATAATGGCTGAAGGACCATTTATTTGAAGCAATGTTCACCACAGCAAAATTCCAGTGAAGGCTAAGAACTAGGACAGTCCCTTGAGGATCCTTGTGCCAGGATGTAGGTTGCCGCATGAATGTGCACGTGCATATTAAAATACGCGCACCTCTTTTAAGTCTTGTTTTTCTCAGAGTAAGGTTGAAACTCACAGTAGGAAATTGAGAGATCAGTTTGGTGACTGTTTTCTTATTGATCCTGAAGACAGTTGAAGCAATCATGCTGGTTGTTCTCGAACTAGCTGGTTTACCACAGAGACAGCTGGAGACTGAGCAAATAAAGACATCATTGAGGAAAAAGGCTACCTTATACCTCATGCAGAGCTGAGGCTCTGATAAATGGGAACTGCCAGATAATAGCTATGCTGTTTCTGACATAAATTTAAAAACTAGAATTGTTCCTTCTAGCTCTGTTTTTGCATAGTGGACAGAGATCTTTGTAAAAAAAATAGGAAATTAATGTTAAATTGGATCTGTAAACATAAGTCAGTTTGGCTCCATTGTGTCAAAAGAGAATAGGAGTTTTAACTTGTATCTGTGTTTTGTTAATATTTTGAAGTATAGGAACCTCATGTCAGCCTCATATATGATTGGAGACTTCCACATAATTGAGTTTTAGTGAGCACTGTTACAAAAAATCGTAATGGAAAAACTAAAATGTCAATAATAATTTCAGATGTGTATTTTAGTTCTCATAAGAACGTCTACATTCATTTGCAAAATAGTTCTATATCTATTCTTGAAACATATTTCTTTAGTTCAAGGTCTGATGAGCTCCCAGACTGTTGGGGATTGCTCTGCAGCCTCTCAAGCTTTTGAAGACTCCTGTGATGTTTTTAAATGGCTGGTTTGGTTGAAGTTTCTCTTACCAGTCAGGCACTTTGCATTTTAAGTGTACTTTGCCACCAACACCCCCCCAGCACACACACACATGCACACACACATACACACACGCATGCGCTCACACACACACACAACACAGTGAAATGGACCCGCGGGAATTATATGATAGCTGTAATCAAAATAAAATGCAATCAATACTAAAATACAATTTACCAAAAGCTTACCTCCTTATTTGAAAGTCCAGCATCAATAATTTACTTGCACTCTTGTTATTTACATTTGTACTCTGGAAGTAAACTTGAAAATTATAATTTGCTTTCAATTATACTTACTCTGTCTAAATCTTAATTTGAAATTTAAATTATTTTATCTCTACCCAACCATCGGTTTCATGGAAATGTTTAAATTTTCCTTTGAGACGGAGTCTCGCTCTGTTGCCCAGGCTGGAGTGCAGTGCTCGATCTCCGCTCCCTGCAATCTCCGCCTTCCAGGTTCATGCCATTCTCTTGCCTCAGCCTCCCGAGTGGCTGGGACTACAGGCACTTGCCACCACACCCAGCTAATTTTTTGTATTTTTGTAGAAACGGGGTTTCACCATGTTAGCCAGGATGGTCTCGATCGCCTGACCTCATGATCCGCCTGCCTCTGCCTCCCAAAGTGTTGGGATTACAGGCATGAGCCATTGCGCCTGACCGGAAATGTTTAAATTTTCATAAATCTTGAATCCATAAAATTCAATGCTACCATTTATAATTCAATACTCCTACCATAAAAATTTCAGTGTTAGACATACCTATATGAATATTGGCCTATAAATCCCCATTAATTTAATAGGAATTAAGTTAGAAATACTAATATATATATTCCCTTTGTATACTAATTGTATATCCATATAATGGCATTTTAGTACCATTATATGAAAGTATATTTGCCATTCCATGAAAATGTATCTACCAATATAAATAGAATATATAAAGGGAATATATATACCAATATAAATAGGAATTTATATTGGCATATACATTTCCATTACTTTAAATGGGAATTAAAGAAAAAATGCCAGTTTTCACTAAGTCATCCTTCCCCTGGCAATACATTTCCTGAACTTTTACATACTTAAATAACCAATTCTGAACATGTAAAACAATGAGTGATCTTATTGTTTTCATTTTATTATGTTATATGAAAAAAAGAAATCCTGCAAGGGCAGATTTATTTTTAAAAAATTGAAAAACTACTCTGTCAAACATAGCACATAGAAAAGTTAAAAAATAAAAAAAAAGTAAGTCTAAACATTAGGTGCTCTGTCATTTGTCATTTTTTTATAACATTAATGACACATTTTTTCCTACCCAAATATAATTTCCACTATAAAATAAAAGATGTCCTCCATGTTTTAAATTGCATTTGAAATTCAGGTAACTAATAACCCTTGGTTTTAAAAGATACCTATAATGTTTCTGTGGGGAAAAAAATCAAAATATTGTAAAGAATCTGAGTAAATGAGATCCTCTCATGGTTGATTCAATTCAGACATTTTAAACAGACTCCTGCCCACAAATTATTTTTTCTCTCCAGGAATAGGAATGGCAACTGAATTGTTCCTTCTTTATTCTATAGCTTTAAGTCAAACCTAACATAAGCAATCAACTCTTCCACCCATTGTCCTCTTTCTAGCTGCTTGTATTCCTGAGTCTGAGGGAGGGCAGAATTAATTCATTTCCTTGACAGTGTTGGGGGTGAAATAAAAGCTAGACCCCTGCTGCTCTGCACGTGGATTCAGCTTCTATGCCAGGGTGACATTTTAATTTACAGTAGTCCAGATACCTAAACAGGACATAGAAATGTCAACTGGTCGTATTAAAATAAAAAAGTCTAGAATAGTTTCTGTTTGACGGATTGTGTATCCAAGTAAATAAAAACACAATCACCTTTCAAAACATGGTATGAAATCCACAGTTGTGACAGTGAGCATGACGTGTTTTCTGTGTGTGTATTTAAGCTCTTTCCCTACATCTGCTTTTCAAAAATATTTGCCTAGGCACCTGTATTTCACCTATATGACCCTGCCGGGAAAATAGAGACAAATACATATATTGTTTGTTGTGATAATGCACAAAAAGGAATGTTTTAAAAGAAAAACACAACATTGTTTTCCTTTTGAAGGTCTGGGAGTTTTTCTTTTAAGTTTTTGGGTTTTTTTTTTTCTTCCTCTTCATTAGTATGTTAGTTCCATCATCATGTCTGTTTACTATTGAAAAATAAAAATTTTAATTTACAGTAGAGACAAAGATATTATTTCACATTTTATGCACATTTCCAGGTAGGACAGGATGATCAGATGTAGCTTTCAAAAGAACTACCTGCTAAATCATAATGGTCTCATGTGCAGATCAAAATGTCAACTAGTATATCAAAGAGTGAACAATTCACTAAATTATTTTTACATTACTCCTATTTGACTGTTTAAGATAGTTGTATGTAAAATATATAAATGTTTGCATTGTATTATTCTTGATGTACCAGCATACATAAACATATTAGGCTGTATTGTGAGTTTCCTGCATGTAATATGTAACGTGTAATTATATGTGATAAATAAAACCTAAAAATGATACAAATCTAGATTTTCTCTTGTCTTTCTCATTCTCACATAACTGACCCATTTTAAAAGAATATTCCCCAAGTAAATGTTGCAATGTAGGTAAATAGCCTAAGAATCAGAGACAACTTTGATACTAAATAAATACTTCAAAATAAAGAAGTGAGCTTTCTCTCTTCATGAATTATGTCTTTTTTTTTTTTTTTTTTTTGACAGAGTTTTGCTCTTGTTGCCCAGGCTGGAGTGCAATGGCACGATCTTGGCTCACCACAACCTCAGCCTCCAGGTTCAAGCGATTCTCATGCCTCAGCCTCCCGAGTAGCTGGAATTACAGGCATGCACCACCATGCCCAGCTAATTTTTTTGCATTTTTAGTAGAGACAGGGTTTCTCCATGTTGGTCAGGCTGATCTCGAACTCCCGACCTCAGGTGATCTGCCTGCCTCAGCCTCCCAAAGTGCTGGTATTACAGACATGAGCCACCGTGCCTAGCCAAATTATTTCTATGTTTGTAACCAAAATGTCTCTAAACCTTGACAACTGTGACTTCTTAGGCTAGAATTCTAATCAAACCATACAGAGAAGAAAAATACCCACCATGAAGTCTATAGTTGAAAGTATAGGTAGCTAAATCCACTGATAGTCTACTTTTTTTGGTAATTTGCTCTTGATGTTTGAGCAGGAAAATTCTTTGCAAGAAACAAGAGTTTGATAAGGTGAAATTCAGAGCATACTCTGCGTTGTTAGGTACAATTTTCTGAAGTGGAAACGTCTCAACATGAAAACACTTTACGCTAAGAAAAAAAAAAAAAACACTGCATAACTTTAGATTGCCCATTGAAAAAAGTTATTTGCAAGGGCTTTTTGAAAAGAAAAATCCATGTCCCAATATGTAAAAATTTCCTCTCTACATAGCATTACCAGATGTAAATTCCTGACACACAGTTTTTATCTTGTCCTTCTGCTCAAAAGCTTTGAATGGTGTCCTACTACCTAACGATTAAAGTCTAGTCCCTTCCGATGGCATTCAAGGGCCTTCATATTTTGTGTGAACATGTCACAATTTATTCACGCATTTTGTTATCAATAGATAGACATTTGGGTCACCTCCAGTCTTAGGCGATCATAATGCTAGTGTGTAACATCTTCTGGTACACATATGCATGCATTTGTCTTAAGTATTTATCTAGAAATTGAATTGTTTGGCAAATAATACCAAATGGTTTTCTGAAGTGACTTTACCAGTTTACCCTCCTTCCAATAGTGTGTGAGAAAGTTCCCGTGCTACTCTTCCTGATCGATATATGATATTAGGCTGGGCACGATGGCTCATGCCTGTAATCCCAAAACTTTGCGGGGGACTGAGGTGGGATAGTCGCTGTAGGCCAGGAGTTTGAGACCAGGCTAGGAAATATTGTAAGACTCTGATCCCCACTGTCACCTCTACAGATAAAAAACAAAAAATTAGCCTGGCATGGTGGTGCACACCTATAGTCCCAGTTACTCAGGAGACTGAGGCAAAAGAATCACTTGAGCCCAGGAGTTTGAGTCTGCCGTGAGGTATGATCGATGCCACCGTACTCCAGCCTGGGCAACAGAGTGAAACCCTGTCTCAAAAAATATATATATGTATATATTTTATATTTTCAGTTTATAACAATTTTAGCTATCTTAATGGTATGTAGTGACATCTTACTATGAGTATAACTTGCATTTTCTGATAGTAATCGTGCTGAACACCTTATCATATACTTAATAGCATTCGAGTTTTCTCTTTTATAAAGTGTTTATATAAACTTTTTACTTGCTTTTTATTGAGTTGTACATTATGTTCCATTGACTTGTAGTTCTTTCTATTTTCTGGATATAAATCTTTCATTGGATACACAGTCATGCATCACGTAACAAGGGGCATGTTCTGAGAAATATGTTAAGTGATTTCATTATTGTGTGAACATCACAGACTGTACTTATACAAACCTAGATAGTATAGCCCACTTCATACCTGGGCTATATGGTATAGCCTATTACTCCCAGGCTACAAAACTGTACAGCATATTTCCATATTGAATACTGTAGGCAGCTGCAACACAATGGTATTTATATATCTAAACAGAGAAAATGTACAGCAAAAATGTGGTACTAGAATTGTCTATTCATGTCCTTTGCCCACTTTTTGATGAGATGATTTGTTTTTTCTTGCTGATTTGTTTGAGTTCTTTGTAGATTCTGGATATTAATCCTTTGTCAGATGCATGGTTTGCAAATATTTTCTCCCATTCTGTGGGTTGTCTGTTTACTTAAAAGATGCTATACAAACAGTCAACAAACATGAAAAAATGCTCAACATCACTAATTATCAGGGAAATGCAAATTAAACCACAATGAGATACCACCTTACTCCTACAAGAATGGCGCTAATTTAAAAATCAAAGAATAATAGATGTTGGTGTGAATGTGATGAAAAGGGAAGTCTTTTACATGCTGGTGGGAATATAAACTAGTACAACCACTTTCAAAAACAGTATGGAGATTCCTTAAAGAATTAAAAGTGGAAATAGCATTCAATCCAGCAATCCCACCACTGGGTATCTACCCAAAGGAAAAGAAGTCATTATATGAAAAAGACACCTGCATGCATATGTTTATAGCAGCACAATTCACAATTGCAAAAATATGGAACCAACCTAAATGCTCATCAACCAACAAGTGGATAAAGAAAATGTAGCATATATATACCATCGAATACTACTCAGCCATAAAATGGAATGAAATAATGGCATTTGCAGCAACCTGAGTGGATCTGGAGGCCATTATTCTAAGTGAATTAACTCAGGAATGGAAAACAAAACATCCTATGTTCTCACTTATAAGTGGGAGCTAAGCTATGAGCATGCAAAGGCATGAGAATGACGTAATGGACTTCGGGGACTCGGGGAAAGGGTAGGAAGGAGTGAGGATAAAGGGCTATATTGGGTACAGTGACACTGCTCCAGTGACAAGTGCATCAAAAATCTCAGAAATCACCACTAAATAACTTATTCACGTAACCAAAAAGCACCTGTTCCCCAAAAACTATTGAAATAAAATAAAATAAAATTTTAAAAGTAACGATAAAACTAATGATAAAATAATTATAATACTTCTCCAAAAGTAACATTTAATACTTGCAGAATAATTCTCACTTATTAAGGAAATAATTTTCTTGCTTGTATTCAATAAATTAAAGATGATAAGAAAATGTGGGTTGGAAATGAAAAAAAAATAGTACTAGAATCTTATGGCACCACCATTATAAGTGGTCTATCATTCGTTGAAACTTTGTTATGTAGTACATGACTGCATATATTGCAGTCTTTCACACTCCATGGCTTCAATTTTTACTCTTTTGAAGTTTGATTTGGATGAATGAAAGTTCTGGATTTTAATATAGTCTAATTTTCAATGATAGTGGTTTTTATGCCCTATTTAAGGACATTTTCGCCTACTACAAAGTAAAGAAGATATTCTCCTATGTTTGCTTCTAGAAGCTGTTACCTTTCACAATCTACAATCCATATGAAAATTGTTGCTAAATTAGGCACAATGTCCTCTGTAGTTTTCACATGGACATTCAATTGACCCAATACCTTTTCTTGAAAAGACTACTTTTCTCAAGTTCATTGTCATGTACCTGTGCCAGAATTCAGGCACCCCAATGTGTATTCGTCTGTTTCTAACTGTTGAATTTATTCCATTGATCTGTCCACTCTGTTTTAGATACTGTGCATTTACAATGAGTCTTGATTATCTAGCGGCGTAAGTCCTCCAAGAGCTTCATTCTCAAGACTGACTGCTATTCTTGACCCTTTACATTTCTATATAAATTTTAGAACTAGCTTGTTCATTTCCACCGAAAAGGACAAAGGGATTTTGATAAAAATAAACTGTTGTCTGCTGGAAATGGCCTATGGTTTGGTAGACTGGGACATAGGGTTTGAAAACTGACCAATGGAAGAAGCTTTAAGTTTGACTGAAAGCTTATTTTTAAAAAACTTTGGCTGTCATTTAAGGAGTATGCATTTTATTCACTGTACAGTGGGGAACCATCGATCTTTAAGCACAGAAGTCAGATGATTAGATTTGTGTTTCTGAAAGATCACTAAGAGGTAACATCCATGCCTAATTCCTGTCACCTAAATTCCCAGATATCTACTCTAAATATAGACTTATATTCATACCCAGGCGCTGGGAGATGAGTTATTCCTTCTGAAACCCCAAAGCAGAGAAGTTGTTTCGTGCCTAGCTTTGCGGGAGAGAGACCTCACCATGGGATAGCGTAAACATAGCCAACCAGATACTTCTTTCTGATGCATCAACATTCAATCCAAGCTTTGGTTTGAGAGGCAGGAGAGTGCCCTCTCTGAAGTGGTTTATGTCTGCAAAGAAGACTTGTGATGTGCAAGAAGAGACCAGCAGATACAATGGCCCTGGTTGTTAAGCTGTGCCTGAATCACCCACTCTACACCTCACATCACCCCTTGCCCCCACTCTGATCCCCAGGCTGAAGCAGGGAACCCACTTAGCACTGACAGTGCTAGAAATATAATATATCCAGAAGTCATACTGAGGACCGTAAAACACAACAAAACAGCTTGTTAAAAGATATTCCACCAGGACTCAGACTCCTCACCCTCAAACTTCTGACCCAGATAGAAGGAGGGATCAGGCCAACGTGCAAATTGCAGATAATTCTCTTCCAGAAACTGGCTAGCTGAGCAGCTAATTTAAAATTTCATATGCATTTTTTTTTTTAGAACAAGAGTCAAAGAAAACTACTATTTGAGAAGGGAAAATTAGAATAGTAGTTAACCCAGTTGTCAAAAATAGCTGACAGAAACTATCTATTTAAATTAGATTTCATTTTGGGAGAAGAAGATCTCAGAGCCCTCCTTTCATTCCCACCCATCATCTATGGGTTCCCCAGAGGTGGTCTGGTGGCCAAGCAAGACTTGGACCATTTCACTAAGTCAAATCTATAGCCCACATTCTAACAATGCTTTTTTTATTTCTTTTTTGCTGTATGTACTATGGAATTCATTAGAGGTGTCAGAATATGAGAACACATATCTTCCCTTATTAAGTCTATACACCCATACTAAAGAATATTGATATTTGGCCAGGTGTGGTGGCTCACGCCTATAATCCCAGCACTTTGGGAGGCCGAGGCGGGTGAATCACCTGAGGTTAGGAGTTCAAGATCATCCTGGCCAACATGGCAACACCCCGTCTCTACTAAAAATATAAAAATTAGCCGGGCATGGTGGCAGGTGCCTGTAATCCCAGCTACCCAGGAGACTGAAGCAGGGAAAATCGCTTGAAACTGAGAGGTGGAGGTTGCAGTGAGCCAAGTTCATGCCTCTGCACTCCAGCCTGGATGACAGAGTAAGACTCCATTTCAAAAAAAAAAAAAAAAAAAAGATTGATATTCTGTCAACCATACCATAGCTTAATGTTGGTCCAGATCTAGGGGGAAACTTGGTTTTTTAACTCAATCTTCTTCCAGTGGCAGGCTCCCTGGCCAACTTGAAAAGGCCATGGTCAAGCCATGGTGTCCAACTTCTCAGAGGTACCTAGGCCTCATATCCAGGCATATAGAACCTCTTGGCCTTGGCCAAGTCTCCCTTCTTCTCTCAACTCGTCAAAGTCATTCTCCATCCAACTTTGTTCCATTGCTGGTGATGAGCTGCGTTCTTTTGGAGGGGGAGATGCGTTCTGATTTTTTGAATTTCCAGCTTTTCTGCACTGCTTTTTCTCCATCTTTGTGGTTTTATCTGCCTTTGGTCTTTGATGATGGCGACATACTGATGGGGTTTTGGTGTGGGTGTCCTTTCTGTTTGTTAGTTTTCCTTCTAACAGTCAGGATCCTCAGCTGCAGGTCTGTTGGAGTTTGCTTGAGGACCACTCCAGACTCTGTTTGCCTGGGTATCAGCAGCGGAGGCTGCAGAAGATAGAATATTGCTGAACAGCGAGTGTTGCTGTCTGATTCTTGCTCTGGAAGCTTCATCTCAGGGTGTACCCAGCTGTGTGAGGTGTGATGTGTCAGTCTGCACCTAGTGGGGGATGTCTCCCAGTTAGGCTACTCAGGGGTCAGAGACCCACTTGAGCAGGCAGTCTGTCCGTTCTCAGATCTCAACTTCCATGCTGGGAGAACCACTGCTCTCTTCAAAGCTATCGGACAGGGACTTTTTCATCTGCAGAGGTTTCTGCTGCTTTTTGTTTAGCTATGCCCTGTCCCCAGAGTCTACAGAGGCAGGCAGACCTCCTTGAGCTGCAGTGGGCTCCACCCATTTCAAGCTTCCTGGCAGCTTTGTTTATCTACTTAAGCCTCAGCAATGGCGGGCGCCCCTCCCCCAGCCTCACTGCTGCCTTGCAGTTAGATCTCAGACTGTTGTGCTAGCAATGAGGGAGGCTCCATGGGCATGGGACCCTCCAGACCAGGTGTGGGATATAATCTCCTGGTGTGCCGTTTGCTAAGACCCTTGGTAAAGCTCAGTATTAGGATGGGGGTTACCTGATTTTCCAGGTGTTGTGTGTCTCAATTTCCCTTGGCTAGGGAAAGGATTCCCTTCCCCCTTGCGCTTCCCAGGTGAGGCAATGCCTCACCCTGCTTCAGCTCTCGCTGGTTGGGCTGCACCCGTGGACCAGCATCAACTGTCTGACACACCCCAGTGAGATGAACCCGGTACCTCAGTTGAAAATGCAGAAATCACCCATCTTCTGTGTTGCTCACACTGGGAACTGGAGGCTGGAGCTGTTCCTATTTGGCCATCTTGGGCACCACCCCCTATTGTATCTAAATTATTAAATTTATTTAACAGAATAAAGTTAACAGATAAACAGAAATCAATTCATAAGTACTCTATACCAGGGGCCACATTGGGTATTTTAAGAAATTCAGAAGAGAAGATTCTGGTGATATTTACAATCTTATTCCAATTATCTTACAGATCAAAATCAAAGTATACAGCCTTTCCACATACAAAAGAATGGTACAGATTCAGTTCTAAGTCAAATAATACATATATACCATGGGAGTTCAGGAAGAAACACCATTTCAGACATAATTAGCCTGGAAAACTTCACAGGTAAAATAGAAGTTAAGTATGAAATCGAAATCAATGGATAGAATAAGAAGGACGTTGGGAGAAGAAAAATTTGCATGAGCCAGACACAGAAGAATAAATAACATTGAAGACCCAGAACTCAGGGCTGAGACTCATCTCTCTGTTAAAGAACCCTCACGTTCTTAAAGAATATTCAGTATTCATTTGTTTCCAACTAACATGGGACATAATGCTGAGCATTGGAAATAGAGATATAAAAAGACATAGTCTTCCCCTTCAAGGAGTTCTGAGCCCAGTAAAAAGCTAAGAAAATCAAGCTAGCATCTACAATAGTAATTAAAATTCTGAGCTTTCAAGTCACACTGATTACGTGTAACCCCTCACCCCTTCTACTTACTAGCATATTCTTAACCTCTCTGAGCCTGTTTCTGCCACTGCAAAATCTCTGATAATTAATGTGAGAATTAAATTAGACAGTATGCAGAAATCTTTCAGAAAAAAAAAAGTCATGCAGTTTTTTAACAGTTAAATATTTTAATGCTAATATTTTAGAATGCCTTCATACAGAGGTTACTCACTCCAGCTATTCAATTGAATCACCTGATTGCTTTAAAATAAAAAAAAATACCAATGTCTGGAACCTTCTGCAGATGAATTATATCAGGCAAGTGTCTGGACTTTGCTCCAAGTTCTCCCGGTGAGGCTTATGTGCCTGCTTTCTGGGTTGAGCATATAAAAGGAATAAGCAGCTCTGCCCGTTTGTTTGACAGGAGGGAGCGTGTCAAGGTGAAACCGCCTTTGCAAGATTATAACAGAGACAGAGAAAGAGGTCCAACTTAAATGATTCCATCTTGCCTCTAATCTCCAAGCTGTCCTGTTCATTCCTGGGTGTAAGCTGAACCAACTTTGGGAGGAACTTAGTTTAGAGTTTAGAGTTTAAAACAAAGATGATAACAGATCTTTCCCAAAACAAACCTCCTTCTTGCCTGGGGACCAGACTACTAACTTTAGCCACAAGATTAGAAATTATAGTTTTGGAGTCACGTAACTGGTGGCTAAAAGTTTCTGACCCTCCCTAAACTGCTCCTAAGATCAATGCTTAAGATGTTTTGCAGACTCTACACTTGATGGATCAACCGGCACTACCCAGATGGAGAAACCAGCCCATCTGATCTTGTACCCCACCCAGGAACTGACTCAGCGCAGGAAGACTGGGACAGCCCAGGATTTCACCTTCAACCCAACCAATCAGCACTCCTGACTCACTGTCCCTCCACTCCCACCAAAGTGTCTTTAAAAACTTTGATCCCCAGATGTTCCAGGAGACCGATTTGTGTAATAATAAAACTCTGATCTCCTACTTGGCCGACTCTGCTTAAATGACTCTTTCCCTATTGTGATTCCCCAGTCTTGAGAAATCAGCTCTGTCTGGGCAGCAGGTAAGGTGAACCCATTGATAGGTTACAAAGGGAGGCCTCCTGGAGTGGATGATTCCTGTCTTGTGTCACTGGTATCAGAGTCTGACAGACAAGAAAGGAAGAGGATAAGATGTGTACCAAACATTGGAGAGGTCAAGACGAGGGTTATAGTCAAATATAACTTTTATATATAGTCAAATACAGTCAAACAAATATATAGTCAAAATATAGTCTTTCGAGGGTCTTAAAAACGGTTTCCCTTTTGAAAACTCTTGGAGTTCTCACCTTAAAATCTGTTGTCTTTAAAATTTCTTTCAACCCGGAGCACATTATAAACCAGAAAATAGGAAAACCAGAATAAGCTGAAGAGAAACAGCTACCATGCTGTTTCAACAAAATTTCAACATGCTGTTTCAATTTTGTTGATTCAGCGATCAACAAAAATAGTGCTTTGAGGATCTCATGTCTCTAGCGTCTCAGAAAAAGCCCCCCAACCTGTGGGGCCCGGGGACACCTTCTTACTTTGTAGCTATCCTTAAAACGAGAAAGGGCATCCCTACGGCTGGAGCTGGGCCTAACACACAGCCATCAATCAATGGTCGGCTAATATAATTTCACGGGAGCAATCAGAGTGAAAGACACTTAAGTGTGAGCAGCCACTTAAATCAGCCTCTAACATCTAGCTTGCTAGAAATTCAATCCAATGCTTTTTATCTTCTTCACTGTGTATGAAATGGAAGACATGATCCGCAGACCAAGATGACCAGGAAAAACAAGCATTCATTCCCCTGGCCCACAGTTTAAATTCCCCGGTGATGTTCTCTCTTGGAGGGAAAAAAAAAAAAAATCACACTTGAATCAGTCTAGGCCAAATGCCATTGAGGAAGCAATCATGCCATCTCCAGTTCCCCGCCCTCTTGAGAAAACCAGCACAGAGGGCTTGAAACATTGATATGCAAGTCGCTCTCAAGCTCTGAGTCAGTTTTCTTCTCAAAGCAATTAGCAATTACCAGCATTTATTCAGCGAATGGGAGTCAGGCAAATAGACAGACACTGACAGTCTGTCATTATCGCAACAAAAGAACCACAGCTTTTATCCTCCGCAGAGGAAGTAAGACTTTAGAACTCTTCAACTTTCAAGCTTACACACTTCCCAGACCTATGATTTATTTCATGAACCTTAAAAATAATAGAAAGTTTAGCCATTTATGTTATTTTATTTTATTTTTTTGAGACAGAGTCTCACTCTGTCACCCAGGCTGGAGTGCAGTGGTGCGATCTCAGCTGACTGCAACCTCCATCTCCCAGGTTCAAGCGATTTGCCTGCCTCAGCCTCCTGAGTAGGGGGGATTACAGGCATGTGCCACCACACCAGCTAATTTTTGTATTTTTAGTAGAGACAGGGTTTCGTCATGTTGGCCAGGCTGATCTCGAATCCCTGACTTCAGGTGATCCGCCCACTGCAACCTCCCAAAGTGCTGGGATTACAGGTGTGAAGAGCCCCACCCAGCCGTATTTTTGAGGCACTACTTGGAGATGGACCTCCCAAGAATCATATGCGAAAGGAGGCCATTATTAATCATAGATGTACAGGTCAACCTACAGAGGGCACCCTGCCTACACTCCCTACCCTACTGATGGCCTGGCGGGAGAAGACGCCCTTTCTGCAAACTTCCTGCAGACTGCATCCTATTGGCCACTTCCTAACTACTCAGATGCTGTTTTTAATGTGGTCAAGTCCATTCAAGAGTTGCTTGTCACATGTCCATTTGAGGCCACTACTAGATACTATAGAAGCCAGACTGAACAAATGACTCATGTTTGGCCCAGCTCTTCAGTACTAGACTTACAGTTTGATCAGAGCCTCAGTTATGGAGCCAAGGCAAAACCGGAATTTTCACTCCCTGGTGGTTTCATGGTGAAGATTTGTCACTCTCAAAATGAATCAGATCCACCCCTAACTGTTATTGGATGCAATGCATTTAACTACTCTGAGCCTAGGTTTCGTTTTCTCATTCATCAGAAAGATAAAACCTACCTCACATGAAAGAGATAATGGGCACAGAGCACCTGAGCATCAGGCAGCGTGTGTTAGTTACAAATCACCCGCTTACCCCAGGCTTTACTGGCTGATGAGTGTAAATATTCTAATGGTTAGCTTACCCCGAAGTCTCAGTGCTCTATCCCCTAGATCCGCTGTGTCCAAACTCCAATCCTTTGCATTAATTTCCTCCCAAATTATTTCCTCTTGGAGGCCTTGATGGACGTAGGGCTGGTGGTATTCGCAGCAGCCCTGTGGTCCGAAGCTGGTCTGAAGTCAGCAGAGTTCTGTGTGAAGCCCGTAAATTTGAGACAGGTCTCAGTTAATGTATCAAGCTTATTTTGCAGAGGTTGAGTATGCGCACCCATAACACAGCCACAGGAGGTGCTGATGACGTGTGCCCAAGGTGATCAGAGCACAGCTTGGTTTTATACATATTAGGGAGACATGAGACATCAGTCAACATATGTAAAATGAACATTGGTTCAGCCCAGAAAGGCAGGACAGCTGTAAGTGGGGAAAGGGCTTCTAGGCCACAGCTAGGTGAGAGACAAGCTGTCGCATTCTTTTGAGCTTCCAATTGGTCTTTGCAAAGGAGGCCATCAGATATGCATTTATCTCAGTGAGTAAGAGGACGGCTGAGTACACTGGGAGGCGGATTTGCCCTAAGCAGTTCCCAGCTTGAATTTTCCTTTTAGCTTAGTGATTTTGGGGCCCAATATATTTTCCTTTCACATCTTCCAATCCACAAGGCTCAGTTCCCGCCTTGCCTTGTGCCTTTCATAACCAAGTTTTACACCAGCGGTTGCTAGTAGACCTGTAGTACTGGTATCATCATTGATGTCTCCTCTCCAGAGTGCTAAAGCATTTGAAAGTTGGAAAAGATGCAAATAGCCCAACTTTCATCTCTGGACCTGTAATCTGTCCCCTCCAACCTCTGACCGTCTCTGTCTCTGCCAGGCTTGTGTTACAGTAGGTAGCTCATCAGGCATGAGTGGGGCAGGAGAGGGCTCCCCCACACTCCACCAGGAAAGGCAGGTGATGGTCAAGCAGTTGTCACAATGTCCCTCTAAAATAACAATAAGTCGCAGCCAGTGCCAGGGAGAGGCAGTTTCCCCATAGATAACAACATATGAAATTGGTCATCAGCAGCTTCCAATATGATCTCAGGAACTGGGTGAGCGGGCTCTAGTATGTACATTAAGAGACAAAATAGGCAGTATGACCTTCCCGGGACATTCCACCAGAAAAGGGGAGAACACCTCAGGCAAGCATGCATACAGCTCCAGTAAACACACTGTGTACACTTGTCGCCCTGGGACTAGTAGGCCACTGCGCATGCAAGTGGCTGTCCCTGAAGGAAGAATCCAAGGAAAGGGGTGCTAGACTCCAGTAGGTGACCAGCATATAAAATCCTAGGTCCAAGTTCAAACGGGGCACTCGTCCTTCAAGTCTCCCACTTGGGCTTCTTCCAAGTGTACTTTCCTTTCTTTCATTTCTGCTCTAAAGCTTTTTAAGAAACCCTTACTGCTGCTCTGAAACTTGCCTCGGTCTCTTTTTCTGACTCCTCTGTCTCAGTCGAATTCTTTCTACTGAGAAGGCAAGAATGGAGGTAGACTTGCACGGATTCCTCTCCAGTAGCTCGGATACCTTCCACTGCTCACACTTGGCTTTCTAGCCTTGCAGTCCATGGTCTCGGCCACTCCTCTCATTCTGTAATGCAACCTCATCCAAGGTTCCCACAATTCCATCAAACAGCTGAGATCTATCTGAACCCCAAGGGAGGACCAGTTCTTTCTTACAATGCTTCCAGGTTCCGTACCAATCAGAGAGTATTTTGAACTCCCTGAACATTCTCTGCCTGGAGTAGAGGAACTCCAGCCAGACTAAAAGTGTCTCATTTCTAAGATATATATAAATATATATATATATAGTCACTAATATAGACATATATGCACATAAATGCACAGATAAATGTGTTTAATACAAGGTAGTTTAATATTATTTTGATTGCCTTTCTACAGTAAGCCAAATTGCTTATGTGTCTATTAATATACCTGGTATTTTTCTGAGTTCACTCCTCTGTCCCACTGGATCTAAGACTGGCATACCTAGTCCTTCTCTCATCACTCTTGCTCCATCTATACTAATACCTCAAAATGCAGCTCAAACTTCACCTCCTCCATGAAGCCCTCCTTGACCACTACAGCACACAGTCCTCTCTTCTTCATTTACATTTATTAAAATTATTGTTCATGATGTAATTTGACAATGAGTTTATTCTTCAGGACAAGAAAGATAGACAGGAAGCAAAGAGTAACAAGACCACAGAGCGAAGTGTAAGAATATAAATTGCCTTCTCTTGCATAAACTACTGGGAAAGGAGTTTGGAGATAGATAGATGCTATGGTTTGAATGTTTGTCCCCTCCAAAAATCCCCATGTTAAAAATGTAGTTGCCTTGGTTACAGTGTTGAGAGGTAGGACCTTTAAGAGGTGATTGGGCTATGAGGGCTTCACCCTAATGAGTGGGATTAATCTCACTTTAAAAGGGCAAGTTTGGTCCTAAAACAAGACTCAGGAATTTCCACTTCTGGAAAAATGGAGTAGATATATTTTTCCTTACTTCTACTACAAAATACCACACACACACACACACACGCACACACACACACACACACACACACAAATTGAAAACAGAAAAACAATACAGAAAATCACTAAACTAAAGAGGCAAAAGGCAATATAATCTGACAAAAGCAATATAATCGACAACCCTCTAGCAAGACTGACCAAAAGAGAGAAAGAGACAGAGAAAGGACACAAATTACCAATATCATAAATGAAACAGGGTTTTCAGTACAGACCTACAGATAGCAAAAGGATAATAAAGAAATACTATAGATAATTTAACAAAAATAAATTTGACAGCTTACATAAAATGAGCCAGTTCCTCAAAAATCATAAACTACCACAAGACACTCAATATGAAATAGATAATTTGAATACCCTATAAGTATTAATGAAATAGAATTTGTGATTTTAAAATTCTCAAAAAAGATGTCTCCAAGCCCAGATGATTTCACTGAAGGCTTCTACCAAACATTTAAAGAGTTTACATCAATTCTACACAACCTCTTTGAGAAAATAGAAGAGAACACTTCCCAATTTACTTTCAAAGCTACTGTTATATTGATACCAAACCAGATAAAGATAGCACCAAAAAAATTTACAGACCAATATTCATCCTGAATAAAGAAGTGAAACTTTTAACCAAAGTATTAGCAAATAAAGTTCAGCAACATTTAATAAGAATTATACAACAGGAGCCAGGCGCAGTGGCTCACGCCTGTAATCCCAACACTTTGGGAGGCCGAGGCAGGTGGAACATCTGATGTCAGGAGTTCGAGACCAGCCTGGCCAACATTGTGAAACCCCATCTCTACTAAAAGTACAAAAAATTAGCTGGGTGTGGTGGTGGGCACCTGTAATCCCAGCTACTGGGGAGGCTGTAGCAGGAGAATCACTTGAACTCAGAAGGCGGAGGTTTCAGTAAGCCAAGATCACACCATTGCACTCCAGCCTGAGCAGCAAGAGCGAGACTCTGTCTTAAAAAAATAAATAAAAATAAAAGAATTATACACCATGACCAAGTGGAATTTATTCCTAGGAAGCAAGGCTGGTTTGATATTCAAAATAAATCAAGAAACTCACCATATCAATAGTAAAAGAAGAAAACTCATGATTATAGCAATTGATACATAAAATTCATTTGACAAACCTTAACATCTATCCATGATGAAAACTCTCAGAAAAATAAGAACAGGTGGCAAAAGGTACTCCATCAACTAGATTAAAAAAAATCTACCAAAGAACTGCAGCTACAATTATATTTAATGGTGAAAGACTGGATGTTTTCTCCCTAAACACTGGAAACAAAGAAAGGATGTCCACTCTCACTACTCTTACTCAACAAAATGCCAGGCGTTCTAGCCAGTGCAATAAGACAAGAGAAGGAAATAAAAGTCATACAGTTCAGAAGGAAACAAACAAACAAACTTCTGTTGGCAGATGACATGACTGTGATTGTCTGTGTAGAAAATCCTCAGAAATCTTAAAAGAGAAAACCAAAAAACCCTCCTAGAACTCATAAGGGAGTTCATCAAAATCACAGAATTCAAGATGAACGGACACAAAAATCAATTGTATTTCTATAGACTTTCAACGGGCACATGTGCAGCCAAATTAAAAATAAAATACCACTTACGATCACTCAAAAAATGAAATAGGTGTTCATCTAATACAAACATACAGGACTCACATGCTAAAAACTATAAAACACTGATGACAGAAATCAAAGACATTTATGTAAATGGAGAGACATACATTGTTCATAGGTTGAAAGACTCAATGTAATAAAGATGTCAGTTCTTTCCAAATTGATATACAGGTTTTTCCCAGCAGTGGGTTTTATAGATGTAGACAAGATTATTCTAAAATTTACATGAAAGGGTAAGGAACTAAAATAGCTAAAACATTTTGAAAAAGAAGAATAAATTGGGAGGAAGCAGCAGTCTGCCCTATTTCGATACTTATGTAGCTACAGGAATCAAAGATGTGCAGTATCGACAGAGGGATAGAGACGTGGATCAAATGAACAGAGATAGAAAACCCAGAAATAGACCCACGTAAATACGACAGACTTATTTTTGACAAAGGTGTGAAAGCAATTCCATGAAGAAAAAAGTGTTTTCAACAAATGGTGCTGGAGCAATTGGACATCCATAGGCAAAAAAAAGGAAAATAAACCTTGATTCATAAGGTTTATAACCCTCACACTGTATTTAAAAAGTATCACACTGTCCTGGATGAAATAGCGCAACAAGAAGGCAATATTTGCACGGGGCATCTGAGCAAGTCAGTGGTTTTACAAAGAGACTTTTGGTTAACTTAGATATTTAAGTAAAGAAAGTGGGTCAGGTGCGACGGCTCACAACTATAATCCCAACACTTTGGGAGGCCGAGACAGGCAGGTCTCTTGAGGTCAGGAGTTCAAGACCAGCCTGGCCAACATGATGAAACCCCATCTCTACTAAATATACAAAAATTAACTGAGTGTGGTGGCGGGTGCCTGTAATCTCAGCTACTCGGGAGGCTGAGGCACAAGAATCACTTGAACCCGGGAGCCGGGAGGCAGAGGTTGCAGTGAGCTGAGATCACGCCACGGCACTCTAGCCTGAGCAACAGAACGAGACTCTCTCTCAAAAAAAGAAAAGAAAGAAAGTGGAAGAGGAAATCTACAACCTACTCTGATCAATAATTTCTAATGGTGGGTAACACTTAAATTTCAGTCAAAATTTTTAAGGTGTGTAACGGAGTACTTTGTGCATAACATGTAAAATCGGTATTTAAAATATGTTGTGTGATTGCTGGTGAATGATTCTGATATTCACTCATATTGGATGATACATTAAGGTGACAGGTTAAGGTAAAGAGCGTTTGCATTCTAGTTTCATTCTCAGGGCTGACAAACTATGGTGCAAGGAGAAATACAATATCATCCTTAATATGCTGTGCTTCCCCTGCGTACCCTTATGAGCATGGAACTGAAAGGGCTTTCCACATGGAAGAGCCATGCTGAGGGGTGGGTAACTGTCCTAGGTCAGGTTCCAGAGAAGAGATGGGGCCAGATATGGGGATTTTTGTTAAAGTGATGCATTGAGGAGGGATCTCAGAAGAAGGGGCATTGGGGAAGGAGGGTGGGGCATGGGAAGTAAGCTAATTAACAAAAGAGTCTGGATAGAAACTAGCTTCCATCTAGTCTTGAGGGCAGCTCTGGAGTCCACTTTGCACCACGGAGCTGGTTCTATGTTAAGATAAGGGAAATGGACTTTTGTACTCTGCATAAATTGGTTATTGGTGACTGGCTGCTGAGAGAGAGGTGGGGAAGGGGAGCAGAAGAACAATCGCTCCAGGGAGGCAGCTGCTATTCAACTAGAGGCAAAGTTCTGGAGGAGGAAGCAATGGGGAGTGGTTAGCAGCCACCATTCGCTGTAATTTGGGTCCCTCTGCCTGGATAAGGGGATCTAAACAGATTGCTGTCAACACCCAGTGGAGTCCATCTCTTGTCTTGCTCATGTTCTCTTGCTTTTCACATTGTTTGGAACTATCATGATTTCTGGGGAAAATTCCAAAAGGCAAGTTAGGGTGATGAACAACAGCTGTGTGGGACAATTGGTCCTAAAGCCTTCAGTGATACATTATCTCCCTCCTACACAACACGTTGTAGATTTCCCTTCACTTGCATTTCTGCTGTTTGGTGTCCCAGGCCCTCATCCCTGAGCTGTTTGAGCCCCTGCTCACCATATGCTTATCAGGCCAGTTGCTTCACTGGGCAAGTTATAACTGAGTGTGGGCATAGACATACCAAGAGATACCTTAATAGATCGTGTGAGTGCCAACCATACTCTTCCCTCTTCTATTAAGAAACAGCAAATCCTACCTCCTCATGATTATCAATAATCCTTTCCAGGTGGTAAATCCTTTTAGTGCCACCGATCTCCTAGCATCAGGAACCCAAAGGAACTAAGTGGCAGGCATAGGTTTACTGGAATTCTTACAGCATCCTCTAGTGGGAGCAGGACCTCTGTATCCAGAGAGCCTAAAGTTGTAGGGATGGGAAACACAAATCCCAGGTTGATCACTTGTAGCGATGAAGAAATAGTCCAGTCCTATTTTCACCCCTCGGTTCCTTGACCTATATAATTCAGCCAATTGGGGTCAGAGTACCATATAATGGCCAGTTTTTGTAAAGTATACTATATTCTGAAGGCTGATGCTCCATTCTCACAAGGTGTCTTCCACCGGCAGGTGCCTCACCTGCACCTTCAAGAGACTTTTTCAAGGCTCTTTCAGGCCAGCAGCTTCTGAATGGAACAGCATGTGATAGAACCACATGATCCCATGATTATGTGCCCACTGCCTCACTTCCTTGGCCATACAGTGGGATCCCATGCATAGATCAAACATTCTGTGAGCCCTGGAATATTAGTGTTGACTGAGACACTGTATCAAGGAAAGGCCAATCCAGGTGAAATCCTTGTCTTTCGTAGTCAGATTGAAACACTGCCTTTTCCCAGATTGAAGGGGTCCAAGCTAATCAACTTGCCAACAAGTGTCTGGTTGATGTCCCCAAAACATGATGCCATATTGGGGCTCTGCATTGACTTTTATTATTAGCAAGCAAGTCATCCAGTAGCAGCAGTAGCTTGCAGCCTTGGTGAGTGTGTGCACGTCTGGGGGCCATGGTGCCCCTCCATCTCTGCCACCACGTCTTCTCTGTTCATGAGTTCATGCACATGTCAACAGAGAAACTAGCAGACATCGCTGACTGACTCATCCGGCCTGTGTGCTTCTTCTGAAAGGGATGTTCTCTGGTAGGTATTTTCATTCAACATAAAGATCAGATCATCAACATTATGCCCACTCCCACAGGTACCTCCACAAGCCTCTCCCCAAGACCTCCTTGTCCACTATGTTCCTTGGGCCACTTCTCTCTCCACACAACATGGATGGCAAGATGTGTTACATGAAGCTTTGCCCCGTGGAACACTTTCCATTCACCACCGGCTTTCAGAGTCACCCATAAGAGAGGCTGTAGGGCAGTCGTAGCCCATTTTTGGCTTGAACTCACCTATCAAGCTGACCCATTGGTGAACTAAGTTCAGGCATTTTTTCCTCTGTTTGATGATGAGAACTTTCCCACAAGGTCAAATGTGTTGCAAGATGAGAGGTGACTATGTAATAGTGGCAACTAATATAGGTGTCTGGGTCACCAGTTTATGTGAATTTCTTGTGCCCTCTGCAGCTGCTTGAGCCCAATCCTGGATGCACCACTTCCATTTTATAATGAAGTGCTTCCAGGCTAACCTAGTCTAACAGTACCCAGCTCTTGACGGTTAGTCCTAGCTGCAATGTTAGCTGATAGCCCCTGGTTAGACACTCTATCATGGTTAGTGCCTACCAGGGCTACATAGCATGTCAGGATATATTTTCTAGTGGTGGCCCTTTCTCTGTTGCAGATGGCATGGACTTGCTCCAGAACCCTAGGGATCTGTCCTATGACTCCCTATTGGAGATTGCCAGGGACTCACGTTTCTTCTGTACTGTATCTACCTCTACTACCATGGGATCTGCTAAGCCATGTGGCCCTCAAATAGGACTACTTATACCACAACCTGTTCCCACTGTACAGCCCATTCTTGTTCCACCCAAAACAAGAAGCTTCCCATATCACCCAATGAATGAAGTCAGAACAATCTTCCTAAGTATAGACTATGTTGCCTAGAAAACTTGAACAGCCCCACCAAGTATAGTGCTTCTTTCTTACTGGTAGAAGTGCAAGGTGCAATAAATTGTTCTTTACTTTGGATGAGATGCCCTGGCTTGCCTTAGTCCATTGGACCTCTAACTACTTCACGTATCTGGCAGGCCCCTGAATCTTTATAGAGTTTCTCGCTCACTCTGGAGTTATTGTGTCTAACCATCGTCTTCAGAGTACATGCCACTTCTTACTCATCAAACTCTTAGTGTTTATTACATGATAACATCAATAGAGTGAACCAATGTAATGGTCTGTGGAATGTCCAAATGGTTTAGATACCTTTTGACTATATTGTGACACATAGCAGGAGAATTAATATAGCTCTGAGGTAAGACCATAAATGCATATTGTCACCCCTTCCATATAAATGTGAAATGTCTCTGATCCTCCTTCATGATGGTTATTTAAAAGAATGCACTTGGCCGGGTGCGGTGGCTCAAGCCTGTAATCCCAGCACTTTGGCAGGCCGAGATGGGTGGATCACGAGGTCAGGAGATCGAGACCATCCTGGCTAACACGGTGAAACCCTGTCTCTACTAAAAAATACAAAAAACAAGCCGGGTGAGTTGCCGGGTGACTGTAGTCCCAGCTACTTGGGAGGCTGAGGCAGGAGAATGGCGTAAACCCGGGAGGTGGAGGTTGCAGTGAGCTGAGATCCGGCCACTGCACTCCAGCCTGGGCGACAGAGCGAGACTCTGTCTCAAAAAAAAAAAAAAAGAATGCACTCACCTAGCCAAAGTCTATGCACTTGAGTCTGTAATCTGCTCTAGGAAAATCCCACATCTAGCACAGTAACTACAAGTGGAGCTATAACTTGGTTGAGTTTGCAGGAACCTACTGTAATTTGCCACATCCATCTGGGTTTTTCAGAGACCAAAGTGGTGAATTGAATAGGTATAAGTGGGGACCATTACACTTGTATTCTTAAAGTCATTAGGAGTGGCATTAATCTCTGCCAATTCCCTTAGATGTAATATGGATTATTATTTACTATCTTTCCTGAGAGAGGTAGCTTCAAAAACTTCTATTTGGCCTATGACTGCTATTATTGGTCAAAGAACCAACACGAGAATTCTTCCAACTGCTAGGTCTGGCTATTCCAATGATACATTTAGAAACCATTGAGAACAAAGGTCATTTATTACTTGACCTCTGTATACCCCTACCTTTAACACAGAGGCCATGTTATTTTTTTTTTTAGTGGTTCCTGGGAATTAGAAACAATGTGAGCCCTGTATACAACTTCTCTTGAAAGATTTATGTATGCCCCTTCCCCCACTGTACAGTTGCCCAAGTAAATGGTTATAGGTTCCTTTTGGAAGGACTAGGGGAATTACCTGTATCTTATCTCAGGGTGTATTAGTTCATTTCCACACTGCTGTGAAGACATACCCGAGACTGGGTAATTTATAAAGAAAAGAGATTGATTGACTCACAGTTCCACATGGCTGGGGAGGCCTCAGGAAACTTACAATCATGGCAGAAGCGGAAGCAAACACATCTTTCTTCATGGCAGCAGAAGAGAGAAGTGCAGTGCAAAGGAGAGCGGGAAAGTCTCTTATAAAACCATCAGATCTTATGAGAACTCACTATCACAAGAACAGCATGGGGGTAACTGTCCCCATGATTCAATTACCTTCCCCCATCCCTCCCATGACATGTGGGATTATGGGAACTACAATTCAAGATGAGATCTGGGTGGGGGCTCAAATCCTACCCATATCACATAGTGTTGTTAAAATCATCTTCCTCATGAGAAACAGCCTCCTCTTGAGGGTTAGGTCTCAAAACTGAACAAGGGATTGTGACTTTCTTTTGAGGCAGCTGGCTTCAACCTTCTGCATATCCACTCTGGATTGTGTGTGTGTGTGTGTGTGTGTGGAGAGAGAGAGAGAGAGAAACTTCCCATATATCTTGTCTTTAGAAATGCCACAATCTACTGTTCTATTAGCAATCTCCCAAGATCTTCCAAGACCCATATGGTTGGTCCCATATGGTCAAGACCCCAGGTTGCCATTCCAGCCTTGTGCCTGCTACAGGAGTTCTGAATACCTTGCTTATGACTATAAAGTGCTACCATCTGGCCTCTACTATTCCAGAATTCTGTCATCCCCATTGCTTCTAGATAGTTATTTTCCCTCACAGCATCTCCTGACAGCTCCCACCTCCACAGGACAGCCACCATACGCTTTTTAACGATGCTAATAGCCCCCTCACCATCAATTGCTTTGGCAAATGACGTCCCACCAAGGCACATTATCTGCTAGTGGGTTTCCTGGTTTAGTAATTCAATTTTTTTTTTTTTAGTTTTTCCCCTACTTCTCTGGGCACTTGCATCCCTTCCTCCACAATCTGCCTGGCAGTTCTGGCATCTCATCTTCATTAAATTTGGGACACCATTTTCCAGGCTTTCAAGGAGAGTCATTTCAGCAGCCTATTAGTCTCCCAGGACTTTTTCCCAGCATGAATTCTTGTGGCAGACAACACGGATGGTATATTAAGCCTATATTAATAACCTCTCCCTTGTCTTGCTTGATATTTTGTTCTTGCTTCCCTTGATCCAACCTTCAGGATCTACTCCCAGGCGTTGTGTCCTGGTTCCTGCCAGTGAGTCAGAAGGTTCTGCAGTTACCTGATGTATAAGTGCCTTCCTCCTTTAGTCGGACTAGCCCTTCCCCCATTGGCTAATGCTATTTGGTCCTACTGACAAATAGGCAGCCAAGATGGGGAAATTGGGAGACAGCTTAGCAAGGCCAGGCATTGTCTTATGAGGTCCCTGCCTCATGGGAACCCTCTGGGTAGTTTTCAAGCCTGGGGCCTTGGAGTCCTATGTCCCAACAAGGAGGAGTCCACTTCTGTTGCAGGCTCAGATATTTCAGGTGAACCTGGGGATTCACATTTCTCAAGCTTCTTTACCTGTGCATCCCCATTCCAAGTCTCAGGGCCTTGTTCCTTCTCCGTCAAGATCCTGACTTTGACATTGAAGACTGGCCCAGGCCAAGGGTTTAATCTTCTTTGAAATTCTGTCACTCTTGTACCTGATTTTCAGCTCTTTCTGCCTTCGGACTACAGAAGATTAGTATTAATCATTAGTATCTCTCTGAATGTTGCCCAAAGAGCCACTCTCCAATGCTTTGCTTCAAATTGTGAATAGACCTGAGCCTGTTATTCGAGCCTGTTCCTCTTGTCGATGCACCAATGGCACTCAGCGACTGTTTTCCCCCATACCTGTCAAACACCAGAGACATGGCCCTGGCTGGTCCACCCTCTTCCTCCCATGTTTTGTCTCTGGTCACCACAGGTAAAAGTCTCAGCAACCACAGACCACAGGAGGTGTTGTCCCAATTGGCATGCAGCTGGCTTTGCAACCAAATAGCGCCCATCTCTCTTATTCCATCCTTACAGTCTGTATCCTGCGTCCTTTCCAGTACTAACTGCCTTAGGCTGGAAGCAAAGCCTGAGAAATGGAGTCTTAGGACTGTGATTTATTGAAAGAATGCTTTCAGAAGGGAGTGAAGGAAGCAAGATAGGACAAGGGGGTGGGAGAAGCTAACCAAGGCTGTGACCTCAGTTGTGGACCAGATTCAGTCTGGTCCCTGGGGGAAGCCCTGGAGCACGCATCCTACCGCAGAATTGCTTCCATTATGAGACAAGGGCAAGAGGGGGGCAGGGCCTTTTACACCACATCTGTCAGTCATTGGTTGTGGCCGCCATGGTTGGGGATGGGGAGCATAACCTCCTAACCTGAGTGGTTTCCATGTAGCTGAGGGACATTTTCTGAAGAAGGAACATGCTATAAGCTGCAAAAACTCACAGCCACTGGGGAATGAAAGCTCTGGCCAGGTAAAGGGATCTGGGCAGGGCATCAACAGCAACCACAGCAAGAACCTTTGGCATGGGGACAATAACGTGCTAAATCTCCAGGCACCCTGTTTGCCTGGGAATTTTGTTCCTTCCCCACACCTCCTACCTCCTAGAAATGCCAAGATATGCTCAGAAGAGACTCCAGGGTTGATGTTGTGTTTATGCCTTCCTAGAATACGTGACTGGAGAAACAAGCAGACTGGCATCAAGGAATTAGCTATAGATCCAGGTTGGTTCATTTGTTTGAAGAGAAACAGCAAACAGAGGGCTGGGCGCGGTGGCTCACGCCTGTAAGTCTCAGCACTTTGGGAGGCTGAGGTGGGTGGATCACTTGAGGCCAGAAGTTTAAGACTAGCCTGGGCAACATGGTGAAACCCTGTCTCTACTAAAAATACAGAAAAGTTAGCCGGGTATGGTGGTGCAGGCCTGTAATCCCAGCTACTCACGAAGCTGAAGCACAAGAATTGCTTGACCCTGGGAGGCAGAGGTTGCAGTGAGCCAAGATCACGCCACTGCACTCCAGCCGACAGAGTGAGACTGTGGAAAAAAAAAAAGAAAAGAAAAGAAAAGAAAGAGGGAGAGAGAGAAAGAAAGGAAGAAATAAAGAAGAAAAAGAAAGAAACAGAAAGGAAGAAAGAAAGAAAAAAGAAAGAAAGAAAAGAAAGAAAGAGAAAGAAAGAAAGAGAAAGAAAAGAAAGAAAGGAAGGAAAGAAGGAAGGAAGGGAAAGCAAGAAAGAAGAAAGAGAGGAGAAGAAAGAAAGAAAGAAAGAAAGAAAGAAAGAAAGAAAGAAAGAAGAAAGAAAGAAAGAAAGAAAGAAAGAAGAAAGAAAGAAGGAAGGAAGGAAGGAAGGAAGGAAGGAAGGAAGGAAGGAAGGAAGGAAAGAAAAGAAAAGAAAAGAAAGGAAGGAAGGAAGGGAAAGGAAGGGAAGGAAGAAGGAAGGAAGGAAGGAAGGAAGGAAGGAAGGAAGGAAGGAAGGAAGGAAGGAAGGAAGGAAGGAAGGAAGGAAGGAAGGAAGGGAGGGAGGGAGGGAGGGAATAATGTTCAGGTTGTGGTTACACAGGTCAGCACCAATGAAATTCTGTATTATCCATGCATTTCAACATCAACATCCACTCAGAAAAGCCCCCTCACACTGTCGTGGGAGAAGAGCTACAGATTAGGTCAAATCCATTAGTCTGACATGGCACCAAGCAGATCATAAACCTAAGCTGTTAAGACCTACATTATCCTTTGCTTGGTGATACTTGATTCTCAAAAGTGATTTTGTAATGCTTTGTCTTTAAATGCAGGTATTGTAAAAATCTGATTTGTTAATTAAAATACTGTCCCCATTGCACCTGTGCACACATAATTTTTATTTTTGTTTTTATTTATTTTATTTTATTTTTTGAGACCAGGTCTTGCTCTGTCACCCAGGCTGCAGTGCAGTAGCATGATTATAGCTCACTGTAGCCCTGAAATCCTGGGCTCAAGGGATACTCCTGCCTTAGCCTCTCAAGCAGCTGGGACCTGGGACTACAGGCAAGTTCCACCACACCCAGCTTTTTTTTTTTTTTTAAGAGACAGGGTCTCATTATGTCAACCAGTCTGGTCTCAAACGCTTGGCTTCAGGCGATCTTCCCGCCTCAGCCTCCTAAAGTGCTGAGATTGCAAACATGAGCCACGGCTCCCAGCACTTGATTTCTTAAAAGCCAGAAATTTCTTGCTTTTCCCCTCATAAAGATGAATGATCTTTCCTATGGTGAACGTATCTTGAAGTCAAATTCAAGTTACATGGTCTGAAAAACGACTTTCATGCTTGTAGCTAAAACGTGGAATTCCTGGGATTTCTGGGAGGTGCTGCTGGTCCACCAGGGCTCAACAGGATATCTGAAATGGAGATTTGAGGTAAGCAGGACAGCGTCCAGGCCAGTGTCACTGGAACCTGTGTAGACATAACAAAGGGGAATTTAGGCTGCAAATTGACCGAGCTTAAAATAGATTCACCTGGATTATCCAGGTGAGCCCGCTGTAATCACAAGGGTCCTTAAAAGAGTCAGCCCCGGCCAGGACCAGAGGCTCATGCCTGTAATCCCAGCACTTTGGGAGGTCGAAGCGGGCAGATCCCCTGAGGTCAGGAGTTCAAGACCAGCCTGCCCAACATGACGAAGTCCCATCTCCACTAAAAACACAAAAAATTAGCCAGGCGTGGTGGCAGGTCCCTGTAATCCCAGTTACTACTCAGGAGGCTGAGGCAGGACAATCACCTGAACCCAGGAGGCGGAGGTTGCAGTGAGCCAAGATCACGCCACTGCACTCCAGCCTGGGTGACAAAGTGAAACCCTGTCAAAAAAAAAAAAGAAAAGAAAAGAAAAAGGAAAAAAAAAAGCCCCAGGAGGAGGCAAGGAGAGAAGGAAGGAAGGCACGAGGTGCAAGTTGCTGACACTGAAGCTGGAGGAAGAAGCTCAGAGACAAGCAAAGTGGGGCACCTGTAGCCCAGGGAGTGGGCAAAGAAATGGATCCTCTGCCAGAGCCTCCACAAGGAGTGCAACCTTCCTCAAACTGTGAGGACACAGATTTGTTGAAGCCGCTCTATTTGTGGTAATTTGTTATAGCAGCAATAGGAAATAGTATGAGATTGTTCCAGAAATCAGGAAACACATAGTACCTATGCCTTTTACTAATCACTTTGGTCTAAAATAATTTTTACTGCTTCCATCTAGGAGCCTAGAAATACTTGGTGGTGGCAGGACAAAGAAACAGAAGGCGAGCTTGGCTTGTGAGGTGAGAACTGGGAGAGAACGAGGAACAAAATGAAAACTCCGTGTATGTAGACAGCAGTCAAGGAGCATGAATGAGTTCAAATGCAGCCTGATTCCCTCTAATCAGTGGATCCAAAAGAAAGGCAATATATTAGGCTATTTCATTATTTTCTTTGTTCATTTTCAAATAAATATCTCACATGTTTTAAGGAGCTTGTGTATCACAGTTTGTAACTTTTATAATATGCAACTTTTTAAAATTTTTTGAACAAAATGTGGGTGCCTAGAAATAATAATAAGCAATATAATATGCAAGTCAAATTTAGTGGTCCAATGGCAATTTTTGAAAAATCTAAATATCATTGTATTAATAAACCTGGAACTTGAGAACCACTGGAAAAGATCACATCGGTTATTGTTTAAATAGATTTCCAAAATAATTAGATCTGTTATTTAAAAATAAAAACAAGTCCAGAGTCTAGAAGCTATTTTGATGACTGCCACCAGAGGGCACTGTAGCCTTTGTAGACGATCAAAACGCAGCCATTAAACACTTCCCAGCCACATGTTTATTTCTTGGAGAAGGCAACACTACAGGACAGAAAATGAACACCAGTAGTATATTTCAACATTTTTTTTTTCATGTCATTTTACTAGATATATATTGTTTTTCTTATTTTTATTTTTATCTTACAAGTCAACCTCAAAAACATAAAGCAGGAGAGAAATGAGCCATGCCTCTTTTTTCAGTTTAGAGGGGTAGCTGACACAGCATGAGAGCACAGAAAAACTTAAGCTAAGATTTCCACGTTAATATCTTGCCCCCAAACACCATGCAGTGCTAAACATCACATTCCCATCATGCAAGCACATTAAAATATATGGCGATTAAAACTCCTGGTTTTTATTTTACGGCATTTGCTGTTTCCATGGGGCACACTTCCTTTTTGGGCTAAAGGTAAAAAAAAAAAAAAAAAGAAAGAAAATCAAATACAGAGCAGTTAAGTATCCTTACAGCAAGAGAAATATAAAGCTTCTTTCAATGAAGAATCCATTTCAGTGTTTTCTAAGTGGTTCTGGGGTCATGTGGGGAAGAACTGAGATGTGCTGAAGAGGCAAGGGAATGTTTCCTGGCTCCACGACACAGAGAAACGTATGTCTGCTCAGTGTCTCATTCAAGGAGACGAGTGGCTTTCAGTGAGGAGAGAAATTACCCCCCTTCCACAGGCCATTTTATACAGGCTGCAAACATTTAGTTTCAGGGGCTTTTATTTTCAACTATGTATTACAAAACCCTGGGCAGGGCAGTCATCTCCCAGTTCTAGGACTCAGTTTCTCCTGTGAGGTATACAAAAAAAAAAACTGGAAGAGAAATAAATTGGAAATCCACAATCGGGTATCATATTCTTGTTAGACTGAAGAACAAATGCCCCTAAAACTTTATGTGGATACGGCAGCTTTTCTGTACTTAACATTACTCATTAAATCATGTATGTGGTTCTATCAAAATACTGTCTTTCAGCCGAGGGTGGTGGCTCACGCCTGTAATCTTAGCACTTTGGGAGGCAGAGGCAGGCGGATCACCTGAAGTCAGGAGTTTGAAACCAGCCAGGGCAACATGGTAAACCCCGGTCTCTACTAAAAATATAAAAATTAGCTGGGCGTAGTCCCAGCTACTCGGGAGGCTGAGGCAAGAGAATCACTTGAACCCGGGAGGCAGAGGTTGCAGTAAGCTGAGATTGCGCCACTGCACTCCAGCCTGGGCAATAGAGTGAGACTCCGTCTAAAAACAAAAGTCTTTCTTACTAAGAGATAATGTACCTACAAATTTAAACATGGCGTAAATTTGAATAGCACTTCTTTTCAAGACTTAAAAACATTTTTTCTTTGAATCTGTTTCTGTGACATTGTTTGTGACTGGAGTGCTACCTGAGTAAATTATCATGATTACATGAAAAGCAATTAAGAGAAGAAGGTCAAAGGACCAACCTCTAATCACTAACTTGGGTCTCTGACATCTGACAGCACATGCCTCAAAAAGCAAACAAAATAAACACTCTCCATTTCTTTAAATACATGTTTTTCATCCAAGGATCTCACAGCACTTCCCAAGTAGTCTCACGTACAGAAAGAAAGGAAAGGAAACACAGCATGATTAGGTGAAAACTCAATCCACAGACAGCCCGCCAGCAGGTTGAGGCAGGGCCATTAGGAGGAGACTGTGCTCAAGCACAGAGGGCCCCTTAGGTTTCAAACGGAGAATGTAGCCTAACAGCCACCAGGGCCGGCCCTATGCTGAACCCAGTGCAGTGAAACACACACTCCAAGTCAAACTTCTTGGTCTCCTAGTGGGCTGTGTGCCAACAGCAACTTAACAAGGTAACAGGTGAAGCAAGGTGGGGGGCGGAGAGAAGGGAAGGGGCACAGAGCCGCTGGGAGTCCTGAGACTCAAGTTCCCGCTTTACCACTTGGGGCTCTGGGCCAGGCACTTCACTGTAATAATCCACAATTATCTCACGTAGAGCGTGGGGCAGCGGGAGGGGGCTGAAAACACACCCATTTGCAAACTACAAAGTGCTGTGTAAATATAAGGCATGGGTTTCACATTGAAATCTGACTCCAGACACAATCTCTTTCTTAGGCTACCTGGAGTCTTTGTAATCCTATACTTTAGGAGTCTTTCTAGGCCTTTGATCCTATTCTGAGATTTCAGCTCTTGGGGCAAAGCTAAGAATTCTTTAAAGCAACAGAGGCCCTTCCAAAGCAGGGCCTAGCATGTCTATTTGCAATATATTAACCAGTGAGGGCATCCCATCAGGCTCCGTTCTGGATCTACACGCTAACAATAGAGGGAAAAGGTCCTCTTCACAACCCCAAAGAGGAGTCCTCTCCAAATCCTAATCTTTGGCAGGTGCCACAGATTTGGATCTACGTGTGCTGAGAGGTTCTCCACTTCCTTCCTGAACAGCCACAGTTTTCTCTCTCATTCCACAGCTCACAGACTGTAGAACTGGGTATAGGAGTTGGCCCTTGGACTCTATGAAACTACGCCATGCATTTCAGAGATGACCTAGTCTCAAGAAATATGCTGAAAGTAATCCAGTTTTCCCAATATTCTTTGGACCAGAAGAGTGGCATGAGGCCGAGAGAGAAGCCCAAGTCTTCCTACATTGAGTGTCATGGAAAGTGTCCCCTACTCTCCCTCTCACTCCTGTCTATCTCCCCACCCACGTCTTAGTGTCCACATCCTAGGCTGAGAACTCACAGAAGCAGTCCTACTTTGTAGCACAACCTGTTCAAAAGCAAAAGAATTTACAGGGGGAAAAACACGAATGAGCAGGCAATGGGGCTCCAGAAAGCCAGGTGCAAAATTGTGAAGTTCAGTTTTGCTTTCACTTTGGGACGCTCTGCAGTCAGCTTTAACTAGCAAAGCGAAAACTTCTAGGCTAACGTTCTTGACGTATCTTTGAAAAATAACTTTAAGCCTTGGCTAAGTAATCCCAGGGATCTTTTTTGCCTTTAAGTTTGAATGGTACTAAAGGAGTTTACATTGAAAGGCGGGGGAAATAGGTCTTCAAGAGAAGCCAAAGGAAAGCATTCGAAGGTGTTCACAAACCCTGCTCAAAAGTGTCTGGAGCTCTTCAATTTAAGAAAAACTGGAAGTCTACAGGTTGGTGTTGCAAACCACAGAAAAATAGATGGAAGGGTACTTTGTGTCACACTGTTATTTCTGCTATTGTTATTTGCCGTTCCTTCAATACTCTTTACATTGCCAATCCTAAATAATTTCCCTTCTAGTATCTGCTAATCACAGAAAGAATCAGTAGTTTTCAGGGCCAAAAGGTTACAGCACTGCTCTCCCAGACCAGGGCATCAGGGTGCAATCTGAGGATCCGAATGTTCCCTCCGTCAGGTCACCACAGGTCAAACTCATCTTCACTAGCTTCCCTAGGTGGAGAAGTACCCACATGTTTGCTGGCCAAACTGATTGGCCTGGCCTCTTATCTTAGAGAAGCTTCTAGTAGCTTCTTGTTTTTTATTTTTATTTCGTAATGCTAAGGTTGTTTTTTGTTTCTTTGTTTGTTTGTTTGTTTACAGAGTATGAAGGCTTCTTAGTAAAGCTTGGGGAAATAACAACTATTTCCATTTTGTTTGCAGATATAATTCGAGTGGTTTCTTCTGTTTGAATGTCAAGCTACACTTTGAAGCTATAAAACAAAATAGGTTATGTCAACAATTTGTTAAGGGTAGGCAGGGCCAACATGGGTACTCGGTGGGTTGTGGTTATTCCTATGATGAGAAATATTCATGGTGATTAGTAAGGGAAGACTTTCATATTGTTTCTCTATGAGTTCTCTTTACCACAATGATTTCCAAATTTCTATTAGTCTTTAATGAAAAGATGACATTAGTTGTGTTGCCTTTGATCTAAGGTTTGCAGGCATAAATGGCGCAAAGCTTAAAGTTTATTTAATAGAAAGGATAATCTAAGATGAAAATCCTTTTCTGGTTAAAAGAGTGACTGACAAGAGATAGAAATCTAAATGTAAGAGCTCATGGGGTTTGGGGTGGGAAAGAAAAAGAAAAATTATGAATGCATGCCCCATTTTTTTCCCACAAGATTTCCTGAGCATTCCTCAGACATTATAGTGCAACATCGTAACACCAGTGAATCAATAGTATTTCTATTTTTCTCAAGCAAAAACGTCTAGACTCATCAAATATATACTAAGCACAATATATAATAGTATATCATCTTTTAAAACACTAGTAATTTGAACTTCTATAAATATATTTAAATAACAAACATAGATAGCTATTCACATAGCACACAAGTGACATATAAACATACAAAAATAAAACCATCATGTTTAACTCTTTTGTTGTTTCCGTGGGTTGTTGTTTTGTTTTTGGTTTTTGTTTTTTGTGTGTGGTTTTTTTTTTTTTTGAGTAAAGATATTAAAACAATTCAGATGCCAAAGTCATCTTGTCAATACTGATCCTGGGAAATCTGGATATAAATTCACACTATGTATAGGGATCACAGCCAAGGACAAGAGCAGTAGACATTTTTTGCTGGACATATTACTATCTCCTACCGTTGAGTAGGAAAGTTCGAAGAGAGTAGAGGTCGCCAATTGTGATGAGATGTTTTCTCTAGCTGTTGTAAGGAAAGGAAATATTAATCAGATCCCCTAACCTGCACAAAGTGTGGAAACACTAAGCTGTCCTTTGAGTGAGTGGAATATGGAACACGCCTCCCCCTTCAGCTCTCCCACACGCCATTGTCTATTAAGTATTTCTCAACACGTGGAAAAGGCACCACCATTCTATACCAAAGGCAAGGAATTTTTGCTCTGCAACACCACGTTTGTCCTTGCAGTCACTGCTATAGAAAACATTCCTCCACTCAAAAAGTGATTTGGGCCACACAGCTTCCCAGCCAAGTGGCATATGTACATTCTTCTTTTGAAAAACAGAATGTTTCCATGGACAATTATTCCTGGTAAAATTTGATGTTTGTCCATAGCATTCTCTGGAGAGCAAGGAACAGAAGAGACATTTCTCACATCCCTCCTAGAGCTCTACATCACCGTGAGCTCCCAGTAGGAACACAAAAAACGCCTTTCAACTGAACTCAATCATTCCAGTCTCAATGGATGCGTTACAAATGGAATGAGGAGCCCTGCTGTATTTGGTGATTATCTTCATGTAAGGTGCATCTTTAGATGGGAAGCTGATGCTTGAAGGACTGGGATTCAGTTTTCCTTTTAAGGAAAAATGTAAGCTTTTACAATATCTTGAAGAGTTGCTCGTGATAAAATAGAAGAGGAAAAAACCCTGACTTTGTGTCTCAAATGGAATTTTCAACACAGGGAGAAGAAGGTGATTTCTTGAGTTCCTGGGGGGTGTCATCAGTGTCATCAGGGGAAGGCGAAGCCCGCTGCTGCTGATAGATGTCCTGGATCAGCAGGGTGTTCGTGACTTTCCACTCTCTGTATTTCCTGGCTGTCAGCTTCGGGTCATCCAGCAACTGGTTAATCATGGCCAGATCATGTTCTTTACACTGTGCGAGTAGAACAAAAGGGGAAGGGGGGATGTTGAGAGTGTCTTCATTTACATAAACCATCTTTACCAACTCTTTTACAAGTACACATGTACATTCACATAAAATTACCAAAGCATTTTTGCACGTTCATATTCTAATTCCCACATCAAGCCTAACAAATATGACATTTGTTTGCATATGCTAGCCGCAAAGAAGTGAAGTATCCTACTCAAGAGTTGGTGGAAGAGCTAGACATATAGCAAAGGTCTTCTATGGTGCCTTTCCCTGATCAATCCATTATTCCACACCGCAGTAACAATTCTACCTTGGTGTGGGACTCATGCCTCCTAAAATTATCACTGGAGGTGTTAGCATTTCATTGACTATTCAAACTTCGCTAAGTAAAATTGGAGCGTAACACTTTACCTAGGCCCTAAGGCAACATAAAATACATCTTTTAAGATTTTATTAAATTATCTTTATTTTCATAAATCCCATTAATTTAATTAATATACACAGACTAAATACACAGGTTATCTTTCTAGTCAAAGAAGAGGCTACTAACCTTCCATCAAAACAGTAGGTATTCCAGTAATATTAATAAACAACCTATTGGTGCTATTCCACTCTGCCTCCTCTGTAACCAATGACACACACTTCTGAAATGTCTAGCTCAGCTTAGAGTTTTCTATAGACAAGGAATGGAGTAAACATAAGATGTTCATCCTCCATCTTAAAAACAAATATTCAGCCCTGACAATTGTATCTCAAATCTATGCCTGTTTTCTCTATCCCTGACCATAGTCCTAAGAGTGGATATCCAGTTCAGTGTATCACACCTGATCTGCTGGCACAGCCTCCTGAGCAAGACCACTGCCTCCAGTGCCCACATCAACTCCACCTCCACTTAGCAGAGCAGGGAGGCATCGAGATGCCGAGTCCCCCTCATGGATCCCCTTACACCAAAGGCTCCTCACCTGCACTGGCACCATTTGTTGATACTCTGCTTCCTTCTGACTTTCCAGTCTAATGTACTGGCGTGCATTTTCTCACCCACACAACACTAGCTCACACCTCCGTGTCGTTGTGCCACATGGAGAATCTTCCTTGCCTTTCTTCACCTGATAAACTCTAATTTCTAGAGTTTCTTTTACAGAGAACACTTTCCAATTTTTCTTTACCCAATTCTTTTCTTTTTTTTTTTTTTTTTTTTTTTTTTTTGAGACAGTCTCACTCTGTTGCCCAGGCTGGAGAGCAGTGGCCTGATCTCAGCTCACTGCCACCTCCGCCTCCCAGGTTCAAGCAATTCTCCTGCCTCAACCTCCTGAGTAGCTGGGATTACAGGCATGCGCCACCACACCCAGCTAATTTTTCTATTTTTAGTAGAGACAGGGTTTTGCCGTGTTGGCCAGGCTGGTCTCAAAATCCTGACCTCAAGTGATACACCCGTCTCAACCTCCCAAAGTGCTGGGATTACAGGCGTGAGCCACTGCGCCTGGCCCACCCAATTTTTCATAACCCGTAAATCTTACTCACTTGAGGCATCACATTATAAAGGAAACCTCCCCCGCACCCCCAAAATTGGACTGATAAGCTTTTAAGTTTTTATGTTCTTGTGCCTTCCAGTGAAGCCCTCTGAGAACTTACCAATGTACGTTTAGGTATTTATGGATAAGTCATGGCCCCTCTTATAAAGCTTAAAGAAGATGACAAGAAACATTTCCTTCATCCCTGTATTCCCTGCACCTAACACAATGCCAAGCGCCATGTGGACATTCAATTAATGCATGTGATTGAACCATCCTTTTTGACTATCCCCAGGAAAGCATGTGTGACGCTAAAACTTCACAACCACTGCCAGCAAGTGGATTTTCACTACTCTCCAGTCATCACACTTTCACATCCCTTTTCTGGCAGTCTCCCAAATAACTATTTCAAAACCTCTTCTCATCTCAAACCCCTTCTCTCATCCTCACTCACAGCTGATGGCCTTGCTGTCTCTTTTTTGAGGAAACGGAAGCCATCAGAAGAGCACTTCTCCCAAGTTTCTATTGCCCATGAACTACATGGATGCAAATCTATGCTGCCTTCTGCCCTGTTCACAAAGACGGAGCATCTGTGCTCCTAGCAAAGCCCAGTCCCTCCACCTGGGTACAATGGCCCCCACTCTCCTACTCGAGAAATTCATCCCAGCAATTCTCTTCTCTCCTGTGACTCACCAACTTCCCAGATCCCCCCCAGCAGTTTCACTGGTATACATGTTCACTGTTATTTCTTCCATCTTGAAATTCCTCTCTGCCCCCAAATCCCTGTCCAGCTAATGCTCCACTTTCTCCCTGTCTCCAATGGCCCATTCTTCATAGATTCAGTCACACCAGGCTTTGGCCCCCACTGTTCACCAAAACTGCTCTTGTGAAGACCATCAGTGACCTCCATGTTGTTAAATCCATAATCCATTAAATCAATGTTAAACCAATGATCCATCTTCAACTTATTTATCAGCAGCACCTAAACCTATTGACTACTCCTCTTTCTTGAACACTTTCGTCATTGTGCTCCTGTGACACATTCTCCTGATTTTTCTTGTCCCACAATTGCTACTTACTCTCACCTTGGTTTTTGGTTCCTCCTCATCATGCCACCTCTTCTCACTGGAGTGTTCTAGAGCACCAGCTTGTATGCTCTTCTCTGCTCTATCTATGTTCATGCTCTTAGTAATCACATGTAATCTCTCCCACTCTCCTATGTGCTGAGGGTCCCAAATTTATATCTCTCCTTACTTCTCCCCTGGACTCCACCATCATTTGTCTAAACTTCCTCTTCAGCAGTTCCACATCAACCCCTAAAAGGCATCTCAAAAATAACATATCTAAAGCTAGGTTCCTCTTACTCTCTTCATCCCCACCCAACCCACTAACTTCCAATACACACCAAACCCTATTCCTAATGTAGTCTTCCACAAAGCACTTAATGTTTGCCCAGTTGCTCAGGGCAAACACTGTAGTCATTCTTGACTCCTTCTGTCACACCCAATCCACCAGCAAAGCCTGATGATTCTACATTCAAACATGACACAAAGCATGCCATCCCTCTGTTCAGAACCTTCCAGAGGGTCACTGTCTTACTCCAAGTAGAAGCTGGTGTTTGCAATGGCAATGAGGTCCTCAGTGGCTCAAATCCCCGTGTCCCTGGCACACTGTTACTCTCCCCATGCTCCATCCCCACTACATCACAGCTACCCTGACCTCCCTGCTCTTCCTTAAATGCCCTAGGCACACTCCTGCCCCAAGGTGTTTGCATTTTTGGCCTCAGAAAACCTCAAGCCTCATTCCCTTTCCTTTTTCAGATTTTATACCAATTATGTCTTTCAAGGAGGCCTTTCACGTCTTTCCTATTTAAATATCAATGCCTCAATATTTTATATCCCCTCTCTTTTCTATTCTTTATCAAATCTATCATCACTTATTATATTATAAAACTTAATAGTCAATTATGCTTGTTTATTCTCCTACTAAAACATAAGCTTCCTGAAGGCAGGCCTTTTGTCTGATATGCCCACTGCTATATAGCCCCAAGTGCCTGAAAGAATGACTGACACATGTAGACATCCGTGGAATACTTGTTGAAAAAATGAATATATAAAATAAGAAATAAATGAATAAATGAATTACCCATTTGCTTTTTATTCTCTTTTGCATTCTGGACCCTATTTGGAGTCTGAGGAAATCCTTTCCATTAAACAAATAAAGTAGATATAGATAGATTTATAGATCAATAGCTGAATAGATAGATAGGTAGGCCGTCAGATAGATAGGTAGGTAGGTAGATAGGTAGGTAGATAGATAGATAGATAGATAGATAGATAGATAGATAGATAGAGATAGACAGAAGATAGACATATAGATGGATAAAGATACGAAGCCTTCCTTCCAAAATGGAGAAAAAATGGTGCAGTAGGAAAGCAGAGGGATTGTTTAAAGAAAGTTAGACAGGGCCAAAAGAGCATATTTCTTCTCTCTGAGTTTTCAATATCTACGCTTCCAAAACAACTTTTCCAAAAAAAAAAAAAGCTTTCTTCCTCTGCTATCACCATAGTGCTATTAATGTAAAGTTATTTAAAGAGTTTTATTTTGTTCTAAAGAAATGTAGACATCTGCTTCAGAGGAAGATCCTAATTTTTTATATTAAAAAACTAAATAAGATCTTTGAAGGTTAATAAAAATCAGGGAAATTGACTTTGAAAAAGTAAACATGAATTAACCCTTCTTTTATATCTAATAAAATTTTTAGAAAAGGGTCTCTTCAATTTTGGGCATTAAGCTGACACTTCTCATGTGCTTTTGGCTCTAAGCAGTTCAAATTTTTTACCATTTGGCTCAAATCTGTGTTAGTTCTTTCACGGATGAAAGAAAAAAAATGTAGACAATAATACAGAAGAAGGAAATTAATGAAACAACAGAACCTTCCCCGCTCCTTCCGACACCGGGCACCCTGGGGCTGGGCCTCGTCCAGCAGCCCAGCTTCTCCTGGATGGCGCAGGAGGCTTTGGGAGGGCTTTGAACTGCTTTCACAACATCCGCTCTGCTTTCTGGCAGGCAAGCAAGGTTTGGCAGGGATTCCAAAAATATCATGAAAGAGAGAATGCTGTACTTTCAGTTTTTACTCCAAATAGTCAGTGCATGGCTTGACTCAAGACCTAAGCTTTGGAAATGTGTTCTATCAGAGCAGCTATGGGAAGAGGAGGTTCACCGCTCTTGTGACATAGGTCAGAGTAACTCAGAGAGAGTTTCAGTTGGACCCATTAATCATTCCATTAATAATTTATTTTAAAATAAAAACAGGCTTAGCCAAAAGTCAGTGAACGGTGAGCTGTTAGAAATTCCTAAATATCTGTATTTAGTGTACAACATAATACGATCAGCTTTTGCTCAAGGTCAACTTGGAAGTTTGCTCAACTTCCTAGAAGAATTTCCCTGAAGTGCGTTCATTCCAGCACCATTCCAGTGCAGGGATTTTTCTTATTTACGGAATGCGCCTATGGCAAATATAAACATTATTGTTAAAACAGTTTCCTTGTTTCTGCATGAAACTCTGTTGTCTTTGCTTGTCCACACTCCTACTTTGAAGCTTTTAAAAAATAAACATTTCCTCTGTGTATGATATATTCTCTGCGCAATATATAATACTCAGAGAGAAGTGCACAAATAGAAAAATTGTGCTTAAAGAATTATCACAAAATAAACACTTCCATACAACTACTACCGAGGTCACAGAAGGACCCGCAGCCAACACTCAGAAGCTCCATTCACAGCCCCTCTCAGTCCCATCCTCTCCTCTTCCTCAAAGGCAACCACTCTCTTGACTGCTTTGAATTTTAAAAACAATTAGAAATAATTATTATACCCTTCCAATACGAACATGCACACAGGTACCAAGTTCTCTCTCTCCTTTGAATAGGTTGACGTGCTTTGCTTTTGTTTGGCTTCTTCAGCAAGACCAATTTCCACATCAGCATATCCTCTTACTTCCTGAGGTTAATCGGACTGCATGACATGGGTCGTGTTGTATTTCATCAGCCCCCAGCACTACACTTTGGGGAAGCCTAAGGGATCTATGGAAAGAGCTGCTTCCCACAAATGTCCAGAGAGAGCAGTTCCCCGGCTGGGTGGGGCAGGCAGCCCTGAGCGGGCCCCTAATCTTCTCTGCTTCCTGGTATTCAAGGCCTTGTGTCATCTCCTCCCTGAAGACAAGATGACCTAATGACTTGCTTCTACTGAATAGAATGCTGCAAAAGTAATGTGATGTCATTACTGCCACTAGTTTATAACTCATCTCACTCACTCTCACTGTGTTGCTTGCTCTGAAAGAAGCCAGTTTCCAAGTTGTGGCCTGCCCTATGGAGAAGCCCATGTGGCAAGGAACTGAGGGTAGCCTCTGGCCAACAGCCAGAGAGCAACTGAGACCCTCAGTCCAACAACCTGAAAGGAGCTGAATCCTGCCAATGACTACATGCAAGGGTTTAGAAACTGATCCCTCTCCATGGAGGAATGAATGCAGCCCCACCTGACACCCTGATCACAGCCTTGTGAGAGACCTGGGGGCAGAGGCATTTCACCAAGCCACACCCAGATTCCTGGCCACAGACACTTTGAAATAATAAATGCTGATTGTTGGAAGTTGCTAAGCTTTGGGCTAATTTGTTACCTAGCACTGGATAACTGATACACTGACAGAAAAGCAAAAGCTGCTGAATTCACCAGTGACATGGTCATACTGCATGGAGAGCACAAGGTCACAGAGACCCACAGTGAATGGTAACACTAACTCTTTTCACAAACTTGGCCCCGCAGTGGCCAGGTGAGGGCATGGTGCCTGTAAAGATCTAAAATCCTGAGTCTGCTGCCCTATGGAAGGCCTGAGGCCACAGCCTTTTTCCTTCTACTAATGACTCAAACTGCACATGCTCTCCTTGGCCTCTACTTCCTGCTTCTCCCAACATGGATGACAGCTTATTATCCGTTGGCAGACGTTACACTTCCTTGAATATCCTTCTCTTGCTATTCATTTCTTCCTGACTCATGGACTTCGTGACAGTGTTTCTAATGCCCCCAGTAAGTCACTTTCCCCCTCAGGCCACCAAAGCACCCTGAGCACATCTCAATCGTAGTATTTTTGCACTTCATTTCAATCATGTATTTGTTTTCCTCTGTTTCTACACCCAGTAGAGTCCATTCAGTGGTCCCAGTCACCTAGAATAGTGGCTGGTACATAGTAACAGTCAGGAAACACTTGCTCAGTAAAAACCTTACTCACTCATATCAGCTATCACAGACAAAGAAGACAGTAAAATGTCAATACACGATGACATATTACATTGAATAATCAAACATATTCATCAGCTTTGTACATACTGTGAAATGGCGGCCAGTGATATCTTTTATCATCAATTAAAATGTTAATATTAAATAAGAGTGAATTTCTCTGCATTTGTATTCTCTTCATATAATTAAAATTCATTTTTCTTTTTCCATTCCAGCCTCATTTTTGCAGCCTTTTAGGGTGTTCAGATGTTCTACTGACTAACTGGGACGCCTGACTAAGAGCCACTCAGCCTGCCTTTGTAGCCTTGTCCTTTCAATTGCTGACATTTCTTCCTGGAAAATGACTCAAGTTCTTAATGCCAAAGGCCATAGACAAAACAAAATTCACTTACAGAGTTTATCAAAGCTTTTCAGATAAATCGTCTGCTAAATCAGGACTATTGGACAAAGTATCCTGGCCTCCACCTGTTCATGCTATAATCTAAATGTGAAAGCAGGACACTTTTGTTATGAAGAACCATTTCAGCTCAGGGAGGCCCTGAAAATAGCTTCAGTACTTCCTGTACACTGTCCCTTATTCCCATTGTGAAAACATCTGCTGGTCTATTACCACAGAGTGTGCACTTCCCACTGTCGGGCTCTCACAGTGCTCCTTGGCTGCAATGCCCACAGCTGACAATCACTACATCTTTGATGCAGCTGAAGTCAAGACATTTTCTTCCGGATGTAGTCCTGAAAAATGGCACCTTGCATGAATCAGATGAAAACTCGAGATCTTATTATACGACTGTTTAGTCTCACCAGTTGATGGTCTCTGTCTCTCATCAACATTTATTGAACCAGGTACTGTGCTAGGTATAAGGGTTACCAAAAAAATTATGCATGGTCCTTGTTGTCTAGAAGCTTAAAATTTGAAATTTTATATCAGAGTGAATGCAAAAATCAAGGCCTATTGTGAAAAACTGCCTTGGGCGCTACCGTGTGAATGTCCTAGTGTTTTAAGAATGTCAAGGTCATCTTACCCTATAAAGATTATATTTACTTTTACGGCCCTTCCCTGCACCCACACAAACACGCTGTGATGAGCAAGAATCTCTTTGCAGAACCAGCCATTCCTTGCCCCACATCCATAGAGTTCATCCACAATTTGAAATTTTGTTACCTTTAATGTGCTATTCAATGTTCGGATTTTGTGGAGTTTCTCGTTTATAGATGGATTTTTACACCGCTTAACAAAGGATTTTCTCAGCTCCTTTTTAGTCGAAGGCCGCCGGTCCCCAAGAGGAGATAGACTAGCTTGCTCTAACGATTTGTACAGCTTCTCCATTTCGTCATCTTCGGACACTTTTATCTCTTCTATTTGAAAAAAAAAAGAAAGAAAGAAAGAAAGAAAGCAATAACAATTAACCCAGTAAAAAAAAAATCAGAGAGAGAACATTCAATACTGTGGTCCTAAGGCATGGCCCTGCTGGCACCCTCATCTCAGACTTCTCTCCAGAACTGAAAGACAATAAATGTTTGCTGTCTAAGCCACCCAGTTTGTGACACTTTATTACTGCAGAGTCATGTTCCCTGTGAAGGCACCAGGGAAGGAGTTATTCCAAGCCTCTCTCCTGTCTTCAAATGGTTCAGATCACCTGAACTCAGGAGTTTGAGACCACCCTTGGCAACACGGTAAAACCCGTGTCTACTAAAATACAAAAAAGTAGCTGGGCGTGGTGGTGTGTGCCTGTCGTCCCAGCTACTTGGGAGACGGAGACATGAGAATCACTTGAGCCCAGGAGGTGCAGGTTGCAGTGAGCCGAGATCACACCACTGCACTCTAGCTTGGGCTACAGAGTGAGACTCTGTCACAAAATAAATAAATAAATAAAAATCAAAAAAGTGGAAAAAAAAAATATATATATATATATATAAAATCTAAACCAGGTACTGGTGAAACTCAGTGGGGGAGTGATTCATCCTGAGGCAAAATTCATCTCCATCTTTAAACCCATGCAAGTAGAAAAATATCTGCTTCTGAAATACAGAGCGTGGGACAAATAAGCCCTAGCAAATGATACCCATGCTAAAGTTTGAGAACTACTGCCCTAGATGATTGCTTAATGTCCTTCCCAGAACTGCCATTGGAGAGAAGAAACCTGTCTGTGGTCTGTGGTTTTGAGTAGAAAGTGATCATTCCTCATCTTGCCACACAGACTCCGTCTCCCTTCCTAACCACACTTTGCCAGCCTCGGCCCACATGACTGCAGTGAAGCCACTCCACCATAGGAACTACTGGGGACCATGTGGACTAGATGAGGCCAATGGCAGTTCCACCATTCTGGCCACAGTCACTGATTCAGAGATAAACATGTGTCTCTGGTCAGGCCATTTGGGGCCAAGGAGACTCAGTTCCAAGACTTTGGAGTATCAGATAAGTAATCTCTCTTTTTTCTTAAGCTGAATGTTGTGATAGTGTGAGCTGGAAGCTTCCAGGAAGCATCCCAAGAATAATGACATGGGAGCCAAAATTCTGAGACACAGATTGGATGATACCATTGGAGCCCTCTCAGCCTATGGGAGCTAATATGTTACCCATGTTAAGCTACCCCGGGTTTGCTTTTCAATCATATGCACCTGGATGGGCCTCAAATGATACAGAGGTTATTCAAAGAAAGTCTTCATCTTTTGATGTTGCTGTAATTTCTCACTAAAAATGTTAGTCTGTTATTCCTTTATTCCCGGAAAATAAGCTTGGGAAAGAAATACAATGAGATTTCTTTTTCCACCACATATTCCTTAATGTTTATATGTTTCACTTCCTGTCCAAAGAACCAGCCTGAAAGAGGACTCTATAGAAAGTATGGCATTAGAGGAAATGGAAAAACAGCCTCTCCACTGGGTAGAGAAAAGCATATAATGGTAACCTAGGAGCATCAAAACCAAGCAAACTTCACATACCTTAGAGTTTACTCCTCTATGATTAGAAATCTTTACACAAGAATTAGTTGCCCCCCATCCATCCCAGAAAGTCACCAATACACTTTCATAAAACAGAAAGCAAAGATGATGCACTCACTTCATAGTTGAGTTAAAGTGTTCGTCAGCACAGTCTCTTTTTTCTCTACCAAATCATCTCACAAAAGGGAAGAAAATACTCAAAACTACATTGGAAGACAACAAGATTTTTGGCTCAGGCCATGTGCAGACATCAAAAGCGGGTCTTTGTCAATAAGCACATGAAGAGATGCTCAATATCATCAGTCATGAGGGAAATGCAAACCAAAACCACCATGAGATGTCCCTTCAACCCCAGGGTGGCTACAATTAAAAAGACAAACAGTAAGTGTGGGTGAGGATGTGGATAAATTGGAATCCTCATACATTGCTAGTGGGAATGTAAAACAGAGCTGCTACTTTTATTTTATTTTATTTTATTTTATTTTATTTTATTTTATTTTATTTTATTGTTTAGTTTTTAAAGACAGGGTCTTGGTGTGTCACCTGGGCTGGAGAGCAGTGGCATAAGCATAGCTCATTGCAGGCTTGAACCCTTGGACTCACTAGATTCTCCTGCCTCAGCCTCCCAAGTAGCTGGGACTACAGGTGCATGCCACCATGCTCAGCTAATTGAGTTACCACTTTAGAAAATAGTTTGTCCATTTCTCAAAGTGCTAAACATGGAGTTTAGCATGTGCCCCAGCAATTCCACTCCAACATAAATACCCAAGAGAATTGAAAACATATATTCACACAAAAATTGTACATTGTTCACAACAGTATTATTCATAACAGACTAAACGTGGGAAGAGCTTAAATGTTCATCAGCTGATGAAAGGATAAATAAAATGTGGCATCTGCACGTGACAGAATAGTATTCAATAATTTAAAAAAATAAAGTACTCAATTGTCCACAATACTTCAACATGGGTGAACGCTGAAAACATTTTGCTAAGTAAAAGAAGCCAGTCACAAACAACCACATATTGTGTGATTCCATTTATATGAAATGTCCAGATTAGATGAACTCACAGAGACAGAAACTAGAATAATAATTGCCTGGGGTCTGGGAGGGGACAAGCAGGAATGGGGAATGGCAGTTAATGTGCAGGAATTTCTTTTCGTGAGGCTGAAATGTTCCAAAATTAGATTGTGATGACAGTTGCACAACTCCAAATATACTAAAAATCAATGACCTGTACACTTTCACGTGTGAATGTTATGATATGTGAGATATATCTCAATAAAGCTATAAAAAAAGTAGTCATTTATGAGATTGTCATGAGAGCTGATGCTACAAAGCAGAAATACTAAGTGTGGCCACAGTTCTGGGGTCAAACTGGAGACACTGGAAAGTCTTAAGGAAGTTAAGTGAAAAGAAATCTGACTCCTAAAGGGGGGTATTAGGATTGAGGACTTGGAGTTTTCAGTTTTAAGACACATAGTTATTTTACATGTCCTTTAAAAAAAAAAATACAGCTAACAAGGTAGCATTCTACTTAGATTAAAGCAAAAACACATAGTTTTCAATACTACAGTATTTTTGAGTTAAGGAATATATGTTGGCTGGGCATGGTGGCTCACACCTGTAATCCTAGCACTTCGGGAGGCCAAGGTGGGTGGATCACTTGAGGTCAGGAGTTCGAGACCAGCCTGGCCAACATGGCGAAACCCTGTCTCTACTTAAAAAGAAAAAATTAGCTGGGCATGGTGGTAGATGCCTGTAATCCCAGCTACTCCGGAGGCTGAGGCAGGAGACTTGCTTGAACCCCAGAAGTGAGGTTGCAGTGAGCCGAGATTGCACCACTGCACTCCAGCCTTGGGCGACAGAGTGAAACTCTGTCTCGAAAAAAACCAAACCAAACCAAAACAAAACAAAACAAAACAAAAACATCAACAAGCAAACCGAACAAGAGTATGACAAAGATAAATAGAATGGTTTCTTTACATTTCTCTGTGTTCACCAAGTAGCTACATTGTGCTACTAAAGACTGTGATAGAAAACAACTTACCAATTGAGCCACTAAAAGAAAAAAATATATTTTTGACTAAAACAATTTGTTTGTAATTATGTCACAGTAACAATGATTATCATTGCTTCCAAGATGGCTGAATAGGAACCACTCCGGTCTATAGCTCCCAGTAAAATCAATGCAGAAGACAGGTGATTTCTGCATTTCCAACTGAGGTACCTGGTTCACCTCATTGGGACTGGTTGGACAGTGGGTGCAGCCCATGGAAGGCGAGCTGAAGCAGGGTGGGGCGTCACCTCACCCGGGAAGTGCAAGGGGTTGGGGGATTTCCCTTTCCTAGCCAAGGGAAGCCATGAGTAACTGTACCTGGAGAAACGGTACACTTCTACCCAAATACTGCGCTTTTCCCATGGTCTTCACAACCAGCAGACCAGGAGATACCCTCCCATGCCTGGCTCAGCGGGTCCCACACCCATGGAGCCTTGCTCACTGCTAGCACAGCAATCTGATATCATCCTGGGATGCTGGAGCTTGGCAGGGGTAGGGGCGTTCACCATTGCTGAGGCTTGAGTAGGTGGTTCTATGCTCACATGGTAAACAAAGCAGCAGGGAAGCTTGAACTCGGTGGAGCCCACTGCAACTCAGCAAGGCCTACTGCCTCTCTAGATTCCACCTCTGGGGGCAGGCCAAATCTGAACAAAAGGCAGCAGACAACTTCTGCAGACTTAAACGTCCTTGCCTGACAGCTCTGAAGAGAGCAGTGGTTCTCCCAGCACGGCGTTTGAGCTCTGATAACGGACAGACCACCTCCTCAAGTGGGTCCCTGACCCCCATGTAGCCTGACTGGAGCCTCGCCTCCCAGAAGGGGCTGACAGACACCTCATACAAGTGGGTGCCCCTCAGGGATGAAGCTTCCAGAGGAAGGATCAGGCAGCAATACTTGCTGTTTTGCAGCCTCCGCTGGTGATACCCAGGCAAACAGGGTCTGGAGTGCACCCAAGGGCAAACTCCAACAGACCTGCAGCTAAGGGACCTATCTGTTATAAGGAAAACTAACAAACAGAAAAGAATAACATCAACATCATCAGAAAGGACAACCACACCAAAACCCCATCCATATGTCACGAACATCAAAGATCAAAGGTAGATAAAACCACAAAGATGGGGAGAAACCAGAGTGGAAAGGCTGAAAATTCCAAAAACCAGAGCGCCTCTTCTCCTCCAAAGGAACACAACTCCTCACCAGCAAGGGAACAAAACTGGGTGGAGAATGAGTTTGATGAGTTGACAGAAGTAGGCTTCAGAAAGTCGATAATAACAAACTTCTCTGAGCTAAAGGAGCATGTTATAACCCATCGCAAGGAAGCTAAAATACTTGGAAAAAGATTAGATGAATGGGTAACTAGAATAATCACTGTAGAGAAGAGTTCAATGACCTGATGGTGCTGAAAACCACAGTACAAGAACTTGGTGAAGCATACACAAGCTTCAACAGCCAATTCAATCAAGTGGAAGAAAGGATATCAGTGATTGAAGATCAAATTAATGAAATAAAGTGAGAAGACAAAATTAGAGAAAAAGAATAGAAAGAAACGAACGAAGCCTCCAAGAAATATGGGACTATGTGAAAAGACCAAATCTACATTTCATTGGTGTACCTGAAAGTGACGGGGAGAATGGAACCAAATTGGAAAACACTCTTCAGGATATTATCCAGGAGAACTTCCCCAACCTAGCAAGGCAAGTCAACATTCAAATTCAGGAAATACAGAGAACACCACAAAGATACTTCTTGAGAAGAGCAACCCTGAGACACATAACTGTGAGAGTCATCAAGGTTGAAATTAAGGAAAAAAATGTTAAGGGCAGCCAGAGAGAAAGGTTGGGTTACCCACAAAGGGAAGCCCATCAGACAAACAGTGGATCTCTCTCGGCAGAAACCCTACAAGCCAGAAGAGAGTGGAGGCCAATATTCAACATTCTTGAAGAAAAGAATTTCCAACCCAGAATTTCATGTCCAGCCAAACTAAGCTTCATAAGTGAAGGAGAAATAAAATCCTTTACAGACAAGCAAATGCTGAGAGATTTTGTCACCACCAGTCCTGCCTTATAAGAGCTCCTAAAGGAAGCACTAAACGTGGAAAGACACAACCGGTACCAGCCACTGCAAAAACATGCCAAATTGTAAAGACCATCAATGCTAGGAAGAAACTGCATCAATTAACGGGTGAAAAAAACAACTAGCATCATAATGACAGGATCAAATTCACACATAACAATACTAACCTTAAATGTAAATGGGCTAAACGTCCCAATTAAAAGACACAGACTGGAAAATTGGATAAAGAGTCAAGACCCACCAGTGTGCTGTATTCAGAGACCCACCTCACATGCAAAGACACACATAGGCTCAGAATAAAGGGATGGAGGAAGATCTACCAAGCAAATGCAAAGCAAATAAAGCAGGGGTTGCAATCCTGGTCTCTGATAAAACAGACTTTAAACCAACAAAGATCAAAAGAAACAAAGAAGGCCATTACATATGGTAAAGGGATCAATTCAACAAGAAGAGCTAAGTATCCTAAATATATAGGCATCCAAGACAGGAGCACCCAGATTCATAAAGCAAGGCCTTAGAGACCTACAAAGAGACTTAGACTCTCACACAATAATAATGGGAGACTTTACCACCCTGCAGTCAATGTTAGACAGATCAACAAGACAGAAAATTAACAAGGATATCCAGGACTTGAACTCAGCTCTGGACCAAGTAGACCTAACAGACATCTACATAACTCTCCACCCCAAATCAACAGAACATACATTCTTCTCAGCACCACATCACACTTATTCTAAAGTTGACCAAATAATTGGAAGTAAAACACTCCTCAGCAAATGTAAAAAAATAGAAATCACGACAAACTGTCTCTCAGACCCCAGTGCAATCAAATTACAATTCAGGGTTAAGAAACTCACTCAAAACTGCACAACTACACAGAAACTGAACAACCTGCTCCTGAATGACTACTGGGTACATAACGAAATGAAGGCAGAAATAAAGATGTTCTTTGAAACCAATGAGAACGAAAACACAACATACCAGAATCTCTGGGACACATTTGAAGCAGTGTTTATAGGGAAATTTACAGCACTAAATGCCCACAAGAGAAAGCAAGGAAGATCTAAAATTGACACCCTAACATCACAATTAAAAGAACCAGAGAAGTAAGAACAAACAAATTCAAAAGCTAGCAGAAGGCAGGAAATAACTAAGATCAGAGCAGAACCAGAACTGAAGGAGATAGAGACACAAAAAACCCTTCAAAAAATCAGCGAATCCAGGAGCTGTTTTTCTTGAAAAGATCAACAAAATAGATAGAATGGTAGCAACACTAATAAAGAAGAAAAGAAAGAAGAATCAAATAGACACAATAAAAAATGATAAAGGGGATATCACCACTGATCCCACAGAAATACAAACTACCATCAGAGAATACTATAAACACCTATACACAAATAAACTAGAAAGTCTAGAAGAAGTTGAGAAATTCCTGGACACATACACCCTCCCAAGCCTAAACCAGGAAGAAGTTGAATCTCTGAATAAACTAATAATAGCTTCTGAAAATTGAGGCAATAATTAATAGCCTACCAACCAAAAAAAGTCCAAGACCAGACAGATTCACAGCCGAATTCTACCAGAGGTACAAAGAGGAGTTGGTACCATTCCTTCTGAAACTATTCCAATCAACAGAAAAAGAGGGAATCCTCCCAAACTCATTTTATGAGGCCAGCATCATCATGATACCAAAGCCTGGCAAAGACACAACAAAAAAAGAGAATTTTAGGCCAATATCCCCAAAGAACATTGATGTGAAAATTCTCAATAAAATACTGACAAACCGAATCCAGCAGCACATCAAAAAGCTTATCCACCATGATCAAATGGGCTTCATCCCTGGGATGCAAGGCTGCTTCAATGTATGCAAATCAGTAGACATAATCCATCACATAAACAGAACCAATGACAAAAACTACATGATTATCTCAATAGATGCAGAAAAGTCCTTCGACAAAAATCAACAGCCTGTCATGCTACAAACTCTCAATAAACTAGGTATTGATAGAATGTATCTGAAAATAATAAGAGCTATTTATGACAAACCCACAGCCAATATCATACTGAATGGGCAAAAATTGGAAGCATTCCCTTAGAAAACTGGCATAAGACAAGGATGCCCTCTCTCACCACTCCTATTCAACATAGTAATGGAAGTTCTGGCCTGGACAATCAGGCAAGAGAAAGAAATAAGGTGTATTCAATTATGAAAAGAGGAGGTCAAATTGTCTGTTTGCAGATGACATGATTGTATATTTAGAAAACCCCATTATCTCAGCCCAAAGTCTCCTTAAGCTGATAAGCAACTTCAGCAAAGTCTCAGGATACAAAATCAATGTGCAAAAATCACAAGCATTCCTATACACCAATAACAGACAGAGAGCAAAATCATGAGTGAACTCCCATTCACAATTGCTACAAAGAGAATAAATACCTAGGAATCCAACTTACAAGGGACGTGAAGGACCTCTTCAAGGAGAACTACAAACCACTACTCAGTGAAATAAAAGAAGACACAAACAAACAGAAGAACATTCCATGCTCATGGATAGGAAGAATCAATATCATGAAAATGGTCATACTGCCCAAGGTAATTTATAGATTCAATGCTATCCCCATCCCCATCAAGCTACCACTGAGCTTCTTCACAGAATTGGAAAAAACTACTTTAAATTTCATATGGAACCAAAAAGGATCCTGCATAACCAAGACAATCCTAAACAAAAAGAACAAAGCTGGAGGCATCACACTACCTGACTTCAAACTATACTACAAGGCCACAATAACCAAAACAGCATGGTACTGGTACCAAAACAGACATATAGACCAATGGAACAGAACAGAGGACTCAGAAATAACACCACACACCCACAACCATCTGATCTTTGAGAAACCTGACAAAAACAAACAACGGGGAAAGGATTCCCTATTTAATAAATGGTGCTGGGAAAACTGGCTAGCCATATGCACAAAGCTGAAACTGGATTGCTTCCTTACACCTTATACAAAAATTAACGCAAGATGGATTAAAGACTTAAACATAAGACCTAAAATCATAAAAACCCTAGAAGAAAACCTAGGCAATACCATTCAGGACATAGACATGGGCAAAGACTTCATAACTAAACATCGAAAGCAATGGCAACAAAAACCAAAACTGACAAATGGGATCTAATTAAACTAAAGAGCTTCTGCACAGCCAAAGAAACTATCATCGAAGTGAATGGGCAACCTACAGAATGAGAGAAAATCTTTGCAATCTATCCATCTGGCAAAGGGCTAATATCCAGAATCTACAAAGAATTTAAACAAATTTACAAGAGAAAAACAACCCCATCAAAAAGTGGGCAAAGGATATGAACAGACTCTTCTCAAAAGAAGACATTTATGCAGCCAACAGACATAGAAAAATGCTCCTTATCACTCGTCATCAGAGAAATGCAAATCAAAACCACAATGAGATACCATCTCACGCCAGTTAGAATGGTGATCATTAAAAAGTCAGGAAACAACAGATGCTGGAGAGGATGTGCAGAAATAGGAACACTTTTACACTGTTGGTGGGAGTGTAAATTAGTTCAACCATTGTGGAAGACAGTGTGGCAACTCCTCAAGGATCTAGAACTAGAAATACCATTCAAGCCAGCAATCCCATTACTGGGTATATACCCAAAGGATTATAAATCATGCCACTATAAAGACACATGCACACATATGTTTATTGTGGCATTATTCACAATAGCAAAGACTTGTAACCAACCCAAATGTCCATCAATAATAGACTGGATAAAGAAAATGTGGCACATATTCACCATGGAATACTATGTAGCCATAAAAAAGGATGAGTTCATATCCTTTACAGGGACATAGATAAAGCTGGAAACCATCATTCTCAGCAAAATATCACAAGGACAGAAAACCAAATACTGCATGTTCTCACTCATAAATGGGAGTTGAACAATGAGGACACATGGACACAGGAAGAGGAACATCACACACCGGGGCCTGTTGGTAGGTGGGGGACTGGGGGAGGGGTGGCATTAGGAGAAATACCTAATGTAAACGACAAGTTGATGGGTGCAGCAAACTAACATGGCACATGTATACCTATGTAACAAACCTGCATGTCATGCACATGTACCCTAGAACTTAAAGTGTAATAATAAAAAAATTATTACATTAAAATCACATATCTGATTCAATACCTATTAAATCAGTAAAGATGAAAATAACTTTAGAATCTTGGGATAGCATGGCATATAATATATTCCCTATGTGAAAAATAAATGGAACTTCCTTTTGGATAGTTTTATCATTATTTAATGTATTTACATGAAGATATATGATCTTTATGTTAAAAATATCAAAGGGTATCTTCCTCCCCCTCTTCCATTTCTTTTTCTAACTTAAACTTTGGGTTGGGCAGCTATGTACATATAAATATAACTTGATCTTCTAATAAATAACTAAACTTTAAAATTAACAAACAGATAAAGTGAACCTGTTGCGGTAACCAGACATGAAAACAGAATTCATCCAAAATTTCATATATTATGTTCGAAAAAACGAACATCTTCTATTTAAATTCATCCAAAAATGAGATGATGGCAAGAAGTATGTATGTTCAGATAGGATTAAAGCTGTTCAAGAAATGAGGAAAAAATGAAAGGCAAATTATCACTCAGCTTCCTGCCTCTCAGCCATCCCTCTCTCCTCAGAGAAAGCCTGGAACTGAAAGACTGGGTGTCTGACCCCTAATAACCTGATTCCAGAATCACCCACAAGCATAAAACAGTAAAAATAATAAATGCTGGTGTTAGGAGTCAAGAAAATACCCTTATTGGCTGTTTTGTGTGTCACAATCTAAGAGGTCTACAACATATCACTAAGTACTTAGGGGATGCACCTGTGCCCCAGGTCCACGACTCAGTCAGGGACATTATATTGTTTTAATTGTTGCTAATGGCTGGTGCTTAGATCTTCACAGGGCCATAAAATGAACATCCAATTATAATGGAAGCAGGTGATAAGTAGGATCATAGGACAAAAACAGACCCAAAAGGTACAAGTGCAAAACAAAACACAGCTTGTACCTGACCCCAAAGCAAATGTGAGAATCCTTCTCAATTGCTATACTGAGACTACAGCAGGCTTGTCAAACCTTTCTGGCTTCCCTTGTACCTCCTAAGAGGCTTCTCAGTAAAGCAGTATTTTTAAAATTTCCCTTTTGTTTTTTATATATTTTTCTAAATTAGAATTTCATAGTAGAAAACACTACATTATTTCTCTGATCTTACAAGGTCATAAAGAGCGAAGAAAACAGATCGGCAGAAAAGATCACTTGTCTCTCTCCCATTGGAGACAGGAGCCAAATTAATTATTTCCACTCCCCTTATCTTCTGAAGCAAAATAAATGAATTTTGTCTGACAGTCAAGTGTTTCCAATGCAATTTTTATCCTTCCTTTCTAGTGTATATTTTAGTCTTCCTACATAAAACAGTAGGACTTTGATTCTGCCACAGAAGACACTTTAAATCCATCTTACCTCACCTCACACATGTTTTGTCAAGGAAGATGAAAACTATTTTTATTTTATGGATAAGAAAAATAAAGACTCCAGAAAAACAGTAAGTGATCTTTTCAAAATGCAAATTAGTGATGGAGTTAAGAATAAATGTTCACTTTCACACCGTGCAGAACTATGCCCTTCTAGAGCAGTCCTCTCAAACTTTAACAGGCACTCACCTAGGAATCTTGTTAAAATGTAGATTCCATTTGAGTTCATCTGGGATGGTGCCGAGATTGTAAATTTTTAACAAGCTCCTAAGTGATGCTGGAATTGCTGGTCCATGAACCATACTTGAGTAGCAAGGCCAGTCTGTTAGCAATTTTTTATGCAACGCTAGCCTCAGGTCATTGGAAGAGAAAGCGACTAGAGTTACAACTAGCATACTGAGATTTGTCCATAAAGCAGCACTCTGTACTATATCTTAATTAAAAAACCAGAACACAGAATGAAAGAAAATTTGGCTTTGCTCAAAGGAATATGTCCAAAATCCCTGCTTAAAAGTGTCAGTGCCTCATATGTTGAGTTGGTAGGAATGTGGGTTAATGTCAGCGACCCTTCACATTTGTTACACTAACTTAGAATGTCTCAAGGGGTCAGACTCCTAAACTTTCTTTAAACATAGGTCAGCTATCTAACTAGTTAGACTCAAGAAAGGAGATATATATATATACACACATATATACACACACACAATATATATATACATATATATATACTGAGCTAGTTTAACAACAAAACAACAACAAAACAAAACAACAACAACATATATATATATATTATATATATATAAATATAAATATATATATATATATATATATTTTAAACAAGATCCTTCTTGGTGACATTAGCAAATGAGACAAAACAACATTTTTAACCAACAGTTAGAAGTTCACTTCTTTCCAAGATCGTGCCAAATGAATGTGCCGCTCCCTTCTCCTCCTCCTCCATACCCCAGTCTATTGTCTGCTCTGACAGCACAGGCATGCCCCAGTAGGCCCGGAATTTGGCTGTCAAGAACACTGTATGCAGATTATCTCTTTAAATGCTATATTTTCAACTTTGCCTCCCCCACTATATTATTTTTGGTCTTTCCTTGTGCTTTCTAGAATGTGGCTGTTTATTTTCTACTCAGAACCTAAACGCTGGATTCAGAAGACAGGAGGGGAATTCATATGCCATATTTCCTATCAGAAATTTGAAAGGAAATTTGTTTCAGATTAGGAAAGTCTAAATGATGTTCCAGGGAAGATAATTTTAGTTCCCCAACATGCAACACTTGGAAAAGTTTAGGTAGAAAACAGCATTTCCTGTTCATATGCAATGTTCTAAGTGCCTGAGAAAGAAAAGACCGTGGAAGGCACTTGTCACTAAGAGCAGAAAAAACTATATAGTCATTTGGGTATTTTGCATACACTTTAAGGCTTTACAAATGTTATTTAATATAGCACCTAATGCCAAAAGATCAGAAGAATTGTATAGGCTTCCTCCAATTAGTAAATTTGACAACTCTACAACATAGCAAAAGATTTGAAATCATAATGATAGATTTAAATTATTTAATTAAGAAAAAAAATCTAGATAACTCATTTTAGTAGTGAGGACACTACTGACCAACAACATTGGCATAGTACAATTTGAGAGAGAAATCTATTTTTGCTGCTGTTGGGTAGAGATAACGATCATACATTGAGTTTTTACTATGTGACATGCACTGTGTTAATTCTTAGACCAACATTATTTCATTATCTTTTAACACTTCTATGAGAAAAGTATTAACCCTGATATAAAAGGCAGGATATCAAGACATAGAAAGATTAAAACTCTTTCACCAAATTCACAAAGAAACAAACCTAGGTTCTGACTCCAAAGCTCGTTTTCTTAAATACTATGCTATAAATTTACAAAGCTATACTATGGCTATGAATATATATTTGATGCATTCTTTTGAATAAAACTCAATGAAGACTATATATTTCCAATCAGGCAATATATAGTCCCTGAGATGGTAGTTGACTGAACTGGACAGACCAAGGCTCAGATCCCTGCTTGAACTACTGCATCTTCAAAGGAGGCAATCCCCACCCAGAGCCTCTGCTGCTGAGGTGCCCAGGTTTTGTACCTCAAATTCTGTCTCCACAAGGCCACAGGGCACGAGACCTGAGAGCAGAAAATTGATAAGCCAGCCAGCAATCTAGGACACAAACCACAAAATCAGATTACCTTCTTGGGGCCTTGAACTGGACACTTGGGGATCATGAACCAGTTGAATCAAAAGCAGAAGGTAATAATCATAAATGCATGTGTACAAGACTGCAACCATGTATTAAACAGAGCTATGAGTGCTCAGAAGAAGAGAATGTCAAGTTGGGAGAACACTCTAGTTGGGAAAGGTGAGGTGATTTTAAAAGATGGCAAGTTTGTAACAAACCTGCACATCCTGTGCATGTATCCCAGAACTTAAATTAAATTAAATTTTTTTAAAAAGATGGCAGATAAAATAAATTCCATGAGAAACTAAACATATTAAGAGAGAGAGAGAGAAAAAACACCCAGGTATAAAGCTAATGTTTTTACTTGTGCTCTCATGAATCTGAGACAATAGTAGTTTCACTTTGATTTCCCTCATTTTCCTCTATTTGTTTTACCTTCTCTGCCAGAGTCATATACGTATCTTCTCTCATGTGTTCGATGTTTCTATTAAGACAGCTCAAGACTCTTTTACTGTATTATTGCTTTTATTGATAAGAACAAACCTAGTCTATTGGGTGATCTTTAATGGTTGTTTTGTTGTTGTTATTACTGAATCTCGAGGCAATCGTTTCCTGAAATAATCTTAAGTTGACTCCATTGCTCAACTATCTGATTAAGTAGCTTTATATTCTTAAAACAAATATTTCATTTGTTTTTAAATTTTACTCTTCCAAATATATGAGCACCCAGGATAAGGCAAGATATTTAAAGTAGACATAAAATTACTACATTTGCTCATATGCTAAGAAAGCAGAAAACGTTGGTGTGCATACAAAAAAGATACTTGATCTTTTTTTCTCTTTTTAAAATACGTTAATGAGGTAGAGGCTGAATGAGAACAAAATGGTAGCAGTGGGTGGGAAGCTGGAAAATCACCTAAATTCTAGGATACGAATCCAATGCATTGTAGATAAACATGTCAGCTGTGGCCCCCAAACCCACTGGATCCATCAACCATGTGGATCCATGATGGGGACAAGTGAATAAAAGGGCAAAAATGAAAATTTTAGAAAAAGGAAAGGGATGAGGCTGGGGACACTTCAGGCCAAGAACTGAGAGGAAAGAGAAAGGAAGAAGTTAGCTTATCTCAGTTTCACTGGGCAGAATATGAAGGTTGGAACAGATAAATGCCATTATCTTTTTTTTTCTTTCTTTTTTTTTTTTTTTTTTTTGAGACGGAGTCTCGCTCTGTCGCCCAGGCTGGAGTGCAGTGGCCGGATCTCAGCTCACTGCAAGCTCCGCCTCCCGGGTTTACGCCATTCTCCTGCCTCAGCCTCCCGAGTAGCTGGGACTACAGACGCTCGCCACCTCGCCCGGCTATTTTTTTGTATTTTTTACTAGAGACGGGGTTTCACCGGGTTAGCCAGGATGGTCTTGATCTCCTGACCTCGTGATCCGCCCGTCTCGGCCTCCCAAAGCGCTGGGATTACAGGCTTGAGCCACCGCGCCCGGCCTCTTTCTTTTTTTTGAGACAGAGTCTCGCTCTGTTGCCCAGGTTGGAGTACAGAGGTGTGATCTCAGTTCACTGCAACCACTGCCTGCTTGATTCAAGTTACTATCCTGCCTCAGCTTCCCGAGTAGCTGGGACTACAGGTGCCTGCCACCACACCCAGCTAATTTTTTGTATTTTTAGTAGAGATGGGGTTTCACCATGTTAGCCAGGATGGTCTCGATCTCCTGACCTCATGATCCGCCCACCTCAGCCTCCCAAAGTGCTGGGATTACAGGCATGAGCCACCGCGCCCAGCTGCCCTTATCTTTTCAAGATGGCACTCTCATTCCCTTACTGCTATGACTATTATCTACTGCAATCTATGCACTTGCATAACATGACCTAACTAGTTAGATATACCATATTCATGGATGACTTAATGCTTTAAAGGTAGTACTTCTTGCCAAATTAATCTAAACATTTGAGAAATTTTTGACCAAAATCCAAAAATTATATTCTAAATGCAACCTGAAAATTAAATTCACAAGATTACCTGAATGATCATGCCAAGGAGAGGTACACTCTACAGAATACCAAAGAATGCTATAAAGTTAGATTCTAACTACCATACTGACAAAGTGATAAAAGGAAAGATTGGGCCGGGTGATGGCTTACACTTGTAATCCCAGCATTTTTGAGGCTGAGGCAGTCAGATCAGTTGAGGTCAGCAGTTTGAGACCAGCCTGGCCAACATGGTGAAACCCCATCTCTACCAAAAATACAAAAATTAGCCAGGTGTCGTGGCACGCCTCTAGCTACTTAGGAGGCTGAGGTGGGAGAATCACTTGAACCCGGGAGGCAGAGGTTACAGTGAAAAGAGGTCATGCCACTGCACTCCAGCCTGGCTAACAAAATGAGACCCTGTCTCAAAAAAAAAAAAAAAACAGGAAAAGAAAAAAATTGTTTTGAGCTCAGAACATTTAAGCAAATTTCAAGTATACAATGTAGTATTGCTGACTCTCTAGTGATTATGCTGTATATTCAATCCCCTGAGTATATTCATTTTATAGCTGAAAGCTGATACAGCTGCTGTTGTCGCTTTTTTTAAGGGAAAGTTTTCAGTGTATCTCAACATTTGAAGAATTGCTTGGTCCAAGGGCAAGTACACTTCAAATGTTGAAGTACACTGAAAACTTTCTCTTAAAAAAAAAAATAGCTGTATCAGCTATCTCCAAAAATAATAGCACTGGTATATAAACTGATACATATTAGAATGTTTACTGTAACACTCTGTAATAATAAAAAATTGGGAATCACCTAAATTTCCATCTTTTGGAGAATTAATAATACTACTATACTAGCAGTAGTATAATATTCACACCACAGAAAATGATGTAGTTATCAAAAATAACAAGGTAGAGCTGCATGTACTAATGTGGAAGGTTTATGTGGAAAAGCAAACAGGCTACAGATGGATATTTATCACATAATTCTATTTACATTTTTTAAAAAAGACCAATGGTATGTGTGTGTGTGCATGTGTGTGTATCTGCATTGGTACATAGAAAAAATACACTCCAAATGTTAACCAGAATGCAAGATCCAGGACACAAAAATTGTAGGCATAGTGCCTAGAACAGTTATTACCAAATAATAAAAGTACAATATTTTTTTGAATGAATGAATAGTAATTTTACTGATAAAGATATGGTAGCATTGGGAAAATGGTGGTAAAGGAAATCTTTATTTGTTCTTGGTATCTTTCTAGATTGTTTGAGATTTTATCAAGTATGTTATAATACTTTTGTGATTAAAACTTAAATACAGATAAAAATAAACTCTTGCCTACCCCCTTCAGATAATGTTATGATGTGTCACAAGAAACAAACACAGTTCTTGGTAATAAAACAAAATTATTTGTAAAGTACTACCAGGGCCAGACTGCCTGCATATAGCCCTTTTTCCTAAAAAGTAAAAAATCATCCTAAAGATTGCAGATTTCTGATCCTGCTACATGGCATGACTAGCTAGTCCTTCAGGTTAAAAAATATATTCATTGGTGATAAAGAGACATACTGAATATTATTGTCCCCTGAGCCTCTTATCATGATATACTCAGCTGTATTTGAAAGCATTTTGAGAAAACAGAGCCTAGCAAGGGGTCTCATGCCAATGGGTCCTGCCAAGGAGGAGGGTCTTCTGTATTTCCAGGGAGCAGCTATAGACATGGAGCTTAATGACTGCCTAGGTATTCAAACTTCCAAGGCACACTTCATTGCAAATAGGAGGACATTCACAATGTACTTTTCAAATATTTAGAAAATATTTCTAACAGGTACTTTGTAATTTTTAATGGCAAAAAGTTAGAGTTTAGATTGTGACTGTTCATAACTGCCACGTCTTGCCCTCAAACTTTACAAATCAGTTCAGTGTTACTTTACATAGTTAAAGGTCTAGTTTGTATGGCTGATATAATACATGATAAGTAAGTAAATATGGTCGTAAAATTGCTATAGATTTGGCTTTGATTTTAACACAAAATATGCCATAGGCTTATTACACATATTTGGTGTCAAGTTCTGTATTGTGATTACTTCAATTCCTCAACAGTCAACTTTTAATCCAGGGGTGTCCAATCTTTCGGCCTCCCTCGGCCACATTAGAAGAAGAAGAATTGTCTTGGGCTACACATAAAATACACTAACAATAGCTGATCGGCTAAAAAGAAAGAAAATCACAAAAAATTCTCATAATGTTTTAAGAAAGTTGATGAATTTGTGTTGGGCCACATTCAAAGGTGTCCTGAGCCGCAAGTTGGATAAACTTGTTTAATCTTGGCTTTTTGCTAAAAGCTAAAAGCATTTGGCTAACTGATACCTTTCCTGACTTAGCCCCCAGAATAACTACCCTTTTGGTTCCCCTTCTCCCTTAACAGGGGTGAAGTTTTGCTTGTATTCTTTGCAGTCTATCAATGTTGGAGCACCCCAGAGCTCAGATCTGATTTTTGTTGTTGTTGTTGTTGTTGTTGTTGTTTTGAGACAGAGTCTTGCTCTGTTGCCCAAGCTGGAGTGCAGTGGTGCGATCTCAACTCACTGCAAGCTCTGCCTCCCGGGTTCACGCCATTCTCCTGCCTCAGCCTCCCGAGTAGCTGGGACTACAGGCGCCCGCCACCTCGCCCGGCTAATCTTTTGTATTTTTAGTAGAGACGGGATTTCACCGTGTTAGCCAGGATGGTCTCGATCTCCTGACCTCGTGATCCACCCGCCTCAGCCTCCCAAAGTGCTGGGATTACAGGCGTGAGCCACTGCGCCCGGCCAGAACTGACTTCTTCCTTCTCTGTACTCTCTCTCCCCAGGTGATCTCAATTAGTACCAATTCTTCAAATACAACTATATGCTGAAGATCACCCATTTTTAAATCTTCAAGCCCTCCACTGAAGTCCAGACTCACATATCCACACAGACTTGACTTCTCTGCCTGGATTTCAAATTCAACTTCAAATTTTTGATTTATATCTCCAAATGGTAGGTCTTTTCCATCTCATGATATGACAACTCTATTCTTTTATTCATTCATGCTGAAAGTCTTGAAATCATCTTTGACTTGTCTTTTTCTTTCAAACCTCATGTCAGCAAATTCCATTGTCCCACTATAAAATATACACAGCGTCTGACCGCTTTCCATCTCAACCTAGTGTTTTCTTCCTAGCAACTCCCATCACCTCCACCTGAACACAGGCAGCAGTCACCTCGTCTAGCATCCTGCTTTCACAGATGCTCCCTCATGTCTGTGCATGGAGGCAGAGCAGCTCTTTCCAAACTTCAGTGAGATGGCATTGCTCCTCCCTGCAGCCTCCCTGCAGAGGGAACCCTGCAGCCGCTTCCCCTCCCACTTTGAGCAGAACCCAGAGTGCTCACCTGCCTACATGGCCCTATGTGATGGGATCACTGCCCACCTCTTGCACCTCTGCTCCTGGCCACACGCCCTCCACTCTATGCACTCCACACTGCGTCTTCCTGCTGCTAGTCTTCAATCACCTCCAGCACTGTCGGACTGCCCTTGGTGTGCTTTTTGCCTGGAAAACTCTTCCCCGAATATTAATTTAGTTCGCCCTCTCCCCTCCATAGTTTTCTGGTCAAATATCGACTTATGAGAGAGACTTTCCAGGACCACCAATGTAACATCACACACCCCACCCCATACCCCACCTCTGTCCAGTCTCTCTCTAACCCCCTTGCCCTGCCTCTTGTAAAAAAAAAAAAAAAAAAAAAAAAAAGCATGGCTTTTAACAACCACTGAATCTATCACACGTGCTGTTTCCTACTGTTTCCCTACCAGTCTCTCCCCTCAGTGTTAGCTCTATGGGACTGTTTATTTTGGCTTTTGCTTGCTTTTTGCCCAGCTCATGGCATGGTGCTTGGCATATAAAAAGCACTTGACAAATATTGTTGAATGAATGGAGTTCCCACATCCAGTGACATCATAATAGTATTTACATGCTTCTATTTCTAGCGTTAGGTGGGTGACCTGTACTACTCCACCAGTAGTTATTGAAAAACATGTAACATTATGATTGTCGAAGGAGAGAAATGATCTTAGTTATATGTGGCTTGGCTCACATCATGTCTAACTCAACCCTGTGTCTTGCTGATTACTCAGAATTATTCTTAGGTATTAAGTTGATTAGAATCTCAGGCTGTGGAGTCAAACAGAACTGCGTTTCAGATACAACTTTCACACTTACTAGTAACATGACTGTTTTAAGCAATTTACTTAATCAGTTTAAGCCCCAGTAAAATAGAGATATTTTTCTTCTTCCATAAAATAGAGGTGATGAAAAAGTACCTACTTCTAACTTGGTGGTAGAAGTGATGAAAAAGTACCTACTTCCGACATGGTGGTAGACTAGGAACACAGAAACCTTTCTGTCTGAGATCAAGCAACCACAAAAATGCCCATAATCGCTATTTCTATCAGCATTGTACTTTGGATCTACCCAAAACAAGAAAAATAAGTTAAAGATATAGTGTTTGGAAAGGAAAAAAGCAAAACCATTATCATTTGTAGAAATATGATCATATACACAAAAAAATTAGGATAATTACTAGAATTAAAATGAGAATTTAGAAAGCTTGATTCTTAAAAACGCATTTTAAAACCTAATTGCATTCACCAGCAATAGTTATAAAATGAAAAAGAGAAAAATTGATTTTAAAAATAGCATTTAAAAATATGATATATATAGCACTAAATCTAACAAATATTTTCAAGACTTTTAATAGAAAATATAAATTGTGAAATTTTATTATAAGATGCAAGAAAGACAAGTAAATGGAGAGAGTTAAAGAGACCAATTTCATGTACTGGAAAATTTTAGACTATAACAATTTCTGTTTCCCCCAGATTGAATCTAAAAATGTAACCGAATTCACGCCAAAGTCCCACAGACTGTGTGTCTGCATGCATGTGTATGTGTGTGTATATGTGGGTAATTTCACAGGCGATTCTAAAAGGTATATGGAGGTTAAAATGGTCAAGAGTATCCTAAACACCCTTTAAAAAAAGAACAAAGCAGGAAAACACGTGTTGCCAGATTTTAAAACTTATTTTGTAAAAAGAATGGTATGAGCCAGGGTAGAAAAAATAGCCCACTGGAGACTTACGTGGATGTTTGGGAGAAAAATGGCATGTACAGAAATGATACTAGGAAAATTATATGTGCATATGGAGTAAGATGATTTTGTATCTCATTCATGGAACACATCAAAATAATTCCAAGTGGACTAAAGTTTATAAAATATGGAAGAATATCTTTAAGATACCAGTGTAGGGAGAAATTTCTTAATCAATACCATAAAAAGCATTTAACCATAAAGGAAAGGATAGATAATTTTAATCACCTTAAAACTGAGTTCTACTTATTAAAAGATACTACTTTACAAGAAAAGTGAAGTAAAAAAGTAGAAAATATATTTGCAATATGTTAAACTGACAATGAAGGAGTATCCAGAATGTATACATTCCTAGAAATCCATTGGAAAAACAAAAATACACCTATGGGTAAAAAAGTGAAATAAACACTCCTAGATGTGCTAATCTATAATCAAGATTACCACCTGCCAAGTTTGCAAAGATTTAGAAACTCAACTTTACCAGTGAGGATGTGGGGCTTTGAGAGCGCGCACCTATGCTGAAGAGATGTATTTTGGTGGAACCAATTTATACAGCAATTTCATCTAGTAAAGTTGAAGACAGGCATACATCATGGCCATCAATTCCATTTCCAGGTATATACCCGTAGAGAAATGCAGGCATATGTGGACCAAAATAGATATGTAAGAATTTTCATTAAGAACATTTAAAGACAAGCCAGAGACTGAAAGAAAATATTTCCAAAACACACAAACAAAAGACTTTATAATAGAGAGACGATAGCAAATAACAATGTAGTATATAGTTCAAGATAGCTAGAAGAGAAGATTTTGAATGCGGTTACCACAAATAAATAATAAATGCTTACAGTGATGGATATGGTATTACCCAGATTTGATAATTATACTAGTATAATGAATATATTCATGCATTGAAACATCACACTGGGCCGGGTATGATGGCTGACGCCTGTAATCCCAGCATTTTGGGAGGCCGAGGTGAGTGGATCACCTGAGGTCAGGAGTTTGAGTCCAGTATGGCCAACATGGTGAAACCCTGTCTCTACTAAAAATACAAAAATTAGCTGGGCATGGTGGCTGTAATAGGGAGGCTGAGGCAGGAGAATCACTGGAACCTGGGAGGCGGAGGTTATAGTGAGCCAAGATTGCACCACTGCACTCCAGCCTGGGTGACAGAGTAAGACTTAGTCTCAAATAAAATTACAAAAAAGAAACATCACACTGTATCACACTAATATGTACAATTGTTTCAGGTCAATTACAGGTAAGAAATTAAATAAAAATAAAAAACAAACTATAAACTATCTTGTAGATAATAATGTATCATCAAACTGAATATTCTGCTCTCATGTATTTCCTATACTTATATTGACCCAGTTTGAATCTGGTCCCAAAAACTCACAAAATATACAACTGTCACCAACATCACATAAGCAAAAATCATTAACTTGTACATGTAGAATGATAAAATGACATTTCACGTTAAAAATATTATTCATATACACACATATACAAAGACTCAAAAGAAAACAAAAAGCTAATGAAAAAAATAGGCAAAAGATCTCAACAGATACCACGCCAAAGAAAGTATATACGAAAATTAATAAATTCTGAGCAGCCACCTTATATTAAAGAAAAGAAGGCATATAAATAGCAAAAAAGCATCTGAAAAGATGCTCAACATCATGAGTCATTAGGGAATTCTAAATTAAAACAATGAAATGTTACTACCCACCTACTGGCATGGCGAAAATCCAAAACACAGACAACACCAACTGTTGGCAAGGATGTGAAGCAACAGGAACTCTCATTCATTGATGGTGGGAATGCAAAATGGTACAGCCACTTTGCAAGACAGTTTGGCATCTCTTATAAACCTAAACATATTCTTACCATACAATCCAGCAATTGTACTCATTGGTATTTACCCCAAAGAGTTGAAACTTGCATCCATGCAATAATCTGCACCCACATGTTTCTAGCAGGGTTATTCATAATTTTAAAAACTTGGAAGCTACAAAGATGTCTTTCAATAGGTGAATGAGTAACAAACTGTGATGTATCCATACAATGGAATATTATTCAATGATTAAAAAGTAACCTATCAAGCCACAAAAGACTTAGAAGAAGCTTAAATTTATATTACCAAATGAAAGAAGCCAATCTGAAAAGGGTACATACCATATGATTGCAACTATGTGACATTCTGGAAAAGGTAAAATTAAAGAGGTAGTAAAAAAGATGAGTGGTTGTCAGGTTCTTGGAGGAAGGGTAGAAGGATGAATAGATGGAGCACAGGGGATTTTTTTACAGCTGTGAAACTAGTCTGTATGATACTGTAATAGTAGATACATGACGTTATACATTTGTCAAAACCCATAGAACTGTACAACATAAAGAGTGAACCCCATGCCAGGCGCAGTGGCTCACGCCTGTAATCCCAACACTTTGGGAGGCCGAGGAGGGTGGATCACCTGAGTTCAGGGGTTTGAGACCAACCTGGTCAACACAGTGAAACCCCATCTCTACTGAAAATACAAAAAGTATCTGGGCATGGTGGTGAGCGCCTGTAATCCTAGCTATTTGGGAGGCTGAGGCAGGAGAATCACTTGAACCCAGTAGACAGAGGTTTCAGTGAGCCAAGATCATGCCACTCCACTCCAGCCAGGGCGACAGAGTGAGACTTTGCCTCAAAAAAAAAAAAAAAAAGAAAAGAAAAGAAAAAAAGAAAAAAACCCTAATGTAAACCATAGACTTTAGTTAATAAAAAAGTATGAATATTTATTGCCAGTTGTAACAAATGAACCAAACTAATGCAAGGTGTTGATAATAGAGGACACTGTGTATGGAATGGAGGGGTACATGTAAACTCTGCACTTTCTGCTAAATTTTTTTAAAAATCGAAAACTGCTCTACAAAGTTAAGCCTATTAATTTAAAAAGAAGAATGTCCACAGCAGCATTTAACATAAGAGCCCACAACTGAATAAAAAAGTGCTCACCAATAGTAGATACATTTATTGTTGTATAGTAAAACAATGGAGTACTATAAAACAATGAAAGTGAATGAATTCCAGCTAGATAAAGAGGATATTACAAGGGGTTTCTGCCATTATGCCTGCATTTCTCTAGGGGTATACACCTGGAAATGGAATTGCTGGCCATGATGTATGCCTATCTTCAACTTTACTGGATGATGACAAATTGCTTTCTAAATTGTTTCCACCAAAATCTCTCTCTTCAGCATGGGTGGGCACTCTCAATACCCCACACCCTCACAAGTAATTTGCTGGTTAATTTATGTTTCATGGCCCAAATGGTGGCCACATGGTTATTGTTTGTGTGTGCATGCATGTGTGTGTATTTACGGGGCACTTTAGATAGAGAGAGAACACTCTTCTATGCATATGATACTTTTCAGTATAATTAACAATTTCCATGAAACAGAAGAAATGATGAAGCATATAAATATCAAGAGTCATGAAAAGAACTAGAAAACCAAGCATTTGAACTTAATTCAACCAAAAAGCTTCTGCACAGCAAAAGAAACAATCAGCAGAGTAAACAGGCAACCTACAGAGTGGGAGAAAATCTTCACAATCTGTACATCTGACAAAGGACCAATATCCAGAATCTACAAAGAACACAAACAAATTAGCAGGAAAAACAAACAATCCTATCAAAAAGTGGGCTAAGGACATGACCAGACAGTTCTCAAAAGAAGATATACAAATGGCCAACAAACAAGAAATGCTCAGTTAGTGATGGAAACCACTAATTGTCAGGGAAATGCAAATCAAAACCACAATGTGACACCACCTTATTCCTGCAAGAATGTCCATAATCAAAAAATAATAGATGTTGGCATGGACGTGGTGAGCAGGGATCACTTCTACACTGCTGGTGGGAATGTAAACTAGTACAACCACTATGGAAAACAGTGTGGAGATTCCTTAAAGAACTAAAAGCAGAACTACAATTTGATCCAGCAAATCCCACTACTGGATATCTACTCAGAGGAAAGGAAGTCATTATACGAAAAAAGATACTTGCATGCATGTTTACAGCAGCACAATTCACAATTGCTAAAATATGGAACGAGCCCAAATGCCCGTCAATCAATGAGTGGATAAAGAAATTGTGGTACATATATACCATAGAATACTACTCAGCCATAAAAAGAAACCAAATAACGGCATTCACAGCAATCTTGGATGGAACTGGAGGCCATTATTCTAAGTGAAGTAACTCAGGAATGGAAAACCAAAATTGTATGTTCTCATTCATAAGTGGGAGCTAAGCTATGAGGATGCAAAGGCATGATAAAATGGACTTTGGGGACTCAGGGGAAAGGATAAGAGGGAGGTGAGGAATAAAAGACTACAAGTTGGGTTCAATGTATGCTGCTGAGGTGATGGGTGCACCAAAATCTCAGAAATCACCACTGAAGAACTCATTGATGTAACCAAACATCACTACCTGTTCCCCAAAAACCCATGGAAATAAAAAATTAAAAATAAATAAAAATACACATCTATCTGCATATACTTTTACTCTCCTGCTAAGGAGTAAATAATAATGACACCAATAATATCAAAAAAGAAAGAAAACCAAGGATTTAATCAACAACAAGAAGTTATAAGAAAGAGAAGAAAAATTGAAGACCCCTCTAATAACTTTCCAACCCTCTACGCCACTAGATCACATGATAAGCAAAATAAACACTTCTGCTTTGGTACCAGACTGACAAGGAGGAGATGCCTGTGACAGGTCACTTTGGCTCAAAGCCACATCAATTTAGAAATGATCCCAGCATCAAACATGACAATACTCCCGATTTTTTTCTTCCAGTGCGGTTTTCCATACTCTATACAGACAAAAAGTGCTCAAAATATTGTTAACACACTATTCTAGTAGCATAGTATTAAAAGGGATGTCCAACATGACAAAACTTCAAAGAAGTATTTCTGTCATGACAGACGCAGTTTTCATCTGTAATAAATGTGGTATTCTGGGCAAGAATTTGTGCATGAGCAGTGGTACACCTAGCATACTTAACACCCAGGGCAGATCACTGTTAATACCCACTCTTCAATGTTTCAAACTGTTTTACATCTAAAATCATGGTGGCTCATATCTGTAATTCCAGCACTTTCGGAGGCCAAGGCGGGTGGATTACCTGAGGTCAGGAGTTCGAGACCAGCCTGACCAACATGGAGAAACCCCATCTCTACTAAAAATACAAAATTAGCCAGGCGTGGTGGCACATGCCTGTAATCCCAGCTACTCGGGAGGCTGAGGCAGGAGAATAACTTGAACCCAGGAGGCAGAGGTTGCAGGAACCAGGAGCTGAGATCGCGCCATGGCACTCCAGCCTGGGCAACAAGAGTGAAACTCCATCTAAAATATAAAATAAAATAAAATCCTCACCTCTAAATTTACTCATTTCTGAGTGGAAGATTCCTCTTACCTTATTCACATTCTATCTCCTCTGAATCTACTACCTTCCTTTCTCAATTATGACCTCCAACTCCTCAACCCCTCCTACTTCTTTCAAACTGTCATCGCCACTCTAAGCTTTATACCTCCAAATTCTAGACTACATTTGTCACCATCTCCCATACCTTTGCCCCAGTGACTTCCCACCACCTACCACTCATAACTCCTAGCTTCAGGAAAAATTGTAGGAAGTAGGATGAAAAACAAAGATGATGTAAAATCTGAGTACTATGAATGGCCTAGTTAAATCACACAAATTTGCAGGTAATTTAATCAGCACAACTTCATGACAAGTCATAGAGATCTTTAACCACATGACATAGGATCAGAGAAAGCAGGTGGTGAGTCACCCATGCCTGAGATCAATGCCATTGATGCCAATGATCATATATTAAAGGTTTTCCCAATATCAAATGATACTTCACAAAACAAGATTACTAGGAAATGTTCTAGGAACAAAATTAAGTGCTAAGGATACAAAAACCAAGATCAGTCTTCACCCTGATAGGCATGCTGCAGAACCTCTCATCTCCCCTTTCCTTCCTCTCTCCACTGCCACCTCAGCTGCTACGCAGGCTCCCTAAACCTTCTCATGTCGTGTCTACCCTTATTCTATTCTTCCCTGCACTCTACAGCTCAATAATTTTTCTAAAGCATACTTCCAACTCACCCTGATTAGAAATGGTCATCCATTAGCTATTGAAATTAAGGAACACCTATCCCAGTATCCAACCTCAACCAAATGTCCTTTCCATCCCCTTTTCCAGTGCCTACCTTCTCGATGTATAGATCTTGCCACTTAGATGAGATCTTGTCTTGGGTCCCTGCTCTCTTTTAAACCTCTGGAGTGCTTTGTATCTCTTCTGTGGCACCTGTTTTACTCTGCTTTCTTTTGTTAAATGTGTCTAGTTCCTCCCACTCAGCCCATCGGTGTTAACATTTTTGAGACCAGAATAGTACCTTGTTTACAATTTTTTTTTTTTTTTTTTTTTGAGATGGAGTCTTGGTCTGTCATCCAGGCTGGGGTACAGTGGCATGATCTCGGCTTACTGCAACTTCTGCCTCACAAGTTCAAGCAATTCTCCTGCCTCAGCCTCCAGAGTAGCTGGAATTACAGGTGTGTGCCACCACATCTGGTTAATTTTTGTATTTTTAGTACAGACAGGGTTTCACCATGTTGGCCAGGCTGGTCTCGAACTCCTGACCTCGTGATCTGTCTGCCTCAGCCTCACAAAGTGCTGGGATTACAGGCATGAGCCACCGTGCCCAGCCCCTCTTGTTCACATTTTATTCACTTCAGCACAAAGTACATCAGTACATGTATGTTAGGTACTCAAAAAAAATGATAGATGCACAATATAACAATGCAAAATTAAATGGAGTCTAGTTTTGGACTTATTTTTTATTACATAACTCACTTCCTGAGGAGGCATACTACATGATTCCAACAGCAACACTCAAAGTAGCTTGCTCAAGTACGGTTCACACTCAGATTGTGTATAATTTTGTTAATATTTTTTAAATACTAAAATCTGGCTCATTCATGTCACTTTCCTGAAATGTCCTGCATGCTCTAGAATGCTTGTCTCTTCTTTAACAATTTTTTAAAAAATTAAGCTTGTTATCTACATGACTCCCAGATCAATTCTGGCTGTGCTTGTACCTGATAGTTTGTTTGCATAAATTGGGTATTAGTTTTATTCGCTTATTAAATTGGGTATTAGTCTTATTCGCTGACATACAGCTTTTCAGCACCCAGAGTAAGGTTTCTCCGTTCATTAAGTAGAAGTGACATTGTCTCCGCATTGTCAGCAGGTAGTGTGTGTTGTACATATGTCTGGAGAGACACACTGTGTGACTTACTATCACACAGGCATAAGTCATGGCTCAAAAAATTTCTAACAAAAGAAATGAGGAGCACAGGGTAAAATTGAGATGAAATGAACATGTCATTAACCCTCTCACCTCTTTTCCCATTATGCTTTGTGAAATTCATCAGTGAATAATTCCTAGAGCTCTGGAATCTGGAACTCTCAGTGAAGAAAGGCAATAGGACACAATTAACACCCTGATTTTATTTTTTTAATAGCTTACACTACAGGAGGAAATGTCTAACAGAGTATTTAAATTCAGCATAAAATCCTAGCAACCACAATTTTAATTGCATACTGACTGCAAAAATATTTCTTTCATTGTCTAAATAAAAGGAAGGCTATAATACGTACTGTCTGCTTGTTTCAGGACTCAGCTATTCATCTTTAAGAATCTTTGCTAGGATGAAAGCCTTTTTCTCCAGCAAATGCATCTTGAGACCAGGACTTAATCTTTTAAAATCCTAACTCTTGTTTTGACCTATGTTAAGACTTCTATCCCTGATATAAAAGCACCTTGAACAATTTCAGACACAAGAATTTTAGGAATTTTTTATTAGTAACTCAGAAATACTACCTTTTAAAAGTCACAAAAACGAAAAGCTACCTTTGTCTGCAACACATAAACACACATGTAAAAAAAAATGCACAATATGAAATTTGATTACTCAACAGCAAGTCATCACAAATGCAAGCAAAGATTGGGTTGCTGTTTCCATAGAGATGACTTTAAGTGGTTCAGTCCTTCTGGGAATTTAACCAAATCCCCAGCAGCAGAAGAAAATCATCAGCGAAAATTCTGTAACATATGGCAACTGCCAACAAATCAATGAGAAACAAACAAAAAAAAAACTTTCATTTTCTTTTCCTTTTTAATAAGGGGAATACCATCACATTGAGCTGTTTGAAGGAGTATACAGATTTTGCTGGGCACTCTGTGTGTAACTCAAAACTAAATAATACCAGGTTGCTTCATTCTTACATTAAAAGGGCTGTTGGTATCCAGCCAGGCTCTACAGCACATGCAATCCTGGAATGACATTTAGCCAGGAACAAGGACTGTTGCATCTTCCCATGACTCTCTGGCTATGGTCCTAAAAGAAAACTCTCAACCTCCAGGGTTATCTCTTGGGAAAGAATGCAAATGGGATTTTATTCTCTAGTATGTTTTTAAAGCTATGCTCATCTTGGCGGGGGCAGGGGGTGTGTGTGTGTGTGAAATCTTTTTTAGTTCTACTTATGACCCAATGATTAAAGTAAGTGTTTGTAGGAGAAAAATAATAGATGTAGTACTTTTTATTATTTTCTTTAGTTCCACTAGTCCTATATCTTCTAAGTATCAAGGTAGAGGTCATCTAGTTCAAGATACTTAAACTATCTCTTCAGTATATCTTTTCAAGAACAAGAGTTGTGATCAATACACAATAGGCAATCAATATTCAATGAAAATGTTTGTCTCAGAATGAGTAAACAACTCCAGTGATAAGAAATGCATTACTTTCCAAGGAACCCATTCTATTTCGAACAGCTCACATCAAAAAAAAGTTATTATGCTGAGCTTCAATCTATCTCCTTTTGACTTGCACCATTGAACTCAATTTTGTGCTTCCAAGGAGATATAATTAAGCTCAATACTTTGTCCAAATGACAGCACCTCACAAACCTGAGGGCGGGTTCAGACTACTCTTCCTCACAGTCTAATCTTTAGTCCTCTCCATTCCTCAGTGACAAAGTTTCTTTTCTCCTCCCTATGCTACTCATTCACCTCTAGAAATAGGTTGGTTTGCCAATGACTTTATTCACTCCAGTTCTTCTAATGTAAAATAGACAGTTGGCCTAAGAGGGGAGGGGTATAAGAAAAATGCCATCAGAGGCCAGGCATGTCTGTGTAAAGCATCTTTAGGTAAGGCTTCAGAGAGTGGTGACAACTCTCGTAACCTGGAGAATTAGTTACCAGGCTGAGTATTCAAATTTACATACTTTTAAAATACTATACACACACACTCTCACACACACACACACACAACTTGGTCTGCAGTTGTGATCCTTGGCCAAATTACTCTGGTACCAAATATTAAATTAGCAGGGTACCCATCTGAAATTTGAGAACTTAAAGAAACATTCCCTGACTAGGCTAGAGGAGAGGGGAGAACAGTCATCTGTGTCATTAGACACGCTGGCAAGTGATTATGGGAATTTAGCAAGTCAACTTTCTCTCAATGGCACACCAAAAATATACAAACCAAACTCATCGTTCTTTAACTGCTCATTATCTTCCATCAGGTAACTATGTTTTACAGCAGAATGAATAGTGCACAATCAGAAAAGACGCGTCATGATTGAACAGTAATAAAAACAAGCTAGTCCTGAATAAACGATAAGGACCAGTTATCAGAGTATTTTTTAAACCTCATATTATCAACTTCATCACACAATTAATTATTTCCTTTGTTAAGACGTAAAATGTTTTTTGAACGCATAAGTTGTGCTCTCCTTTATATATAAAGGTTCTAATGCTGCAAAAAGTGCATGCAAATTGTCTGTCTTCCCATTAGCCACACAAGAACATTCAGAAGACGACGGGCTAAGAATTCGGTACTGTCTGGGGCACAGCCCAGGGAAAGTGGCTGCTCTAAGCTCATTTTGAACTATCCAGGTGATGTTATGAACACAAGACTACAAAATCCCGACTTAACCACCACAAGCTCCAGTGCATGGGACATGGGACCAAAAACAAAGAGGCAAGTTTTTTCTCCGATTGGTGGAAAAGTATCATTATTTTATGATCACGTCTTAGAGTTCTGAAGCAGTTGGTTAGTGACACTTATAGCAAGTAATTAGTGACCTAGTAGCTGGAGTTGTCCACATGCAAACTCCTCTACAAAGCAATCTCTGGGCATAGCCTCACTTGACTAATTATTGAATCATCGTGCATGAGTTTAACCATTCTTGTTACAAATTAATATCAGAGTTCCATACACACACAAATATTCACTCTCTAACGAAGAAAAAAGAATTTCTTGGTTTACCTTTGTCCATGATCTTTGATCCAGCAGGCTTATCCGGGACAGTAAGATGGTCATGATTGCTACTCAATGAAGAAGTATCATCACTAGATAAAGAGTTCAAAAATCCACTTTCTGATGTGACAAAGCTGTTTTCTGGGGCCTTGTGGCTGCCTGCCTCTGAGGGTGCAGGTGAATGAACTTGTACAGCAAACGTTATTGGTTGTCCCTCATCTTCAGCAGCAGACAAACTGTTAACTGTGTCGGGCAAGGACTGTCTCTCTTTAGATAAGGAGGAAGGAAAACTGCTGGGTGTCTTCATTGTATTTTCCAGGGAAGAGAAAGAACACAATGTTCCACTCAGGCTGGGTGAGGATGAAGATGCCTGCTGTGCAGCCTATTTTTTCCACAAATAAAACCAAAAAAAAAAAGAATAAAAGACATTATGATTAAACCATCATTCTCCACCTTTCATTTTCAATCACAGTGTCCCCGTGTTATTTCAAAAAGTGACCAATAATAAAACAGTCAAAAGGTAAAGGCATGATATTTATTTCTGTTTGACACACACTAGGATTTCATTCTCCAAAACTGATTTATATAACTTTACATTCACTGTTCTAGGATCTGAAAAAAATCTCCTTATCATGATTTGTCCTATTCTTCAACACTCCCAAGAAACTTAAAAGGCCTCTTTTGGAAATCCTTCAGAATACTGCATTACACTTTGAACAAAATATAATTTGCAATCTATCACTTAATTCACACTGATGGAACCAGAAAGGTAATTATGAAAAAGGAGAAGCTGGGTGCGATGGCTCACGCCTATAATCCCAGCACTTTAGAAGGCTGAGAGGGGCAGATCACCTGAGGCCGGGAGTTCGAGACCAGCCCAGCCAACATGTTGAAACCCCATCTCTACTAAAAATACAAAAATTAGCCTGGCATGGTGGCACGTGCCTGTAGTCCCAGCTATTCAGGAGGCTGAGGCAGGAGAATCACTTGAACCTGGGAGGCAGAGATTGCAGCAAGCTAAGATCATGCCACTGCACTCCAGTCTGGGCGACAGAGCGAGACGCTGCCTCCAAAAAAGAAAAAGAGAACAAAAGCTGGATCCATTCCAGAAACAAAATACAAACTTAAACCCTTGAACATCACTCACATATTCCTTAGTGCATTAAAAGCCTTGGCGACATTTTCATCATTACAGAGAGAAAACATCAAAGCAACATCACCAATGATATGGTTGGCTCTGTGTCCCTACCCAAATCTCACCTCAAATTGTAATCCCCACATGTTGAGGGAGGGACCTGATGGGAGGTGACTGGATCATGGGGGTGCTTTCCCGCATGCTGTTCTCATGATAGTGAGTGAGTTCTCATGAGATCTGATGGTTTAAAAGTATTTGGTAGTTCCCACCTCACTCACTCTTTCTCCTGCCACCATGTAAGATGTGCCTTGTTTCCCCTTCGCCTTCCTCCCTGATTGTAAGTTTCCTGAGGCCTCCTCAGCCATGTGGAACTGTGAGTCAATTAAAATCTCTTTTCTTTATAAATTACCCAGTCTCGGGTAGTTCTTTATAGCAGTGTGAAAATTGGCTAATATAACCAACAAGGATAGTCTTGGAAAGAACTTGATTTCTTCTGAGATTTTTGTCTTTGCTACATTTTGATGCTGAAATACATGCCTTCTTTTAAAAAAAGTGGTGACAGTACGTAAAAGCCTTTGTCTCTTTGGAGTTTTCTTTTTTTAACATCCTATGTGGCAAAATAAACATTCAGCAACTCTATCTTGTTCCTCCATTTTTAATTTTATTGACCAATAAAATCCAAAAATCTAGATTCCAGTGCTCTGTGGATCACCCTATATCTCCAACAGCAGATAAGACAGAGAAGGCATTTTATGGTTCAGTTGCATTACATCATCCTATGGGACATGCCTCTCATCATCAAGCATTCAAAACTCCAAGGAAGGCCAGGCGCAGTGGCTCATGCCTGTAATCCCAGCACTTTGGGAGGCCGAGACGGGCAGATCTCTTGAGGCCAGGAGTTCAAGACCAGCCTGGCCAACATGGTGAAACCCCATCTCTACTAAAATTACAATAATTAGCCAGGCGTGGTGGCTCATGCCTGTAATCTCAGCTACTTGGGAGGCTGAGGCAGGAGAATCACTTGAACTCAGGAAGTGGAAGTTGCAGTAAGCCAAAATCACGTGATTGTACTCCAGCCTGGGCAACAAAGTGAGACTCCATCTCAAAAAAACAAAAAAAAACAAACTCCAAGGAAGTGTCAGGAAGGTTGATAGAGAGAGGAAGCCAAAGAGCAAACTAGGATCCTCCTCAAAAACCTCAGAATCATTGCAACTAATTCAGAAGAGTTGACTTTCTTCCAAATCAATACGGCCCCCAGGCAATTTGTAGATTCTGAGCTCTGAGTTTTGATGGGGGAAGCCAATATTTACCCAATGTGTGCCCAATTAGCTCCATGCTAGACATGGATTGTCGGATAATCAAGAAATACACTTTTAAGTAGCATGACATCAAAATCTCTAGTTAAGATACTAACTAATCACACATATCTTCTCAATAATCATATAGTGGCATAGACATAAAAAAAATCCATTCAGGAATATGTCAATTATCTTGTAAACTGGTTACCTTATATCACTTAGATCTTTAATAACTAAGAGATCAAAGATCTGTAATTTCAATAAAACCCTAGTTATCTAGAGGAGGGAATGCACTACCCCCAAATTGTCCAAATAAATAGCAAGAACAGTTTACTCATTAGCAGGATCTACAAAATAAATATTAACAAAAATATCCATTCTGGCCCAGTCCCGACACCTTCCCCTATTGTGAGCTATTTTAGTAAAACTCAGCTTCTATGTGATCAACTTCCTTTTTTGAAACAACACCAAACATGAGCTTTTCCTGTTACTCCTGCTGACTCTACTTTAAATTAGATTGTAGCAAACTGGGCTGTTTGAACAAGAGACCATGTACACAGGTGCTACAGCACTGTCTGTAAGGTTTTTTGAACCTCAAAACTCTGCAAAGTATCAAGATCTGTTAAATGAGCATCAGAAAGATCTGTGAAGTGTCATCCTGTTTGTGGTGCTACTCAAACACAGTGCAAATGCTCTCTCAATCCATTTTCTCTAGGCACCAGGCACCACTTATAAATTTCACTTTTAAATGGAGAAAAGATGAATGAGGGGGGAAAAAAAAAGAAAGAGAGAGAAAGAAGAAATAAGAAGACTTGGAGAAGAGGAAAAGGCAAATGAGAAAGCGACTATATGTTCAGGTCGGGGGAGTTTTCATTGGAAAAGAGATTGACAAAATACAAATCAAAGTGAACCTGGAGTTTCATTTCCAAGGATTCAGTATGAAAACACACTTTATAGACCGTGTAGTGCTAAGGCATGGCTCATTATTTCTAACATTATGGAGAAACCAATAGCCAACATCAAGCATAGAACTCTTAGCTCAGTGTCTTCTGTGAACTATCTGTGCAATATACTCATAAAGCTCCCCAATGAAGATCACATGAAAGAAGAAGGCAGTACTAGTCTCTCCTCTCCGCCCCACCTCTATTGGTAAATATGAGCCCATCCTTCGTGTTGGTGTTGTTCAAACACCAACTCCTCCAGGAAGCCTTCTCTGATAGTCTCAGGTAGGTGCTTTGCCTGGTGCTTCTGGGCTTATTTCTATCATAATAGGTGGAATGTCATTTTGTGTATCAACTTACACAGTTGTCCCTTGAACAGTAGGGTTTCAAACTGCACAGGTTCACTTAAGCACAGATATTTTTCCAATAAATACAGTCGGCCCTCTGTGTCCATGGATTCCAAATCCACAACCAAATGGGGATGAAGACAGCATTTGCGGGATGCGGGATGAGCAACTCGAGGATACAGAGAGTCGACTTTTCGTGTAGGTGGGTTCTGCAGGATCCACTGTGGGACTTGAGTACGCACAGACTTTGGTCTCCATGGGGTTCCTGAAACTAAACCCCCACAGATACCAAGGGATGACTGGATTGCAACTACTGATTGACTGTTCATCTTTTTGATGAGCTACCTGAGAACAGGCTGGTTTTAATCATTTTTGCACCTCCATTTTTTGCCTCTTGTTTGACACATAATTGGTAACAAATTAATGACAAAGAATTGGCCAGAATCAGCTTTGTGAATTAAAGCACCCCAGAGTTATTCAGCTTCAGGGGGAGAGGCTCCCTGAAATCCTCCATAAAGTTGCTGAGTGATTTATCCAAATCCCAGGATCAAGGGGTTATCGGTGCCAATTACAATGCAAATAGCCTGACAAAATATTCTCATAAGCTCAAATGAAAGTATTATTTTATTTAGTTAGTGATTAATAATTGTATGTGGTTTCATCTCTTTCAGAACACTTAGGTATTAAGTATTTTACATTTAAATGAGGAAATTAAAGACATTTCAAAAATCTTAGTTCTAGTTAAGAGACTATGATATGATTACATTAAAAATTAATATTGATTTTCCCTATTTTCTGTATAGGATAGTTTTAATTCTTGAAGAAGCTTCATTCAAATGTTAGCCCTAAAATCTTTTTCTTGGAATTGTTTTTCAAACACAAGTTCGACATGGTAAAAAAAATAGTTTAAAATGGCCACCCAAAGCCCGTAATTAGGCAGAAGTGAGTAAGCATAGAAATCTTAAGGAGTCAAAGTACATGGAAACAAAAAAGTCCAAACAAAACAAAACAAAACCAAAATGAGAAGAAAGGAAGAAAAGTACACAGCTTCCCTTTCCTTATATTGGCCATATTAGCAAAAACAAAAAATAAACCAGTCAATTGTTGTCGAGCCCCAGAAGTATCATGTTTGCATTCCTCCTATATGCCAGGAGAAGCATTACCCTAAATACCAAAAGACCTTGTAATAGTATACCCCTTCTCTGCCACTGACCTTCTGCATGACCGAAGATCTACTCATCACTGTGATCCTTAGTATCCAAGTAACCTTGAAGAAGTCATTTTACCTCCAAGTACCATTCTACTGGCTTCCTGCCTTATCACTACTCCCCACCCCACCCCAGTCCATCCTCCAAACCACAGAGTATTTCTAACACATACAAAAAGTTCACAATATTCCTCTGCAGAAAACCCTCTCGTAACTGCCCATTTTAATTAGAATAATATCCATAGTCTTCATTAGAGCTTAGAAGGTCCACATGAACCCCTAAGGACTCCTCCCCCTGCGTCTCCTCCCTCCTTCTCCACTCCTTCCTAGCCACACTGGCCTTCTTTCTGTCCCATCAGCACATCTCTGGTCCCTTTTGCCAGAAAGGCTTCCCTGTGGATGTTGGGTGGACTGCCTCCTTCCCATTGCTTGGACCTCCACGGAAATATCACTTCTTCAGCAGGCTCTTCTGTGACAGAGCAGACAGAGCAGTATCCTCTCCACCCTCAACCCCTGGCCACTCTCCAGCCCATTGCCCTACTTCATCTTCTTCATAACATTTGTCAGTCCTTGAAGTAATTTGTTTGAATTATTACTGCATTGTCCCTCTTCCTCAACACAGAACTCAAGATGCTCAAGGGAGAAGACACCATCTAGTTTAATTCAGCATCCCTGTATTTTTTTTTTTTTTTTTAAATAAAAACAGCTTTACTAAAACACTGGCTAGGTGTGGTGGCTCATGCCTGTAATCCCAGCACTTCGGGAGGCCGAGGCGGGTGGATCACCTGAGGTCAGGAGTTCAAGATCAGCCTGGCCAACATGGTGAAACCCCGTTTCTACTAAAAATACAAAAATTAGCGGGCATGGTGGTCCATGCCTGTAATCCCAGCTACTTCGGAGGCTGAGGCAGAAGAATCACTGGAACCCAGGAGGCGGAGGTTGCAGTGAACCGAGATCACACCACTGCACTCTAGCCTGGGCAACAAGAGCAATACTCTGTTTCAAAATAAAAACATACACACACAAAGAAACACATTAATTTATTATGTATTATGATTTAATTAGTTAGCTAACTAGTTAGTGTATATGCTGCTGAATATGAGTGGCTGTGTATTGCAGAAATATTTTAGAGGACAATGAATAAACTGCAATTAGGACAAGGTGCACATTTTCCATTTTTGTTTACCCCAGGCTGCCACTTAAAATCAAATGCTATCGTATTTGATGATTCCTTCCTTTCTAACACATCATAAAGTTTTGTATCTCTATGCTTTTTCTTGTGTTCCTCCAACTAGGATTATAATAGCAGATACTTTAGGAACTTACCCAGATCCCCTTTACCTGGCTATGCTGCAGCCATCCCCAGCTGCTGCTAGGCCTGAAACTAATGGTTTACATCTGAGGCTTTCACCAGAGGATTACTTTGGCTATTAAGAGATGTCAGGAGACTTTCTTCTCAAAAGCTCTTCATGGCACCCCCATATTGGTAACAGTCCCTGAAACATGGTCAATCCCCAAAAATATTTATCAGCTGCCTAACTCAAATGTACCAAGAGGGGTAAATGATATCCCATAAAGAATATTCTTCATGAAACATAAGCAGCTTGCAAATGCTACCTATGATAGCTATGTTTATTGCTCTGGAACCTGACTTCCTCATTTGTAAAACTCATACAAGATTTCTGTGAGAGTCAAATGAAATCATTCTTCTCAAAGCCATGCAAAAGCACCAGACAAGTGGAAAATAGTGTATTTCTCATTCACATGAGAAAATATTTATGGAGCAAGAAATTTGTGGGGGTTGTGGATGAAGTCTCAGTAATGACTCGCTCACCCATCCATCTGTCCATTAAATGTTTATTTAGTTTCAAATGTGTGCTAGGCACAGTCATAAATGATGTGGGTAAACGAGAAGATATCGGGCACTGGCTCTGACTTTAAGAATGTAATAATTAGAGAAATAAACCAGATATACAAAATCTGTAATCAAAAGCAGATTATGATAACAACATGAAAAAACTGTCAAAAAAAAAAAAAAAAAAAAAAAAAAGAAACACTACAGGAATACAGAGAGTTCAGAAGAGGGAAGAATCACCCTGACCTAGAGGACTAGAGATGCTCCCATGAAGGAAGCTACATCCGAAGCTACCATTCTGAAAGACATTTAGAAAGTGGGATTGGGGTGGGAGTCGGGGGCAAGTGATCCTGCAAGTGGAGAAACTTTATACCTACAGGTGCAATGGCAGGAAAGTCTGGAACGCTTTTGGGAAACAGCAGGCCATTTGTTGGGCTGATGACAAAGGCAAAATCAGCAGCAAGACCGTAAAGGCAGTCTGAAGATAGCCCAAGGGCCTTGAATACCAAGCCAAAGACTCGGGAGGTAATTTAAGAAGCAATGAGAATTCACTGGAAGCTTTTGTGCAGGTGAATCAATGTGATCAGAACTGCATCTTAGGAAGACTAATTGGGAGGTGGTTTTTAGGAGGAGAGAGAGAGAGAGGGACTAGAGACAGGGAAAGAAAAATAGCCTGTTATTTCAATAACTCAGGCCAGGGCTGATGAGGGCCTCAACTAGGCAGTGGGAGCAGAAGGCAGGAGAGAGGCTGGGGGACAGCCACCAGGCTGTGTGACTGACTGCCAGGAGAGCAGGCCGTGAAGATGAGCTGTTAAAGTCAGAGGCAAAAATATAAAGACAAATTTTAGCCAAGTTTCAAAATCAGTTAGATATTCAACCATATGGCTTACAATCATTTTTTGAATCTTGAGGAGAAAGGGTGAATTTTTCTGTCTACCTTTTTCACCCAACTACCCACTTGCATTTCTGTTCTTTCATTTAGTACAGATAGTGAATAATCAAATGACTTTGGTAGACAACTGTTCAAGATGTCTTGTTAAGATTAAATGTGAATTTCCAAAATTAATTTCACCTCTTTCTGTGTTTAAACTTTTGTTTTGTTTTGTTTTGTTTTGTTTTTTTCTGTAAAGATGGGGTTTCACCACGTGGCCCAGGCTGGTCTTGAACTCTGGGGCTCAAGCCATACACCCACCTCGGGCTGGTGAAAACTTTTACTTCCTCCTCTGTCGCTGCCCAAGGGCCACAGTTTGCAGGATTTATTTTTCCTTATTGCTTCTTTTGTTTATTTTAACTGATTTTTCCCTTCATTTCAGTATTTAAAAAACTACTTCTGAAAAACATCAAAATGTGAGGATTGTTATGTTGCAATAATCTGCATAAGCTGCTAGAAGCTGGGATTATAAATATTTATCTCCTCTGTTTGTCTCATATTTGATCTGCCTATTTGAAGGTCTACCTTCCAAATTGATTCAAAATCTAACCATTCCATTTCTCTGCCACCCCACTGCTATCCCCTGATGGAATCGCCGCCATTTTTCGCAATCGCTTACTGTATACTCTCTCTTAGTTTTCTGATTCTATGCCAGCCTCCCAGAGTCTTTTGCACAGAGCAGATTGAGGGCTGCATTTGAAATGCAAGTTGATTGCATCCCTCCTCTGCTCAAACCTTTCAAATCTGCCTAAACAACTCAGGTGTCAGAAGTCCTTAACTGGTCCATAGGCCCTCCACGACATGGCTACCACTATGCTTTGGCTTCATTTCCTACTACTCTCATCTTGGTTCACCCCGCTTCAGCCACAGAGGGCTCCCTGCAGTACTACACATCAAGGAGACCTTGACTCTCACTGTTCCCTTTGTTTGGAAAACTTTTCCCCAAAATATCCACTTGACTGACTCTCACACCACCTTTCAAGGTTTTGCTCAGATCTTAGCTCTCAGTCGGGCCTGTCCTGGCTCCTCTATTCTTTGCCACAACCCAATATCTACCCCAGCACATCCTGGCTCATTGGAGTCCACTTCTCACGTAGCATATATTTTCCTTATTACATGGATTGTTTATTAACAGTCTCCCTCAACTAGAAGTTTGGCTCCATGATGAACATGAATCACAGTCCACTTTATTCACTGATGTGTCCCAAGTATTTAGAACTCTGACTCTCAATAAATACTTGCTGAATGAATGAATATGCCCAGAAGCATAGACCAGGTTATCTCATGATGCTTTTTTAAAATTAAACTTGAAGGAAAAATACCTGGAGTAGATTTTTAGTGACTTTTATAGCTCTTAACTCACTTTGTAGCTTATCAAATTACCAGATTTGAAATGGAAAGTTGGTTCCTTTTTTGCTCTTTTGTGAAACTAAAGGAATCACAGATAATGATTTCTACAGATTGTCTTTCAGAGTGAAGGTAAAAGTCTCGCATCTACTTGGAGCCCTTTCAGTAAGCCCGTTAAAAGCTGCCCACTTGCAACTTCTTCGAGAATAAATGGATGTTCTTTCCACTATCACCCCTCTGAAGCCTTCAGAAGAAGAAGGAACATAACATAAAAGCCTCTTCTTCACTCAGGGAAGATTTCCTGATATGTTATTATCTTGTGAAATGTCGTTCAGCCCATTAGAAGCAGAAATCCAAACTGGTTTCATTGTTTATCTTGACTCTATAGCAATTAGAATGATTGGACCCTGAATTAAATATTTTCAAGATTTTTAATTTTTTTGAGATAATTTTCCAAAATAGTATTATTTTATACTGTTGAGTTCATTATCACGAAATGAAAGTTCATCACCCAAAATAATTTTTTAACCAAAAACTTGGGAAAAAAATATTTTTGCCCCTAGGCTTGTATACCTGAGTCATCGCTAGCCTATACTGTATTGGGCCAAACACTAGCTCAATTCACTTCCTGGATAAAAGTTATGACTGAGTGCAGTGTCTCACACGTGTAATCCTAGTACTTTGGGAGGCCAAGGTGAGTGGATCGCTTGAATTCAGGAGCCACAGACCAACCTAGGGAACATGGCAAAACTCCATCTCCACAAAAATTTAACCAGGTATGGTGGTGCACACCTGTAGTCCCAGCTACTCGGAAGGCCAAGGTGGGAGGATGACCTGAGCCAGGGGTGAGGCTGCAGTGAGTTGCAATCATGCCACTGCACTCCAGCCTGTGTGACAGACTGAGATTGTGTCTCAAAAATAAAAAAAAGTTACTATATATATTTTTTTAATTTCATCTGCTTAAATAAAAAGCCTAAATGTTAGTTTAACCAAGTGCCTTGCATGTCTGTTTTTCAGAAACAAGAGAAAACAAAAACAAAATCTGCCTGGGAAATATGTGAGCAGGAGGAACACATTCTGTTGCTAAGGGGAAAAAAAATCTAACTGTTCAACATTTATCTGACTATTTCCAATATATTTCTTTAGAAAACGTTAGCATTAATGGCTGCCAAAAAATGCTCAACTTAGAACTTCTAAAAAATAACACTTGATTGATGATTCAGAAAACTGAAAGATCCTTCTGAGTTCAGTGACCTAACTTACTGGCCTCATAAGTATCCCTTCATTTATTTGTTTTAAATCAAGTATTCCCTGAACTTCTATTGTGCATCAGGTTAGACTGTCATTATATAATGCAATTGAGCCATGATCCATCATCTAAGAAGGCAATTTGGTTGCCTGTATTTCACCAGGGAGAGTTCTAGAAGGCCCTCCATGATATGGCTACTCAGTTGCTTTTATTTCACCAGGGTGGGTTCCAGATGCCTGACAATGCTCGTAGCAAAGTAACCTGGGATACTAGTTTGCCATTATAAAACTGAAAGTGTCAGTATTTTACAACTAAACAATCATAAAAGAGGTATATTGGTGGGCACAGTGTGAGGGAGAATGAACTTGAGGAAAAAATGGAGGGAGAACAACTAAACATTTGCATGTCACAGGTTAAAATAGGAGAGTGACACAAAGGCAGACATAGAGACAAAGACAGAGACAGAGAGAAACTTAGCAAAAAGACATAATCCACTCTTAAATCAACAACAAGGAACATTTTTTGAAGACCTATTCAATACAAAGTTGACAATGTCTTTAGAAGCATTAAAGGGTAATCTAACCAGAAAGTTGTCAAAAGCTGGGAAACATCGTAAAGTCTGACAATATCATTAAGTTTGAATGATATAAAGAAAATAAAAGCTTTTTCTAAAATCCAAAATTGATTTTTAAAAAGAAGAAGGATTACACTAGGGAGAAGCTATGAATATATTGAGAAAGAATAATATTATAAATGTAGTTCAAAAATTGTTCTAAATTTTACCATATTCAAAGTTTAATTGTATTTGTATCTTGCTTAATTTTGGCTAATCATATTTATCAGATATTTTAATAAACATTTATTCAACAAATATTTATGTCTTTTCTTGGCTGCTAGCCAAATAAATTAGAAAACTGACCACAATTCTCCACTGACAGTGTGAAAAAAACAGTAGAGGTCATTATTTAAACAATCAAAATAATACCTTAAATCCAGGAACTTGCAAAACACAATAAAGATAAAAACTATCACACTGCACAGAAATTCTGGCAGAAAAGGTCTGGTAAGTGAATGAGCTACTGTAAACTGTCAGAACCTGTCATTATTTGGGTCTATGATGGACAGATGTCATGGTTCAGTAGAAACAGCAGGTCCTATAAAGCTAAACAGACTGGGATTCCCATCTCAGGCACTCACTGGACATCTGAACATGCCATTCAACATCTCTGAACCTCAGTCTGAACCTCAGTTTCCTTAACCATGCAATGAAGACAGGAATATCTACTTTCTCATGACCAAGGACAGGAAACAATTTTTGAAACCAGGGGGAAAAAAAGGCACTCACCACAATGAAAGTGATGGATAAATCTGACATATTAAAATCAAGAACATGTGTTTACAAAGAGAAATTGTGGAACAGTTTTAAAAAGATTAAAAGTGAGATTTGCTCACTTTTATTAAGTTGGTGCAAAATTAATTGTGTGTTTTGCATTATTTTTCACGGCAAAGACCAGAATTCCTTTTGCACCAATCTATAGCTGACCAAGGACTAATATACAGAAAAATAAATTAAGAAATCCTATCATTCATAAAGAAACAGGAAGAGGAGGAAGCAGCTAAAAATGTAGGAAAGACTTAGACACTTCACGAAAGAGAAAGTTCTCATGGCTAACAAACATGAGAAGGTACTTGGCCTCATTAAATGCAATGCATTAAATAAAATGCAAATTAAATCATACTACTCAGGGTTGCTTGGGGAATTAAGTTTATACATTGAAAGCACCTATATACGTCCTAATATATGGTAGGTGTAAAAATCATAAACCAACTTCCCCAGTGATCATTGTGTGACCCTTTCTCGGGGCCATTACCGTAATGCTAAGAGCACCCAAATAGGAAGCAACTCGCCATAGACTTCACATTAATTAATAATGTGAACTTATTTTTGGTGCTTCCAAAGCTTAGAATCAAATTTGAATTCCTCTCTAGTGAATACACAAATCACTCCGTGTGCACTTTTAATGCACTAACCCCACTCCCGACTTCCTGCTCTCTTTCTGGCTCTCCTTTTTCCTTTCTGCTGTTTTTTCATCCTAAGTTCGTTTTGCATTGCTATAGTACATGCACATAGGCAAGGCATTTAAATTCTTCCCGAGGAAAAGTAGGACATAAATAAACACTGTCAAACAAGTCTTTGCAAGCACCGGCCTATCACCTAGAAGCCCTTTGCGTCCTCATGAATCCTCTGAGTACGGTACATCTTTGGGTCACACACAAATAAACCAAGTTTATCATAACAGTGGGTTGCTATGGAGAAGGCTCAAAATCAGCACCCTGAAAATTGCACTTGCTCGTCGGCAGGTATCTTAATTTAGCCTATTCTAAAAATTTATTGGTCAAGCTACTTCCTACCCAATTGGAAGAAATGACATCCACGCATCTGATCGATGACCAACAGACTACTTATGTCGGTACATACCGAAGACTGAGTCTGGGAAGCGTGAGGGGGTGGTGTCTCTGCAGCTATTTCAGGATCTTCCTGTTCACTTTCACTGTAACATTCTATAACAAAAATGAAAATGCTTAATGCTTTAACGCTGTCGTCGCTTATTCCACAATGCAAGCAGAGGTTTATCTCCATCTGGCTATTGCAATTTTAATCCAATTCAGAAAGTTCATATCTAATGATATCCACCTGGTAACTACCTGGTGCAAAGGAATTACATAAGAGGTAGAAACAAATGGCCAGTTCGGGGCTCCTGAGCTCAAAGAGCATCCAATAGGCAGGAAGAAGACAAACAGTAGCTTGGGGAAAGTAAAATAATTCCTCAAAAGAGGTGTGAGTCATAATACCAACAGAGCACAAAATCAGTGGTAATTTTGATCACTGGTATCATAGTGAATTGAAACAGGCAGGATCACTAAACCATCAATGGTGCACAAATTGTGAAGGGAAGTCCCAGGCTGAGGGAGCAGGCTGGGCCAAGTATGTGGAGAACCCTACGGGATATGGCAGAAAACGAAGCTAGAAGGTGGTAGAGGCCATGTCATAGAAGGCCTTACACACCAGGACAAGGAGAAGTTTTGTGTGTAGTTTTGTACTAACTCACAATCTATAAATAGACAATGGGTGCTTATTTTATGGAAAAGAGGACCAAGAAAATGGTTAGGACACAACTGATTTCATGGGTATTGCATTGTACCCCTTTATTGTTTCAAATGAAGTTGCCACTTTCCCATTTCTAACTCACTCTAAGATTTTATGATTTTGTATCAGAAGATATAACTCCCTACTTCCAATTCCCAAGCCCTTTTGGGGTCTGGGCATTTCAAAAAGACTATGAGTTTGATGTCCCTGGCAGCTAAATCCTCCCTCTTCTCAACACCAAGGTGCAATTACATCATTAAGAATTAGACTCCTGTAGCTTTTGAACCCTGAAAGCTACCAACTGAGCTAAAAATATGGCCTGTGTCCCAATATGACCTTCAGGTTCCTAGTACAATCTTAGGGTAATTAGTCTCAGCACACATCTGATGGAAATATTAAAATATCAGGGAGGAAATAGTGGGATGAAAGTTATCTGACCAGATCATGACGAGATCATGTCTATGAGTAAGAATTCCACAAGTGGAGCAATTAAACATTTGCATCAGCGACTGTTTGAGATGTCATGAAGCCCACAGCTGCCGGAGTGTGGGTGAAGTGTGAAAAGCATTCATAGCCAGCATGGGAAGCTCTATTCCATGTTGGTGAGTCTGTGTGAATATGTCTGTCTCCACATATTTTCAGATCATTTTAAATGCCAAAGCATGTTTCCTCAGGATCAGACTATACATAGAACTTGACATTGTTTTTTCACCCTGTTTCAACCTATTCTAATATTCTTGCTAAATTTTCAGAAATTTAAAATAGAACATACCTTCATCCTTTGTAGTGGATTCCTGATGGATTACAGCCAATCCAAGTTTATTTAACCACCTAAAATTAAATAGAGAGCAAATGTTGACCAAAGAGATTAGCCCCCACCCATTGACCTTCCCCCAGACTTCGTTATAAACTTAGGTAATGATTCTACCATCAGTCTGCCCATTTCCAGAAACAGCATAAGTTCGTGCCATCGAAACCTAAGGCCTCTAGTTTCACAATACTTTCCATACTTAAGGTATCTTTTGTAAGGTAAGATGTGAGGTGGCCCATTACTCAGTTGGTTAATGATGGCAGCTAAATTAGGTATTCCAAATACATGAACAAATACATCTTCTGTAATTGTGCATTTGAAATTTTTAGCAAGCATCAAATCCTTTATCACTGGATTTAGTAACTTGGCTATTAAAGTTACTGGGTGCTACTCTTAATAATGTCTTAATAATGTCAGTTTATTTTAGAAAAAATTTAGAAAAAGATCATCCACGTTTAATCCAGGAATATTTTTATGTCAATCAGTAAAAAAAATCTGGCTAGAATTTGACAGATATTTTTAAACTAGAAAAAATGTTAATTCCTTGAAGAATTTTATGTAACATAAAAATTGAAAATGTCCTATTTACCATTTTACTGGCAATGAATTCCAATTAAACATCAATAACAAAAACAGAATGAGACAGAAACTCAAACTTGGCTTATCACTGCAGCCACTGTAGTTCCTTCTCAAGGGTTTACTTAGGAAGATATCTTGAAACACAAATTTTTAAAAGATGGGACACAAAGTGTATCTACAACACGTACTCCTAACTCTATAATCTTCCACTTACTGGGAAGATCTTGCTTATTTCTGGACTTGTTTTGAGACAGTGAAAATCCGTGCTACGCATTTATTAATTCATCTATGCTTTTGATGTCTTCTAGTCTCGCACTGGGCCATGAAGAAGCCATGAACAATTCAGCATGCTACACTTGCACTAAGTCACAAATATTGCACCTTCCCACCTGTGTAACTGTCAGATAGTTAAGAATCCTTATGCAACCCTCAACCTGCCATGGTCTTGTTGTACCTGTTATTTTTTAACAGAAAATACAATAAATTCAATGCCAGGCGCAGTGGCTCATGCCTCCCAGCACTTCAGGAGGCCAAGGCAGGCGGATCACCTGAGGTCAGAAGTTCAAGACCAGCCTGACCAACATGGAGAAACCCCGTCGCTACTTAAAAAAAATACAAAATTAGGTGGGTGTGGTGGCAGGTGCCTGTCATCTCAGCTGCTCAGCAGTCTGAGGCAGGAGAATCGCTTGTACCCAGGAGGTGGAGGTTGCAATGAGCCAAGATCACACCACTGCACTCCAGCCTGGGCAACAAGAGCGAAACTCCATCTCAATGAATGAATGAATGAATGAATGAATGAATGAATAAATAAATAAATAAATAAATAAATAAATAAACAAACAAAATAGGAGTTTCTAAAGAACAAAGATGAGCTCCAGCCTTTGTTAAGAAATCACCTTCAGCACCATAATAATCACAAACTCCTTAGTAGCCACTTAAAATTGGACCAGTAAAGAGCCCAGATATGCAATAGGAACCCAAAAATGTGTATCAAGTCTCAATAGGATAATAGGCAAAATAAGGGAACAGAAATTTACAGGAAAAATCAAATAGCTAGACAACATGTGAAAAAAAGTTTTCTCAGCCTCAATAGTATTTTGAGAACACATACTCAAACACAGGAAAATATTTTCAGCACTAGATTGGAAAAAAACTAAAAATATTATTGATTTCAAGTATTTAGCAGGAAATAGAAAAAGAAGCATTGTCACCTTTTATTGAATTAAACATGAAAACTCATATAGTCAATTCTGAGCAGGCAATTCAATGGTAATATTAAAAATTTAAATATCCATCCCCTTCACCCAACAATTCCAATCATAAATATCAATCCTACAAAAACACACTTTCATACACACAAACGAATGTGGCAGAATGTTCACTGCCAACAAGGCTTGCAATGGCAAAAAGAAAAAACATTAATAAGAAAATGGATAAATTATTCTATCAACACTGATTCTATCAATTTCCTGTTATAATGAAGCTAATGAGAGGACTAAGATAGGGGTAGGGGGTGTTGGTAACGACCTGGAAAATATATGAACAAATATATGTACAAATTCATCTTCTGTAATTGTGCCTTTGAAATTACAAATTTCCAAATTTGTAATGGAAATGTGTATAAAATGGAAAGCCCTAATATGCTCTTAATTGAGAAGATCAAGCATAGAACAGTATGTTTAGCCTGATCCACTATACTTCAAAAACGATATATTTTTGTATGTGCATGAATTGGTATGCATAGAAAAGGGTCAGGAAGAATATAATCTTACTGTTAAAAGTGGATGGTTGGATGCAGTGGCTCACACCTGTAATCCCAGCACTTTGGGAGGCTGAGGCAGGTGGATCATGAGGTCAGGACTTAGAGACCAGCCTGACCAACATGTTGAAGCCCTGTCTCTACTAAAAATACAAAAAAATAGCCAGGCGTGATGGCACGCACCTATAATCCCAGCTACTCGGGAGGCTGAGGCAGGAGAATCGCTTGAACCCAGGAGGCAGAGGTTGCAGTGAGCTGAGATTGCACCACCGCATTCCAGCCTGGGCAGCAGAGCGAAACTCCATCTCAAAAAAAAAAAAAAAAAAAAAAAAAAAAGTGGATAACCATCTTCTTCCCCTAACTGGCCTGAGGTGATCTGTGAAAATGGTTTGCTATCCACTTGACCCAGAAAACCCCATAAAACCATGCAAATCAAGAGGTTCAAATTTTTGTGTTCACTTTAAGAACACCTGTGAAATTCCCTAGGCTATCAAAGGTATGCATATATGAAAAGCCACCAAGTTATCTGAAAGATGTCACTTTACAGAAACAATGTGTACCATTCCAACCTTCCAAGGGTGGAGTTGGTAGGTGTGCACAGGCCGAACAACAGGGCTGGACACAGGGCTGGTGGCCCAACAAGAATGCTCAATTTTTCCTGCACATGTTTACAAGTGCAGGGAGTAATGCTGAATTCAAGGGTTTAGATGTAGATTCTCTGGTTGTTAACATCCAGGTGAATGAAACACCCAAGATGGGCCACTGTACTTTCAGAGCTCATGGTCGGATGAATTTATATGTGAGCTCCCTCTGCCACATGGAGATGATCCTCGCTGGAAAGGAAGAAATTGTTCCTAAACCACAAGAGATGGCTGCATGGAAAAAAAAAAAAAAAAAAAAAAGTGTCCCATAAGAAACTGAAGAAACAAAAACTCATGGTACGAGCATCGATTCTGCATAAAATGCAAATGAAAGCAAAAAGAAAAAAAGTGGTTATCCCTAAGGAGAGTAGTTGAATTAAAAAGTGAGATGAGGATATAGGAAATCTTTTGCTTTGTCTAACAAGAATACATTTTATGTATTATTAACTAAAATAAGCATTTAAAAGTTCATTTTTTAAAACTGACCAGGCAAAACACAACACATTTCATGGTTCACTTTTAAAAACACCATAATAACAATTTTTAGCTTATACGTTAGTTCATAATTGTGTAAGTTGATTCTCCCCCACCCCCAAAAAGCATCTAAAAGTGAAATGGGCAAAATATTCTTTAAAGAGACCAAAAAAAACAGTTTTCACTTGAGTGTCTGAAATAAGAAAAGGCATTTCCAAGCTCCTTTCTCAAACATGGAAATAGAGCAAAATAGAAGACTGTTGACAATAAAGAAAATATTTTTCTCTGCCCTTACGCAAAACTTATACCCTTTTCATTACAACCATTAGTTACTTGCTGTGAAAAACTGGTGATGGGTTAGAATCTTGTTTGACTGTTTTCTTTCTAGGATCCACTGGCTTAGAGTACCTTCTTTGCTAAGAATTTTTTTTTTAAAACATCATGGCAGCAGGAAAATGTCTATCTGTGGCTAAGTAGATGGATGCACAAAAGGACTTATATTTACATAAAAGAAAATGACAGATGTTTCCTGGGAGTCTGTTGTATATTAATTTGACGTGAATGTGTGTGTTGGAGGAGAACAAGTGTTAAGAAATTGATGTACAAAACCAGAGCATTCTTCCCACAGTGTCTGAGAAAGGCAGCTCTCGTCTTTGCTGAGAAACCAACTCTTTCATTACCCTTAATTACTTACCCCTATACTTTTAAATTGAGACTCACTACAGAACATGCGGAGCTTCTACTAAACTTAATTACATTTCCCTTCATCGTCCCTGAGAGAAATGTCACCATCCAGAAATGCTGTTGCCCAGGGAGAGGAACTTCTAAAACAAGGACTCATCACTCCAAACGCTACCCACTCCCTCCCCCACACCTCTCCTCTTACCAAGTAATACCCAGATACATTATTTCCTGGCTTAAACCGGCTGCATCAGTAAGAAGGGACATTCTTCATGTGTTATTGCAAAGTAAATCTCTGCCATCTGCATAATCTTGTGGGAGAAGGGAGAAGTTGCATTGTTGGCTACTAGAAAAGTCATTTTTGGAATAATGAAACCCTATAATGATATTATAAACATGAGAAATTATTATACATTTCAGGCCCAGACAAAATGGACCGTTTAGCCGGATGGACAATTATCAAGTCTAAAGGTCACTAAGAGGTTCGAAAACGTGGAGTCCAGACACCTTAAGTTCAAATTTCAATTTGCATCTTGTTTGTCAGCTGGAGAGATAACCCCTAAAAGAATTTCAAGTAAAATGAACAGATCTTCATAGCATAGACTGGCGATAAGATCTTGACAATGATAACTGTGAAAGACTGATTTCACAGCCAACAGGAGGAAGTATATCTATCATATCTACCCATGCAACTCTCCTTACCATTAGGTAGGTTTCTGCAAAGGGAGAACATACAATTGGAAGATAAATAAACTGGAAATGTAAATAAACACTGGGGTAGTGAGGAGGGGGATGTGGGATTTACAGAGCACACCTGCAGGAAATACAACCGATTCAGATACACATGGAAGGATCTCACACTTTCATTGGTTTAAAAATGCATCTTACAGTGGAGGAGGAGAAATTCACTAGGTAACAAACAAAGCACTTAGAATCCATGGTTTCTCTGCTACTCTGTCTCACTCACCTCTTGCTGGAGAGAGGAGAACTACTTGCAAGGAATCAGCCACAGAATGAGTGGGAAGGATGGGCCAGGGATGGAAGCTGGAGCTGCAAGGCGCTTTTAAAGAAGAGCCAGGACAGCAGGAGGTATTGGGCAGGGGAGAGGCGGGCAGCACTGTTTCACTGCCATTCAAGACCAGAAAGGACCATTTGGGATGAACTGAGGCTCAGCGGCGGACTGACCTATCACAGGGCTCCAACTGCTACTGGGCAAGACCTGGTACCTTCCACATCCCACTTACACAGCAAGGGCTTTGCTAACCAATAAGATTTAGCAACTGATGCAAATAAAAAAAAAAATAAGTAAAGAGCTTTGATGTGGAGTTTTTAACATCCTCTCCGTTCATGTATCTGTTCTTATTTTTCTCAGATGCTTAAGAAAACCAAGGGGAGAAAAGAGCTAAAACTAGAAAAAGGGTAGAAACAACTTCTCTCTTTGTCCAAGTAAATCAAAGCTTTGTTTGGAAGACTCAACTGTCAGTTCCTTGCCTTGTTATTTCTAACACAGGGCTTCCCAACTTTCCACAGTACAAAATCATTCTGTCCTCACCTGGAGGGTGATGCTGGGGAGGTGAAGATAGGGGACAGATGAGAATCCTTCTAGCTGGACAAAGCTACTGAAGGAGAGTGTGCGTGCGTGTGTGTGTGTGTGTGTGCGCGCGCGCGTGCCCATGCACATGTTTGGTGAAAGACAGTTGCTCTTTTCCTTCATGTTTCTAGAGCAAGAGAGCAAAGAGAACTACATAGGGCAGATAGGTAAGGAAATCATTACAGGTAAAACAGATTAAGCGTGAGCTCTATGAATGGAGGAATTATGTGTGGTTTTTTCATTGCCATTGCCCACCATCTGCTGCAATGGGGCACGTGGTAGGTGTTCCATAAACATATTTTCAATTGGTTATTTGAAATAATAAGAGACACTAAGAATTCTGAAAATATGGCTAAATTAAATAGAATGCCTTCTGATACCTCCAGTCAGCACCTCAAATACAGCCTGATTCAAATAGCCATTGTTGACCAGGTGAGGTGGCTTATGCCTGTAGCAGTTTGGGAGGCTGAGGTGGGTGGATCACTTGAGGTCACGAGTTCGAGACCAGCCTGGCCAACATGGTGAAACCCTGTCTCCACCAAAAACACAAAAAATTAGCCAGGCATGGTGATGCGTGCCTGTAACTCGGGAGGCTGATGCAGGAGAATCATTTAGACTCAGGATGCAGAGGTTGCAGTGAGCCGAGATCGCACCACTGCACTCCAGCCTGGGCAACAGAACAAGACTCTGTCTCAAAAGTAAATAAATGAATGAATGAATAACAGCTATGGTGATCACACCTGACTGTGTGTAGAGCAGGTTGTACTCTGCACACAACCCACTTATTTTCACAGACCACCTGGCAAATGGAGCTAGGGATCTACAAGTTTAAGTTCAATGTACTCTGAGCAAAGACATTTTGCAAAATGTTCGGGACAATACATGGAGAAGTGATAAATACATGAATCATCACGATAATCACACAGCATATATTAAATGCTATAGAGATATTTTGCATGTAGAATTCTGAAAGTTGCAAGATCAGTTACATAATACTTTCAAGCCTCTCTCCTTGTGATGCTGATTCTCCTTTTAACATGTTCTTTTAATGACTTTTGTCCCCTCCTTTCTCTACTTAGTGGTTCCCTGAGAGGAACTGTACAACCTCTTCCTAAAATAGCCACTTGGATACGTGTAATTCTCCAAACTGTTTCCAAATACTAGAGAAGAACGAAGGAATTGTAAGTGCTAAATAAATTAATCCTTAAAGTAACAGAAATAAATAAAACAATAATTGATATGAACATATGATTAAAATTCCCACGCCTAACCAAAGTTAAGTATACTCCCATTAAGGATTGGGTTTACCAGTTTCCTCTACTTACACATTCATTTCCTGCACATTCTCAGCTGCAAAATAAAAGGTCTTGATCTGTGGATGGCTGATCTTAAAAGCACTTGAAGGAGGAAAAGCACAAACACATAAAAAATTAGTGTTTATAGTCAACAATGGGTCTGAAAGTAAATCAGTAAAATACAAGCTTCGTAAACTTGTCTGCTTTCTTCATAAATTTACAAAAAATAATTTGGTAATATTAAATACCTATTGTCTAGTCTCTAGTTCGTATAGGGAACTGAGAGTCAATTTTTTATGTCAGAATATCCAGAACAGGGCTGAGTCTTAGCTGGTCAGTAGTTTCCATTTAAAATATATAGGCATATCCTTTTCCTCTCACTTGCTAACTGCTTTGCTATAAAGATACAATAAATTCAATTTTAAAGTGATAGAAATGTCACTTCAAAATATTCAGAACAACTACTTTAAGCAAGGTATTTCTTCACTTTCAATCAAATATACAGAAGAATTTTTATAGGAAAATAATCAGGTATGGAACATCCACTCTGCAGCAACACATCAGAAATCTTACCCAAGGAACCCTTTGTTAGTAAAGGAGAAATATGAAATAGGTTTTAGTATAAAAGAAAAGCAGAAAACATTGAAGATAACAAACGAGAAGTGCTTCCACTTTAACCTTTAGGCAGGAAGTCCTGCAGCACAGCACAGGCCACGGTTTTTGTAAATAGCCAGTCCTTTTCAAACCACAAGAATCAACACTGGACATGTGCAACCACAACACAGAGGCAAAGACTTAAAGTTAACACCAGTTTACTAATCTTGTTAAAAGTACTCAATCGCTGCAACGAGTAACATAGGACAGAAAGGAAGGCCTCCTTCTGATAAGACTGGAAAAGATGTCAAAGGTAGAAGAAATAATAAGAAAAAGGTGAAAATGGACACATATGCAAAATATAGCAGACTGCTATCATGGGAGGAGCACTTGAATGAGAGTCTAGATACCTGGGTTTACAGCCAGCCCTCTCATGAGATCTAAGCAGGTCACAGACTCTTTGGGCTGTTTCCTTCTCAGGAAAACCAGGACCATGAGCTGGTGATTTTTTTTGGTCCCTGTCAGTTCTCAAATCTTTTGGATTTAAATTAGATCAGAGTGTCATCTCTAAGCTTAAGACATCTCAGAAAATTCAATTCCCAGGGTGCATCTGATTAACTCCATAAACTAAGAAAGAGAAACTGGTCTTGCTGGCATATCTGCAACTCGGGTGAGTCCTATTTAACTGCTTGTTCTTTTCTTTACTAGAACTGAAGCTTGACATCTGACCTCCCTGCCAGTCCTGGAGGGGTTTTATTCCATCACAGACACAGTCATCAGCAACAGTCCATGCCAAGGCTTCATGGGGGTTTTAAAATCCATCTGCTCCACAAAACAAAAATTCCAGAAAATGAGAGGTTAAATGCTTCTATTTCTATGTAGGGTGCCAACCCATAACGCTCCAAAATCTCAGTCATTCCAACGTTACCTTCACTCACTTCTAAATCACCATATCACTTGGTGAACATCATGAAGAGATAGTATCCTGGCTCAGAGTTTTGTGGAAGATGAGAGACAACTTACTGCTTTTTCTTGCATTCGGATGCTCTTTCCACAGTGAAATCAGGCAGGTTGACAAATCCATCAGCTTTCTCTGCCTGAAACAAACACATACCACAAATAGGAATGAATGCATCAATCCTGGGGATTAGTGTATTGAGATCATATACATGGAATAGGGATGGTATAAATGAAATGAGGGAGAATCAAGAGATACCACCCTGAATCACGATGGAGGTGTCCCAGATACACAGTTCATGAGAAAAATTAATGTTCTCCTGATAAGCCACCCAGAATCTTTCCATGAGAAGTGACATGACATGACACAGCTTAGGGATGGTCACCATATGGCAGGCATAGGACCTGCCTCCATCCGCCTCCTGTCTCTGTGGAAAACATAGCTAACCAAACAGAGTCTTATGTCTGCTGAGCCCGTCAGCATCCACAGCATCTTCTATTCCTACTACTCTAGTCAGCTAGCACATAGGAAGAAACCTAACTAGCATTCTTGATATATATGGTGCCCAGAGCCCTGACTTTGGAGTTAGCAAATCTGCATTCCTATCATGGATCGACCATTTACTGGTTGTTATGACTTAAATGAGCTCAGATAAACAAAACAGCTAAGAGTCACTCAACACACATTATTTCCCCTCCCAAGTCTGTAGGCAGGGCCTTGGGGATTAAATCACAGAGCTACATCTTTCAGAACCTCAGTCCCATCGTTGATTCCTGAGGATTGTTTCTACAAAGAAAAGACTGTGGAAGAAAATCACATTCATGAGGACGTAGCATACATGTCACTTTACATCAGCAAAAACATGTATAGGAAATACAATCACTGTCCCACCTCTCTAAGAATTTGTTAATCTGTGTTTTACAAATAAAGTTTAACTGAGCCACGACGAAGCTGGATTGTTTGTCACCCATAGAATTCACATCTTCTTGCATCAACACTGATGTCTCCGAGTAGAGAAATAGAATCCACAAGATTAAACATAAATGAGTCTGTGGTTACTGGGAGATGAGAAAAAATGGATTTTGAAAATACAATCTTAATTTTACAAGTCGGCTAGCTATTAAGTTAGTGTCATGGGTGCTTTTAGTTTACTTGATCATTCTGCTCTTTCCTTTATTGTCAACTAGAGTGCAATTTGCATTCTTTTCTTTGGAAAAATTAAACGGTGAAGCATCCAACCCTTTGCCCATCTTCTCTCTCTTATGTGACTCAACTCATCTAAATTCTTCACCTGAAATGCCTTCTTCTTATAAGTTTCAAAACTCAAGGCTGGGTGCAGTGGCTCATGCCTGTAATTCCAGCACTTTAGGAGGCTGAGATGGGTGGATCACTAGAGGTAAGGTGTTCAAGATCAGCCCAGTCAACATGGTGAAACCCTGTCTCTACTAAAAATACAAAAAAAAAAAAAATTTAGCTGGTCATGGTGGTGGGCACCTGTAATTTCAGCTACTTGGGAAGCTGAGGCAGGAGGTTAGCTTGAACCTGGGAGGTAGAGGTTGCAGTGAGCCGAGATCGCGCCACTGCACTCCAGTCTGGACAACAGAGTGGCACTCTGTCTTTAAAAAAAAAAAATTCAAAACTTAATTCTAATGGGTACTCTCTTCTTTAAATAGTATTTATGCATATGTGCGTATACAGAATGAATATGTATTCATTCATATGTATATTATATATATGCAGCTTCTCTCCTGACAGGCTGCATAATTACTGGATGCTGATTCTCAAAGAGAATAGAAGGTATTCAGAGAATACAGACTAAGTCAACTTTCTGTACAATGCACAGTGCTTCCTGTGGATTCTCAATCAAACTTGCAAAAAAGTATAGTTTTGAAAAACTATGTTAGGTCCCATCAATTCCACTTTTAGATCTACAAACTGAGTATTCCTTATTTGAAATGCTTGGGACTGTAAGTGTTTTATATTTCAGAATTTTTCTGATTTAAGGATATTTGCATGTACAAACAAGTCAAGCATCCCAAATCTGAAAATCTAACACCCAATGAATACTCCCTTTGAGCATCATGTTGGTGCTCAAAAACTTTCAGATTTTGGAACATTTTGGATTGGATTTTTGGATTACGGATGCTCAACTCTATGCCCAAAGGAATTGAAAAAGGATACTCAAATACATGTGCAGCCCTGTTCACAAAGCACTCACAACACCCAAAAGGTAGAAACAGCCCAAATGCCCATTAACAGATAAATAGATAAATTAATTGTGCTGTATGTATACAATGGAATATTATTCAGCCTTAAAAAAGGATAAAGTACTAATACATGCTATGTGGATGAATCTCGAAAACCTTGTGTTAAGTGAAAGAAACGAGACACAAAAGCTCATCTCTCATATGATTCAATTTATAGGAAATATCCAGAAGTGGAAATCCAGAGAGACAGAACATAGCTACCCAGGGCCTAGGCAGTAGGAAATAGGGAGCAACTGCTCAGTGGGTAAGGGGTTTCCTTTTGGGGTGATGAAAATGTTTGGAATCTAGATAGATGAGGAGGTTGCACAATGTTGTGAATGTATTAAATGCCACTGAATTGCTCACTTTAAAGTCGTTAATGTTAGGTTGTATGACTTTCATCTCAATTTTAAGAATCTATGTTAGGGTAAGGCGTTTTTATGTAAATTTCTATAATTAATTTAGAAAGAAAAAAATCACTTAGACTCAGCATTTGTTTCTATTTCCTCCTCCCATTCATTTCCATATGTTCCAGAGAAACCGTAGAGACCAAAACTCCGCCCATGTTGCTAAATCCCCTCTACTGTTTTCAGTCCTCACTTAATTGAACTCTAAGTGGCGCTGTAGCTGCTTTCTCCCTCTGGAGCCACCCTCCTGTTGTGGCCTTTTTGACAACACATTACTGCTGCTCCCCTTTTTTCTCTAACTATGCCTTCTTCTCTTTCAGGGCTCTTGTTCTCCTGTCTATTTCTTAAATGTCAGAGTTCCCTAGAGTTCTGTCCACAGACTTATTCTCTTTTTGTTCCAAAACTCTCTATGGATTCATCTGTCATCATTGTACACACATACCCAAAACCCATACCTTGTATCACCACTGTCTACATATATCCAAAATCCATATCTCAAACTGGGATTCAATCCGGGAACTCCTGTCCCAGATTTCCAGCTGCCTAGTAAGCCTATTCCCATGGGCCCCGCAAGAGTAACAAATCCAAAATCAAACTCATTATCTTACTCTGTAAAATGCCTATTCCTTTCTCCTGTGTTCTCTACTTCAGTGAACAATATCACTTTCTAGCCAGTTGCCGAAACAGGACATCTGAGAGATATCCCCAACTCTTCCATTCCCTTCTCGGTGCCCGTGCACGTAAACTCAAAGTTGTATTGTTGCTGCATCTGCTCACGGGTCTTCAATCCATCCATTACCTACTGCCTCCTTCAACTTACCCTTAATGTTTTGTTGAATGACTACAAAAGTCTCCTAAACTATTCTCCTTCTCTGTAATTCTGCCCTTTCATCAAATTTAGTGTCCAAATCACAGTCACAGTCACAGCAAATCTTTACATCATGAGCATTCTTCATGGCACTGTTCTGATTAAATACCCTGCATGGTGTCCAGTTGCCCTCGCGTCAACTCTAAATGCCTCAGCAGAGGATTTAGACCCTTTATAATCAAGCCCTGATTAGTTCCACAATTTCATCTCTCCCCCTCCCCCATTTAGCCAAAGACAAACAGAAAAATCAAAAACAAAGGAAAAACAATACTTCTGGCCAGGCGCAGTGGCTCACGCCTGTAATCCCAGCACTTTAGGAGACCAAGGGGGGCAGATCACCTGAGGTTAGGAGTTTGAGACTCACTTGGCCAACATGGTGAAACTCCATCTCTACTAAAAATTGCAAAAAGTAGCCAGGCATGGTGGCGGACGCCTGTAATCCCGGCTACTTAGGAGGCTGAAGCTGAGGCAGGAGAATTGCTTGAACCGGGAAGCGGAAGTTGCAGTGAGCCGAGATCACACCACTGCACTCCAGCCTGGGCAACAGAGCGAAACTCTGTCTCGAAACAAAAAAAAAAACAATTAAAAAATAAAATAATAAAAAAAGAAAAAACAATAGTTCCATGGAGCTGAATTAGAATCAGTACCCAATTTATGGCATGATTAGTTTCTAGAAAACTCATTTTCAGTACAATAAATCTATCTCAAATGATATAATACACAAATCAATCAACAAAAATGTAACACACCCACATACACTTTTAGTAGTATTTTTATTCATCTAAAAATAAAATTGGCCAGGCTCAGTGGCTCACGCCTGTAAGGAGGCCAAGGTGGAAGGATCACTTGAGCCCAAGAGTTCAAGACCAGCCTGGGCAACATGGTGAAATCCCATCTCTGCAAAGGTATAAAAATTAGCCGAGCATGGTGGCACACGCCTGTATTCCCAGCTACTTGAGAGGCTGAGGTGGGAGAATCACCTGAGCCCAGAGGTCGAGGCTGTCATGGGTTGTGATCACACCACTGCACTCCAGCCTGGGTGACAGAGTTAGAATGTGTCTAAAAAAAAAAATTAATTAACTAATTAAATTTAATCAATGTAAATTAATTAAATTTAATTAATGTAAAAAATAAACGGTAAATCTTCATTTGAGTGGATTCCTTTTCTGCATAAGTGAAACAGCTGAGATTCCCTTAAATAGGAGCCTAAATAAGTTTGGGTGAAAACATCTTAGTGTTTCCCCAGGAAATTATCACTTTAAAAGCAGAAGCTTTTTTTTGTATTCTGAAGACAGTTGAGTTATATTCAAAATCACGGATAATTTGTGTCAAAAATGGTCCCTGCTTATTTGACTTGCAAAAAAAATGCCTCAAAAATGACAATCACAGAGGGCAAATCCTGAGAGAATGACAGTTTTCTTCTCTTCCTCCTCCTTTTCCTCCTCCTACGCTTCTCCAGATCCCTTGTTGCCTATTATATTAACTAAAATGAGTTTGTTGAATGAGATCCTTCTTCTTCAATTCCTAACTTTCTAAAAAGTTTCCTGCAGGTGGCCAAATGGGGTGGCTCACGCCTGTAATCTCAGCACTTTCGGAGGCCGAGGCAGAAGGATCACTTGAGCTCAGGAGTTCAAGACCAGCCCAGGCAACATAGGGAGACCTTGTCTCTATTAAAAAAAAAAAAAGGTTTCCTCCAGGTTCTATATGGGTACCTGCAAGTTTCCCTCGAAATCCTGATGTAATAAAAAACTTGTTCTCCTGCCAGAGGTATCAAACCCATCCTTTGGCCATTGTGCAAACTTCTCTTTCCAAATCTAGTCTTAAATTCAGAAGAAACACATTCCTTTTACTGTGCTTAGTTATCTGGTCGTTTGTCTGCTTCGCCAATGGATTGTGAGTACCTTGAAGGTAATAACTGTGTTGTTCATGCATATTATTTATAAGGTATGGAATAAGTACATGTAAAATAAATAAATACATTTTATGAATGAATGAACGAACTATAATCTTTTTCCTCTGACAATAAAGTGTTAAAATGAGATGCAGAAGGTAGTGTGAAAAAGTTTGACAGTTTTTTGTTTTTTTTTTCAGATGGAGTATCTCTCTGTGTTGCCCAGGCTTGAGTGCAGTGGCGCGATCTTGGCTCACTGCAAGCTCCGCCTCCTGGGTTCACGCCATTCTCCTGCCTCAGTCTCCCTAGTAGCTGGGACTACAGGCGCCCACCACTATACCTGGCTAATTTTTTGTATTTTTTTTAGTAGAGACGGGGTTTCACTGTGTTAACCAGGATAGTCTCGATTTCCTGACCTCGTGATCCGCCTGCCTCAGCCTCCCAAAGTGCTGGGATTACAGGCGTGAGCCACCACACCCAGCAGTTCAGCAGTTTCTAAAAAACGTAAGCATAAATTACCTTACAACTGAACAATTCTACCCCTAGGTATCTACCCAAGAGGAACGGATACAAATGCCCATGCAAAGGTTTATGTGCAAATCATTATAGCAGCGTTATTCGTAATAACCCAGAACTGGAAACAGCCTAAATGCCCATCAACTACTAAATAGAGTAGGACACAGCCATATGATGAAATGCTATGTAATCACGAAAAGGAGCAAACCACTGACACTCGCTGCAACATGGATGAACCCCGAAAACATTCTGTTAAGTGAAAGTGAAACACAAGCCATCACTTATGACTGTGTGATTCCATTTCCATGAAATGTCCAGAAAGGGCAAATCTACAGAGACAGAAAGCAGGACAGTGGTTGCCTGGGGTTAGGGGTGGGAATTAACTGTAAATAGGGATGGAGGATCTTATTGATACAATAAAAATTATTTAAAACTCTTTTATTATGATGGTTGCACCACTCGGTAAATCTACCAAAAATGAATGAACTGCAAATTTGAATAGTGTGAACTTTATGATACATAAAATGTACCTTAATACAGCTGTTTTTAAAAACATGAGGTGCAGAAGAAGTTTGGAGAATAATATGTAAATTAAATCTCTCCTAGTTGGCCATCAGTGAGACTTGGAAGCAGGTGAAATAGGAGGCTTCTGACAATCCCACTGACGATTCAGTATGATGGTTCAAACTTCAGATACCAAATTAGGTTTCTATTTCCAATACTCCATGGTTTAATCTTAACTATAGTTTCAAGCTTGGACTATAGGAATTTTGGAGACACAAATACTTCATGCAATGTTTGCCAGACTTCAGACATTTTTAAAAATTAACTAAAATAGAACATTAAATTTTAATATTTAAATGGCAGAGCATAGAGGCTTTTTAGGACAGTGAAAATACACTGTATTTTTTTAAAGCTGAATATATGTCATTATACATTTGTCCAAACCCATAGAATGTACAACACCAAGAGTGAACCCAGGATGAACTATGGAGTCTGGGTGACAATGATGTGCCAATGTCAGCTCATCAATTATATCAAATCTCCCACACAGATGGGGATATTGATGATGGGGAGGTTGTGCCTGAGTATGGGCAGGGAGTATATGGGCAATAGCTGTACCTTCCTCTTAATTTTGCTGTGAGCCTAAAACTGCTCTAAAAAGATAGTCTTTTAGAAATTAACTAAAATAGGACATCAGATTTTAGAATTTAAATGCAAAAATAAGTGTTCATTGCCATGATAACATTTGGCCTTTTTGTATCACAGGTATTTTGGAAAACATACAAAATTACTTCTTAGGTACCTACACATGTCAGAAAAGCAGAAGAGGCTGACCAGGAGAAATGAGAGTGACGTGTATTCCCGAGTCTAAGTAGGTCAAAGAAGACCAAGCCAGAAGCAGATGAATGGTAATATAGGAAACGGTCATGTAGTTCCTGGTTAAAAAATGAAAAGTAATATTCTCTCTCTATTTTAAATGAAACCATAGTTCCTTAATTCTAAAACCCTGATTTCTTTACACTTCAATAATTCTGAAATCAGAAGGCACCTTAGAATCTATGTATATTTTCATTGCAACGTTTTCTCCCCTAAAACCTGTTATTAAATAAATTATAGGTCTTAAATAGAATCTTGAATTCAAGAAATAAAATTAGCTAAAAAAATTTCTTTGTAATATACTTTTGTGTTTTTAAGGGAATGTAGAATTGAAATTCTTGAAATTACCTTAAGCAAATTTAATGAGGTTACCCAATGACGATCTGAATCAGGAGAAGCTGCGCAAGTCTCCATTTCTCCACGTAAATCTATTGTTTTCTCAGTTATTCCCCAAAACCCCCAGGGCACTGGAAACAGATGAGGTCTAAACTGAGCTGAGCTGCCCATTCTCATGCCACCTTAAAACAGTTGTCACTAGATTCTCACACTACACACACACTCAAGACCACTAGAGAAATCTGAATTATATTCTTTAAAATAGAAAGTAAAAGTAAATGGAGATCGAAGAAAAGATAGTTTAAAATTCACTGTAAAAGTTCTAATTCTACGGAGAAACAGTCATTCTCACACATTGCTGGTGGTAATGCAAAATGGAACTCAACAGAAGGAAACTGGATAATAATCAGCAAAAATACACTTGCTCATTGACCCAGAAATTCCATTTCTGGGATCTGTCCTAAATATACCTTGGAGAATATACGGAATGACATGTGCATTGCAGCGTTGTTTGTATTTACAAAGGATTGCAAAGAATGCAAATGTCTATCATCAGGGGACAGTTGAATACACCATGGTATCCACACACAGTGAATAACTATGAAAAATGCCATACGGCACATACAGCAATCTCTAGGACACAGTGAGAGAAAAAGTAAGGTTCAGTACTATATATGTAATATGATAATTTTGTGTAAGAAAGGAGGCTGGGATTGGCTCAATATACACACTTGCTGTATTTGCGAAAAGAAACACGGAAAAATAAACCAAAAACAAATAGAAAAGGAGGAAGAAAGAGGATAGAGAACAGAGATGCAAAGGAGACTAACTTGGTTGTAACTTGTTACAGTTTTGACTTTGGAATCGGGTACATGATTGATTTTTTAAATCAAAAACAAACATGAAAAAGAAAAGCAATTCTCGAAATTAAAAACAAATAGAAACAAACCTAACTGAATGTAAACATGGTGACACAGTACTACACAAATAATCATTGCTCTGAGACGCCTCAGAACTTTGACTATACATACTTCATGGCATACAGGCTAAGTAAGTACTCTTCGCAATGACATGTTATTATCATCTTTACATAGTCTTGGTAGGTTTTTCCTTTCTTCCCCTCTAAAATTGCACAGAATCTAAAGCTTCCCTCCTTCTCTCCATACAATAGCATCCATGGCATTGCAACTCATCTGCCCCTTCCTTTCAGAAAAGGAAAAATGAAGATTAGCACACCAACACAATCTACATTCTGCAACTATCACAGAGAGCTGCACGTATTCGCATCAGGCTGTGACAAGCACTGTACCAAAAGAAAGAAAAAATGCCTGTATTTTATTGTCTTGTAGATATCAGAAGCAGACACGGTAGGGAGTGTGCTTGGAATCCTTTTAAGAAATAATAATCTTGAGTAACATATAATGAGACCTAACATTTATTGAGTGCTAAGCATATGCCAATGAGGCAGTACTATGATCACAACCTTAAGAGGAAAATTAATCCCATGCCAAGTGCCAGAAGCTAGAACACCAAGCTAGCCTGGCATTATACCATGGGAACCCCCATGTGGTACTATTAAAGTGACAAGACTCAGACCAGGACCCAGCAAATAGTCGAATAATTCTAGACAAGACTGAAGAAATTCTTCAGAGCTAAAATAGGCTCAGGAACTGAAATGGGAGGAGGAGAGAATCTGCAGTCGACACATGGCACAGAAATAAACAACCTTGGATTTGGAATTAATGTCTCGATGCAAGCCACATACTCTGACATCCCAGGCAGAGTACTTAACTTCTGTGAGTCACTGTCCTCACAGCGAATAAGCAGCTATAACCAGCTTCTCCAGACTAAATAGAAATTAACACAGATGTGTGTAATAATGTAAAATTTGTTAAAGCTATAAAAAATCCAAGAATTTATTATTATTAGTTCCTAGAAAAGCAGGAAAATGGGTGAAAAGAAAACAAAAGAGAAGGACTGATCCTGAAATTAATGTAAAATAAGGTGTTTTTTGTTTTGTTTTGTTTTGTTTTTTTGAGATGGAGTCTTACTCTTGTCCCCCAGGCTGGAGCGCAGCGGTGCGATCTCATCTCACTGTAACCTCCGCCTCCCAGGTTCAAGTGATTCTTCTGCCTTAGCCTCCCAAGTAGCTGGGGTTACAGGCACCTGCTGCCAGGCCCAGCTAATTTTTGTACTTTTAATAGAGACAGGTTTTCGCCATATTGACCAGACTGGTCTCAAACTCCTGGCCTCAAGTGATCTGCCCACCTCAGCCTCCGAAAGTGCAAAATAAGTTTTTTGACTGAGTGCACTGTAAGCGGAGCCCTCCGACTAGCTGTTTCTGTGTCTCAGCTCTCCTCTCTTTTCTTTACATCAGATTAATGGTTGAAAAAAACATTTTAGATTATTTGGAGAATAATAATGCTAGTAAACTTACTATATTCTTCATGTATTATTTGGGGTGTATTTTTACTAAAACATTGTTGCATTTGGGTTTAGCGAACATTACCCTATGAATATAATTAGATTTAGATCCAGAGCGAGACTTTTTTCTTACAAACACCTAGAAATAGATATTCTACATAGACAACAGTTGGTAAATGTTTTTGGCTAGAAAAAAGGCCCAATTTCCTACAGAACCCAATTTCCTACAGAGAATCTTGGCATTGATTATAAAAACAGACGGAAAGAATTGATTACGCTAATGAGGATGGTTCTGGGGATACTGAGGCTCCAATAGGGGGAAGAGGGGAAGGGTTCTGCAGTAAGGAGATCACTTACTCTCAGTGACCCTGACACATGCCCTGTCCTTACCACCCAGGGCACACTGGCAAGACTTCCTGCACCAGCACCTGCATCTCATTGTGGGAAACCTTCTCTGGCTGCCCTATTCCACTCGTTCACCTGTACAGAAGTCCTCAGAGATCACTGCCCTGTGGGACGAGCTCTCAACCAGCAACGAATGGGACTTGGGGCAGAAATGCCCCCAGCTGGGTCAGACGCCATGGCTCACACCTGTAATCCCAGCACTTTGAGAGGCCAAGGCAGAAGGATCTCTTGAGGCAAGGAGTTCAAGACCAGCCGGGGCAACATAGTGAGACAACTCTTTGAAAAACATACAAAAATTAGCGAAGCACAACTATGTGCACCTGTCAGGAAGATTGCTTGAGCCCAGGAGTTGGAGGTTGCGATGAGCTATGATCACACCACTGCATTTGAGCCTGGATGACAGTGAGACCCCATCTCTAAAAAAAGAAAACTACATAAGTAAACAAATCAATATCCCAGTTCCTTTTCCCTTAGTGTGAAAACTCTGGGGTACATGTTTTTCACAGGCTTCCAGGGTTCCCCAGAAAGATGAAGCTTTGGTTACCCACAGTCACACCCTGCTTGCTAAGGAGAACTTTATTAACTAACTTTTCTACCCTCTCTCACTTCCCTATTCCCTTTCCGAGTATCTCCTGGGTCACTTCTCAAGTAAACTGCTAGCACCCAAATCCTCTTCTTGAGTCTGCTTCTGGGAAACCTAAACCAGGATGCTATTCCCCTTGCAGAAAACATTCCCTCCCAAGAACAGCCCAACTGCTCAGCACAACAAACCCTCCTTACTATTCCCTCCTAAAAGTCAACCGAGGATATGGCTATCTCACTATCACATTATGTCATATTTAGATTGGTGACCAAGAAGTGGCTGGCACCTGTTCTATGCTTTGTAAGTCACCTCTCCTAGCTAGCCACTACAAGCTTTCATTCTCTCCTTATGGAGAAAGAGGGAAAGGGCTCTGAAGTAAGGAGACCTCTCAGAGCAAAATCATATTTTAAGTGAAATTAAGTTACTAGTGAACTTTCAGGTAGTCTGACATACAAAGATAGGAATTACCTTCTGAAATGTAATTTTCAAAAACGATTAAGATGCAAACCTCAAAATTTAACAGAGTGTTGTGTAATTGTTCTCTGCCGTGTAAAAACCTTAGCTTTGGCTCAGTCTCATCTCTGCCCTATTCTTTTGGAAGTTTTAAAACCCCAAATGTGCTATTGTTTTCACATATATGGGCTGGTCTCTGCAACAGCGTAGCCAAGAAAATGAAAGAAAACAACACATATGAAGGAAAGGTTTTAAATGAATCGTAAGAAATTTGAAAATCTCACCATTACAGACTAAATTTTATCTCTTGCTATCTAATTCATCTACCATCCATGGTTGCATGAGTTGGGAGAAGAATAGATAAAGGAGTACCATTTAAGAAAATTTAAAATCAGACGCATTCTCTTTGAATGTTAGAGATTTAGAAGTAATAGGTCGGGCATGGTGGCTCACTCCTGTAATCCCAGCACTTTGGGAGGGCAAGGTGGGCAGATCACCTGAGGTCAGGAGTTTGAGACCAGCCTGGCCAATATGGCGAAAACCTGTCTCTACTAAAAATACAAAAAATTAGCCAGCCATGGTGGCGGCTGCCTGTAATCCAAGCTACTCGGGAGGCTGAGGCAGGAGAATCACTTGAACCCGGGAGGCAGAGGTCGCAGTCAGCTGAGATCGTACCATTGTACTCCAGCCTGGGCGACAAGAGCAAAACTCTGTCTCAAAAAAACAAACAAACAAAAAAAGACAAGGTTAATTCTTTCAAAATCCCAGTCAGCACACCACATAATCTTGCCTTCATGCAATGTGAAGTTATCAAATACTTCAGGAACTTTCAAATATCTTCAAACTGTTTTCATGAGTTTCATGTGTACTATTAAAATATATCACCACCACCACCACGAAGAAAATCCAGTTCAAAAATGGCAAAAGACATTTCTCCCAAGAAGATATGGAAATGGCCAATAAGCACATGTGAAAGTTGCTCAAGGACAATAGTCATTAGGAAAAGGCAAATCAAAGCCACTGTGTGATGGTACCTCACACCCATTAGGATGGTTACTGTAAATAATTAATTAATTAAGTAACAAGCGCTGGTAAGGATGTAGAGAAACTGGAACCCTTGTGTACTACGGTTGGGAATGTAAAATAGTGTAGCTACTATGCAAAATAGCATGGTAGTTCCTCAAAAAAAAATAAATAAATAAGATAGAACTACCATATGATCCCGCAATTCCACCTCTAGGTATAAAGCAAAGAGAATTGAAAGCAGGGTCTCAAAGAGATATTTGTATGGCCATGTTCACAGCAGCGTTATTCACAGTAACCCAAAGGTAGCAACCTAAGTGTCTGTCAACAAATATGAATGAATGAACAAAATGTGGCACACACATCAATGGGATAGGATTCCGCTTAAAAAGGAAGACAATTCTGAGACCTGCTTCAACATGGATGAACCTTGAAGTCATTGTGCTAAGTAAAATAGGTCAGTCATAAAAGAATAAATACTGTATGATTCCACTTATAGGAGGGAACTACAGTAGTCAAATTCATAGAGACAGAGAGTAGAATGGTGGTTGCCAGGGACTGGGAGAGAAGGAACGGAGAGTTATTATTTCATAGGTACAGAGTCTCAGTTTTGCAAGATGAAAAGAGTTCTGGAGGTGGGTGATGCTGACGGTTGCACAGTAAGTGGAACTTATTTAATGCCACTCAATTGTACCCTTCAAAATGGCTGAGATGGTAAACTTCATTAAAGAAATTAATTTTAAAGCTACTACTCTGAAATCGTTGTCAGTAAAAAATGAAAATGCATTTGCCACGGTAAGTTTTACAAGATTCAAGGTGTGAAAATATCAGTGGCTGACGGGCTGTTAATGAGCACCATCTCTTCCACAGGTAACAGACATCTATCCATGCTTCTGTTGAACAGACACAGAAGCGAGGCCCAGAGATGGTAGCTGGTTTGCCCAGGCTGTCAAGGAGCCTCAGCATCAGGGCAGAATCAGGGTAGAATTAAAATTGGGTGAATTCTCTTTCAAGGGAATGTAGAGATACTACACTGTGAGCCCGGGGATATCTTCCCCTGCAGCGTGCCTTTTCCTTGCATCTTTTTTAAAGACATTGTTTCAAACATGCTTCGCTAAATGCTGACTCCTTACAGAAATATTCAATATTTTTTAAACTTTCCACTGCATAGTTTCCTTTTGAAATCTTCTTGAAACATGCTCCGTGGAAGATTAAACACAGCAGCACGGTGACAGATGAGTCTAGCTTGTCTGTAGAAGAGGCAGCTGGAACCTGACCCTTAAAAGAGCTTGCCCCAGACAGATGGTAAATCTTCCAATAAAGACTTCTCAGGAAAATCCTCAAACCTAATGAAAAGTTCAGCTCATCCCATGGGCCACTTCGCATTCTGTTGCTTAGGAAATGTGCCCACACTCTCACCATTAACTCATGTGTTACCTGAACTCTTCCTCCAGGGTGGAAAACTCTGTATTGACAAGTACATAATGTCTTCTAGGCCATTCCCCTGTCTTATAGCTTAAAATCATCCTTTACATGGGGTCAGTAGGTATATTTTTAGACTTTCCTACACAGGACAGGTCATAGTCACTGAGAGAAACCATTCCTAGTGTCTGAAAATTCCTAGCACAATTCTTCTGCATCCTAAAATCTCAATATTTCAGCAAACACATTGCTTTTCTTTGTATACATTCCTTTGATTTTTTAAATATTGCTTTTAGATGCATTCGATCTTCTCAAAGTAGCTTTGAATAATATAGAGATGGTGTTCTTGGTCAACATTTACTTGCAAGAAAATAGATGCATAGAGATTTGCATCACTGACTTAGAGCTACAAGACCTCATAATAAAGTACAGGACTAGAATCCAGGTGCCATATGTCCCTTATACCATGCTGCCGGCTTGCTTCAAGAATGATCAAATTATATACACACACATATACATATATTTATGCACATGCATATCTAGATATACGTTAATATTTATATACATACATATATGTGCCAATACTTACACATTTATGCACTACAAACATCAATTCAATATATATTAATTTATATTTAAGTTAGTGTGTGTGCACTTATGTACTCTGTTAACTATTTTTCCTGTTAACTATTTTAAACGATTTTAGGATAAAAGGCATTTTTGATTTTACATTCTACGCATTGGCAAATCAACTATCATATATTCATATATAATTCTTACAGCCATCAGAAATGATATTGTGGATATATATGTATCAACATGGAAATATGTTTCTATATATTACTTAGTGAGAAAATCAAGTGACAACAGCATCATGCATAATATTATTTTATGTTTGTAAAACATAGAAACGAATGCTTGGAAACACATACATCAAAATGTCTAAACTCATGCCATGGTGGTAGGAAGCTGTATGATTTTTTTTTTTTTTAGATGGAGTTTCACTCTTGTTGCCCAAGCTGGAGTGCAATGGCGCTATCTCGGCTCACTGCAACCTCCACCTCCCAGATACAAGCGATTTTCCTGCCTCACTCTCCTGAGTAGCTGGAATTACAGGCATGCACCACCATACCGGGCTAATTTTGTTTTTGTTTTTGTTGTTGTTGTTTTAATACAGACGGGGTTTCACCATGTTGGTCAGGCTGGTCTCAAACTCCCGACCTCAGGTGATCCGCCTGCCTTGGCCTCCCAAAGTGCTGGGATCACAGATGTGAGCCACCACACCCGGCCGACCCTGTATGATCTTAAATCATTTATTTATCTCTGTTTGCTTCCATGTCCGTCTCCTTTTTTTTATTTCACTTACTTCTATTTTCAAATTTTTCCTATGAGCACATACTACTGTATAACCTTTTTTACAATTTTTATTTTAATTTTTAGCTGTTTTTTAAGAGATACGGTCTCACCATGTTGACCAAACTGGTCTGAAACTCCTGGCCTCAAGTGATCCTCCCATCTCAGCTTCCTAAAGTGCTGGGATTACAGGCATGAGCCACCATGGCTGACCCTATTGTATAATCTTTTAAAGCATTTTTCAGTCACTTTAAATTTCCAAAAGGCAAGAAGTTGGATTCTATATTGTGGTTTTTTAAAAAAAAAATGGAAACACCAACAAAAGTACTATGCACTGTCCACCAGAGAAAAGAGGGAGGCTGTGTCCCCTGAGTGGGCACCTCACTGCTGTGAGCTAAGAAGACTGTCCTCTAAAATACCCCAACCATGGCATTCACTCTGGCAATGCCCAAGCATATCACTGCCTTCTGAGAACAAGACAAAAGAAACCAACATTTCCTGGCTCTCGGTGTTTCACAATTAATATTGAAAAGTTTGGAAAGAATTTAAAGGAAAATAATATTGGCAACATGAGCAATTGTTCCCACATGACATGGACTTAGCAACAAGAAGTTATTGAGAACTGCCTATCCCAACTACAGATAGTGTGGGCATAAAGCTATGACAGGGGAACTATTATTTTAGAAATACATTCAAGGATCTGCAAAGGAAAATAATTGTTAGAACACAATGATACATTATAGACAATAAATAAACCAAATACTCATTTAAAAATTGATTTCCACGCATGTGAAATTACAATGTCAGAAGTAACAGAATTCAAGAAACTCCTCAATCATTCTAACATTTAGGTTTCCAAATGTTAACTAAGCAAGTATTTTTACCCCTTTGATCTATGAGTCATTGTCTTATGGTAAACCGGTCACCTACAGCTGCAGAAATGTCACGTTTTGCCCTGTCTAGACATGTCAACATTCCACCTTCTCATCCTCCTTTGTAATACAAATTCTAGGAACATATGTTGGCCAAAAGTTCATCAATTTCACATGGTTAGTTTGAATTGTCTTCACTGAAGAAACTTTTCTTTCTTTTTTTTTTTTTTTTTTTTTTTTGAGACGCAGTCTCGCTCTGTCACCTAGGCTGGAGTGCAATGGTGTGATCTCGGCTCACTGCAACCTCCACCTTCCATGTTCAAGCAATTCTCTTACCTCAGTCTCCCAAGTAGGTGGGACTACAGGCATAGCCACCATGCCTGGCTAATTTTTATATTTTTAGTAGAGAAGTGGTTTCATCATGTTGACCAGGCTGATCTTGAACTCCTGACCTTCAGTAATCCGCCCACCTCAGCTACCCAAAGTGCTGGGACTACAGGCGTGAGCCACCGCGCCCAACCTTGAAGAAACATTTCAAAACGTTGGAATTTTGTTTGGGATACGCTCAGAGGCTGGTTCTTGGCTAAGACAATAAATAAAGAGTTCAAATAAATTAAAAGCCCATAATTCTCATTTTGGTAGAAGGCTGGGAACACGTCAGTGTTCAACAATAATGCTCAATGTAATTAGTTGATTCATACAACTAATTGATAATTAAGTAATGTAATAATTAAGCAGTTCCTTCAAAAAATACTGGTACATGCTCTGTGCCTGCCAACTTCTAGGATATAGAGACACAGTTTAAATCAGACAAGTAAAGAATACATCCTCTGCTGCTTATGTTGGAGCTAGAGGAGAAAGAATATAATAAGCTATGACTAATGTATTCATAAATTCCTATAAAATTTTTTTGAATCTATTGTAAACTCACTCAGACATTTTCCAAAATGTATGCTAATCTACGGCTACCGATGAAAGGTTCAGAAGACTTAATGTCACTTTCCCAGGGAAAATTAATCCCATCTTTATTTTTCTTGAGCTGAAAAAAAAAAAAAAAAAAGGTAATCTATATTTACTGAAACTTTCAGAATAGTTGTCTCATGAAAAGAGAAAAGTTTGACTTTCAAGTAACATTTTCTACAAGGGTAAATTCTGCCCAATGTAAAAAGTGATTAGATCTTCACTACAGAGATTCTCATAAAACCGATTTCAAGAAATATGCCTTCCAAAGATAAGATCCTCTGAAATTCACATGAAGTGCACATGCAGCTAGAGATGGAACACGTCTCATGCAGACAGTTACTTCAATCCCCTAACATGCAAAACTTCCACCATTCAGAAAGTAAAGAAGAAACACAATCACAATTACACAGACACATTGGATTCTCAAAAAACTTTAAAGTCTCTGTAATATATACTAAACCAGATATTAACCTACAAACCTCTTCAGTTTGTCTAAAGTTTTTATGAAATAGATAGTTGGGGCCGGGTGCAGTGACTCATGCCCGTAATCCCAGCACTTTGGGAGGCTGAGGCACGCAGATTATGAGGTCAAGAGATCGAGACCATCCTGGCCAACACGGTGAAACCCTGTCTCTACTAAAAATACAAAACTTAGCTGGGCATGATGGCGCACGCCTGTAATCCCAGCTACTCAGGAGGCTGAGGCAGGAGAATCGCTTGAACCCGGGAGGTGGAGATTGCAGTGAGCAAAGATGGCAACACTGCACTTCAGCCTAGCAACAACGTAAGACTCCGTCTCAAAAAAAGAGAGAGAGAGAGAGAGAGAGAAACAGATAGTTGGATGATTCACTTTTTCTAGTTGAGGCCCAGGGGCCTCAAGGCTTCCTTGAACTGGTGATGCAATGGCACAAATGGTGTCAATAAATGAAAACTAAAAAACACAAGTATCTAGTAATTTCATACAAAGAAACAACATACAAAACTAAAATAAACCAAAAAAAGTAAGCGATGATGAATCTAAATGAAATTCCACCCTTCTTAGTCACAAACTCTTTGTCCCTCAATTTTCATATTATTTTCCCAGTCTCCCCAGGCTCTAAAACTTGCAATCATGCTTATCTCAGCCTCAAATTTTTTGTGTCTTATATCCAAGCACTCTTCAAACCTTGCCCCTTTTTATTTGCATAGTGTGTCCCAAATTCTCACTGGTGGCCGCACTGTAGTCCCGGAGCTCATGTCTAAACGCCTGCATTTTCTCACCATCTCCTAACTGGCCTTCTGGTAGCTCCCTCACTCTCCAAAATATCCAGTTATTGCTGCTAGGTTCATATTTTTCGCATGCCAATTTCACGTGCTCACCTTCCGGCTCAAGAATAGGCAGTAGCTCCCTACTGCCTGCTGGATCAAACCTACATTCCTACACTATCACTACGTGTCTCAGTCCCCCACTCACTGGCCCTAAGTCACCTCTAAATGGAGAAGTCGTGCAGCCTGGGAAAAGAGCCTGGCTTTGTTGTTGGGAAACCTTTGTTTCAAATCCCAGCTCTGCTATTTACTCCTTATGAGACTTTGAGCAAGTTACTTAAATTCCCTGAGCTTCAGTAAACTCCCTTGAAAAATGGGAATAATAAAATCTGTCTTGCTCGGCTATTATGAGAATTCAATATAATCACTAACACAGTGGGTTGGCACAGCTCATATATATTTTCGTTCCTTTGTTCACATTAGTCCCCAGAATGCGCATCTCCCACCTCTACTCCTCAAAGATCCTAATAATGTGTTAGCAAAATGGGAACGGCTGTGCAGGACCTAATCCGAACCTTGGGGCCTCTCTAGCAAATTCAGATTGCTCGTTTTCCCGTATCTGTTTTTAAAAACAGAGGTGGAAATCCTTTCCTGGAAAATTATTTTCTGTCAAAATCAGTCCCCACACATGACTCCATTTCTCGAAATTCCCATGGGCAATGTAAATGCTAGAGATTCTTAATTCTTATTATTTATATATGAAATCAAGAACTATTAATTGAGAGCCTATTAACTGTCAGACACGAAGTTGCTGAAGATATACCCATGATCTTGTCCTACAGAAATGATCACTTATGGAAAACAGCAAGTCTGACAAGCAAGTATCCAAAAATGAGGACAAGTATGATAGTATGAAAAGTATAGGCCAGGCGAGGTGGCTCACACCTGTAATCCCAGCATTTTGGGAGGCCAAGGCAGGTGAATCACTTCAGGTCAGGAGTTCAAGACCAGCCTGGCCAACATGGTGAAACCTTGTCTCTACTAAAAATACAAAAATTAGCCGGACATGGTGGCCCATGCCTGTAATCCCAGCTACTCAAGGAGGCTGAGGCATGAGAATCGCTTGAAACTGGGAGGCAGAGGTTGCAGTGAGCTGAGATAACACCATTGTACTCCAGCCCGGGCAACAAAGCAAGACTCTGTCTCAAAAAAAAAAAAAAAAACAAAAAGGAAAGAAAAGAAAAGTATAGGTCACTCAGGGAGCAGAGAGAGGAAGTCAAATTTAGGTCAGGGGAGAAGGTACGTGCCTCTAGAAGAAGACTATTTAAGCTAAAATTTGACCTAGAAGGAGGGATAAGCTTGATGGAATTGGGTAGGAGAAAGACTTCAGGGCATGGAGACAGAGTTTTCTGAGCAGAGAAACAGCATATGCGAAGGCTTAGAGAAAGCCAGCCCACGTGCTAACAGGAATTGAAAGAAGTGCCATCTTTAAATGAGTTGGGCTGACAAGTGTGAGGAAGTAGGAAAGGTTACCAGTTAAGGTGATTCCCACAAGCCAGAAAGTGAGTTTGTGCTTTCTCGTAAGCGCATGGGAAAACAAAACCATGGATTTTAAATCCAAGATTTTACCAGCCTGGATTTCTATGGCTGTTAAACTTGCATATGGTTTTGTAGGACTTGGCGAGTAATCTTGTGTGCTGCGTCACACTCTAAAAACATAGCACGTGGTGTGAAAAATGGCAGATGAGCCTCTGGACTTGACCTTTCTCAATGAATTCTGGGTAGTACAGTTTGAAGCAGCAACGTCTGGTGAAAGCAAAAGGTAGACCATGCATCAGGTGACTGGATAACAACAGCACAAAACAGAAGAGAGGCGAGGCTGGTGTTCCCAGGCAGTGTCAGGGAATGATAGAGGAGACAAGCAAAGAGAGTCAATGACAATGAGATCACATGTAGTTTCAAAGGAGAATTTCCCTAAATTTCATTTCTACAGCTGTTCTCTCAGAACCCCGTTGAAGGCAGAAAACAGGGTGGTCTTAATTGTGTCATGGATCCTGGTGCCAGAGGGAGTCGGGTTGGTATGCTGTAAGTCATGGGCCTAAGAGTCCAAGGGACCTAAACGTGAATCTGTTTTTTTCCCTTTACTCCTGTGTGACTTGGGACAGTTGACGCAATCTCTCTGCATTTCAGTCTATCCCACTCTCAAAACGTGGAGACAATTACTACCTCTCAGGGTGATTCTGAGGAGTAAATGAGAGCATATCTGCAAGGTACCTTGAATCATCTATCCCTTGGCCTAGGGTAGACACTAAGTAACAGGTGGCTCTTCCTAAGATGCTATGGACTCTGCTACCTCTCAGCATTAGGTTATACAAGAACGTGTAGGGACGGGGCTGGTCGTAACCCAAGGTTAAGGAACATGGAAGGTAGAATGAGAATTCTGCTCTTAGGTGCTTAGGCTTAGGTGCTTTGAGAGCGACTTTGTTGAATCTGAATTCTTTTAAGCAGCAGAAAGTAAATAAAGCTTCTTGGCTTATTTCATAGTTGATATCCACACAGACAAGAGGAATATGACTGCTAATTAAGTATTCATTGAGTAGCCTTTTTTCCCCCACAATAAACATATAATTAAGATTCTGTGTGTGTGTGTGTGTGTGTGTGTGTGTGTGTGTGTGTGTGGTGGAGGAAGAGAGAAGGAGAATTCCTCTACATGCCATTAGTTTTATAACCATTAGTTTGCATACCATTAGTTTAATCCTATAGTTCCCTAGCCAGATAATGGCAAGCTTATTCTCCATTCAATGCTGCTAACCTAACTGTATTCAAGTACATGCTTTGCAACCTGAATATTTCTTTCTGTGTTGCCATGAAAGCAAGCCAGGGCAGGAATGCGTGAGTGTATCTAAGGCTCTATCCCTTTCCTCTTTCTAGCCTAGTCTGTCAACACTGCTGCTCCTTGTGGAAGCATGAAGTTCCTAACGCCTAAAATAGGCTCCTCTAAGAGAATCATAAGCTGAATGAGCTGATGAGGCCAAGCCAACCCAATCTGGAAGCCTGTGTGGTTCAGAAGGACTTCCTTTAAATTCTGTGAAGACAGGGACAGCAGACAGAACATATTTGCTGAATAATTTGATTCCCTGAGAAGATGAACGTCTTGCTTCTATCCAAGCTTTATTACTTCCCACAGACATGCCAAGCTCCATCAGCACCCAATCTTTCCAACAAGCTCTGGAAATGCCCTGACCACTATTAAAAGGTAAATCAGTAGGTTCTCTCATGTTATAAAAGATGAAGAGGACAATCGCTTGCCACAACTACCCCAAAACAGGGGCCTGAAATAATATGAAACAAGAAAGAGACACTTATATTAACCTTAGTTCCTCTTAAGAAGGAAGCTGTATTTGTTTAGGAAAACTCTCTTACAATAGAAGGCAAGACCGCAGACCCAGGTTGCCTTAATTTGGGAAAAACCATTCATGCTAGACAAGACGAAGAATGTATTCAGGAGGGGAGAAGAAAAGAGAGAAAAAGGATGCCAGTGGAAAACCGCACACTCTGCCAGTGACTTTTTGTGAATCCCTTACAACTTTGATAAAGTTGTTATAACTCACCAAATGCTTGAAAAAAAAAAATGTATTTTTACGGAACCCAAAGAGGAGCTTTGTGCCACATTTTTCATGAGCTGAAGCTGGGGCAATAAGTTTGGGGGCAGAGGAGCAGAGGAGTGTGCTTATTCCCAGCACTGGACTTGGATTTGGGTCCGGTTTAACCAAATCTTTAATGAACAGGTGCCCAGGGGTATGTGAGTAACAAAAATTGATTAGTGGCTAGTGAATGTAAATGCATCAACTAAAAATTTGGCCCACAAACCATATGCAGTACTTATTTTGCATGTATAAAGTTAAATGATGTACAGCTCTGTTGCTTGAATGACAGGCATGCCCATGTCATTTCACAAGAAGAATGTCACATAAAAAGAACTTTCCTGGCTTATAAGCAACTCCTAAGTACTTTTCCCTTCATTGATTAAAGGCCATCCAATGCTGATTTCCACAGTGCCACAAAGAGACTCTCACTGTCCTGAGAGCAGCAATGAAACCTCACCAGGGCTTGTGGAGAGCATTCCTCCTCGGAAACGCCTCCTCATTCAACGTTCAACAACAACGTCATTTTCAACAGGATTCAGGTCATGAAAGATCAGCACGCTTTCTAACAATCACTTTATTTCCAGCCATTTTCAACAGAAAACTAGCCTGGGAAGCAGATCACAACAGTATACTGACTTTTTAAGGAATAAACTAGGCAATTATCTTTTCAAATGTTGTCTAAGCACGACTAGTTTAATGCCATTACAGAGCACACCAGGGGACAAGAGGTGACTGTCGCCAATGCAAAGCTGGCATAGGGGTTAGTGATTCCAAAGCAACCCATCTGATAAAGCAGGTCAGGGGGAAAGAAGGGGAAGAAGAAAGTAAAGGAGGAGAAATTGAAAAAGCTTCTCTGAACTGAATCAATTGATACCCTTGTAGGTCGTGAAGCTGAGTCTCCTTTTAGTAGAGAGACCTTAACTATGTAAAGGTGCCATGTTACGTGATGCCCACATATATCCTGAAACTATTACAATCCCTCGTGGAATCGTAACATTATACCAGAACTTAAAAGTCTCCTTTAGCAAGGATGTAAACGTCGACACTCCCTTCCTCCCCAACCAGAGTAGTCACACAGGATGGGTTTCTTCTCCATAAAACACAATAGCATAACCTACATATCTACTGGACCAGAAATGGCTTCTATAACTTATTTGTTTATTTACTCCGCTCCAATTCCCAGAAATCAAAATTAACTTTCCCATAGGGATCACCTGATCCCTTTAACGTGCCCCTCATTAAAACGGCTGGGAAGAGGAGGAAGAAAACAGACTCACCATTTGATTGCTATACCAGTACAGTGACGACCCCTTCAGTATCACCCAGAACTTTTTCCATTTGTTGCTTAGGAAACTTCCCTTTTCCTTTTTCTTATACAGCCACCCTTGGCAGTCAGCATGGCCCAGATCTTTACACGATATCCTCCTCCGACTCATCGTGAGAAAACCTGCAATGATTACATGAAGAGGTAAAGTATTACCCTGATTTGGTAGGTAAGGTATTATCCTGATTTATGTGACAGAGTGAAAGGCAACTTTTCATTGTTAACCCCACAGGGAGCTGGATTTTTCACCAAGATTTATGCAAAGCCTATGCAAAACCAATGCAAAGAAAAAAAAAAAAAAAGCCATGTGTCTGTTTTATTTTTAAACATTCGTTTGATGCTTAGAAGGTATAAGATACAGCCAAAGAAACAGCGCAGCGGGGCTGATATGCAAGTATTAGTCTAAGAATAGTATTCACCAAGAATAAGTTGAAAATAATTAAAATCGTAAGGCTGGCAGGCATATCAGTGCAGTAACATCGTTCCTCTCAACAATAACAGCCATAGTTATGCAATAGATGTTGAAGGGTTAATGCCCACCTCAAAACACAGCTACTTCCCGACTCACTGCCAGTTTTTCTAAGCTCTTTCGACATACCACGAGGGATTAATCCAAATGAACAGCATTTCGTCATTTCTTAAAATCAATTCAACAATAACCAAACAATCTGCCGTCCACCTCCTCATATTAGCATTAAGAGACAAAAATCTGATCCCAAGGAAGGCATCCCGGAGGAAAGCCACACTCAACGCACATAAAAAGGAGATAAAGAAACAAAAGAGATCTAATTACCTTGAGTTTTCCTCCTCGGCTTCTGACGCAAGGGAACCTGCTGAAAATGCAGGAAGGAAAGAAAAGAGGAAATTTCTGATTGTGTTGTAACATTTGTAAAGAGAGAAGGAGGGAGGAGGTGGCAGTGTTTATGAGCAGGATGGAATCTAAAAAAAAAAAAAAAACCTCTCCAGGCAGAGCTAACGGGGAGCTACTAGCTGAGGCACAAAATGTGCTAATTAGAATCAATATACATTGAGCTGAACCTGAAAAAAAAAAAATGTCACAGAGCATTTATCACTAATGTTTCCTGTTCCCACCCACTAGGCTGCTCTCTCGCTACTACTTTAGTTATGATAGCACAGTGTTCACGGAAGTTTTAAAAATCAAAAAATATTTCCCCTCTTGTGTTTTTGTGAGAGAAGGAAAAATAGATCTGCTTCTTTTGCAATTTCTAAATAACAATGATTATTCAGATCAACCTGGAGGATAATTGCTACAATCTCAAAATATTAGAGTCACTTGACTATTCCGTTCATAGTCCTGCTCCCACATAGGGTTACACCTAAACCACATGAATTAAATATCCCAGAAAATGAAATTCCACAGCCTCTTTTGAGAGTTCAGTAGCAATCAACCCTCCTTATCAGGAAATTCTTATTTACAGAATTGTATTGAAATATCTCTGAATATTCCTCACGTTTTATGGAAGATAAATTAGCAACCACCTACTATTCTGTACTAGCTCTTCAAATCAGACATAAGACAATATATATGAAATATACATGTTTTCCACAATACATTTTAAACAAACATACAATCAGACTACCAGCAAAAATAAAAAATATTTTTAAGTATTTTCAAATATGTGTATGTCTGTGTGTGTGTATGTGTGTAGAGGGAGAAAAACAATTTTGCTTAAAGAAGTTTTGTTTTTTCTTTACAAATATCTAAGCTGAATTGATTTAAATTTGAAAGATAACCTTTTCTGTTAACAGGTAGAGAACTCAGGGGGAAAAAAGCATAAAAATGAAAAGCAGTTCTAAATTTGGTATGCAATTTTAGTACAGCACTTTATAATGTTTTCTAGAGATGCCTGGCTTATATTCTATATATCTAACTATTGATCTCATAGCTATTGTATATGGTTCTACTGTATGTTTGAAGAAGGGATATGACAGTGAAAAGAGGAGAGGGTCTTTAAATCCAGAGGCCTGGAACCAATTCCTGGCTATTATAATTAGTAGCTGTGCCACCCAAGAAAATAGTACCCTCTGAATCTGCTTCCTCATTTATAAAATGAAGACACTGATAATAATTCTAATCCTATAGGTCTTATAAAGATTTGACAAGATTTATTTGTGAAAATCCTCGGAGAACTAAACAACATTCCTTTATGTGAGTATATGTAATATAATATTATATCGTTGACATAAACAAATACTTTAATAAACAGAAAAAAATCATGATTTTTATAAGTATGATTTATGTTTCCTTCAGCAATTATAATGAAGCTAAAGTGTCTAAATTATATTTCCTGGGAAATATAGATCCCAAGAAATACTGCACTGACATTTCATCTGACGAATGTTACAGTAAAATTTATCCCCCCCAAAATTAATCATCCATAAAGATGGCAATAATTGCCTTAAATTTTAAGCAAAGATAGATATGTTATAATCATGGCATGTTACTAAAATCCAGGCAAGTTATCATGAAAAGGACCTAGTCTCAGCCTCACTTCACAAATATCTCCCACACTGACCTGTCTTGTGTTCTAAAGTTCCCGTCATTCCCTCAAATCGTCTCCTGGGACCTTTTTTTGATATGCCAATTCTCTGAGATCAGTAAAACCCAACTAGTACCTATTGGCAAAATAGTTTTGCCCAAATATGTATATTATTTGAGTGGCTAAATTTTAGCTGAGAGCCAGGACTAAGGACAAAGAAGAGAATACGTGAATTTAGATGCTGGGTAAGATTTGGGAAATCTGGGGTCCAGGAGTTCCTAGGGGGCACTTAAGACAAACCAAGAACCAATTGTCAACAGTCATTCCTAGAGTGCTCAGGCCCCCAATGAACAAGATGAAATTACATTAGTTCAAACAAGAACAGCAGCCTTCAGATGAACAAATGAACAAATGAGAGAAAAGCCCCTGGAGGGCAGCAATGGGATCAGCCAAGGCAGAGAGGAAGTGATGCTCCTTCCATCACTCCCAGCTGGGTACCAGTGAGTATTCTCTACCCATTCGTTGTGAGCACCCAGTGGGACTGGAGACTTCCGGCTCCACCTTCAAACCTTAGGGCTACTTCCAGGGAAAGCCCCAAAATGTGAGCTTTGTCTTAATTCTGCCCAAGACCAACCCTTGATCTACACCATGTTCTTGTGCCTAGGATGGGATGAGAACAATACCTCAAGCAGAGCGGGCACCCAACTCAAAGAAAGTCTTTTTTTTTTTTTTTTTTTTTTTTTTTTGTAGAGAGGGGAGCTTAGTTATTGAGTCATTGAGTCACCCCTGTTCTGACAGTAATACTCTTAAAGCAAATTATTAACTGTTAAAACTGTTTTCCCTGACCAGAAACAGACTGCATTATAGAAATAACAAATTCGGGGAGTTTCGTTTTCACTTAATATACATGAATTTGAAACCTAAATTGGTTTACGTGAGACAATGAAAACAATCTTTGAGAACTTTATTGCATCTAAGGTAGATTTTACTCCTCACAACAGGAAGTGGAACCCGCGAACTAGTCAGTTTCAAAAAGATCTTCATGTGGTTTTTCACTAGGTAAGTAAAAAAAAAAAAAGCAAGCAACCAGTTGAGCATTTTATGAGATAGTTTTTCAATAGGGGAAATTATAACTTGTTATCATCATAAATATTCAGAGCCTAGTAAGATATTTTCTCATTCTATTTTCTTCCAGTTTGAATGCTATAGGTAAAACTAAAAAATTATTCTTAAAATCTGATTTTGCCCTAACTTGGTTCTAAAATTGAGGGGAAAATTTTCTTTGAAAATATGTATTTCTTTTTTATTGAAGAAGTGTATTTTTCTTTAACTTTTTAAAAGATGGTTCAAAAACTTCATTTGGCCACAAATCACTCAAAAACACATAGAACAGCAGAAAATACACAAAGGAAACTCCTTTGATATTGAATGATGAGACTAATGCCCAAGTTACAGGTAACTATTAAATTGACTTATAATCCATATAGTAGTTGTTAAACCTTGCAGGCAAAATTTACCCCAAGATGTATTAAACTTCACAGTAAGATGCTCTGTCATTACATCAGACTTCACAGTGATCCTAATCTTTAGCAAAAACTATACAATGATATGCTGGTAAAATGGGCTCTCTGGTTGCAAGAGCCCTAACTTGTGGATTTTGTCAATTTCCATGGTACAAACCCTCACATCATTGACAATTTCAAGCTACCAGTATTTTAACAACCAAGCACAAAAATTCCTGACTATTTTAGAGCCGTACCAAATCGGCACAGCACTGAGAGAGCTGTTAGGGATGTTTCTCCAGAAACGCCTGACATCACAAGCGTTTTTTATCCTTTCCGGAAAACTAGACTCAACTTTTTAAAGGAGATTCTCAAGCATCCAATTAATACACCTTTACCTGTGAAAATATGAAAAGTTTGCTTAATTTTTTCAGAAGACTAACCACCTTAAATAATACTTAATACATTAATTGAAATAATGTCTCACAGTAGTGAATAATGGAGACAGACAACAGACATTCTAATAATAATAATAACAGAAGCAGAACTAAAAACAGTGACAGAGGTCGGGTGTGATGTGATGACTCACACCTATAATGCCAGTGATTTGGGAGGCTGGGGCAGGAGGATCTCTTGAGCCCAGGAGTTCAAAACTGGCCTGGACAACATAGCAAGACCCCATCTCTTATTTTTAAAAACCACAATGACAGCTAAGAAATATGAATAAAGCTTGCTGGGCGCGGTGGCTCACGCCTGTAATCCCAGCACTTTGGGAGGCCGAGGCGGGTGGATCACAAGGTCAGGAGATTGAGACCATTCTGGCTAACACGGTGAAACCCCGTCTGTACTGAAAATACAAAAAATTAGCCAGGTGTGGTGGCAGGCGCCTGTAGGCCCAGCTACTTGGGAGGCTGAGGCAGGAGAATGGTGTGAACCCGGGAGGTGGAGCTTGCAGTGAGCCGAGATCGCGCCACTGCACTCCAGCCTGGGCAACAGAGTGAGACTCCGCGCCACAAAAAAAAAAAAAGAAGAAGAAGAAGTAGGGCAGGTAAGCAAGGACTAGAGATTGTGGGGAAGACGAATGCCACGGCACTTTCTACCTAGAAGAGGAAAAGAAGAAATGAAAGGAAGACTGGGAAGAAGGGAAGGAAGGAAGGGAGAGGAGATAAGAAGCCACAAGAAGGGCACAAGAGAAGAGGGAAGAAGAAAGAAGACAAGGTAGAAAGTGGGGAAGAACAAAGTTCCAGGAAAAATCGTGGAGATTCTAGCTTCAACAATTACAATGAATGACTTAGCACCACAGAGAACACAGTTAGAAATATATATATAGTTTCAGTAGTAAAGATATTGAGTTTGATAAACATGTGAGACATCTAAGTGGAAATACTTGGTATACAGTAGTATTTAAGGGGTTAGAGATTGGGAGGAAAATCTGGAATAAAGGTATAAAATTGTAACTTATCACTGTATAAAGAGTAGAAGTCTCATGTTTCAGTCAGATCACCCAGAGAGTGTACAGAATGACAAACGCTCAACATCAGAATCCAAAGGGAAACCAACATGCCCCAGAAAAGCAATAGAAGCCAAGCGAGGGGACTGTGCAGTTCACAGCCAAAGAAAAAGTAAGCAGATGCAGGAGAGAAGGTGGTCGTGGAGTAGAGGGAGGAATACAAGAGAAAGGTAGGTCCAAACCTTCCAATACGGTCAGTGTGAAAAAACAAAGGACAAGCCCCTCTTGGCCAGGCACGGTGGCTCTCACCTGTAATTCCAGCACTTTGGGAGGCCGGGGCGGGCAGATCATGAGGTCAGGGGTTCAAGACAAGCCTGGCCAACACGGTGAAAACCCATCTCTACTAAAAATACAAAAATCAGCCGAGTGTGGTGGTGGGCGCCTGTAAGCCCAGCTACTCGGGAGACTGAGGCAGGAGAATTGCTTGAACCTGGGAGACAGAGGTTGCAGTAAGCCGAGATCATGCCACCGCACTCTAGCCTGGGTGACAGAGCAAGACTCCATCTCAAAAAAAAAAGAAAAGAAAAGAAAAAACAAAGGACCGATTCACTAGAGATTTGGCAAAAACAGTTTAACTATTGTGTGGGGCTACAAGACCAGTCCGAGTGGGTTGAGAGGCGAGTGGGAATTGAAGAAATAAAGACAGCGTTGCAGACTACTCTTTCAAGAATCTTCACTGAAAAGAGGCGTCATGATAGTAACAGGAAGGCACACTGCCAAAGGACAGAGATTGCCACAGACCTCCCTCAAAACCAAGCTTCTGTGCTTAAACCCTTCTCTTGCAGTAAGATACAGATACACACTTAGAAAGCACTTCAACAATACCGTATCAAAGGCTTCAATTATATTCACATTCTAACTCATTGATCATCCATTTCTTTCTGCTTTTTTTCTTTTTGAGATGATTTTTAAGGGAATTAAGTATACTGTTATCTCTCTGTGTACTCCTTTCCTTTTACATTTCTCTCTCATTCTCCTCACATTACACTAACTGAATGTGATGTTGATCATCTCCTTGCTTTTTTTTTTTTTTTTTTTTTTCCTCGCTCTGTTTCCCAGGCTGGTCTCAAAATCATAGGCTCAAGAGATTTATCCTCCTCAGCCTCCCAAAGTGCTGAGATTACAGGCGCGAGCCATCACACCCGGCCTCCCTTGCACGTTTACTATCTATATATAATATTTTAACAAAACTATAAGTAATAACATTAATACAGACATTTAATTTTCACTATTATGTTTCTGTAATGTTTTCACATTGATACATGTATCTCTAGTTCATTTTCAATGCTGCATAGTGCTGCAGTGAAGAAAAATGCCACAATTTATCTCTACCTATTGATATTGATATTGATGAATTTATCTCTACCAATAAATATTGATGCACATTTAAATTATCTACAGTGTTATGCTATCACAAAAATGTCACAATTAACAATTTTGTATTCATTGTGCATATATGCAGGTGTCTTTCTGGGCTATGTGTCTGGAAGTGGAATTGCATGATCATAGGATATGTGCGTCTTTAACTTTTTAGATATTCCCACATTTCTTCCAAAGTGTCCTACTTACAGACCCTCCTGCAATATATAAAATTTAGCTCTCTACAACCAGGAATATGTTTTAGTCTTCTATCTCAGAATTTCATAAATCTTTCCTACGTCTCCTTCTACTGTTTCTTTGTTTTTTTCTCTTTCATTAATGTCTTCTCTTATTACCCTTATTTCTTTAAATTTTTTAAAAGTTTACTCTGTTATTCTTTTTCCAGCTCCTAGAGGTCGATGTTTATCTTATTTATATTCTTTGCTTTTATTATAGTAAAACAGTCAGAGCTATACATTTACTGTGAATTTTGCTTTACTTGTATCTCCTTGTTTTTCCATCCTAAATCATTTCTTTAGAATGAGACATTGGAATGTGTATTTATAGGTTTCTTAGCATATGGGAAATTTTTACCACTTTTTTAAATTTCTAAATTCATTGCATTTTGTTCAGAACATATGATCTTTATGATATCAATTTCTTGAAATTTTTAGCATTTATTTGTGACTTATTACATAATCAAATTTTGTAAACATTCTGCATTAGTCCATTCTCAGACTGCTATAAACATACTACCTGAGACTGGGTAATTTACAAACAAAAGAGGTTTAATTGACTCGCAGTTCTGCATGGCTGAGGGAGCCTCAGAAAAGTTACAATCATGGTAGAAGGCGAAGGGGAAGAGAGACACGTCTTACATGGTGACAGGAGAGAGAGAGAGAGAGAAGCAGGAAGCACCAGATACTAATCAAACAATTAGATCTCATGAGAACTCACTCAATATCACGAGAACAGCATGGGGGAAACTGCTCCCATAATCCAATCACCTCCCACCAAGTCCCTCCCTCAACATGCAGGGATTACACTGTGGATTACAATTCCAGATGAAGTGGGCAGGGATTACACTGTGGATTCCAATTCCAGATGAAGTGGGCAGGGATTACACTGTGGATTACAATTCCAGATGAAGTGGGCAGGGATTACAATGTGGATTACAATTCCAGATGAAGTGGGCAGGGATTACACTGTGGATTACAATTCCAGATGAAGTGGGCAGGGATTACACTGTGGATTACAATTCCAGATGAAGTGGGCAGGGATTACAATGTGGATTACAATTCCAGATGAAGTGGGCAGGGATTACACTGTGGATTACAATTCCAGATGAAGTGGGCAGGGATTACACTGTGGATTACAATTCCAGATGAAGTGGGCAGGGATTACAATGTGGATTACAATTCCAGATGAAGTGGGCAGGGATTACACTGTGGATTACAATTCCAGATGAAGTGGGCAGGGATTACACTGTGGATTACAATTCCAGATGAAGTGGGCAGGGATTACAATGTGGATTACAATTCCAGATGAAGTGGGGACACAGTCAAATCACACTCTATGTAAACCTAAATCAAAACTGCTCATTTTGTTTTCCAAAGCTTTTATATCTCTCTGTAAGTTTTGTTGCTGGAGTTACAACTTTGTTAGTATTTCCGTCCTTTTATTTTCAAACTTCCATGTGATTGTTGGCTGGTTTTTGCCATTTCTTTTATAAGGACCATACGACTACATTTTGATGTTTTTAATATAACAAGATTATCTGTGCCTTTTCATAGGTAAATTTAATCTACTTACATTTAACAGCATTTTTATTTCGCAGTTTTGGTTTCATTCATTTATTTTTATTTTTCCCTTTTTTCTTTCTCACATGCGATTCCTCTGATGTTTACTTTAGTATTTCTAAATTTACCATAAATATAACATAACTTAGCATATTGTAACCCCTGTTTGAATGACTACTCTCTTGTTATTGCAGTCTACATATTTATTTTTCCATTAAAAATGTTAAGCGTATTATTATTCTTAATCATACATTTATTATGATTAAGTTATTATTTCTCAATCAGAAATCACAAGTTTTCCTATTTCTGGGATCTTCTTTGTTTCATTTATCATATAGCTTCCCATTGGATCCACTTTTCTGTTTAAGAGGGTGCCTCTTTGAATAGTCCCTTTTAATGACGATCCATAGGTAGTAAATTCTCAGTCTCCGTGTATATTGTAATGTCTTTATTTTCAACTCAAAATTGAACGATAATTGAGGTGGGTATAAAAGTATTTTTGCCCCTGGCACTTTGACTATTTTGATCATTGGTCTTCTAACAACTATCACATTGATCAGATTTCTGCTATCAGTCTATCATTCATTGTACTTGACTTTTCTTTTCACTCTCTTAAGGCACTCTCATCATCCTTGAGATACTGTAACTTTACTGCAATGTTTCTAGTTATGGACTTATCTTTATTTATACTGCTCAATCCTCTAATTGATGCTTGCATCTTTTTTCAAGCATGGAAAATTTTAAAGGTCTTCAAATAGTGTTTTTCTGCCATTTTCCTCATTCTCTTCTTTTGGGACTACTGTTAGATTTATGTTAGAGATGAGTGATTTTTCTTTCATATCTTAGCTCTTTTTTAATCTCTTTATCTCTCTATGCTACTTATGTCTTCTATCAATTTTTCAAATCTAATTCCAAGTTACTAATACTCTTTTTTGAAAGTATCCAATGTTTATGCCATCTATTGAGCTATTGCAAGGAAGGTATTTTCTGATATTTCTAAATTTTTTCAAAACCAACTGATAGTTTATTATTGGTGCCTGATTTTTCTTCAAAAATTTTAAAAGTTTCTTTGAACCTCGTACTTAAACATTTTGTCGAGCTTTTAACTTTTTATTTAATTTAAAATGAAGCTATTTTCTAATTTTTTATTCTATATTCTATCTTTCTTAGCATTATTATTTGTAAATGTGTTCTGGGATTTGTCTTAGTCAGTTTGGACTGCTGTAACAGAGTACCACAGATTGAGTGGCTTAAACAACAAATATTTATCTCACAGTTCTGGAAGCTGGGAAGTCCAACATCAAGATGTGGGCAGAGCTGGTGTCTGGTGAGAGCCCTCTTACTGGTTTGCACATGGCCATTTTCTCATTATATCCTCACGTGGCCAGGGAGAAAAGTCATCTCTCTCTGTTTTTTTTTTTTTTTTTTTTTTGAGATGGAATCTCACTCTGTCACCCAGGCTGGAGTACAGTGGTGTGATCTCGGCTCACTGCAAGCTCCACCTCCTGGGTTCACACCATTCTCCTGCCTCAGCCTCCCGAGTAGCTGGGACTACAGGCGCCCGCCACCTCGCCCAGCTAATTTTTGTATTTTTAGTAGAGACGGGGTTTCACCGAGTTAGCCAGGATAGTCTCCATCTCCTGACCTTGTGATCCGCCCGCTTCGGCCTCCCAAAGTGCTGGGATTACAGGCGTGAGCCACTGTGCCCGGCCTCTGGTCTCTTCTTATAAGGGCACAAATCTCATTCATTGGGGTGAAGCCCTCATGACCTAATTAACTCTCAAAGGTTCCACCTCCTAAAATCATTACAATGGGGATTAGGGGTTCCATGTATAAATTTGTGAGGACTGAATAGGAGGGACACAAATATCCAGGCTATGACAGAATTTAAATTTGCAGAATTGCAAGTAAAAAAGTATTATATCTTCTCTTTCTCTGCCTTACTGTTTGTCTATATGGCATTCTCTCTCTCTCTCTCTCTCTCTCTCTCTCTCTCTCTCTCTCTCTGTGTGTGTGTGTGTGTGTGTGTGTGTGTCTGTGTCTCTCTCTCTCTCTCTGTCTATCTCTCTCTCTCTGTCTCTCTCTCACACACACACACACACACTCTCACTTTCTCTCTCTCTTCCAATCTGTGCTTATGGCTCTCTCTTTTGTGGTTTAGAAGTTACCTCCATTTACTGCAAAACTAGTTATATAATAATATCCTAGTTTAATCACAGAGAATCTTGCACAGATGGTCCCCAACTTATGATAGATAGTTTGACTTACAATGACTTTATGATAGTACAAAAGAAAAAGCAATATGCATTCAGTAGAAGTCGCACCTCAAATTTTGAATTTTGATATTTTCCTGGGCTAGCAATACCTGGTATGATACCTTCACATGGGATTTTCAACACTTTATTATAAAATAGGCTTTGTGTTAGAAGATTTTGCCCAATCATGGGCTCATTTAAGTGTTCTGAACATGTTTAAGGCAAGCTATGCTAAGCTATGACATTCAGTGGATTAGGTGTATTAAGTGCATTTTCAACTTAAGATATTTTCAATTCATTACAGATTTATTAGGACATAACCCCATGGTAAGTCAAGAAACATCTGTATATTCTGTCACTGATCCAGTTGGTGACTAAATTTAGCTCCCGGTTTGGCGCCTGTGTCTGTATCTCCTTCCTCCCAAGGCCCACAACTAGCAAAATGTGTCATCTCAGGCAGTGATTTGGCAACTGTTTCCTCCATTTATCTTTAGCTCCTTTCACAAGTGGGGAAGCTCCATTATCATTATGGAGTGAACCTAGCTCTCCCCACATTTAGTGGAACATTTTTTACACCCCCATCCCTTAACCTGCAGGCGGAGGCAAACTACTTCCTGCTTCCAGACCAGGTGCCCATCCAGCTCATGGCTTCAGTCACGCTGCATTTTTCATTTCTGATCCATAGAGATGCTTACCATGTTTCTGAGCCTAACTATCCATTTTTGTCTTTCTATGTTTTTCTTTGTCTATCATTGCTATATGTTGGAAGATGAATGGAATGTCAAAATGTGTACCATCTTTGAATGGAAGTCAGTTATTTCATTTATAAGATTCCATCTTAAAACCACAAATGACAAACCAGTCTCTTCCCATAGTGGCCTCAATATACCACCAAAACTTTTTGCTTTTTTGTTTTGGTTTGGTTTGGTTTTTGTTGGTGTTGTTTGTTTGTTTGTTTGTTTTTGCTTGTTTGTTTTTTGAGACAGGGTCCTGCTTTTTCACCCAGGCTGGAGTACAGTGACACGATCATGGTTCACTGCAGCCTCAAGCTCCTAGGCTCAAGCAATCCTCCCACCACAGCCTCCCAAGTAGCAATTGGGACTACAGGCACACACCAGGACACTTGGCTAATTTTTTATTTTTTGGTAGAGATGGAGTCTTGCTATGTGGCCCAGGCTAGTCTCAAACTCCTGACCTCAAGTGATCCTCTCGCCTAGGTCTTCCAAAGTGCTGGGATTATAGGTGTGAGCCACCATACCCAGATAACTTTTTTCTATTCTGCAGAAATATCAGGCACTTTAACAGTTCCTTGCTTTTGACTACTGTATTTCCCTCCCCATTCTTCTCCTCGTTAATGCTTACTCATCTTCTGAGATCCAGGTCAAATGGCACCTCCATATGAAGCCCTCTCTGACATTAGAAGGCAGTTAGTTCTAATACTAATCTCATATTCACCCAGTGTTATTTATTTGTAGCCCCTGTAATAAGCTATTTATGTTATCTCCGAAGATCTTCATGGTAGGTACTATTTTTGTCCTCGTGTTCACAGATGAGGAACTTCAGCTTGGTGTGGTTAAGAAACTTCTCTACAGATCACGCACAGCTAGTAGCAAAGCCAAGAATGGGACCCAGCCAGTCAGACTCCTAAGCCTATTGTTTAATTATATATTCTCCTTCTGTTCTGTCTTCTATGTTCTCACCACGTTTGCTATGCCTCTGCAATTGATATTACAATCTGTTTATTTATCTGTGTGGGACACCATGGTACACACACTGTGGTAACATTGCCTACCCAATGGTCCAACCCAGAGCCTGTGAGTAATCTCAGGTTTGCCCTTTCCCCTCTCCAACACATTTGCTCATGCACCACCCCTGTCCAGGTTTCTTCCTAATATTTATCAAATCTCTCTTCCCTCTCTGTCTCCACTATTGCTGCCTTAGTCAGATTCATATCAGTTTTATCTTAAACAAAGACCAACCATCTCATTCCTGGACTCCCCATCTGCAGTCTAGATCCTCAAAACCCATTCAACATACCACTGAACAACTACAACTCTGCTTAAAATGCATCAATGACTGGCCAAGAATTCAAGACAGAATTGATGTTCTTGAACATGCCATGTGCTCAAAATCTAGTACCTAGCCCAGTGACTGACACTAAGTAGGCACTCAAAAAAAATTTAACAAAAAGATTTATGGTCTTATATCAATTTTTCCTTCCTATGATGCCTTTAGTAAGCATGATGACTTCCTAGGTGCGTGGCGGATAGTGGAACTTTGACAGATGTCTGCAAAGCCATCTACTGCTCGATTAATCAGAGTTGCAAAATACCTTGGCTAGTAAATAATATCAGCAAAGCTAAGCAACACAAAAGTTTCTCCAAATACCTTTCTCACTCCCAAAGAGGCACATCCATAGAGAAAACCACATAGGATTGATTGACATTAAACTTGAATTCACAGGAAGAGTTGACTCTTGGTATTTTCTTGAAGGTAAAATGGACTTTTGCTGAACAAATCTCTAGTTCTACTAAAAGATTATTTCTTTAAAATGCACGATACCTTTCTCCCTCATCTTCTTTCAACAAACCCTCCAAATACTGAGAATCTGGAACCAAAGAAATATAGACTGCAGGCCAGACGTGGTGGCTTACACCTGTAATCCCAGCACCTTGGGAAGCCAAGGTGAGCGGATCACCTGAGGTCAGGAGTTTGAGACCAGCCTGACCAACACGGAGAAACCCTGTCCCTACTAAAAATACAAAATTAGCCAGGCGTGGTGGTGCGTGCCTGTAATCCCAGCTACTAGGGAGGTTGAGGCAGGAAAATTGCTTGAACCCTAAAGGTTATGGTGAACCGAGATCGCCCCATTGCACACTCCAGTCTGGGCAATAAGAGCCAAACTCCATCTAAAAAAAAAAAAAAAAAAAAAAAGAAAAGAAAAAAGAAATATAGAACGCATGGGACAGGGGTGGCATGTGAGGACAGAAGTTTTCTAGTTAATGAGCCCCTCCCACCCCTACCAATAATCTATTCCCCAAAGAGCTCTCATGCCCTTCCCACCTAAGTCCTTGTGACAGGAAATATGTTCAAGTCTCCTGTGTTTGACCCATGTGAAGAGCAGCTTTGGCCCCTTATTTCAACATAGGGTTATGTTGATGTAGCCTGAAAGCAAACTGCAAAGTTTCAGCTTTTTTTAATTGACCAGAAACGTGAAGAATAAACTCCTCGCTTCTTCTCCCTGAAGTTCACACGACGAGCACGGAGATGGAGTGAGCGGTGAGACATGCATGCTTCGTGCAGGCAGAAATCGTGTCCGGGCTGTTGACTACACATAGTCACATAAAGACCGACGCTTTGTGAGTGACAAATGCAGAGCTGTCTTGTGAAGCAAGCACAGCAAGTACCAGTTTGCTGTTAGACAGATCATCCCACAGGTGAGAGTCCAGGCAAGAGTAAATAACCACAGTAGCAGACATAAACATGCATTCACATCCACTGACCGTTTCCTTGTCAGCAAGAAAACTGAGTGAAATATCCATGATTTATACATATAATTTTTTGTTTCAGGGAAATCTTTTTGGGAGCTTTGGGTACAGGAACTACGTATAGCAGTAAAAGAGATTATCTGCCTCATTCCCTGTGAGCCCTGTGATCCTTAAACTAAGACTGTTTTCCTTCTTTAGTTGAACAGTGTTGCTAAAATCTATCTAAGACCGGAGAACTTTTTTTTTTTTTTGAGACGGAGTCTCGCTCTATCGCCCAGGCTAGAGTGCAGTGACGCCATCTCAGCTCACTGCAACCTCCACCTCCTGAGTTCAAGCGATTCTCCTGCCTCAGCCTCCTGAGGAGCTCGGATCACAGGCACCCGCCACCACAACTGGCTAATTTTTATATTTTTAGTAGAGATGGGGTTTCACCATGTTGACCAGGACGGTCTCAATCTCCTGACCTCGTGATCCGCCTGTCTCGGCCTCCCAAAGTGCTGGGATTACAGGCGTGAGCCACCGCACCTGGCTGACAAGAGAACTTTATAATCAAGCCTTGAAGATTCATATATGCCAGTATTATTTATTCATTTATTTATTTATTTTAATGAGAAACTGATCTTAAAAGAAAACTAAGCAATCATGATTTCGGGCATAACAGTTGGTTATCACCATAGTGTGATTCAAGGAAACTTTATCAATATCAAGGACTACATAAACCAGTTCTTAGAGAAGTTCGGGGTAGTACCAAATCTGGTAACTATATTGAAGATTCCCAACACACAATGAGCCAGAATCTAAAGGCATGTGTGTGTGTGTGTGTGTGTGTGTGTGTGTGTGTGTGTGTGTTGAGACAGGGTCTTGCTCTGTAGCCAAGACTGGAGTGCAGTGAATCACTGCAGCCTCGATCTCCTGGGCCCAAACAATCCACCCACCTCAGCCTCCCAAGTAACTGGGACTACAGACATGAGGCAATACACTTGGCTATTTTTTTTTTGTAAGATGCGGTCTCCCTATGTTGCCCAGGGCTGGTCTCGAACTCCTGGCCTCAGTGATCTTCCCACCTCAGCCTCCCAAAGTGCTGGGATTACAGGCATGAGCCACCTCTCCCGGCCTTAAAGTATGAAGTTTATCCAAAGGACAATGGGACATTGAACCAATGTAAGCAGGCAAGTGGCATAATCAGACTTCCATCTAAGAAAAATTCACTCTGGTTGTCGTATGGCAAGTGGATTGGAGGGCCACAGGGCCACAGGCAAAAGCCCAGGGGAAGACGGCAACAGCTGTGGCTGTGAAGATGGAGAAATATTTAAGAAATTGAACCAATAGAAATTGGCGGATTGATACTTTTGGATCTACATGAAACTTTAGCTTTGAAAACCCCATTGTTCCATTTAGAAGAGAGAAAAGAATACTATCAGGTAACAACTCAGCTTAGCAAAATGGCACAATGCTATTTGGCATACACATGATAAAATTTCAAATAGCACTTCAAATTTAGTCGTGAATTCTGAGCAGTTTTCTTAGCACCATGTACCGTACCAGCCTCAGTGAAAACTAGCAGGCTAGGATCAACGAACAGACCTTGAAGGCATATTCCTTCCCCCTACCCCCAACAAGATGGTATGCTCCTCACCTTTATACCCCAGCACCAAGCAGTTTGCTCGACCCATATAACTCGATAAGTGTTAGTTTAGTGGAAATGAAGTGTAATTCAAGATGTGATTAGGTCAAAGGTGTCAAACCTACTGAAACTACCTAGCATAAAAATAGGTCTCCTGTGCTACATTTTATTTAGAAAAAAAATGACAGCAGAAAATTGAACTAATTTTCTGAACGGAAAGATAAAGTAGGGTAACCACTGAAAAGCTGCTGGAAGAAATGCTTAAAAGAAATGTTCAGCAGTGCCACCCAGACACTGACGACTGTGAGATAAAAATAACGGAAAAATAGACACACGAGGAGAGCTGGCTGATTGACTCTAGGAGTGGAGATGGCTCATGAAATGAGAAAGATCCATAAATAGCCAGAGTTCCCACTAATAAGAATAGAATTCATTCGTACACAAGACCAAGGGAAACAGGTTATCTATTATAGTGGTAATGGCTCTAGGTCGGAAATTACATGGATGATATGTTAGTCCTTTGGTAATCACAACTGTGATCTTATTCCAGTACCCAGGGTTATACTTGATGTAGAGACTTTAACTTGTCCAAAGCCAATTAAATCTCCCGTTCCTACTCTTCCTGGCATAGTGCCTGATGCATGATAGAATCAGGATAGGTAAGGGTAAGTAATATTAAGTGAATGTTCCAATGAACGAATAAATTTTTTAAAGCATTCAAATGCTCTCTTACTACCTTGATTTCTAGTTCTTCTTAAACATATAAGATGAACTTCCTCCAGTTGGAAGATTACATCCTTCCAGTGGAAAAGGAGGAGCAATATAAGAATTAAACATTGCATTACCTTTCCCAAGGGTACAAGAATCCTAATCCTTTCTTTTTTATGTCTTTGTTCCAAATAGTACATACACACATGTTTATAATCTTTTATTTATTTATTTATTTGTTTTATTTTATTTTATTTTATTTATTTTTTTTATTTATTTTTTTTTTTTTGAGACAGAGTCTTGCTCTGTCACCAGGCTGGAGTGCAGTGGTGTGATCTCAGCTCACTGCAACCTCCAGTTCCCAGGTTCAAGCAATTCCCCACAGGTATGGGCCACCATGCCCAGCTAATTTTTGTATTTTAGTAGAGACAGTGTTTCACCATGTTGGCCAAGATGGTCTGCATATCCTGACCTCGTGATCCACCTGCCTCAGCCTCCCAAAGTGCTGGGGTTACAGGCATGAGCCACCATGCCCGGCTTATAATCTTAAAATGGATTTTTTTCCTATTTAAAAATTTTCATTTTTGTTACTCTGAACTTCAACTTCCTTACTCTATTTTTATAGATCTGCGATATCCATTTGCATTAAATCTTGACCACAGGACTCCCTTTCAGCATCCTGTAAACAAGTCTTTATATCAACTCCTAGCCATAGCCTCCTACCGCAGCCACATTGATTCTCTTATTTGTTCCTCTTATTTATGTTCCTTGTAATTATTCACATTTCTATTATCAAAAACACCCATCCATCCATGCCTATTGGATCACATCTTCCTTTTCTCCAAGTTTTAGATGGCAAATATCCTACAATGCATGACTTCTTTTTTATTTATTTATTTATTTTTTGAGACGGAATCTCGCTCTGTTGCCCAGGCTGGTGTGCAGTGGCACCATCTCGGCTCATTGCAAGCTCCACCTCCCGGGTTCACGCCATTCTCCTGCCTCAGCCTCCCGAGTAGCTGGGACTACAGGCACCCGCCACCACACCCGGCTTATTTTTTGTATTTTTAGTAGAGAAAGGGTTTCATCATGTTAGCCAGGATGGTCTTGATCTCCTGACCTCGTGACCCGCCCGCCTTGGCCTCCCAAAGTGCTGGGATTACAGGCGTGAGCCACCGCGCCCAGCCAACTTCTTTTTTTTAAAGAAACACCTTATCCCTTATTGGCCACTCCCCATTCATGACTCAGGCCTGCCTGTGTGCCGGTGAGGCCATCCTCCCAGTTGAGTTAATTTTTATATCTGGTGTGCGGTAAAGGCCCAGCAGCATTATTTTATTTTATTTTTTTAATTGAGATGGAGTCACCCCTTGTTTCCAAGGCTGGAGTGCGTGGCGGATCTCAGCTCACTGAAGCCTCTGCCTCCCAGATTCAAGTGATCCTTTCGCCTCAGCCTCCCAGGAAGCTGGGACTGCAAATGTGCACCACCATGCTCAGCTAATTTTTGTATTTTTAGTAGGGACGGGGTTTCACCATGTTGGCCAAGCTGGACTCAAACTCCTGACCTCAAGTGATCCACCCACCTCAGCCTCCCAAAGTGCTGGGATTACAGGCATGAACTACCGCACCCGGCCAATACATAACTTCTTATAATTTGTGTTTTCATTTTTAATTTCTGCAGTCTGGTATTTCAAAGTTTGCTGCATTTTTTTCATATCTAACAAGTTTTCTCCTTAATTAGAATTACCACCAGAATTAAAGTGTTTTCATTGCTTTTTCAATTTCTGGGATATGACATTGTTAGCAAGTCAAGCAAAGGATGTATCAGCCGCCCTGCATTTTACTAAGGTGTCCCTTTCAGGAACCATCTAGTTAACTCAGTTTCTTCATCCGTGTTACCACAAACTCCCTTAACATCCATTTTCTAATTTGCATCAAGAAGCCACAGTCCACATTCCAGATCTGGCAGAAAGTCTATACTTTATCCTCCCAACATGCCACTTCTGATTCTGCTTTCAGCTCTGCTCCTAAAACTCTGTCCCATACATCCATCATGAGGTCATCAGATTTGCCAAAAGAAGAACACCATACAATCCCACACCACTCCCCACAGTCCCTTCTATTAGAAATGCCATGTTACTGACATCAACTTCCCAATTTTTCCCTGCGTAAGTTTCCCTGTCTAATAGAATTATATATTTGCTCAATTCCCTGACCTATCTTAGGCAAACATATGACTATAAAATTGTTTTAAAAGATACCCATGATTTCAGTGAAATTATTTTTATTTTTTTGAGGGAGAGTCTTGCTCTGTCGCCCAGGCTGGAGTGCAGTGGCGCAATCTCGTTTCATTGCAACCTCCACTTCCCAGGTTCAAGTGATTCTCCTGCCTCAGCCTCCTCAGTAGCTGGGATTACAGGCGCATGCATGCCACCACACCCAGCTAATTTTTGTATTTTTAGTAGAGGCAGGGTTTCACCATGTTGGCCAGGCCGGTCTCAGACTCCTGACCTTGTGATCTGCCCGCCTTGGCCTCCCAAAGTGCTGAGATTACAGGCTTGAGCCACCATGCCCAGCCCAATTTCAGTGAAATTATTAACAGAATTTTTCCTATAGAGTTTGCATGAGAGGTTCCACCAGTACCATAGCTAGCATCTTCTTAAAATATAATTTATGTACAGTATATTAAAACCATGGTATGCAGCTTACACTTTAAAAGTAAAAATCTAGAGGTCTTAAATGCTTGGTGACCATAAGACCCTTTAAACCTAGCAACAGGGTCTTTGGTTCTACCGTGGCTAATGAAATTGAGGACAATAAATTGCTGGCCAAACTTGAAATCAACCTATTATTTTATTCATTCATCAAACTGACAATATCTAAAGCCTGGGGTATTCCAAAGGATACTTACAAGAGCACTGCCATCAATAGCCAGGTATGATGTCATCTTAGTAGAAACAAAAGCTAGAAGAGAAAAAATACTTTCAGTTAAATGTGAGATTAAAGTGTTCATAAAAACATATCTCTTTGAGTGGGGAGAGAAAATAATTCTATTGTGATTAATCAATTTTACAATAAAAGTAATTCATTAAATAGCCTTTTGGCCAGGCATGGTGACTCATGCCTCTAGTTCCAGAGCTTTGGGAGGCCAAGGCAGGGTGATTGCTTGAGGTCAGTAGTTCAAGACCAGCCTGAACAACATAGGGTGACCCTGTCCCTAAAAGAAAAAAAAAAAAAACATAGCCAGTTATAGCGGCACACACCTGTAGTCCCAGCTGCTCAGGAGGCTGATGTGGGAGGATTGCTTGAACCCGGGGGTTCAAGGTTACAGTGAGCTATAATGGCAGCACTGCACTCCAGCCTAAGTGACAGAACAAGATCCTGTCTCTTAAACAAATTTTTAATGAATAAATAAATAAATAGCTTTTTATTTCAGAACTCAATAAGCCAACTGTTTAAAGTTGAGTTCATAAGATAAGCCAGAATTTCATTTATACATTTGTCAATATTCTTTTCAAGTGTTCAACAAGACATGTACATGATTTAAACACTTAATATTGCTTGCTCTCTCTAATATATACACACACACACACACACACACACACATTTTGAGAAGTGGAAATCTTTTCCTCTTCGTGACAAACAATGCAACTAAGATGTGAAATAGTGGCCCATCACTATTATCCAACTTTGAAAACACAGCTAACTCCCATGCCTCTGAAGTCCCAAACTGTAATACCAAGATGGGCTCCTTTTGATGTTTGCACTTTGTAGTGGGTTGCCTGAAAAACAAGACACTCTGTGGTTTCAAGAAAAGCAAATGAAATCCTCATGTTTTCAACTTTGACAAGCAAGAAACGTGTTAAAGATCCACAAGCCACTGAAACTCTCCCCAAAGCAGACAGCTTTTCAACTTCTTCCCAGTGACACGACAAGTACACATTCATGACCTGTTTGTTTCTTAAACCAGTGGAGGTTCCCAAATTCTGAGTAATGGAAACTCCTTTTTCATATCAAAAATGCTATGCTTATATTATGTAGATATTAATAAGACATTTATTGGTAAAATGTGAAAGAGAGAAACCACAATAAAAAGACTGATAAATTTAATTACTTAATTTTAACTTATTTCTTAAAAAAAACTAAAACCTAAATTTAAAAAATCAAGCCACAAGCTGATAAAAATATCTGAAATATGCATTTAATAATACATAAGAACCATAAAATAGAATTCCTACATGCCACAAAGAAGATAATAAGCAAACTAATAGAAGAACAAATAAAGGAAAATTGAAAAAATAAAATACAAACAACTAATGTTTCATCTCATTAGTAATAAAATAAATGCAAAATAAAATATCATAATTCAATTTTTAATCTTCAAGATTGGAAAAAATTAAGTGATGGAAGCCAATTTGGCTGGAGGTGGAGGTGGGTTGAAAAGAATACTCTCACACATTGGGATATCAAAATGTTACAGGATCTTTGGGTTGTTGCTCTTCTGGCCAGAAACTTCTGTGGCCGGTGGCACCTTTGCCCAAGTTCTTGTCCCGCATCCAGGAATAATGAGGTACACAGACAAGTAGAAGGGAGCAAGACAAAGAGGAGCTTTATTGAGTGTTAGAACAGCTCAGAGAAGACCCATAGTGGGTAGTTCCTCTCCACAGGCAGGTCGTCCCATGGAGTGTTCAGCTTTCAGCAGAGAGGAGGCCCTGGAGTGGGTCGCTCCTCTCTGTAGCTGGTAGTCCCAATGTCTCTGCAGGTCCTGAAGCTCTCAGCAGAGGGTAGCTCCTCCCTGCAACTGGTTGTCGGGATGTCTGCTCAGCTCTGGCTCATCTTGGGGCTTTTTACGGCCTCAGAGGTGAGGAAATGCACACAGATTGGTCCATGGGTGGCCATGAGAGGGCCCAGAAAAGGCACCACAAGTTCCCACTCCAGTTGGTGAGACTGGCAGCCCGGCCCCCAGTCTTCAGGCCCTCCCCAGCCTGAAGGTGGGCCTCACCAGGGACCTGCCCCTTCCGCCCTGGAATCTGTCTGCCTCCTGCTGCTGTCCATGCTGCCTGGGCTTGTGGGGACTTTGCTCCCATCAGAGCAGGCACTGACGGCAGGGAGAAGCCAGGCAGCAAGAGCAGGCACCCCTGAGCCTGCAAGGACAGCAGGGGCCTTCTCAGGCCCCCAAGAGTGCAGTGATGCCTGAGTCTGGGGTGGGTAGGTCCTGTCTACTCTTTGGAGTGGGAGGCCTGGGTCTGCAGCTACAGTTTGGGTGGCTGTAGCTGCACCCGGGAGGGCAGGGCTCCTGCCTGCTCCTGGCCCCCCAAGAGCACAGGGAGACTCAGATCTGTAGGTACAGCTTGGGTGGCTGCAGCCCTGCTCAGGAGGGCAGGGGTTCTGCCTGCTCCACTGTGGTTTGGGTGGCTGCAGCAGCACCCAGGGAGCTCCATCTCAACTCAGAGTCTTTCTTTTGTATGCACTTTACCTGCTTAATTCCTAACTATCCCTTAAGTCCTCTCTGTCCACACCTATTGCCGTCATCCTAGTCCAAGCCATCAGCACCTCCCTCTGGGACCACTGCAAGAACATCCTAACTGATGTCCCAGCCTTCTCTCAGGCCCAGTGATGTTTTTTCAGTGCACATCTGACTATTTACCTCTTTCCTTAAATCCCTACAATGGTCATGTGTCGTTAAATGAAGATCAAAATTGTGAAAACCTCCTACAAGTGAGGCTTTGCACCATCTGACCACTACCTCATCTCCAGCCCTTCCTTGGGGTGTTTCCATACCTGTTTCTCTCCATCTCCCTTACTCAATGTCTTTTTTTTTTAAGCCCTCAAACACATTTATTTCCATTTCAGAGGCTTGGTGTATGCTTTTTCTCAACAGTCCCCACCTAGGATGGCTTATACCATCTAATTTTTCAACTCTCTGACAGAAGGTCACTCCATCAAGAAAACCTTCCCTGATCCTTAGGAGAGATCAATCACCTTTTATAGCCTCTCATATTACCTTGTTTTTTATTCATAGAAGTTTTCGTCATTGTAGTGAATGATTAATTTTGCAATTGGTTCTTTAACATCTGACTCTCCATTATAATATATCCTACCTGAAGGCAGCCACTATGTCTGGCCTTGTTCACTTATTTGCTGTTGTGTCCCCAGTCTCTGTATACAGGGGACTGTGTATGTCATGCTCTGTATACGTAGTTCAATATATATTTGTTGAGTAAATGAATTAAATATACAAGCAATAAAACCACTCACTATAGATGAGTTTCCATAAAGGAAATTTGTGAATTCCAAATTTTTGTTTTGTAAAATATTGGCATCATGAATATCCCATTAGAAGGCTCCTCCCCAATCTGCAGGATATGGAAATGAGATGGTGTTGATATCATACCTCCTTTGGTCAAAGAGCAAAAGGGCAGAAATAATACGCAGTCACTGGCATGGGTGGTGGAGGTGGGATGGGAGACAGCTAGGGCTGGATGTCCCTTTGTGGAGTCGGTGTATGAGTGTTTCATTCATAATCTTGAAGTTTCAGTACTTTGTTTCTTTTTTTATGTCTTTATTTTATTTTATTATTATTTTTTTAAATTTTAAATTAAAAAAAATAGAGACAGGGTCTTGCTTTGTCGCCCAGGCTGGTCTCCAACTCCTGGTTTTAAACAATACTCTTGCCTTGGCATCCTAAAGCATTGCGATTACATGAGTGAGCAACCATGCCTGACCAGTACTTTGTTTCTTGAAGTAGTTGAAACATATGAAATCTAAATTCCACTAAAATGATTCAGAAATAATTTTGGGCAGAAGAACCACCAAAATAAGCTAAGTTCAACTCTTGGTTCTCCTCTTCCAGACAAAGCCCATGGCCATAACCAAGAAGAATTACGAAAAGAAATGAGGGCTATGGAGACTTGTGTACCTACTTTTGATTATTTGGACAATGAGAACTGGTTCAGCTATTAACCAGGACACATGGTGTCCATATGTTGATAAGCTAAATAGGTAGCTCCAAGGTTTTGATGAAAATATGTATATAAAGCACACAATAAAAGCAGATTGTGAAAAAAAATAATCCCGGCAAAGGTGTTTTGAAAGTAATAATTTTTCAGTATTCACAGTCCTTTCTGAGAATATCAATTTAAGCAAAGCGCCTATAAATAAGAATTGAAGGAAGAAATAATGACTATTTGATATGTCTTTATAATAAATTTCTGAATTACCACAAATTTAAAAATAGGTAAGAACCTAATGACAGGGTAACAAAACACTTTTGTATATCAAGAGGTTTCCAGTTCTTTGCTTTCAACAAAATTAAGGAAAAACCTATTTGAATTGTCTATGGATTATGAAAGTAATTGTTCTGATAAATCACCGTGTGATATTTGGCATATCCTTGGAAGGAGTTCAAAAAGTGCTCGATTCCTACATATTTACTTATGTGAAAAATATTTCTAAGTGCTTACATACATAAAAACCAATAATAGGATTAAAATTAGTTCTCAACTCTCTCATTGTAGTAATAAATAATGTTCATTCATGTGTCTGTGACATAATTAAGGGGGAATGTCTCATCTGTCTCATTAAGTACTGCATATTCAATAAAAATATTCATCTGTTTTATTCAATCATTATCAGTCAAAATGGGTAGCATATCATATTAATGTTTGTTAAATTATGTACCAATGATAATTGTAATAATAACTCTGAATAAAATTTTTTGGCTTCAAGAATTATGTCACCGAAAAAGTTTTAAATTAATTTCAATTTAATTATATATTCTTGGCCAGGTACGGTGGCTCATGACTCTAATCCCAGCACTTTGGGAGGCCAAGGTGAGCAGATAGCTTGAGATCACGAGTTCAAGACCAGCCTTGGCAACATGGTGAAACCCCATCTCTGCAAAAAATACAAAAATTAGCTGGGTGTGGTGGTGCACACTTGTGGTCCCAGCTACCAGGGAGGTTCAGGTGGGAGGATGGCTTGAGCCCAGGAGGCTGAGGTTGCAGTGAGTCACTGAGGCTGAGGTTGCAGTGAGTCACTGCAACTCCAGCCTAGGTGACAGAGCCAGACCTTGTTCCCCCACCACACACACACACAAAAACTATTCTTTTAGCTTAAATGTATGATAGAATTATCAATAAAATATTTTCAGGCATAAAAATATAGACTAGGACTTGGCACAATAGCTCACACTTGTAATCCCAGCACTTTGGGATGCTGAGGTAGGAGGATCACTTGAGGTCAGGAGTTCAAGAGCAGTCTGGGCAACATAGCAAGACCCTATCTCTACAAAAAAAAAAAAAAAAAAAAAAAGAAAAATCAGCCAGATATAGTGGCAGGCATATGTAGTTGGGAGATTGAGGCAGGAGTATCTCTCCCACCCAGGAGGTCAAGGTTGCTATGATTGTGCCACTGCACTCCAGCCTGGGTGACCGAGTGGGATCCTGTCTCTTAAAGAAAAAAAAAAAAAATCACATAATAGGATACAAATCCATATGATAGGGGAATGAAAATATGAGTTTCAGGAGAAAAGAAAACAATGTAAAATTTACAAGTCCTAAAGATTACTTTAAAAAAAATTATGGGACATACCAACTCTTTATGATATCTATATTGCATAGGTTACTTTTATACAGAAGTGTAACCTTTTTTATCATCGATATTTACAATATGCCAGAAAACACATCTTTTCAACTACATGTATGACAAAAACTTTAGGTGACAATTTGAAGTATAAGGGGCTACATGAGGCTCCCAATTTCTTTTATGGGTACACAACCAGAAATACATGCTTAAAACTAGGCCGGGTTCAGTGGCTTACATCTGTAATCCCAGCAGTTTGGAAGACTAAGATGGAAGGATAACTTAAGACCAAAAATATGAGACAAGCCTGGGCAACATAGCAAAACCCTCATTTTTACAAAAAAGTTAAAAAATTAGCAGGGTACGGTGATGTGCACCTGTAGTCCCAGCTACTCAGGAGGCTAAGGTGGGAGGATTGCTTGAGCCCAGGAGTTCAAGTCTGCAATGAGCTTTGATTATGCTATTGCACTCCATCCTGAACAACAGAGTGAGACTCTGTCTCTAAAAGAAAACTACTGCACTAAAGTACGTAGATTAGAGTCAAGCAGCTTTATGTTCAAATCCCAACTCTGCCACTTGTTAAATGTGAAAACTTATGGAAATTGCTTAATGCTCTAACAAATGCCTCCTCTTTGAATAATAATAACCAACTCATAAGGTGTTTGTGAGAATTAAACAAGATATCATATGGGAAGCACACAGGGCACAGTGCATGCTTAGTAAGTGGTAGCAATTACCTAGAATGGGAGCCATTACCTAGAAGTAGCTTCATTATACAAAACTATTCTTCCTGATGGACTTAGTATACAACTAAAGGGATTGAACAAGTGTGATAACAGGTTTCATCAAATAAAATAGCTTTCACACTTCAAGGTTGGTTAAACTCCTTAGCCAACTCACCAATGACATTTCTGGTGCTTTGTTTCAGAGTTTAAGGGAATGGTTATCTCAATCATATTTAAAACAGTTATCTTCTTTAAAGAACAATTTTTCAACATACTACTACATGAAACATAGCCAAACCAATGAAATCATTAATTGTTTAAGTTGGTTAAATGAAATACAATGCATTCCTGATAAACTCTGCAACTGAAAACTGGAAAGTATGTTTTGTTAGCAAATGAGTAATAAAGTCAATTTCAAAGAAGACATTTTCCTTCACATATATTAATAAAGAATCATTCCATTTTGTTTTAATCACAAATTGCATGGTTCTTAAACCAAGTGTGTTCTAGCAATTTTAGAAATTGTGTAGTAAGTTATTTAAGATAGAAATATGGACTCTCATCCTATGTTATTTTAAACCCAGAAAATAAACCAAGAATATCAATCTGCAACAAATGAACTATTTATAAAGAAGGCTAGCATAATTAGTATTTTCTTAAGAATCAAGAAAAAAATTCCACTAAGAGAATTTATTGATTCAACTGACGCAAAAGTAACTGTCTTGGTTATTCCCTAGACTGTTATCATCTATACATTATCATCTTTGGAATCATGCAGCAAAATAAGTACCATGCCTAATGTTTTACATGTTTTTAAAAAGAAGATAATTTATTGTGATTTAGGGACGATTTTCTAGTTGAAATAACATAGGAGCTAAGTTGATTCTCTTTCTCACCGAGCCTTAAGTGAAAACAAAACAGGTCTGAACTAAAATGTTTAAAACCCACAGATTAATTTATCCTTTAAAATTATAATGCTAGCATTTGCAAGACATCACAGCAGCAAATGCATTTATACGAAGTTCACAAACACAGGCAAACAATGTGCATTATTCTTAATCCAGAAGCCAGAGCTAAGAGGAAACAAAAAATGCTTGTTATCGTCGTGGCGGAAGTCTTGATCACGGACAAGCAGGTAATCCATGTGGCAGCCAACGTCCACACTCTACTGGAGACAAGCGCTGTTTGTAAGCGAGCATGTTCTGTTAAATGATAGTCCATCACAGCAATGCCATGGAAAACAGAAGAGGACATTCATCTTTGCTCACATATAAAAGCAAAGGACATGAGATAATCCATTCGTTTTGCCAATTAGTAGGAGACTTCACTTGTCAAGGCAAAGCAGGAGAGAAAGAAGCAAACGCAAGATGGCTTCCCTACCAGCCTGTGTACAGTGACATATGGGGCAGGGGCAGTTTGGGGTTGTGACTTTGTTCAGGAACTTTATGAAGGAGAAAATAGCTTCATCCAAATTATTTTAAGCTTTTTACTTTCCTTTTTTTTTTTTTTTTTTTTTTTTTTTTTAATGAGATGGAGTCTTGTTCTGTCGCCCAGGCTGGAATGTAATGGCGCAATCTCGGCTCACTGCAAGCTCCGCCTCCCGGGTTCACGCCATTCTCCTGCCTCAGCCTCCCGAGCAGCTGGGACTACAGGCACCCGCCACCACGCCCCGTGAATTTTTTGTATTTTTAGTACAGACGGGGTTTCACCATGTTAGCCAGGATGGTCTCGATTTCCTGACCTGGTGATCCGACCGCCTCAACCTCCCAAAGTGCTGGGATTACAGGCATGAGCCACCACGCCCGGCTGCTTTTTTCTTTTTAACTTAAGCTCAAAGTGTCATTCTGATTCCAATCTGTTTTCTACTTGCTATAGAATATTCTCATTCTTTCTCTTTCATGTATCTTCCCTTTTTTTGTTGTTGTCTTTTCTGCTCATTTCATTGCATTTCTTTTCTGCCTTCTCTCCACTTTGATGATGAATTGACAGATGGTTTTAAGAACCACAGCTTTTTTCAAACAGAAAAAAATATGATGCTTAAAATTACTTTATTTTTGACACCATAAAAATACTGCAATCCATCATCTGCCGAGACTGGCAGGCCTCTTCCCTGCTTTCGCTTCACAAATTCCCACATAAGCTGTCAGCCCTGACAATCAAGGCTCAGACACACAAAATCCACAAAGCTAAGGGAGATAAAAGACTTTCTTTCAGCCAATAATGTCAATCTGCCCTCTCAGTGGACCATTTTACCATAATAACAAACAGGTGGGAAACTGCAAGAGCTCTCAAACGATTTACTTCTTTTACATCCTGGAAGGGCCTACCAAATGCCAATGGCTATTGGCCGTGCCCCTCTTGGAGGTACAAAGCTCCCCTGAGTTGCTGAACTACAGGGGTCTCTTGTCCTTCTGTGGGCCTCCTGAACCTGAAACTTCTAAAATGTGGTCTGCACTTGCAGGGGCCATTAGGCTGGGGCAAGCAGAGACCTGCCGTGGGCTACACCCTGGCTGATCTTCTTCAGAACACCCAGAGCCCAGCCCTGGCCCACATGCACCCTGTGTTGGCTACACCCAATCAAGATTCCCTTCACCAGACCATGGGGTAGACCAGAGGCCCTGAAAAGCACTGGCACTCGTTTCTACAGAGTTGGGTTTGTTCTGTGGTTGTCTTAAGTTCCACGACACCTGCCTGGAGAGCAGTTGCTGTCGCTGGTTCTCCAAAACAGGGATAGATGTTCAACGATTCCAATTATTTATATAGGCAGGGGTACCACAACGCATATTTGAACCTACCCCTCAAAGACACACAAACATACACACCCTAGCGGCAGCTCTTGTTCAGTTTTATCAGTGCAGATAAAACACACCATCACACCTGCTTCTCCTACGCCAGCTCCAGATCCAAGGAACCTCTAGGAGCCAGTCACTCTAGGATCCAAGCTAGCTGTGTGCTGAGGTGTGATTCTCAGGGATTGTGACTGAAACTCCAGGAGCCACCTCAAAAGTCTGTACTGTCCTCAAGTTGCTACATCATAGGAGAAAAGGGGCACCAGCTCCCTAATAAGGACACAGGAAGCATTGGTAGCTCCTAGATAAGGTATCAATTATGAGGCCCACTGCAATCTACCATAGTCTGTTCCATGAGCACAGCCTGGTTCCTTCCAGGTCCCTACTAGGGCACCCCCCAAATAATATCCCCAATCCCTAGTTTGCTTCACTCCAGCCTGTGAGGCAAGAGCTGACATTCTAGGCTGAGCCAGCTAGGAATAGCAAGTGATGGCCCTTACCTTTCTGCAATTTGCGTCTCTCCATTTCTCCACGTGAATACTAGTTACATTTTCTGTCTGCAGAAGATGAAATGTTTTTCTACTTGGTGAAATTCAGACAGTGTACATGGCTCTGAGGCAGCCAGTCACTTTATTTCTGCTTTGCCAAACATTATTCCATTCAACGCCCTTTACACCAAAGTGAGCAGCTATACCCCATACAGCAGGGAACTCTGCAACTGAACATTCACTGGCTAGGAGGCAGCCAAGAAAAAAAAAAAAATGATTATAAAAGCTGTCAGCCACTTGCACCCATTGCTCTAGAGTTGGAGCCAAATCGTCTTCTGTCTGGCTAGATCTTTCCTTAAGAAATATCACTTTAGGGGTTGGACGCGGTGACTCACACCTGTAATCCTAGCGCTTTGGGAGGCCAAGGCGGATGGATCACTTGAGGTCAGGAGTTTGAAACCAGCCTGACCAACATGGTGAAACCCCGTCTCTACTAAAAATACCAAAAAATTTAGCTGGGTGTGGTGGCAGGTGTCTGTAATCCCAGCTACCCAGGAGGCTGAGGCAGGAGAATCACTTGAACCTGGGAGTCGGAGGTTGCAGTGAGCCAAGATTGTGCTACTGCACTCCAGCCTGGGCAACAGAGACTCCATCTCAGAAGAAAAGAAAGAAAGAGAGAAAGAGAGAGAGAGAGAAAAAGAAAGAAAGAAAGAAAGAAAGAAAGAAAGAAAGAAAGAAAGAAAGAAAGAAAGAAAGAAAGAAAGAGAGAGAGAGAGAGAGAGAGAGAGAGAGAGAGAGAGAGGGAGGGAGGGAGGGAGGGAGGGAGGGAGGGAGGGAGAGAAAGAAAAGAAAAGAAAAGAAAAGAAGAAAAGAAAAGAAAAGAAGGAAAGAAAGAAAGGGGGGGAGGGAGGGAGGGAGGGAAGGAAGGAAGGAGAGAGAGAGAGAGAAAGAAAGAAAGAAAGACAGAAAGGGGGGGAGGGAGGGAAGGAAGGAAGGAAGGAGAGAGAGAGAGAGAAAGAAAAAGAAAGAAAGAAAAAGAAAGAAAGAGAAAGAGAGAGAAAGAGAAAGAAAGAAAGAAAGAAAGAAAGAAAGAAAGAAAGAAAGAAAGAAAGAAAGAAAGAAAGAAAGAGAAAGAAAGAAAGAAAGAGAAAGGAAGGAAGGAAGGAAGGAAGGAGAAAAGGAGCAGGGGAGAGAGGAAGGAAGGAAGGGAAAAGAAAAAAGAAGAAAAGAAAAAAAGGGAGGGAGGGAAAGAGGGAGGGAAGGAGGGAAGGAGGGAGGGAGGAAAGGAGGGAGAGAGGAAGGAAGGAAGGAAAAGAAGGAGGGAGGGAAGAAAAGAAGAGAAAAGATCATTTTTAGGGGCCTTGTAATTTTGCAAAGGTTGTGCCCAAGGGTTACCAGACAAGAGAGACCATAAGGAGTTAAAATACTATATATATCATAGTAAGGGCTGCTTTACCCAGAATAGGGTGACTTTTCTTGGAGGCTCTTATAATGATATTTGGCAGAACTATTGCAAACTGTTTTCAGTCTTCACAGCAACGCTGTAAAGTAACTTACACTTTTACACATGAAGAAACTAATATACAGAGTGGGTAGACTAACTACACAACTAGCAAGTTAAAGCCAAATTTAAATTCAGATTTTCAAACTCCAGGTCCAGGGCCCTGTGGTCATCAGCAGTGCTGTCTCAGAATAATCTTTGCCTTTTCAAATTCTCCTTAGAAGCAGGCTTTTTTTTTTTTTTTTTTTCTCAACAGTAGATCTCATTACATTCTTAGAGAATGAATCTAATAATTCTTACAGACATTGAAGGCAAGACACACAGTGGGCACCTAATAAATATCTGTTTACTTACATTGGCCCTCCCTCAACTTTAGGACAAGTTAGAATGAGTAAGCTATTTACCAAATTTAGACAATTCAGGGGGACCTAAGGTGGCTAGCAGTGATAATGTGGCTGCCCAAAGGGCTACTCGTGGGATCACAGATCAGCTGCCGCTGTGTGCTCTGGAAGGGTCTGATCAGCAGGCAATACAGCTCTCAGAAAGAGACACTGACGAGCTGCACGCAGCTCGTTTGGGAATTATGCATCCTAGGTGAGGCTTCATTCAGAAATTATGAAGGGCTCACATCCTGGTCAGAATCCCACATAGGCAGGCTATGAATTGAAGGCTTAAACCATATCATGCTGGTAACCACACAGGCACAAGGACCTCAATTTTGCATCTGCTGAAAAATCTGGGTTAGCGTCTCCAAAACATCTAAAGCAAGAACGAGAGAAGTCACTAAAACACACCTATTTATTCTTTAGGAAGGACTGAAATTAAAGTCATTCTTAAATACCCGCCAAACCAAATTGAGATATTTGTTGACACAATCCACATAAGTGAATGCCTTCAGGAATAGATTCGCTTTCTCTGAAATCATAACATGTATGCAAAGAGACACCTAGTGGAAAAATACCTAAGTACAATATTTACCTTAAGACAAAAGATTAAATTGTCTCGACTCCCTAATTTGACATTCTTTCTATTTAAATAGCGCATTTTTTAAAATCACTAGAATCATAAACTCAGAAATCTAAGTTTTCAAAAAGAAAATTTTCTATTTGTTTCTCCAGGAAGCACTGGCTCTTTTATTGGTGGTTGTTGTTGTTAATTAGACTATCTTACTGTATAAAGTACTGCGAAGTAATACAAAAATTACAGAGCAGACTGTAACTAGCCAGTCACTTCACCTTTCTCTGAACACATGTGGGCTTATTTTTTGTTTCCATCCCTTTATAGACTTTGCCTGTGAGATTTTCCGCTTGTCTTCGGGTTGCTTTTTTCTTGCTTTTAATTAAGTAAAGTCAAAGACTTTTTTTTCCAGCCAGCTTCCTGTGGTCCGCCCAGCTTCCTGTGGTCCACCCACTCTCGTCTCTACATGCTCACTTTCTCACTCACACCTCACCTACACGCTGTACTGCGCCCACCTCCTCACCTTCCATGCACAGATGCACCTTCCTCTCTCCTTCCTGCCCTAAATACCTTCATTTAACCTCAAAAGTAAAAGTCTGTCATCACAAAATAGAAGGAATCACCTATTTTTTTCCTTTACTCCATAGTACTAAAATTCAGCTATGACAATTGTTTAGATTACTATTTTTAAACTCCTGTGTAGAAAAAAAAAAGTTTAGATTGGAAATTGATTTTTAATTTAACAGATATGTTTAATTGCAATTTCTATGACCTCGCGGGCTCAACTTCACGGGATTTTACATCTGAAAGAGGAACATGTGCTCTAGCAGAAGCCAGATTGACATTCACCAGGTCCAGGTTCCCTGATGCTCCTGTGCTGCAAAGAGCCAAGCCGTGTGGACAGGCCCAGGAGAACGGGATGCCAAGTAGAGAATGGGAATCCAGGAGACGCCAAGGCTCCAGACGTATGGATGCAAAAGTGATCTTGAAAGTAGGGATCCTCCAATCCTAGTCACCCCAGCTAAAGTCACATGGGTCAAAGATGAACTGCCAAGTCAAGCCAAACCCTCTCCAAATTCCTGTCATGGTCAAAACAAAAAGGTCCTTACTCCACTGTTTTCAATAAGTAAGAAGGTCCTTATTCCTACATCACATATTTGATGGTGACATGTTGAAATCTTTTCCTTTGATATTAGCAATAAACCAAAGATTCTCATTATCACTTAACAACATTGTCTCAAAGGTACTGGAAAACAATGGTAAAAATAATTATGATTAAAAGGTAAAAAAATCAAGATTGTCAGTATTTTCAGATGATACAGTTTTACATGCAGAAAGAATCTACACATTAACAATTACAATTAAAAAGTGGGCCAGGTGTGGTGGCTCATGCCTGTAATCCCAGCACTTTGGGAGGCTATGATGTGTGGATCGCTGGAGCTCAGGAGTTTGAGACCAGCCTGGGCAACATGGAGAAACCCTGTCTCTACCAAAAATACAAAAAAAAAAAAAAAGCTGGTCATGGTGGTGTGCACCTGAGGTTCCAGCTACTTCAGGGGCTGGGGTGAGGAGATCCCTTGAACCTGGGGGATGGAGGTTGCAGTGAGCTGAGATCATGCCACCACTCTCCAGCCTGGGTGACAGAGCCAGACCCTGTCTCAAAATTTTAAAAAAGTGGACATAAGAAGGTTGCTAGCTACAAAGCCAATATGTTAAAATCAATAACATTTCTACCAGCCACCAACAGTTTGAAAGTAAAATTTCTAAGAAAGTAGCAGTATCATAAAAATTCAAATATGTTAGAATGAATCTAATAAAAAAAGATGTATAAGACTTCAATGAAGAAATCAATTTTTGAAAGAAACTTTAAAACGGTATAAATAAATGGAAAGGTGTTGCGTTCATTCATTGGAAGAGTCAATATTGTGAAGATGACTCTGGCTAGTGCTTTTCCTTTGCCGTTATCTTCATTATTCTGTGGTCATAAGGATATTGTCCTACTTTTCCTTCTACAAATTTTATTGCCTTGTCTTCCTTATTAGATCTACAATATACTTGGAATTGATTCTCTATTATGGTTTCAAATAGGGGTCAAGTTTCATCTTTTAAATTAATAGCCAATTATGTCAGTATCATCTATTGAAAATACTGTCATTTCCCCCACTGGTTCTAACCATAAAGGAAAAGCTGTAAGTTGAAACATATTAGAATTAAGAATTCCCATTCATCAAAAGACAACCTTAGGGACCGAGAAAACAAGCAAATGAATGAGAAGAAATATGTGCCATACATATAACTTGCATGAGGCCATGCATCCAGAATCTATAAAGAACTCCCATGAATCAATAAGGAGCAGGCAGAAAACCTAAGACAAAAATGAGAAAAGACTTACTGGCCTTTGACCAAGGAGGAACATCAATTAGCCAGTATATATAGGAGAGACACTAAACCTCATTAACGATCAGGGAAATGCAAGGCAGAACAGCAATGAAACATAATTAAACAGCCACCAAAACAGTGTAATTTTAAAAGACTGACAGTGCCAAGCATTGGCAACATTGCAGAGCCAGTGAAAACTCAAAAGATTGCCAGTGGAAAATTATTTTGGAAAAGTATTTGGTAACACTGGCTAAGGTTAATTATATGCATAGTCTATGCCCACAACCACATGCCTCAGATATGTGTGCAAATGTATGCTGAAAATGTGTAACAATGATTCTATCCAGTTCGTTAATAACAACCAGAACAAAAAAACAGGGCTGGGCATGGTGGCTCAGGCCTATAATCCCAGTGCTTTGAGAGGCCAACATGGGAGGATCACTGGAGGCCAGAAGTTCAAGACCAGCCTGGGAAACAAAGTGAAACTCTATGTCTACAAAGAAGTAAATCATTAAAAAAATTGTTTAAAAAAAAAAAAACAAAAGAACAAAACAAATGTGCATCAATGGGAAAATGAATAAATGGTGATATAGTCATTACACTGAACTACATAGCAATCAAAAAGAAAAAGACTACTTCTACCCACAGTGACATAACATTGAGAGAAAGAAGCTAGACACAAAAGAATATAAATGATATGATTCCATTTATATAAAAGAATACAGCAGCCAACACTAGATCATAGTGTTTAGGGAAGTGTACTCGGCTCATAAAATGATAACAAAATGCAACCACAATGACCACAAATGGCAGGAGAGTGATAACCTTTGAAGAGGAGTCAGGAATTATTTATTGGAAGGGGTACAAGAGGGGATTCGGGATCCCAGTGGTATTCTGTCTCTTGACTCAAGTGGCAGTTGCAAGAATTAACACTTTATGATAAATCATCTAGCTATTCCATTTGTTTCATGTTTTCCACTGTATGTATGTTATATTTCAAAATAAAAGTCATTTTGAAAAGTGAGAACCAGGCCAGATGCTATGGCTTATACCTGTAATCCCAACACTTTGGGAGGCCAGGGTGGAAAGATTGTTTGAGGCCAGGAGTCTGAGACCAGCTTGGGCAACATAGTGAGAATCCCCATCTCAACAGATCAATTTAAAAATTAAGTCCAGGTGCAGTGGCTCACGCCTGCAATCCCAGCACTTAGGGAGGCCGAGGCGGGCAGATCACTTGAGGTCAGGAGTTCAAGACCAACCTGGCCAAGATGGTGAAACCCCGTGCCTACTAAAACACACACACACACACACACACACACAAAAAAAAATTGCCAGGTGTGGTGGTGTACATCTGTAATCCCAGCTACTTGGGAGGCTGAGGCAGGAGAATTGCCTGAACCTGGGAGGTGGAGGTTGCAGTGAGCTGAGATCACAACACTGCACTCCAGCCTGCGTAACACAGCAAGACCCCATCTCTAAAAAAAAAAAAAAAAAAAAAAAAAAATTCAAAAAGTAGCCTTGTGTGGTATTGCATGCCTATAATCCTAGCTACTTAGGAGGCTGAGATGGGAGGATCACTTGAGCCCAGGAGTTTGAGGTTGCAGTGAGCCATACTGCATTCTAGCCTGGATAGCAATGTGAAAGGTTGTCTCTAAATAAATAAATAAACTCTTGTTGAAGACTTTAGTTTTCCTTGAAGCGAAATGGGCAAGCTTGGCCAGGCATGGTGGTTCAAGTCCGTAATCCCAGCATTTTCAGAGGCCGAGGAGGGTGGATCACGTGAGGTTAGGAGTTCGAGACCAGCCTGGCCAACATGATGAAACCCCATCTCTACTAAAAATACAAAAAATTAGCCAGACGTGGTGGCTCACAACCTGTAATCCCAGCTACTCGGGAGGCTGAGGCAGGAGAATAACCTGAACCCAGAAGTGGAGGTTGCAATGAGCCGAGATGGCACCATTGCTCTCCAGCCTGGGCAACAAGAGTGAAACTCCATCTCAACAACAACAACACAAAAAAATAGCCTGGCATGCTGGCACTTGTCTGTAATCCTATACTTGGGAGGCTGAGGCAGGAGAATAACTTGAACCTGGGAAGCAGAGGTGGCAGTGAGCTGAGATTGTGCCGTTGCACACCAACCTGAGTGACAGAGCAAGACTCTGTCTCAAAATAAAATAAATAAATAAATAAAATGAATGGCTTTGTAGGGTTCTGATCCGACAAACACATTAACAGCTCTGGTTCCAGCACTGAGAACAGACTGAAAGAGAGAAAAGACATAAACAGAGAAACCAATTAAGAGGCTACTGGAATGATCCAGGGAAGAGATTACAATGTCATCTCTTTTGCTGGACCAGAGTGGTAGCAGTAGAAGTGGTAAGAAGTAGACAGATCAAAGTACTTACTCCTCTTTGTCACAGTGACCAATCCAGAAAGGAGTACGTGCATCAAGTCAAGATAATCAGGAAATCCTGTCCGAAATATTGGGAAAGAGATTTGTCCCTTTTTTCTGGGGTGTCAGCCATGAATGCCCTGCAAACCTGGAGTTAGCAGTGGTCACCTTTGTGAAATGGTGGAGAAAAGAGATTGAAAATGAAGCCACAACAGCAGGAAGCAGAACCCAGGGAGAGAGTGGAAAAAATCTTCTATGCTACAAAATAGTCAATCCCACAAATTTTCAAGGATGTACATTTGAGGGCAGGGCGCGGTACCTCATTCCTGTAATCCCAGCACTTTGGGAGGCCGAGGTGGGTGGATCACCTGAGGTCAGGAGTTCGGAACCAGCCTGGTCAACATGGTGAAACCCCGTCTCTACTAAAAATACAAAAAAAAAAAATTAGCCAGGCGTGCTGGTGCACGCCTGTAATCCCAGCTACTCAGGAAGCTGAGGCAGGAGAATCACTTGAACCTGGGAGGCGGAGGTTGAAATGAGCCGCATTGCACTCCAGCCTGGGGCACAAGAGCAAAACTCCATCTCAAAAACGAAAAACAAAAACAAACAAAAACAAAAGGCCAGGCATGGGAGCTCACACCTATAATCCCAGCACTTTGGGAGGCCGAGGCGGGTGGATCACGAGGTCAGGAGATGGAGACCATCTTGGCTAACTCAGTGAAACCCTGTCTCTACTAAAAATACAAAAGTTAGCCAGGCACGGTGGTGGGCACCTGTAATCCCAGCTACTCGGGAGGCTGAGGCAGGAGAATGGTGTGAACCCGGGAGGTGGAGCTTGCAGTGAGCCGACATTGCGCCACTGCACTCCAGCCTGGGCAACAGAGCAAGACTCCGTCTCAAAAAATACAAACAAATACAATACAATACAATACAATACGATGTAAGTTTGAATATATCTTGTGAAATTTCAGAATTTCAAAGTATACAGAGAATTCTAAAAGTTTACAGACAGAACAAAAATGTTCTATCTCTAAAACAAGAACAGCATTAGATTTCTCATGCAAGATGAGCTGCTGAAGGACATGGGGACAATACCTTTGAAGTTCTGAGTGAAAATAAATTTGTACATAAAGTTCTATATCTAACCAAACACACAATCAAGTGTGAGTGCAAAATAAGCATATTTTAGACATGTTTGTTTATTCCTTATGTGCCCTATGTAAAAACATTGCTTGGTAAAATACTTTAATAAACTGACAAAGACATTTAAAAAGAAAAACGTGAGATAGAAGGAGAAGAACATGAGATTAAGATTCAGGGAAAGATGAGCATATAATTAAAAAAAGATGTACACATAAAATACAATCTACTGAAACTACGCAAGTATAGTTTCATATTTCCAGCTTGATATCCTTTAAATTGATTTTGCAATCAATCCTCACACATTTGCAGTTACATTTAATTTCAAGTAATGATTTTGTTGGGAAAAAAGAAAGTACCATTAATAACACCAATGAAGTCTATAAACAGATGAAGGCTAAAATGTAACTAGACATTTTTCTGCTGTTGATGGTATCTATGCCTTCACTAATTCCTTCTTCATAATCCTTGTTTCACTTGTTCTCACCTAAACTCAGAAAGTAAAAAATGTGAAGTTAATTTTAAAATAGTAAAATAACTCAATTACCTGACAGAACAGAAGGAATCGTAAGTGTGACTGATTTAGAAAGGAAGGGTGTTGTATAGAGACACTGGATGTGATAACTTTGCAGCACATAAAATCAGATAAGAAATTGCTACTGTGCTCTATGTCTAGTTCTCCTCTTCTCCCTCAGCCCCCAGGAAGACCTCCCAGGCCCATGCAGTTAGGAGAGGCCATGTGAGTTGTTCTGACCAATGGGGACTGGGTAGAGGTGATGTCATCACTTTGTGTCTGGAGAAGAGTATGAGTGCCCCACACCCTCCTGTGTCATGGCCAACTCTGAAGCCACCTATTGACATGGTGGTGTTACAGGATGGTGGAGCTTTCATCAGCCTGAATCCCTGAGTGATTATGTGGAGTAGAGGAGCCCTCCCCTCCTGACTGAACATAGAGTTTGGGTAAGAAATCAGAGTTACAGCTAGGCACAGTGGCTCACGCCTATAATCTCAGCACTTTGGGAGGCCGAGGCAGGTGGACCACAAGGTCAGGAGATCGAGACCATCTTGGCCAACATGGTGAAACCCCGTCTCTACTAAAAATTAGCCAGGCATGGTGGTGTGAGCCTGTAGTCCCAGCTACTCGGGAGACTGAGGCAAAAGAATCACTTGAACCCGGGAGGCAGAGGTTGCAGTGAGCCGAGATCATGCCACTGCACTCCACCCTGGGTAACAGAGTGAGACTCCGACTCAAAAAAAAAAAAAAGAAATCAGAGTTACTCGAGAGTTAATTTCAGCATAACACAGTCTAGTCTAATAAGAGCTCCTGTGCCTCATTAATTATTAACACAAGTCTTTTCTATATTTCTTCAAGCTCTATTTAAATTTTTTCTGTGTAAACTGACATACACCCAAGGTAGGTAGTTGCCTTTTTTAACAGTTTGGCTGGAAGGTGATTTTATTAGGAAAGATATTGATGTCTCTACTGAGGATAATAAACTCAGGGAAAATGAAAATGGTAACAAGAAACCTTTCGCTTGCTGAGAAAACTCGATCTTTTCTATTCCCTTTTCCTCACTGTCTACCTATAATAAATGCAGAAAATTTTCTGAGGAAATGCCCTATTAATGTGTGGAAATAATCTCAAAAGATTTAGAGATTTTCAGTTAGTACCTCATCATTCTTGAAATTGGATTCTATTTTTTAGAAAGCTATACCCATATTTTTGAGCTAAAATTTTAAAAAAGCAAAAATATTATTAACCAGGAAAACAATAGCTCCAATGTTAACCTGCCCTCTCAATAATCTGAAAAGCTTACAGATACTGTTTTCAAGAAATAATGTCCATATAACTATTCTTTTGCCAGTTCTTTTTTTGTAATCTAGTTGCCCACATTCTTGTTCATATTGTTATATTTTGCACACATATGCACAAAAATTATGAGCCTTCAAGAAGAAAATACATGTGGTCATCTATTTCTTCACTGCCAGCACACAAGTTTTTAACACAGAGTTTATTTTAAAATAAGGCAAGAAACCCTTGGAGTCTGAGTTGTTTCTTTATTAGAGGTGTGAGACCTGGCCCCACACGTTTCTGTTCTGGAAAAAGTCCATTGACACCTTGAATCACTTGGTAACATAAATCAAAATTAAGCCGTCCTTAGAACATAAGTTTCATAGGCCATAAGCAAGTAAAAAATAGTAAGAAAAATAAAACCTGATGTTCAAATGCATTCATATAAAACTTCACAATATTTACTGCCCAGCAGGAATATGTCAAAATAATTAGACAAGCATTCTGTACTTAAGAAATCTGTGGAGAACTCAAAATAATTATGGGGCCAAAAATGTAGGCACATGTGAACGAAAACTAAATATGAATTGTTTGCTCCTATACACACCCTTGAACTAAGAACTATGTCTATTACACACCAGGGCCTGTCGAGGTTGGGGGGCAAGAGGAGGGAGAGCATTAGGACAAATAACTAATGCATGTGGGGCTTAAAACCTAGATGACAGGTTGATAGATGCAGCAAACCACCGTGGAACATGTATACCCATGTAACAAACCTGCACGTTCTGCACATGTATCCCAGAACTTAAAATAAAATAAAATATTTTTTAAAAGAACTATGTTGATAATATATTAGAATGACTAGATAAACAAGATTCCTTTAGTATTGCTTAATGACAGGATTAAAAGATGAAAATTGTTAACATGCTTTTGCATCAAGTTGGAGGACATTTTATTACCCTAGTAACTGGTTCAAGACTTTCTCTTATGTAAACATTTGACTTTGCTAGAAAAATATCATAAGGAGCCCCTTGGTCATAAAATCTGAAATCCAGCGGTGTTTGGATGTACGTGGAAAGACCTGCAATGAGGCAGGGAGGGGAAGAGGAGAGGTGGAGCCTGGAAAATGGGGAGAGCAGTGTGATGGAAGAAAGGACACCACAATGTCAGTTTCAGTAGAAAGCAGTGAAGAGTCTGAGCTTTGCCTTGACGTTTGCATCAGGTGGAACCAAGGCAGTATATAAGGACACCTGAAGAAGTAAGTTGCTGGGAATAAAGGCCATGGCTGATGACAAGATCATTCATCACCATCTGATATGGTTTGACCCTGTGTCCCTACCCAAATCTCATGTTGAATTATGATCTTCAGTGTTGAAAGAGGGGCCTGGTGGGAGGTGACTGGATCATGGGGGTGGATTTTCTCTTGTTGTTCTCGTGACAATGAGTGAGTTCTCATGAGATCTGGTTGTTTAAAAGTATATAACAGATCGCTTGAGCTCAGGAGTCTGAGGTCAGTCTGGGCAACATAGCAAAGCCCCCTTCCTGTTTTTTTAAATTAAAAAATAAAAATAAATAAAATATAAAAAGTGTGTAGCATTTTCCCCTTCTCTCTCTCTCTCTCTCTCTCTCTCGTTCTGCTATGTGAAGACTGTGCCTACTTCCCCTTTGCCTTCCGCCATGATTGTAAGTTTCCTGACACCTCCCCAGCCATGCTTCCTGTACAGCCTGCAGAACAGTGAGCCAATTAAACCTTCTTTCTTTATAAATGTCCCAGTCTCAGGTAGTTCTTTATAGCAGTGTGGGAATGGACTAATATATCATCATAACTAATATTTATTAAGTGCTTAATTATGCACCAGATATTGTTCTAAGAGCTGTATTCATATTAACTCATTAAATCCTTGCATCAGCTATGGGTACTAATACTGTCTCCATTTAACAGATAAGGAAAGTGAAGTGCATACAAGTTAAGCAACTTGCCCAAGGTCATACAGATTGGTGTGTATTTGTGTCACAGATAAGATTCAAACCCCAGAACTCTGAGCTCAGAGCCTCCCCTTTGTATCATTGTGCTATCTCTTGTTTTATTCCAAGAGACTATAAAGTTCATCGAATTCGGTCTTCCAACAAACGCGGTTTCTTATAACAAGCCATGTTCTTACTAGATGGCCACTGTGATGGGAGGTCCCTAATCTGACAGGCAGAAGTGTTATACTGGAAAACATACTTGACAAGTTTTGAAGACAGTAAAATCACCCACTTTTGTCAATACCTTAGGGTAATCAGTTTTTTATATTATCAATGAAAAGTATGAGTATAAAAAGCATCACTTAACATTCCTCAACAAAACATCAAATTTTATGGTAAATAAAGCATTCTTTACTGCAGAAGACAGTGCAGACATCTTACTGACTGACTCATGAGTAAATGCGTATCTTTCACATACATGTTGAAACAACAGAATTTATGTCTTAGAAGACGTCTGAACCACTAAGGTATGCACCAAAGCTAATTTGCATGTCCATGAGTTGGACAACCAGGACAACGGGTTTTAATAACTACAGAATAAGAAAAAGAAGGGCAATGGTCACCAAAAAGCACAATGGTGACTAATGAGTTATGACTAACAATGTTTCAAAGACAGTTGCAACATTATTGGAAACGGTAGAAATTACATACTGGGGACAATAGTGATTATTTTCTGGGTCATAGGAACTAATAGCATTTAAGTTATTGCTTAATGACTTAAGCACTTCTGGTAAATTTACCAGAATTTCAATTATATCTATAGAGTCACAAAAAGATGTGTCCTTAATAGATGACTGTGGGCGGCCAGGCACAGTGGCTCACGCCTGTAATCCCAGCACTTTGGGAGGCCGAGGCGGGTGAATCATGAGGTCAGGAGATCGAGACCATCCTGGCCAACATGGTGAAACCCCGTCTCTACTAAAAATACAAAAAACTAGCCGGGTGTGGTGGCGGGCGTCTGTAGTCTGAGCTACCAGAGAGCCTGGGGCAGGAGAATGGCATTAACCCGGAAGGTGGAGGTCGCAGTGAGCCGAGATCACGCCACTGCACTCCAGCCTGGAGACACAGCAAGACTCCATCTCAAAAAAAATAAGATAACTGGCAAAGAATACTTCCTTTGAATTCCCCAGCAAGTTTAAATTGTGTTTCATCTTTGGAAAAAAATGAATTAAGGCTTAGTGCAATGGCTCACGCCTATAATCCTAGCTCTTTGGGAGGCTGAGGCAAGAAGATCACTGGAGACCAGGAGTTAGAGATAGCTTGGGCAACATAATGAGACCCCGTCTTTACAAAAAATTTTAAAAATTAGCTGGGCATGGTAGCATACTTGGGAGGCTGAGATGAGAGAATCACCTGAACCTGGGAGATCAAGGCTGCGGTGAGCCACGATCATTCCACTATACTCCAGTCGGGGGGACAAAGTGAGACATTGTCTCAAAAACAAACAAACAAGAGTTAAACCAAATAAAAGATGGATACCTCAGTGAGAAGCTAAGACATATAATTCTTTTAAAATCATTTTATAATAGAAAATCACAGTAATAATGAGAAGAATATACAGGTATTCAACTCCAGTCTTTCCTAGATCATTAGGAATAAACTTATAAACTTTAGAGGTGGGGACATCTTCAGATTGTTTTACTGTTCTACTATAATTATTAAATATAAATATTTAATTGTAATTATTAGTAAATTTGAATCAGTAAGTACTCCATTTCGAGAGCATTCAGTTTACACTTGGGCATCTAAACACGCAATTGCTTGTAAAATAGACTCTTCACATAATTATAGTTTTAAAGTACTTTGATAGTCATGGTATATTCCTTACTCTGAGAGAGGCAAAAAAAAAAAAAAAAAAAAAAAAAAAGAATCAACCCATAAATAACTAAATAAATTACTTAATTCTCCCACTGAAAAGTAATCTTCAGAGGACCAGAGATAATAATACTATGAACTTCCCTCTGCATAAATCCTAGACTAGGGATAAACATATCCAGGCTACACTAATTTGATTCACAAAGTAGAACAACAAAGTGAAACTCAGGCCTTTCAAGTCATAAATATCACTAAAGAGAAAGAATTTGTTGCAAAGAGTTTTCAATTACATACCAAAAAGTTATGAACTTTCTTGGTCCAGTTCTGTTGTCTTTGACCTTTATGGAAAAAAAAAAGAGAGAGAGAGAGAAAAAGTGAGTCATGAGATTTCTGCCTGGACTCACTCACCTGGGAGAAAATCAGAATCCCACCACATCAACTCTGAGAATAAGCAACAGAATAGTAAGTCAATCATCATGATAATGTTAGGGTAGATAGCTAAGCCAACACAAACAGGTCAGGCAATGTTAAACCTTCAGGTGATGGTCAGGTAGTTGTTAAACTGGCTCTCTCAAATAATAATTGGTGGCAGCTGGTGCCAGGGACAGGCAGTCTCCCAATAGGTAGGAAACATTTGAAGTTGGTGATCAGCAGCTTCCTGGTAAGATCTCAGGAGTTGGCAAGTGGGCCCAAGTATGTGTACTAAGGGGCAAAATGGCAGAGTTTAACTAGTATATGACCTCCCTCTAGGAACACTCGACTGGTAAGGGAAAAAGGCCTCAAGTGAGCATGCACACAACTTCAGTAAATACACTGAGCATGCTCCCCTCCCAAGCGCTGGCAGGCCACTGCGCATGCGGAAAGCTCGCCCCAAGGGAAGAATCGGGGAGGAGAGACAGAAACCCGTGTACCATGCCGATGTATAAAACCCCAAGTCAAAGATCAAACAGGGTACTTGGATCTCTCAAGTTGTTTGCTTGGCACTTTTCCAAATGTCCTTTACTTCTTTGGTTGGTGCTCTAAAACTTTTTAATAAGCTCTCACTCCTCAAAAACTTGCCTCAGTCTCTCACTCTAAGTCATGCCCCTCAATCGAATTCTTTCCTTCGAAGAGAGAAGAATCAAGTTGGTGCAGACCTGCACAGATTCACCTCTGCTAACAATAACTTCCCAATGTCTCTCTCAAAAAATGAAAATAAAAGTTTTTATCTCATAGGAAAGAAGATCTGGGTAGCAAATTATCACAAAATCATTAAACTGAGATCCTCAAACTTGAATTTTTTCTAAAGAGGACAGTAAAAATAATGTTCTGTCCTTTCAAACACACCCCGATACATTTTTACTTCACTTTTAAATACCACAAAAGATGTGCATATGGATTGAGAACTACCTATTTTCCTGAAATTTTTCCAGTGGGAATATATTTCTTTTTTTTTTTTTTTTTTTTTTTTTTTTTTTTTTGAGACAGAGTCTCACTCTGTGGCCCAAGCTGGAATGCAGTGGCACACAATCTCAGCTCACTGCAACCTCCACCTCCCGGGTTCAAGTGATTCTCCTGCCCCAGCCTCCTGAGTAGCTGGGATTACAGGTAAGTGCCACCATGCCCAGCTAATTTTTGTATTTTTAGTAGAGACAGGGTTTCGCCATTTTGGTCAGGCTGGTCTTGAACTCCTGACATTGTGATCCGCCCACCCCCGGCCTCCCAAAGTGCTGGGATTACAGGCATGAGCCACTGCGCCCAGCCAGTGGGAATATGTTTCAAATTAGTAACAATAATCCTGTTCATTGCCTAAAAGCATACATTTATAAAAACACAGATTTTTCTTTTTTAAAATCTATATATCGGCATCTCACAGAAAAATAAAATTGCAGGAAGACACGCTCTGTAATGGACATTTTTCAAGATCTGTATTTTAATAACTCAATCTACTTGAGTACTTGGATTTTTTCTTTTTAAATTTTTTTTCCAAAATTGTATTTTGAAAATGTTTAAAACTGTAGAAAGGTTGTAGGAATAGGTAGCAATGAACAACTAGATGGCCTTCACCTTGATTCCCAAATTATGACACTTTTCCACATTTGCTTTATCTCTCTGCATATCTAAATATTTTGCTGAACCATTTGAGTCACTTGTAGACATAAAGATGGTTCAACCCCTATATACTTCAGCATATACCTCCTAAGAGCAATGATCCCACCATAGTTACATAATAATGGTCACACTCAGGAAATTTTTTTTTTTTTTGAGATGGAGTCTTGCTCTGTGGCCCAGGCTGGAGTACAGTGGTATGATCTCGGCTCACTGCAAGCTCCGCCTCCCGGGTTCACACCATTCTCCTGCCTCAGCCTCCTGAGTAGCTAGGACCACAGGTGCCCACCACCACGCCTGGCTAAATTTTTTTTGTACTTTAATAGAGATGGGGTTTCACCATGTTAGCAAGGATGGTCTTGATCTCCTGACCTCGTGATCCACCCGCCTCGGCCTCCCAAAGTGCTGGGATTACAGGCTTGAGCCACCATGCCCAGCCACACTCAGAAAATTTTAAATTGACACAATGCAATCAATATACAGTCCAAATGGTCAATTATATCACTGATGTCTGTTTCAGTGTGGAAGATTTGTTATATTTTATTTTAAATCCTGAATTTAATCAGGGATCACCAAGGCATGTCTACAGTCTCCTTTTACCTTTCATGACACGTTTTTGTAGAGTCCAGGCCAGTTGCTTTGCCTAACATTCCTCAATTTGGATTTGACTGACTGTTCCTTCACAACTAAGTTAAACATTTCTGGCAGAGGTACTCACAGGTTGGAATGCTTTCCTTGTTTTTATACATTCGGAAAACCACATAACAGGTTGGATTAGTATTTCCTTTCAATCACTTAATAACACTTAGTGATTGTCTCGTATAAAGTAAATTTAGTGTCACAGTTTGCAGTTTACAAAATGCTTTCATATGGATTAATTTATGCAATTTGCACTACAATCCCATGAGGTAGGTTTTTTATTTTGGTCATCTTTTCTCTTCTGAATGAAATTTTATCCAAGTTCATACAATCAGCAAGTCTAGTTCAGTGCCCAAAATTTAAATATAGAATTCCTGTAAAAATCACCCTGGAGTAAGAAACCCTCTATTTTCATGTCAAATAAATCCAGATCCCTTTTTCTGTTTTGTAACCTGTACTCCCTGTTGTCCAAACCCTTTGCCTTACAGTTCTTATTTTGTGGTGTTAAATTACAAGGTAGTGAGGCGTCATGATTTATCTAAACATTTCCAACCATGATTATTTCAAATTATAACAGTTAAACCAGAAACAATGGGAAAAATGGGTATTAACTTAAAAGTGGCGATATGTTAAAATAAATGAGTGTTAGCTGTATCGAGTAAGCTAACACTCAAAGTCACTGGCTTTTCTTCATGTTTTTGCCTCTGCTTTGGTGCAACTAATACTGTGCTAGCTCTTTCTTTCTCCCAGAACAAGATCTTATGTCACTTCCTCCTACCTTCTAAAGCAATGAAAACAGTATTTCCTGATGTAGTCATCTGTATGTTTACAAAAACTCTCTAGCATATTAAATTAGGTAGCTTTTCTTATTTACTTTTTGCCTTGGGGGCCTCACAACTGCAGTGTTGTTTAGCCTAGAATCAAGTCAAGAAAAGTTTGGGAATCGGTGTATGTAACTTGAGTCACAACCTATAACATGAATCTCTAAAAGACATTCCAGCCAGAAAGAGAAACAAACAGGTTTCCCAACCTACAGCTCAAGGGTACTGACACGGGCAAAAGCCAGACAAGGTTTAGAATGATACTGAAATCTAAAAAGCAGTACCACCCAAGTCCAGGTCAGCGCAACTGCAGATGCTTATCTGGGTGGCATTAGACTCAGATGTACCATCTAAACCATTTTCAGTATAGAAAGATATTCAAGAAAATAGGGTGCAATGGTCCACTGACAAAAACCACTTTACCAAACCTCAAGCTGAGATAACAGATCAAGATCCGTTCACTGCTTCATCAGTGCACCATTTCTCTAACACTCAGTGATCTGAATATCTCACTTCAAAGTAAAAGAGCAATTAGAGCAATTTAAAATGTCTGAATAACGAGTGTGATATTGTTATTGTCCAGTGTTCAATTTCATAAAGAAGCAGGAACAGACTCCTGAAAAATATCCAGAGAAAAAAATGAACTATCTTTTCCACTTCCACAGAGCTCTTCAAGCATTACATAACTTTCTTTTGAATTGGCATATTATGCATCCCCTAAAAGAAAACTCTGTACTGGAATCCCAAGGAAAGCATTATTCTTATTCTTCATTTGAATTACTTTTTAGGCCAAATACAGTAAAGGAAGTTGCATTGATGATTGTGCTTAAATACACAAATTGTGGCAAGACAGGGAGCAGTAAGAAATGTTTCAACTGTGAAGTCTTTAATAGAACATGTATCATTCATTTTTCCCCACTAATCCTCAACAGACTCCTATTATCTTCAAATAATAATAAGAGAGGCTGCCTGCCATTAATTTAATCACTGTAATTTCCTAAGAAATAAAGACTGATGTCTATTCAAAATTATTCCAATTATGTCTTTGAACATGAGTTCAAAACTGGTAAAATTACCACTTTCAACAATATATTAACCTCCTAATTGTTATTAGTAATTCTCACAATCCTCTCAGAGCAAAGAATGACACTGGGGCCCAATTTTTTTATTCAACTTTGAGACACAATTATTTTTAAAACTTTGCTCAAGTTCAACCCACTTCAGGTGTAATCTAACTCTTTATAATACATCCTAAGAAGCAATTTCTCTGCTTAAAAACAAAAACTGGGCCGAATCTTTTTTATTGTATCATGTAAAATCAAACTATGTAACCACTTGAAAATAAATAGAAGTAGATAAAAGTAAAGAAATCTCACAAAAACACCAATGATAAAAGTACTGGAGGCTGGATGCAGTAGGTTACGCCTGTAATCCCAGCACTTTGGGAGGTCAAGGCTGGGGGATTGTTTGACCTCAATGAGACAGCCAAGTATAAAGGGGTTCCCCGAGAACCTTCGACTGGCCTTTGCACAGGGAGGCGTGGGCACTGGGATGGAGCCACAGAATTTCACACCATTTGCAGAGGGGAGGATTCCGGGGAGGTAAGTGGGAATTCAACCTGTGAGGCAGGAAGCCTACCAGCAGAACTCTTGCTTTGCTGAGAGTCCCTGTTTCCCTTTTTATTTCCTTTTTGCCCAATAAACCCTGCCCTTCTCACCCTTCAAAGTGCCTGCGAGCCTAATCTTTCATGGTTGTGTGACAAGAACTCGGCTCTTAGCTGAACTAAAGAGAAAGTCCTTCACCACCAGGAGTTCAAGATAACCCTGGGCAACAGAGTAAGACCCCACCTCTTTTAAAAAATAAAATATAAAAATTATTTTTTAAAGAAAGTACTTGGCTGGGCATGATGACTCACGCCTGTAATCCCAGCACTTTGGGAAGCCGAGGCAGGCAGATCATGAGGTCAGGAGATCGAGACCTGCCTGGCTAACATGGTGAAACCCTGTCTCTAGTAAAAATACAAAAAATTGGCCAGGTGTGGTGGTGGGCACCTGTAGTTCCAGCTACTCGGGAGGCTGAGGCAGGAGAATGGTGTGAACTTGGGAGGTGGAGATTGCAGTGAGCTGAGATTGCACCACTGCACTCCAGCCTGGGAGACAGAGCGAGACTCCACCTCAAAAAAAAAAAAAAGTACTAATAGCCAACATTTGTTAAGCTCTGATTATTTAATTTGTACAGTCATGTGCTAGATGCTGCTCATGCATTAAATATTTCATTTTCACAGTAACCCTGTGAAGGTGGTGCTGTTTTTACAAATGAAGACCACTGCCCTGGCATCTGCCACTCTGGCTGCTGTTGACTGCTCTGTTGGCAGCTGCCACTCCATTGCTCATGGGTGGCTGCTGTGCTGCCCCCAACCTCTTCTGGACACCCCCATCTCACCACAGCCACCCACCAACACACACACACCTCTTTCTGCTCATTATTTTGACGAGGACTTTCCATAGTGGCACACACTTTGCTGTGGGCATTGTTGGCACACACTTTGCTGTGGGCATTGCTCGGGGAACAGAGAGCACAGGGGGTCTAGGTCAGCAACGCCTGCACAAGGATCTGCTGCCTCTTCCCACACTGCTAGACTTCTTGGCTTATCTTGGTTTTTGCAGCCCCATGGCTCTCCCTCCAGTCCAGCCTTTTGTGAGTCTCAGTCCATTGGCTAAGTCTGTACATGTCTAAACCAAAACGGCAGAGAAGTTGAGCCTCTCTTCCCCAGAGCTTTGGGACTCTTGCAATACTCCTGGTCATGCCTGTGTCCTGAACTGTCTGGAGCTCTCTGACAGCCAGGAGGTGGCTGCCTGTCACACACATGTGCACACACACACACACACACATACTCTTAGCAGTTGGTTGGTCGCCACCTAATGTAGCAGGTCATGTTAGCACACTGTCTTCCCTGACTATCGGGGGAACCCATCCCCAATATTTCAACATAGGTTCTTTCTATTTTGGGAGTAGGTCACCACATGCTTCAAGGGGCAAATGGCAGAGCAAAGATCACATGCTTCTGCGGAAACAGGGCAAGGGCAAAATCAGAAACTCCTGATAAGGGTCTGTGTTCAGCAGTGCATGTATTGTCTTGATAAACATCTTAACAGAAAACAGGGTTCAAGAGCAGAGAACCAGTCTGACCAAAAATTTACCAGGCTGGAGTTTCCCAATCCTAGTAAGCCTGAGGGTACAGCAGGAGATCAGGGCATATCTCAGTGCTTATCTCAACCACATAGGACAGACATCCCCAGAGCAGCCATTTATAGACCTCCCCCAGGAATGCAATTCTCTTCCCAGAGTATTAATATCAATATTCCTTGCTAGGAAAAGAAATTAGCAATATCTTCCCTACTTGCACATCCGTTTATAGGCTCTCTGCAAGAAGAAAACTATGGCTCTTTTTGCCTGACCCTACAGGCAGTCAGACCTTATGGTTGTCTTCCCTTGTTCTCTAAAATCACTGTTTTTCTGTTCTTTTTCAAGGTGCACTGATTTCATATTGTTCAAACACACATTTTACAATCAATTTGTACAGTTAACACAATCATTACAGTGATCCTAAGGTGACGTACATCCTCAGCTTACAAAGATAACAGGATTAAGAGATTAAAATAAAGACAGGTGTAAGAAATTATGAAACTATTATTTGGGAACTGATAAATGTCCGTGAAATCTTCACAATTTATGTTCCTCTGCCGCGGCTCCAGCCGGTCCCTCCGTTCGGGGGTCCCTGACTTCCCACAACACCTGACACTGTTCAAAATATTAGTCCCAAATTATTAGCTATATGAAGGACCTGACAGCTACTACTCTCAAACATCTCAGTGTTCTGAGTCTAAATATGCTGTGGACTCTGCGCATACATTTCATGAGGATAAAGGAAGCACAGGGAGATAGGGAAGAAAGGGAACAAGACAGAAATGAAGGAAAAGGAGCCCTTTGGGGCAAGCAGGTTCCAAGGTGTGCTCTTGTCAGGTTTTGACCACCCAGAGGGCACCAAGAGGACAGAAACACCACAGGCAGGGGAAGAGCTGCTATAAGAAGAGGGTGTAAAGACGACAAGGGAGTGTGAAACACAAAAGTCACTTCTCGGATCCACCGTTGCCTTCTCTGCTTCTCCCAGAGGCCAGCACCACATCTTTTCACCTGTTTATCCCACCCTCAACTCCACTGCACACCCTAGAAACTACCGGGCTAGAGATTCATTTGTGGCAACTACCAACACCCAGGCAAAACTCTGTCTGTGTCTCTCTTTGACCAAAATGTATGTACCACCTAAAATGTTGTTAAAATGAATTATCAGCCAGGCGTGGTGGTTCGTGCCTGTAATCTCAGTGCTTTGGGAGGCCAAGGCAGGCAGATTGTGAGGTCAGGAGATTGAGACCATCCTGGCTAACATGGTGAAACCCCATCTCTACTAAAAATACAAAAAATTAGCCAGGCGTGGTGGTGGGCACCTGTAGTCCCAGCTACTCGGGAGGCTGAGGCATGAGAATGGCGTGAATCCAGGAGGCGGAGCTTGCAATGAGCAGAGATCGTGCTACTGCACTCCAGCCTGGGCGACAGAGAGAGACTCCATCTCAAAAAAAAAAAAGAAAGAAAGAAAAGAATATCATCCCCAATGGCTTTGGATAAAAACAGCGAAAGAACATTAAAGTGAGAAAGGCTGACAGGGCCCCAGCCACAGTGGAAGTCAGGAGGATTGGATGCAGAAAGGTTGGATGCAGATCCTGAATGTGTGATATACAATGACACTGATCTCTCTGCTTCCCTACTGGTCCAAAGTCATTACATTTCTTTTTTTCTTTTCTTTTCTCTCTCTCTCTCTTTTTTTTGTTTTGTTTTGTTTTGTTTTGTTTTGTTTTTGTTTTTATGAGACAGAGTCTAGCTCTTTCACCCAGGCTGGAGTGCAGTGGCTGGATCTCGGCTCACTGCAAGCTCCGCCTCCTGGGTTTACGTGATTCTCTTGCCTCAGCCTCCCGAGTAGCTGGGACTACAGGCGCCCGCCACCTCACCCAGCTAGTTTTTTGTATTTTTTAGTAGAGACGGGGTTTCACCGTGTTAGCCAGGATGGTCTCGATCTCCTGACCTCGTGATCCACCCGTCTCGGCCTCCAAAAGTTCTGGGATTTCAGGCTTGAGCCACCGCGCCTGGCCTCTTTTTTTTTTTTTAATAGGGTCTCACTCTGTCACCCAGCCTGGCATGATCATGGCTCGCTACAGTCGCAACCTTCCTGGGCTCAGGAGATCCTCCTGCCTCAGCCTCCTGAGTAGCTGGGACTACAGACACACACCACCCCACCTAGCTAATGTTTGTATCTTTTGTAGAGATGGGGTTTCACCATGTTGCCTAGACTGGTCTTGCACTCCTGGGCTCATGCAGTTCACCCACCTCAGCCTCCCAAAGTGCTGGGATTACAGATGTGAGCCACCGTGCCCAGCCGAAAGTCATTACCGTTCTAGGTATTTGGTCCTTCTGGCGTGTAAGCAGGTTCCTGACTCAGCAGCCCTACTGTGAGCATATTTTAAATCCCAGGTTGACGTGCAGGTCTGGCAATGCTATTGGGCAGCTTACATTCAGGGCTCACGGTCACCATGTCCTCACTCTGATTTTGGCTCTGCCAATAACTACAGCATCTATTCCACTTTTTAGAAAACTATGTTGTTTTGACATTTACAAATACATATTTGCATTGTTGTAGGCTTAAAAATGCAAACGAAGAAGTTAATAGAGGAAAACAAAAATCACCATCATCCCCAGGTCCACAGGTACCCACTGTGAACTCATTGTGTATTTCCTGTCCACTTTCTTCTTTTCAATTTGAAAATTTGTAACATAACAAGGGTCATTCTGTACATACAGTTTTGTGTCTGCAAGGCCTAGTCTTAGAACTCTGCATGGACGGGGATAACAGCTAATATTTTGGCTGCTTGAGAAGTCACATTTAGATCCTTTCATCACAGTAGAGGCCCTGACATTCCACTAACTTTATCAGGCATGGATGAGATTTTGGACAGCACTCTAATGAGCCGCAGTGCTCTGAAGAGCCTTCTTTTCTTATCTCAGCTGTTGAGCGTGAGGTGCTGGGGTGCAGAATAACGTGAGAGTCCACATGAACATTTTCAGTGTTTGAAAACCAGCATATAATGCACAGAAGCGCTTCTAAGAACAAGGCCAGGAACACTTTTGAGGCTCAATGGGTAGGGTTATCCAAAATATTTTATTTCATCGTTTAGCATTTCTACGTTCTTTTAAATAAAAGCTACATAAATGGCAGAATGCAAAGATTGTTTCGACTAAAAATTCACTGTTAGTTATTTAAAAAAATGTCAGATTCAGGATCTTCTGGCTCGATTTCAGAGAACTATAAAAACTTTTTCTAAGAAAACCTTTTGAGAACACGTTACAAAATATATTGTAATAAGCTTTCAAATACACACCACTTTGATTTAACAATTTCCCAAGTGGTCTCCAAAATATCTTTGCAGAGTTGGTTCCTAGAAAACCTCTTAATCATAATTTAAACTAAATTTAAGTCAGCAGTTTCACTTTGACTTTGCAAACATTTCATGAGTTATTATAGTCAATTATATAATCTCGAATCAAGAGGGCATTGTTATTTGTTCACTGAAAAAACAGACTGTGCCCTGCTAATTCAACTGAAAAATGACTCAAACCCAAAGAAAGCAAAGAGAATGGAGAGCAATCCTCCTTTAAAGAGAGAAGAATGGTTAAGAGTCTCTTCTTTCAACAGAGAATGAGTAACTCTTATACAGGTCACCAACATTATGGGCTGGGTGCAGTGGCTCACGCCTGTCATCCTAGCACTTTGGGAGGCTGAGGCGGATGGAACAACTGAGGTCAGGAATTTGAGACCAGCCTGATCAACACGGTGAAACCCTGTCTCTACTAAAATACAAAATTAACCAGGCATGGTGGCACATGCCTGTAATCCCAACTACTTGGGAAGCTGAGGCAGAAGAATTGCTTGAACCCAGGAGGCAGAGGTTGCAGTGAGCTGAGATAGCCCCGTTGCACTCCAGCCTGGGCAACAAGAGTGAAACTCCATGGCAAAAAAAAATAAAATAAAGATTACCAATATTAGCATTGTGCACATGCATACAAACATAATCTAAGGAAGAAGGATGTCAATGTTCCTCTTTATCCCAGGATGTCAACCCAAAGAGTTTAGGAAATACTGCTATTTCTTTCACAAATCAGTTGTGAATCATTCATGCCTTAAAATCCTGTTGTCAGTGGTTAGCATCCTAAAGCCCCTCTCAGTCTTCCCATGAGTGCTTTATTTATTTATTTATTTACTTACTTATTTATTTTTGAGATGGAGTCTCGCTCTGTCGTCCAGGCTGGAGTACAGTGGCGCGATCGCGGCTCACTGCAAGCTCCGCCTCCTGGTTTCACACCATTCTCCTGCCTCAGCCTCCCTAGTAGCTGGGACTACAGGCACCTGCCACCACACCCAGCTAATTTTTTGTATTTTTAGTAGAGACAGGGTTTCACCGTGTTAGCCAAGATGGTCTTGATCTCCTGACCTCGTGATCCGCCCGCCTCGGCCTCCCAAAGTGCTGGGATTACAGGCGTGAGCCACCGCACCTGGCCCCATGAGTGCTTTATTAAGCTGGAAAAAAGCTACTCCATGCCCAGTAATAAGCAAGGCTCTGTGCAGGTGGGAGAAGAGACCAGGGGACAATTGCTGAGAGCCTAGGGGAAGTGGGCGGGTCCACACTTAGCAGTTTCACTTGGGCTGCAGGGCATACTTTCATTCAAAGAAAGGGGTCTATCATGGAATCAATCCAAATGCCCACCAATAACAGACTGGATAAAGGAAATGTGGCACAGATATATCATGGAACACTACGCAGTCATAAAAAAGGAATGAGATCATCTCTGCAGAGACATGGATGAAGCTGGAAACCACTATCCTCAGCAAACACTGTATGCTCTCACTTATAAGTGGGAGCTGAATGATGAGAACACATGGACACATGAAGACGCACAACACACACTGACTGGGGCTTCTAGGGAAGATGGGAGTAGTGAAAACATCGGGAAAAACAGCTAATGCGTGCTGGGCTTAATACCTAGCTGATGGGCTGATAGGTGCAGCAAACCACCATGGCACACGTTTACCTATGTAACAAACCTGCACATCCTGCACATGTATCCTGGAACTTAAAATGACATAAAATAAAAACTTAAGATGGATTGATGGATGGACAGAGCGATGGATAAAAGGACGGATAAGCAATAAAGCAAATACCTTAAAATGTTTTAAAAAGAAAATAAAAAAGAAAGTAGTCTATGACTTTAAAAAAATACTTGGAAAACTGGGAATTTATCCTCTTCAATTTTGCAAAAATTTAGCAATTCCGTGCCCAAATTATGTATAAAATTCATCAGCTGGCATATTACTTTAAAAATGAAACCCCAAAGTGAATGAAGACTTCACCTCCCCACTCGTTTTCCAAGCCCCAGGCATGGAGGAAGCATTTCTCCCATGACTGGGAACGGTGTTTTGTCTTCCCTCCCAAAAGGAAAGAAAAATTACTTTATATCTTCAATAAATCTGAAATGCAGGCAGACCTCTTTGTGGGTAAAGTCCAAAGTAGATGCAATTTTAGGTTAAACATAGAGTGTTATTACTTATTCTGATTCTTCAACTGAGCCTCTGAAAATATTTGTTTTCTATTTGTTTAAATGTAGGTATTGAGAGACGTGGCTTCTTTTTTTCTTTCTTTCTTAAACAAATGATCAGATGCGGTGGCTCATGCCTGTAATCCCAACATTACGGGAAGCCGAGGCAGAAGGATCACTTCAGGCCAGGAGTTCCAGAACTGCCTGGGCAACATATGAAGACGCACATCTCTAAAGAAAAATGAAGAATTAGCCGGGCATGGTAGCATGCACTGTAGTACTTAGCTACTTGACAGGCTGAGGTGGGAGGATCCCTTGAGTATGGGAGTTTAAGGATGCACTGAACTATGGTGACAACAGTGCACTCCAGCCTGGGTGACACAGTAAGACTCTGTGTCTAAAAACAAACAAACAAAAAAACACTAACAACATCAATAACAAAAAAAAAAAGCAAAGTAGATTATTCCTCCTCACCCCAAAAAAAATACAAAGTCCAACACATAAACATCATATTCCCTATGGGCTTTGAAGAAGCAGACATTTTATGCCCCTTAGCAAATTACTCTTGGATAAAATTGACAGCACTCTACTGCCTTAGGTAAGTAAATAAAGATTCTTATATTTGAAAACAATAGTTCTTATGGTTATGAACTAGGAGTGGCTTTAATGGAAAAGTTGCCCTGTTACTTGATCACTGAGAAAGAAAAGCTACAGCAGACCAGCTCTTCTAAACCCAAGGTAATTACTTTTGTTACACTTAGCTCCACATTTAAGTGGCTTATAATCAATAAATCTATAAAACAAGTTAACTCGGCCACTTACTAAAGCATATTTTGCAGTCAATTATGTTGGCACATACACCAAAAAGTTATATTAATTACACTTAAAATATTACATATAGGCTGTATTTAAATTTTAGAGTTGAAATTAACATGTAGATATACCTGTTTAGATTTTCCAGGTTAAAATCATTGTTGTCATAGTCTCTGGTCTTCATGTGTGTCCCTGATCCCTCACATTATAGTTTGGACTCAGCTGGGATACGAGGAAGGAATGATGAGGGAAGGGACCAGCATTCTTATGTGGGTCTTCATCTCCTGGGGCCATGGTAGGATCTAGAGATTTGTGATGTTCCCAAACGGGCATGAGACTCTTGGGCACAAGGGTTGAGGCTATCTGGTCCAGGCACCCCTTAAACCTTGAAATATTAGCATGGTGTTTTGTTAAATGTGTCTGTGGGTGTACCGTTCTCCAAGCTACGAAAGTACTTGTTTAATCTACAGCATACAACAGGCTGCATTCCTATTTAATGCTGGGAACACTTAAATCCAACTGGCTGACTCTCAATCCATGTCAAAGGCTCAGTTACAATAGACAGCATTTATATAATATTCTTAAAGGCACATCTGTTACTCTGTATCCCAGAGTTATTTATTGAGTCCTGGGACTTCGGGAGACCATGATTGCTGAAATTGTGGGCGTAACTTAATGTGATATGTGCATTTACAGCTTTCATCATAGTCTCAAATTGGACCAGGACATATAAAAAGTAAGAATCACGAATCTACATTTTAAGATGAAGTATCTCAAAGGAGGTAGTACTAACAAGTACAAATAAATAATACCTCATACTCTCAAAAGGTTAAAAAATATATATTAAGTATTTTTAAATCTACTCCTATATTAAGCTGGGCCAGCACAAATGTGTGTCATTGATTTCCACTGAGAAATTATAAGAGATAGTTCAATGAAACAGAAAGTTGTTTTGTTTTGTTTTGCTTTGAGAGGGAGTCTCGGTCTGTCACCCAGACTGCAGTAACTGCAACCTCCCCCTACCCACCCCTATTCAAGTGATTCTCGTGTCTCAGCCTCCCAAGTACCTGGCATTACAGGCGCGTGCCACCACACCTGGGTAATTTTGGTATGTTTAGTAGAGATGGGGTTTTGCCGTGTTGGCCAGGCTGGTTTCAAACTCCTGACCTCAAGTGAACCGCCCACCTCGACTTCCCAAAGTGTTAGGATTACAGGTGTGAGCCACTGCGCCCGGCCAAAACTTCTATTTCTTAAGTTTGCATTTGCAACATCTGAAAAGGCATTCAACAGCTTTATGAAACTTTGGGTCAACATTTTTATCACTGAGAGAGAAAAAACAGATTATTCAGCATATAAAATGTCTATTAAGAAGCAGTGCATCTGATTCAATCATTTGAAGATTCATTTTATACAATGCAAATTATCCAAGTCCCTTCCTTTTATTTATTCTTCCTTGTATGTCAGGCTTCTTTTGTATTTTTATCGGACACTTTGACACTTCTAACACAATTGGAATAGGACAAAAATAAGGAAGTAAAACAAAAGGCTGTCAACACAATTACTTAGTACACATTTAAATATCCTTTTTAGTTACAGTTATGAGAGGGCCTGGTACAAGGAATGTGTGTGTTTGTGTGGATGTTTTGGGGGCGAGGGAGATAGTGTACATGTGGTGAAACCACCCCAAGAAGGACATGGGGTAAAGGCCTTTGTCCCTAGTTTCCAAGATTGGATGGCCTAAGATGAGGAGAGGGAGTATGAACCCACTGGGGGCCGGGCGAGGTGCCTCACACCTGTAATCCCAGCATTTTGGGAGGCCGAGATAGGAGGATCACTTGATGCCAGGAGTTTGAGACCAGCCTGGGCAACATAGTGAGACCCTCATCTCTACAAAAATAAAAAATTAGCCAGACATGGCAGCATATGCCTGCAGTCCTAGTTACTCGGGAGGCTAAGGTGGGAAGATTGCTTGAGCCCAGGAGTTCAAGCCTGCACTGAGCTACAATCAAACCACCACACTCCAGCCAGGGTGACAGTGCAAGCTTCTGTCTCAAAAACAAAACAAAACGAAACAAAAAACCCAATTGGAAGATTTCCTCTAACTACCACTACTCCCCACTGCAGTGACATTGGGAGTGAGGAGTGAGGACATTAACTGGGTAAATTCACAGGAATTATGTCATTTAATCCTCACAAAAACCCTGGGTCCTAAACTGTACAATATTCACTTTACAGATGAAAAAGCTGAGACTTGGAGCGAATGTTAGTTTCCTCAATGTCCCACAGCTATTAGGAGGCACGGTTGATTCCTGGCATGGTGAAGTTTTCCTCTCTCTTCCTCAGACCAACAGGGGTATCTTATCCCTGGGTCATCTGCCCCAATTCCAGTGAAAGCTATGATTGGAAATTAAAGTTCATAGTTGAATGATACTATACCAGATTATCTAAGATCCTCTGAGTATGCATCGCTTTGCATAACTAAAAATTTTCCGAGATGGCCGAGTTCCTATTCATTTAGGCAATGACACATTTTCATGTTACTTATTTTGAATAAGTGAATGTCCTACAAATGTACTAGATATCTCCTGCCTACCCAGAAAAGTAGCCTGAAATTAGTTTAATTTTATACTGATGACTCTGGGTCGATGGTAAAAACCCCCACTTTCTTCCATGGATGTCTTACAAGGGCAATCCCACCCACTGAGGGTCTCTCACCATAATCTGAATTAACACTAAGATCTTTGCATTCTTCCAACTGCTTTTCCAGTTTTTTTGTTTTTTCTTTTGTCTTAATTATTTCCTGTCAGACATCACTTCTATTTTCAGTAATACTGATGGAGAGTTTCTTTTATCCTCCTCTAGATTAGAAAATCGAAGAAGAATTAATAAATAGATTCTAACTGAGGGCTTGAAGGCATTTGGAATGGAATAAACAGCATGGTGCCTGAGACTCACCGTTTGTTGGTTTTGACATCTACTTGAGCACTCATGGAGTTTTGCTGATTTGCTGATTCCTTGTGGTGTGCTGGATGTGTGAGCTTATAGATAGACAACTTCCAAATAAATGAGATTCAACTACACTTCATTTTCTGTGGAAATCATCCAGAGAGTTCTCAATGCTCACATTTGTAGATCTATATACCAATGCAAAGAAATGTTTATTCCAGTCTTTATCTGACAGCTACCTTCTGTTATTGACTTAAATCTCCTGAATCCAGTAACAGAAACATTTATAGACCTTGACTCCACAAACCACTAGGTTCTGCTGTCAGAAATCTCTGAGTCATGCTCACTTTCAGAGGCAGCAAAACCAAATTTGCCCACTTCCTCTTTCTTGTGTGCTTTATTTGTCTCATTTAGTTGTAACCACATGATATGATGGGAGGAGTCTGGACACGTATGGAAATCCTGCTTCTGTCTTCCCACTAGCTGTAGGACTTTGGATAAACTATTATTCTTTCCAAGTCCCAGCTTTTTCTTTTCTTTTTTTTAGTCGGCGGGGAGGGGGTCTTGCTGTGTCTCCCAGGATGGAGTGCAGTGGCATGAGCTCAGCTCACTTTAGCCTCAACATCCCAGGCTCGACTGATCCTCTCGCCTCAGCCTCCCGAGTAGCTGAGACTATAGGCATATGCCACCACGCCTGGCTAATTTTTATTTTTTTTTGTGGAGACAGGATTTCACCATGTTGTCCAGGCTGGTCTTGAACTCCTGAGCTTGAGCGATCCACCAGCCTCGGCCTCCCAAAGTGCTGGGATTATAGGCGTGGGCCACCGTGCCCAGCCCAAGTCTCAGATTTTTCATCTGAAAAGTGACTATAACTTAGGACCCAGGGTGCTTGTATGGATTAAGTGACATAATTTTCATGAATTTACCCAGTTGTCATCAGGCACTTAAGTAGATGCTTAATAATTACTTATTTCCTATCCTTTCCCACCTTCCTTTATTTTGTTTGACTCTGCAACACCCACATACATGGATCACAATAACTAGTTACCATCTTTAGTGAGGCAATGTTGACCAGCAATTCAACAGCTTTAGTAAATCTTCCTAAGTTCCCATCAAATTTTGAAATGCAACTATACGATAGCACTTTCCTTTCTTTCTTTTTTTTTTTTTTTTTTTTTTTTTTTTGACAGAGTGTCGCTCTGTCACCCAGGCTGGAGTGCAATAGCACGATCTCAGCTCACTGCAACCTCCACCTCCCGGATTCAAGCTATTCTCTTGCCTCAGCTTCCTGAATAGCGGGGATTACAGGTGTGTACCACCACGTCCGGCTAATTTTTATATTTTTAGAAGAGACAGGGTTTCACTATGTTGGCCAGGCTGGTCTCAAACTCCAGCCTGACCTTGTGATCCGCCTACCTCGGCCTCCCAAAGTGCTGGGATTACAGGCGTGAGCCACTGTGCCCGGCCTATGATAGCACTTTTCGCTTTGTCGTTTGATTACTAGTGTACATAGCCGTCAGCTCTCAGAACACGAGGGAGTTGTTTTCTGCAAAACCTCTCCAATTTTAATGACATAATATAGGAAGTGGAGAGACAAGAATGACTCATTCGCCCTTCTTCTTTTCTATCATTTGTTTTGAAGAGAACTAAACACAAAAAGAACATGATTCTCATACATTCTTCTGTAGCAACTATTGCCCTACTCTAAAATGTACTCCTGGCCAGGCACAGTGGTTCATGCCTCTAATTCCAGCACTTTGAGAGGCCAGGGCAGGAGGATCGCTTGAGCCCAGAAGTTTGAGACTAGCCTGGGAAACAAAGTGAGACCCCTCTCTGCAAAAAATTTAAAAATTAACGGGGCATGTTGGTGTACCTGTGGCCCTAATTACATGTGAGGCTGAGTCAGGATGATTGCTTGAGCCCAGGAGGTCAGGGCTTCAGTGAGCCATGATTGTGCCACTGCACTCCAGCCTGAGCAACAGAGCAAGATGTTGTCTCAAATAAAAAAGTAAAATAAAATGCACTCCTTAACCAGGCAAGGTGTAATGTATCTGTGGTCCCAGCTACTCAGGAGGCTGAGGCAGGAGGATCTGGGCCCAGGAGTTCAAGAGGAGCCCGGTGCAACATAAGGAGATCCCACTTTTGTAAAAAAAATTAAAATTTAGCCTGGTGTCGTGGGGCACACCTGTAGTCCCAGCTACTTGGAAGACCGAGGTGGAAGGATCACTTAAGCCCATAAGTTTGAGGCTGCAGTGAGCCACGATTTTGCCACTGCACTCCATTCTGGGTGACAGAGCAAGACCCTGTCCCAAAAAAACATTTTTTAATTAAAAATAATAAACAAATAAAATACACTTAAAATACATCAATAAGCAGCTTTAGAACAAGGTAGAACAAAAGTCTGCTCTTCCTAAAAGAGTATCGTGTTCGTGCCAATTTTTTCAGACTTTACTTATGTTGAGAATACTTCCTGAAATCACTCTCGTTCTCAATTTCGTGTGATGCACTTTAATAGACAGATAAGCTTAGCATGAATTATTACAGGAGGGGTTGGCATCTCATTCATCTCTGTGTTCCCAACTCATAGCCCATTACCTAGGACACTAGTAAACATTTAATAAATGAATAAAAGAAGAAATCACCATTTATATATTCTGAATGAAAGTTTGCTTGTATTAGTCGGTTCTGGATCTGATATAGTAAGTACTTGGATCAGAAGCAAGATCCTCTTGCTTTTTATGACCAATATGACCAAATCCATAGACAGTCAGTTACCTATTGAAGGCTCTCTGCTGACCTAATAACACCACACTCGGCTCACACTTGGGAAATTTCCTGCCTGTATCTCCAGTTTGGAAAAAGAAAAAAAAAAAATCGTCATCTGCATTTCTAGATCAAGTCAACCTGATTTTAAAGCACAAGAAAAGGCTGGGCACGGTGGCACACGCCTGTAATCCCAACACTTTGGGAGACCAAGGTGGGTGGATCACCTGAGGTCAGAAGTTTGAGACCACCCTGACCAACATGGAGAAACCCTGTCTCTACTAATATGAAAATTAGCTGGGTGTGGTGGTGGGCGCCTGTAATCCCAGCTACTCGAGAGGCTGAGGCAGGAGAATCGCTTGAACCCAGGAGGCAGAGGTTACAGTGAGCTGAGATTGCGCCATTGCACTCCAGCCTGGGCGATAAGAGCAAAACTCCATCTCAAAAAAAAAAAAGAAAGAAAAAGAAAGAAAGAAAGAAAAGAAAATAGAATACGTGAGAAGGCTCGTGCCTCCTTGCTGTTACTCGGCCCCCTCCATCTCAGAGTTTACCTAGTCAGGTGTCTGTCTTTGGACAAAAAAACAGCAGGAGGTCAATAGGTTGGTGCATGTCACCTCCTTTTCAGTGATTTGAACTCCCTTTCTCCTTCCCCTGCTGTTCCCACCCCATCAGTAATTCTATATGCATTCCTCTCTGTGCATTTGTCCATTTCCACAGCAATCTTTCAGGCCCTCCTATGTTCATACTTCTGCCTGTATCTCTGTCTTCTGCCGCCTGCTGTACCTATCTATCCCACATACACAATCATACACTACCAGAACAATCTTTCACAAAAATCACATCTCACTGGTTTAAAAACAAAAATCACTAATAGTTCTCCATCCTGGGCTTTCCTTTTCAACCACTGAAACTAACCCCAGTGTGATGGTTAATATTAAGTGTCAACTGGATTGGATTGAAGGATGCAAAGTATTGTTCTTGGGTGTGACTGTGAGGGAGATTAACTTTGAGTCAGTGGACTGGGAGAGGCAAACCCACCTTCAATACAGGTGGGCACCATCCAATCAGCTGCCAGTGCAGCTGGAATAAAGCAGGCAGAAGAAGGTGGGAGAAACTGACTTGCTGAGGTTTCTGGCCTCCATCTTTCTCCCATGCTGGATGCTTCCAGCCCTCAAACATCAGCCTCCAAGTTCTTCAGCTTTTGGACCTTTGGACTTACACCAGTGGTTTATCAAGGGCTCCTGAGCCTTTGGCCACCGTCTAAAGGCTGCATTGTCGGTTTCCCTACTTTTGAGGTTTGGGGACTCTGACTGGCTTCCTTGCTCCTCAACTTGTAGATGGCCTATTGTGGGACTTCACCTTGTGATCGTGTGAGTCAATTCTCCTTAAAAAACTCCCTTTCATGTAGACATATATCCTATTAGCTCTGTCTTCTAGAGAACCCTAATACACCCAGCTTCCTTCTCCCTGCCTGCCCACCCCTGCCATCTAACTCTGGAAGTCACCCCACATCACTTACATTAACCTCACTAGTGCTTTGCTTCTCATAATTTACTAGCATTTCAGCAGAGCTATCAAGAACCCTCTACCTTGTCTTCTCACTCAAGCTTGCTGCCTTTAATTCTTTAAAAATATAAACTTTCAGAGACAGAATGACCTTGAGTTAAAGAGTCTAACAGTGCAGCACAATCTTTTCATTTTTTTTTTTTAGTTTGAATTTTTTGCTGTATTTTGTTTTAACTTATTTTTATTGATTTATTTATTTTGTAGAGACAGGGTCTCTCTATGTTGCCCAGCTGGTCTCCAACTCCTGGGTCCAAGGCATCCTCCTGCCTCAGTCTCCCAAAGGGTTGAGATTACAGGCATGAGCCACTGTGCCTGGCCCATTAATAGTCAAGAAACTAAGACTCAGAGATGGCTCATGACACCACGCTGTCAGAAAGCTCTCAGGGTCAATGAACCCTAACTCTATGGGCCCCCTAGGAAAGAGCACACACAGCCAGGGCAGAGGACAGGGAGGATGGATACTGTGCAGTGCCTACCAGCAGCCAGGCTCTGTCCCAGTGCCTTCGCAGGTTTTTTGTGGTTCTCATGAGCCCAGTTTATGACTCCGAAACTCAAAAAGTTTAAGGAACTTGCTCAAAGTCAGACATCTAGTCAATGCCCAGACTCAGTTCTCAGACTGAATCTCACTTTTTTTGTATATCTTACTTCCCTCAACCTGCAGCTGCTATACCATTCACATTTGTATTCATGCCCCTCTGTGCAGGTTGCTGGGTGTGAGTGGTTATACTAGTTTGCTAGGAAGCCATCACAAAATACCACAGACTGGGTGGCTTCCACAACAGACATTCATCCGCTCACAGTTCTGAGGCCAGAGTCAGATCAAGGCGCCTGCAGGTTTGGTTTTAGGGCCCGTACTAATGACCTCATTTTAACTTAATTACTTTTCTAAAGGCTCTGTCTATCTCCAAATACAGTCGGATATGGTTTGACTCTGTGTCCTCACCCAAATCTCATCTTGTCGCCCCTATAATTCCCATATGTTGTGGGAGGGACCCAGTGGGAGATGACTGAATCATGGAGACAGGTCTTTCCTGTACTGTTCTCGTGATAGTGAACGCGTCTCATGAGATCTGGTGATTTTAAAAATGGGGGTTTCTCTGCACAAGCTCTCTCTTTGCCTGCCGCCATCCATGTAAGACATGACTTGCTCCTCCTTGCCTTCTGCCATGGTCGTGAGGCTTCCCCAGCCATGTGGAACTGTGAGTTCTCCATTAAACCTCTTTCTTTTGTAAATTGCCCAGTCTCAGGTATGTTTTTATCAGCAGTATGAAAACGGACTAATACACAGTCACATTCTAATGTACTGGGGTTAGGACTCTAGCATATGAATGGCGGTGGGGGGTATGGAGAGATACAGTTTAAGCTTATAATGGTGGTCCAGAACTGTCTTCTACTTCTGTTCTCCTGAATCCCATACCCACCAAGTAGTCTCTTTCACCAAATTATAATGAAATTGCACAAATACTAGACAATTTATTTACATTCAGGCTTTTTTGCAAATCTGCATTTAATGTGAGAGAATCTAGATGTACATTCACCATCTTTATTGCTAACTATACCCTACTCTTTGCTTCAAACACTCATCAAAAACAAAGTGAGTAAAAATGAATGTGTACTCACAGCACTGAGTGCCTCCTCTGTGAGCTGGCACTTTCCATCTCTGCATCCTCACACCCGCCCACTGACAAATAGTCACAACCAGCAAGCAAACAGAAAACTTCCTAGGAGGCTCTCACCACTGAAAAGAAGAAAGGTAAGGGGTGTCTTGAATGTTGCCCCTTTAAATAAAAATGGTTCTCCAGCTGTCTCAGGAATTTTTAGGGGGAGAGGGATATAAACAGACAGTAGTAAATAGTGGAAAAAAACTAGAACAGGGTGAAAAGGGGCCAAAAGACATGATTAATTTACTTATGTCCTTTCTGTGATCTAAGCTGGAGTGCAGTGGCGCAATTATGGCTCACTGTAGCCTCAACCTCCTTCGCTCAAGCGATCCTCACACCCCAGCTTTCCAGGTAGCTGGGATTATAGGTGCATACCACCAAGCCCTACTAATTTTTGTGTTTTTTTGTAGAGATGTTTTGTATTTTTTCGCCATGTTGACCAGGTTAGTCTCCAACTCCTGAGCTCAGGTGATCTACCTGTCTCAGCCTCCCAAACTACTGTGATTACAGGCATGAGCCACCACACCTGGCCCTTTCTGAAATATTTTAATGAGGGCTCCACATTTAAAATTATACCATCTAATTTGTCTTTTTACAAAACTTACCCAGAAGCCAACCTTCTTTCCCAAAGCAATAGAGGTTTAACAGAGAACATAGTTTCTTTACATTAATATCAGACATCTTGAGAATTGACATCGTTCCTTCAGCAAAGCCTGTCTTTGCTGTTTCATTGAAATCAATGATATTGACTAATAAAACTAGCCATTACTTTGTGTGGCTTTTAGGGGAGTTTAACCTGAAACTGGGATAAAATTAATCAATTTGTGTTGAAGGACTGTAAAAGAATGACGAACACACAACCACTATTACAGTACAATAGGAGGTAACATGCATTTGTAATTTCTAGATTCTTCATAAAATAATACTTTAGAATGTTCTCTGTTGTCAAATTTTACAGGATGAGACTATTTTTCAATTTAAATTAGATATGATAAGGTGTGACATCTGCAACTTAGGAACATCTGCTAAAAATGGGTTGCAGTTCTCATTTTAAAAGTGTAAACATCTACATTTGCTTTTTGGTTCTTTTTAAAGGAACTTCTTGCAAATATGTTAAGTCACCTTAGATGAGGACAGTTTTGTAAAGAGACATGGGGAAGGTCAATGTTTGCTAAAATAAGTTGTCTCTTTTAAATAATGTGATTTCTAAAAAAGAAGAGAAACTCACTTTTACTAAGTATCATGTACTCACTCTCTCTAGCTCTCACAGATAACTTTCCCTGAGCTGTCTGAGTCAAACTACCCATTATATGGTCTCAGAACGCCAATAACCGCTCATTCGCAGCCTTTATCGGTATCACAAATTTGGATATATTTGTATGATTAAGATTAATATCTGTCCCCCCACTCCATGGTGGCAGGGCTCACCATCTAATCCCAGCACACTACCTGAAACGTAACAGGAGCTCACAACTTATGTTGAATGACACAACTTGTGTTGAATTGTATCTTTGGACAATTCCTCTCTACTTTCCTCTTCGATCCACAATCTTTGTGAAATCCTACCCACCTTAAAATAATATTCTTTCCACTAAAGCAATTTAGTCACCGTGCTTTTGTTGTTGTTGTTGTGTGTGTGTGTGTTTTTGTTTTGTTTTGTTTTTTGTGAGATGGAGTCTTGCTGTGTCACCTAGGCTGGAGTGCAATGGTGAGATCTTGGCTCACTGCAACCTTCACCTCCCTGGTTCAAGCAATTCTCCTGGATCAGTCTCCCAAGTTGCTGGGATTACAGGTGCCTGCCACCATGCCTGGCTAATTTTTGTATTTTTAGTAGACATGGGGTTTCACCATGTTGGCCAGGATAGTCTCAAACTCCTGAACTCAAGTGATCCGCCCACCTCAGCCTCCCAAAGTGCTAGGATCACAGGCGTGAGCCACCGTGCCCAGCCATCACTGTGCATTTTTAAACTTTCTCTTTAGTCAACCTTTGTAAAAAAAAGTCAGCTCCTACTGCTCCAATTTTTACCACACACTCAGCTCTTCAAGGCCTAATAATACAAGTGGAGCTCAACCTCAACTGAATCAAGATGCCTACCTCAAAACTGCCAGGCATTTCTCAGAAGCGGACGTATGATTGGCCAATAGATGTATTAAAAAATGCTGAACATCACTAACCACCAGGGAAATGCAAATTAAAACCCCAATGATATCACCTCATACCTGTTAGAATGGCTATTTTCTTTCTTTCTATTTTTTTGAAAACTAGAGGAAGGGGAGGAGGTCTAGGATGTTGGCAAGGAAGCAGAGAAAAGAGAATCCTTGCACACTGTTGGTGGGAATGTAAATTAGTACAGCTATTTTGGAAAATAGTATGGAGGTTCCACAAAAACTAAAAATAAAATTACCATATGATCTAGCAATCCCTATTCTGAGTATATAGCCAAAGAAATTGAAATTAGTATGTCAAAGAGATATCTGTACTCCCATGTTTATTTCAGCATTATTCACAATAGTTAAGATACAGAATCAGCCTGTGTGTTCAACAGATAAATGGATAAAGAAAATGTGGTATGTATATATATAATGGAATACTATACAGCCTTAAAAAAGAAGAAGAGTCTGTAATTTGCCACATGGATGGAATTGAAGGACATTATGCTAAATGAAATAAGCCAGGCACATAAATGCAAATACTATATGATCTCACTTATATGTGGAATCTAAAAAGTTAATCTCATAGAAAGAGAGAGTAGAAAGGGAGTTACTAGGGGTTGAGGATGGTGGGGGAAGGGATGGGGAAAGGGGAGATGGAGATCAAAGGGTACAGAGCTTTAGTTAGACTGGAGGAATAAGTGTTGGTGTTGTATTGCACTGCATGGTGAACACAGTTAATAATAATGTATTGTATATTTCAAAATTGATAAAAGAATTTATTTTTAAAGCCCTCACCCCAAACAAATGATGTTGGAAGGGAACAAATACACTAATTATCTTGATTGAATCTTTCTACAGTGTATACATAAATCAAAACAACACATTGTAACCCATAAATATGCACAATTACTATTTGTCAATTAAAAATAAATTAATAAAAAATAAGAAAGAAAAACTGCCAGGCATTTTCTTCTTACTGAGTTCAAGGAGCGCTTTTCAATCTCTCTCTTACTAACCTCCCTGCAGCACAGGATCCCATCCTAATACTCTTTTCCCTTGGCTTTCAATACTCCACTTCCTGCCAGTCTTCTTTCATCTCTTCTCAGGTTCCTTGCAAACCCTTGCCTCTTTTAATCCCTTAAATATCAGTGTTCCTTAGGATCTTATTCATGTTCTTTTTACATTCTCTTACTACCTTTTATTGAGTTATCACCAATGCTAATGGCAACCAAATCCATATTTCAAGCTAGACCTCTTGAGTTCCAGAGCTATACTTCCAATTGACCACTGGCCATCCCCCTCTCCATGAACCACAATTTCCTAAATATGTTTAAAAAAAAAAAGTGCTCATTATGTTTCCTCAAACACTTATTTTTAAATAACCTAATTGTTTTAATGGGCAAAGAATCAGAATAGACAGTTCCTAAAAGAAGAGAGACAAATGGCCAACAAGTGTATAAAAAATTTTTCAACATCGCTAATCATTACAAAAATACAAATTAAAACCGTAGTGAGGTATCACCTCACACCTGTTGTTAGAATGACTCTTTTCAAAAAAAAGATGAGTGATAACAAGTGTTGGTGAAGATGTGTAGAAAAGGGAATTCTTGTGTGTAGTCAGTCAATGAGAAGGAAAATTAGTACAGCCAATATGGAAAACAGTATGGAAGTTTCTCAGAAAATTAAAAATAGAACTACTATATAGGCAGCAATCTCTTTATCTTTTGGATAAATCCTGGATATCTATCCAAAAGAAATGAAATCAGTATATTAAAGAAATGTCTGTGCCCCACATTCATAGCAGCACTATTCACAATAGCCAAGATACAGAATCAGTCTTTGTCCATCAACAGATGAACAAATAAAAAAAATGTGATCTATATGCACAATAGAATACACTTAAAAATACTTTTAAAAGAAGACAATCCTGTTATTTGCAATAACACAGATGAACCTGGAGGACATTTTGTTACATGAAATAAGCCAGTCACTAAAAGATAACTACTGTATGATCTCATTTATATGTGGAACCTAAGAAAGTCAAACCGAGAGAAAGAGAGTATAATGGTGGTTGTCAGGGGCTGGTGTAGAGGGAAGGATTGGAGAGATGTTGGTCAAAGAATCAAAACTTTTTTTTTTTTTTTTGAGACCAAGTCTTGCTCTGTCGCCAGGCTGGAGTGCAGTGTCATGCTCTTGGCTCACTGTAACCTCAACCTCCCAGGTTCAAGTGATTCTTCTGCCTCAGCCTCCTGAGTAGCTGGAACTACAGGCGTGCACCACCACACCTGGCTAATTTTTCGTATTTTTAGTAGAGACGGGGTTTCACCATGTTGGCCAGGCTGGTCTCGAACTCCTGACCTCGTGATCCGCCCTTCTCAGCCTCCCAAAGTGCTGGGATTACAGGCGTGAGCCACCGCATCCAGCCAGAGTCAAAACTTTTATTTGGACAGGAGGAATAAGTTCAAGAGAGCTATCGTACAACACGGTGACCATAGTTAATAACAATGAAGTGTATACTTGAAAATTTCCAAGAGAGATTTTGAGTGTTCTCATGACCAAAAAAAAGTGTGTGAGGTAACACATATGTTAATGGGCTTGATTTCGCTATGCCACAATGTACACATATTTCAAAACACCATGTTGTAAACCATAAATATGTACAATTTGCATTTGTCAATTTAAGATGAATAAATAGGCCAGGCGCGGTGACTCAAGCCTGTAATCCCAGCACTTTGGGAGGCCGAGACGGTCGGATCACGAGGTCAGGAGATCGAGACCATCCTGGCTAACACGGTGAAACCCCGTCTCTACTAAAAAAATACAAAAAACTAGCCGGGCGAGGTGGCGGGCGCCTGTAGTCCCAGCTACTCGGGAGGCTGAGGCAGGAGAATGGCGTGAACCCGGGAGGCGGAGCTTGCAGTGAGCCGAGATCCGGCCACTGCACTCCAGCCTGGGCGACAGAGCGAGACTCCGTCTCAAAAAAAAAAAAAAAAAAAAAAAAAAAAAAAAAAAAAGATGAATAAATAAAAAAATTTTAGAACGTATTCTTGGGCAGGGCACAGTGGCTCACACCCAACGCTTTCGGAGGGTGAGATGGGAAGATCGCTTGAGCCCAGGAAGGGAAGGTTGCAGTGAGCCGAAATCACGCCACTGCACTCCTGGCTGGGTGACAGAGTGAGGCCGTGTCTCAAAAAAATAAAAAATCATGGCCAGGGCACAGTGGCTCATGCCTGTAATTCCAGAATTTTGGGAGACTGTGGTGGGCAGATCACCTGAGGTCAGGAGTTTGAGACCAGCCTGGCCAACATGGTGAAACCCTATCTCTACTAAAAATACCAAAATTATCCAAGCGTGGTGGTGGGTGCCTGTAATCTTAGCTACTCAGGAGGCTGAGGCAGGAGAATCACTTGAACTCGGGAAGCAGAGGTTGCAGTGAGCCGAAATCATGCCACTCCACTCCATCTTGGGTGAGAGAGCAAGACTCTGTCTCAAAAAAAAAAGAAAAAAAAAATTAATGTCATACAGATCTCTTAGAGAGTTTAAACGATAGATGGTATTTCAATTTAACACTGTAACAGAATGTTTAAAGAGACTACAAAAGTCTATCCTATTGGATATTGGAAACATTTTTCTTTACTATTTGTCTATACTAATGACTTCATTAAAGAATGATGTTTCAGTTAAGCCTAATCTCTTCAACTCAATCACTGTTCTAGTTATTATGGCTTTACTGTATTGTTATATATAGGCAGGTGAATTCCAAAATGGTGTAGAATTGTATGTATGCTTTTATATAAAAGAGACGTAAAACACAAGGTAGCCAAAAATTCATCTTCTGGTTTTTTTGTTTTTTTGGGTGTTTTTTTGGTCTGTTTTTTTGAGACAAGGTCTTGCTCTGTCACCCAGGCTGGAGTGCAGTGGCGTGATCGTCATTCACTGCAGCCTCAAACTCCAGGACTCAAGCAATCCTCCCTTCTCAGCCTCCCAAGTAGCTGAGACTACAGGTGTGTGCCACCACACCCAGCTAAGTTTTTTTAATTTCTTGTAGAGATGGGGTCCCGCTGTGTTGGCAGGGCTCGTCTCAAACTCCTGGTCTCAAGCAATCTTCCCACCTTGGTCCCTCAAAGTGCTGGGATTACAGGTGTGAGCCACCATGCCCAGACATCTTCTGGTTCTGTTTTTGCCTCCGCCATTTACCTTGGTGCTTTCTCTGGCATCAAAAAGGGAGTTAACCCAGGTCCTTGGCTAATAATCATAGTACTTACATTTTTGTACTTTTTATAGAGTGCTTTTAATCTGATTTCATTTTGATTACAAAAAACAAGTCTTTGGAGGATTATCAGTTCATCTTAGATAAGAAACTGAGAACAGGGTCAGGGGAAATGCCCAATATAAATGCCAATAGGAGAATCAAATTGGCCACTATGGCTCTGTGCCTAGTAATTCTTGCAAAAGAGGGCCAAGCATATTGGAAAGATTAATGACATAATCATTTGTATATAAGTTTGAGCCCATAACTAAAAATACAAAAAAATGCAAATATACCTATGTTTATATTACCAACAAAGATACTAAGAAAAAACTAGTGAAAATCAGATCTATCTACCTAGAAAACTTTGCTTTCTTCTTACTTTTTAAAACTTGCCCTTCCTCTTGTATTTCTCTTTCTACTTTAGTATCCCAAGAATTCATTTGCCTCATCTAACATTAAAGAAAAACTCAGAAAAGTATTAATTACTGTTTCTAATTGAATTCTCATATCTATTGATCATTTCCCCAGTTGATCTCAAGTTTTCACATGAAAAACACAACAGTCTAAATAGCTCTTAGTTTTGTAAAAGACAAAATTGAGATAAGATCAAAACCACAAAAGAACAAGTTTTTGAAAATTTTTTTTATCCCTAAAAATCTCAGAGATAAGTACGCATAGAAAAGGGTAAGACCTTTCCCTTCAGGGAGAGCCCCATCTACTTTGTAATGATGCCTTCACTAGTGTGATTACTTTTTTTTTTTTTTTTTGGAGACAGTGTCTTACTCTGTCGCCCCGGCTGGAGTGCAGTGGCACAATCTCAGCTCACCGCAACCTCCACCTCCCAGGTTCAAGGGAGTCTCCTGCCTCAGCCTCCCGAGTAGCTGAGATTACAGGCATGTGCTACCACGACCAGCTAATTTTTTTGTATTTTTAGTAGAGACAGGGTTTCACCATGTTGGCCGGGCTAATCTTGAACTCCTGACCTCAAATGATCCACCCGCCTTGGCGTCCCAAAGTGCTGGGATTAGAGGCATGAGCCACCACGCCTAGCCCACTAGTGTGATTACTTGATTAACATCTGTCTCTCCGTTAGACTAAAAGTCCTTGGAGAACATAGACAGTGAATATTTTTGCTCACCCTTGTACCCTAAGCACTTACTCATCTTGGTGCTCAGTAAATATTCGTAGGGCCAGAGCATTTCTATGAACATGACAGTTCTACAGGGAAAAACAGGGTCCATGAAAGTAAAGAGTGGGAGCCCTCAGAAACTGAACAGCTTTCTCTAATAACATCTGTTTTATTGACGTGAATAAACTGAGTTACAAGTAGCCCAGATCCCCAGTATGGAGTTCAGTGTTAAGATCCTTATTTTGAACACAGTTACAAGGCATAAGGCAAGAACTAGAGTCAGAGGCTCTAAGTCAATTTCCTTTGTGGCAAGGATCACAGATGGGAACGGGCCAGTATCCACCATTAATGACAACTAAGTCCCGGATTTTATCTTAGTCCTGTGGATCTACACCACGCTCGGGAGCTGATAATCCAGACACACTAGCACCCCTGTTTTTGGCCCTGAGATATCAATCTCCCATCTGTCTTCGAATAGGGAAAACAGAGTCAAATTTGAAGTTTTAAATATAAACATTAATGGGAAATTGATGAAAACCTAAGTACAGAAATTTAGAATCAAAATTAAAATGTGCAATTTTTTTTTTTGAGACAGTCTCACTCTGTCTTTCAGGCTGGAGTACAGTGGCCCAATCTTGGCTCACTGCCATCTCCACCTCCCAAGTTCAAGTTATTCTTGTGCCTCAGCCTCCCAAGTAGCTACGAGTACAGGCATGAACCACCATGCCCAGCTAATTTTTGTATTGTCAGTAGAGACAGGGTTTCACCACATTGGCCAGGCTAGTCTTCGACTCCTGGCCTCAAGCAATCTGCCTGCCTCGGCCTCCCAAAGTGCTGGCATTATAGGCAAGAGCCACTGCTCCCAGCCAACATGTGCAAATTCTTAACCCTCACTTTAGGTAGCACTCTGTAAAACCCTGGTTGGGTTGCCATTATTGGCCCTCTCCTTCACTCATAGGGAAGCATATTTTTTTAGACATATGCTATTGTACACTTAATAAACTATAGCACAGCATAACTTTTATATGCACTGGGAAACCAAAAACCTTAATGTAACTCACTTTATTGTGATACTTTATTGCTGTGGTCTGGAACCAAACCTGCAGTATCTCCAAGTTATGCCTGGATATACAAGGTATACTATTCTGCCTTAAAAAAAGAAGGAAATCCTGTTATTCACAATATGAATAAACCTGGAGAACATTATGTTAATATTATGCAATAAGCCAGACACAGAAAAAGCAATACTGTACACTGTCACTTACATGTGGATTCTAAAGAGGTTGAACTCATAGATGCAACGAATAGGATGGTGGTTAGTTACCAAGAGATAGGGGAGGAGGAGATGTTGGTCAAACTACACAAAAGTTCAATGAGACAAGAGGAATAAATTCAAGAGAGTGATTGTACAACAAGGTGAGTACAGTTAATAACAGTATGTTGTATTCCCGAAAATCACTAAAAGAGTAAATTTTAAGAGTCCTCACAACAAAAAATGAGTGTGTAAAGTTAGACAATGTTATTTAGTTCAATTTAGCCATTCCACAATATATACATATTTTAAAACAACATGTACCTAGTAAGTAGATACAATTTTGTCAATTAAAATTAATTAGTTAATTGGAATAATAATAATACTGATGGAAAAACTGGATAGTCATATGAAAAAAAATTAACTTCAATGCCTACCTCACAGACCTAAACTTGACAGCCAAAACTATAAAGCTTCCAGAAGAAAATATAAAGTAATATTTTTGTGATCTTGGGGATTTCTTACTCAGGATACAGAGAGCACTAAACATAAAAGAAAAAAATTCTAATCACAAGTGACGTTAATAAAATAAGCAGGCCACAAGTTGGGAGAAAATAGTCACCAAACATATATATGTCAAATAATCTGTACCTAGAATACATAAAGAATTCCTCCAACTCAATAATAAAATGACAAGTAGACCAATTAAAAATGAGCAAATGGGCCAGGCATGGTGGCTCACGCTTGTAATCCCAGCACTTTCGGAGGCTGAGGTGGGTAGATCATGAGGTCAGGAGTTCAAGACCAGCCTGGCCAACACAGTGAAACCCCATCTCTACTAAAAATACAAAAAATTAGCTGGGCATGGTGGCAGGCTTCTGTGTTCCCAGCTACTCAGGATTCTAAGGCAGGAGAATCACTTGAACCTGCAAGGCGGAGGTGGCAGTGAGGCAAGATTGCGCCACTGCACTCCAGCCTGGGCAACAGAGCTAGACTCCAACTCAAAAATAAAAAAAAAAAAAAAGAAGAAGAGAAAAAGAGCAAATGACATGAACACTTAACAAAAAAATGTAAAAATGGCCAATAAACACATAAAACAGTGCTCAACATAGTAAATCATCAGGAAAATGCAATAAAACCACAATGAGATACCACTGCACACCCACTATAATGGCAAAAGTCAGAAAGATGTTGGTCAGATCTGAAGCAAAAAGAACTCTCATACAAAGGTGAGAATGTAAAAAGTTTAAATGTTTGGTGCTTTCTGATAAAGTTAAACATAACATGTTCTGTGACCCCCAGTTCTGCCCTTTAGTATTTACTCAAAAGAAAGAAAAACACGTATCCATGCAAAGATTTGTCTGTGAATATTCATAGTTAGTTTGCTTATAATTCAGGTTGGAAACAACCCAACTGTCCATCATTAGGAACAGATAAATTGTAATATGTTCATAAGACAGAATATACAGTAATAAACAGAAACAAAATACTACTGATAATTTACCCAAGAGCATAGATTAATCTCGCACACATCATGCTGAACAAAAGAAGTCAGATATGTAAAAGTGCAAGCCACATGATGCCTTTGCTGTGAAGTTCTGGAACAGGCAAGACTAACCTTTAGAGAAAGAAATCTGAACAGCGGTTGTCCCCAATGAGAGTAGAGGCTGGTGGGATTGACCTCAGTGGAGCAAGACGGGAAATATTCTGTTTTTTGGTAATAGTTTGAGTTCCATGAACATACGCATTTGTCAAAACTCATGGAACTGCAACACTTATGACCTGTGCCTTTCACTACATGAAGGCCATGCCCCAATAAAATAATTTAAGTCACAGAAGGTAATTAGAGAATATTATTTCCATGAAATTAAAATTTAACTTGAAAACAAATAAAGGAATAATGTAGGACAGGATTCACTCCACTCTTCCACTTCAGAAGGATAAGCCCCAGATTGGGACCGAGATGGAAAGCACAAATCTGCTTTCATTTCCACCTTACTAGAATCATGATGTGCTTCTGGCCGGGTATGGTGGCTCACGCCTGTAGTCTCAGCACTTTGGGAGGCCAAGGTGGGTAGATTGCTTGAGCCCAGGATGGGAAGGTTGCAGTGAGCCAAGATCGCACCACTGCGCTCCAGCCTGGGTGACAGAGAGAGACTCTGTCTCAAAAAAAAAAAAAAGAAGAAGAAAACAATACATATTTTCTATACAACATGCACCTGATGTCAATAATTATTTTTTTTCCCTCATTCCATCCGTAAACAAAAGCCAGTTTCATCTTCTGGAACCTTCAGAAGATATGATCTGTTTTGGCACTGGCCACGTTAGCAGACTTAGGTGTGTCTGTCTCAAACATGATGTCAACAAGGGCAACTTTCAAGGATAAATGTGAATGTTTGTAATTTTTGCTTTATGTGCTGACTTTAGAACCTAATTGAAGATAAGCTATGATTCCATAGTAATTTTGTCTATGCAGCAGGGTGATAACTAATATCTTAGATTTAAATGCATAACTAAATTACTGTCATATTATTCTTAGTACTCTGGTTATAATTGAACATACCCATTGTGCGTGAATGAAGTATATTAAAATTCATTCTGCTTTTCCCTTCCCTCCCCTTACCCAAAAACATGAACTATTTATAAAATTTTCAGTCTTTTCATTTGGTTTTACTTATCTGGACTCATAAGCCATGCGTGGTAAACTTCAGACCTATGATTTGTGGCTTCCTGCTTCCAAGATCACTCCAGAATAGTTCTCATGTGACTGTTTTTCTAGTTAAATATTTACACATATACATGGGGTACACGGGCAGTTCATATTTGACATGATTTAACAGCATCTACATCTGTTTCTCACTATAACATGGCAGAAAAATGTGCCTACTAAACATTTTTAAAATATATTTGTTCAAAACATTGTTTCTACTCCTAAGATGTTTTCCAAGTTAAGAAAACAGAAGATAGTCCCCCCTAGCCAGGTCCTTTTTAATTCCCTTTCTCTGGTTCAGGGTTCTCTCTTGCTATCAATCATTGCTTTCCAAGCCTAACCAAAGCATGTGTCATGTCTTATTTTTATCAGTGTGTGAGAAGCACAGAATTAAATTGAGACACGAAGGGGGGGAAACATCTTATTTAAATTTAAAAAGCCTTCAAAAGCAGCAACTAGCTCCGGGTGTGATACTTCAAGATTAGCAAGATCGTGTTTGAATGCACTCCCTGCCTATATAAACAAGCCTGAAGTCTGTTCCACGCTCCCAATACACGGCTCAGGCATGGACCTTTTTATGGAAAAAGAGAAAATTCTTGGCTTTCAAGAGTTCTCTTAATCATTGCTATGTCCCCAACATTTCAAATCACAACATAAATATCTGTTCTAACTCTCCCCTGTCTATTTAAGGAGGCCAATATTTTAGACTCGAGCATTTTTTTCCAAAAATATAACACGTAAATTATGAGAATATTCCCTTCCGAGCACTAATTTAGAATAAATTGCTCTTATCTCGCTTTTATTCTGTTGTTTTCAGTTTCAATCTGCAAAACCGTTTCCTCATTTTTATTCATATGTTGTTATCTAAGTAATAAAAAAGGGGAAAAGAATGAAAACAAAACCCCAAAACTCCTGAATGATAAATCCTAGAAGCTGACCATATAGTTCATAAGTATCAAATAAGCAAAAATAAAAGGAATAATCATTTTCAACTATTTCAAGACTTATTTTTCCAATTTGTATCTAATTCAAAACCTCGCCTTTTTCTTTTCTCTTTCCTGTTCATCTTTTGGCCACTTCACAGCTCATTTCACTCTAGAGAAAAAGAGTTTGGGGAAAATAAAAAGAGATGAGATTCAATGAGTGCAACTGGCTCAACTGCCCTGAGGAAAAGCTTTGTTTTCAAGAAGCCTAGAAAAACTGGCTCAAATAACGACTTTGGTGCATCTGAGAATTTAAATAAACCTTAATATTCTTAATTCCTGTCACTGATTAAAAAGGGTAGTAGTCAATTTTTAGACATCTTGGTTTATGGAATAATAATAAAAGTTGTTTAAAGCTGACTGTCACACTGTGTATCCAGAGAACCCCTTCCTACGATAGGAAGGACTGAACGTACCAATTGTGCATAAATGAAGTATATTAAATTTCCCATACAAAACTATACGTACATGGCCGGGCACTGTGGGATGAGCCTGTGATTCCAGCCACTTGGGAGACTAATGTGGGAGGATTGCTTGAGCCCATGGGCTCTAGATCAGCCTGGGCAACATAGCAAGACCCCATGTTTAAAAAATTATATATATAATTTTATCTATAGACATATATATAGACACTCACACATATACGTGTGTATATATGTATATGTGTATACATGAATTCTTTTTTGTTGTTGTTGTTGAGACAGAATCTTGCTCTGTTGCTCAGGCTGGAGCACAGTGGTACAATCACAGCTCACTAGCCTTGACCTCCTGGGCTCAAGCAATCCTCCCACCTTAGCCTCCTGACTAGCTGGGACTTCAGGCGCACACCACCACACCAGGCTAGTTTTTGTATTTTTTGTAGAGACAGGGTTTCTCCATGTTGCCCAGGCTAGTTTCGAACTCCTGGGCTCACGCAATCCTCCCATCTCAACCTCCCAAAGTGCTGGGATTACAGGGGTGAGCCACCATGCCCAGCCTACATGTATATACACGAATAAATGTTACATTTGAACAACGTTACCTTTGAATAGTAATTCTGAAGCTTCAAATATCTATGCTAATTTTAGAAGGTAAGTAATTATAATATGTGTATAAATAAAACCTACAGATGATTCAAAATAGTTTTTACTCATAAACTTACATACTAGATAAACATTTCAGGAAAGAGGGCAATATGTATATTTATAAATTTCCTTCTCAACCTTTGGAGAAGTAAAATATAAAAAGCATCCAAAAGACCCAGGTCAGGCATGGTGGCTCACGTCTGTAATCCCAGCACTTTGGCAGTCAGAGGCAGGCAGATTACCTGAGGTCAGCAGTTCAAGACTAGCCTGGCCAAAATGGTAAAACCCCATCTCTACTAAAAATACAAAAATGTTAGCCAGGCATGGTGGCACGAGCCTATAGTCCCAGCTACTTGGGAAGCTGAGGCAGGAGAATTGCTTGAACCTGGGAGGCAGACACTGCAGTGAGCCAAGATCACACCACTGCATTTCAGCCAGGGTGACAGAGAGAGACTCTTCCTAAGAAAAAAAAAAACAAAACAAAACAAAACCCCAAGGAACCGTACAAAACCTTTTAGAAGGTAGAAGGTAGAGGAGGAAATAATTCTCAAGTCTTTTCATGAGGACAATGGAATCCTGATACCAAAACCTAACCTGAACATTTTAAGAAAAGAAAATTGTAGACCAGTATTTCTCATGAACATGGAAGCAAAAGCTCTTACCAAAATATTTGCAAATTGAACTCAACAAAAAATAAAAAGGATATTATACAACGACTGTGTGGTTACCCAAGCTTAACATTTGAAATTCAATCAATATATATCATCATATTAAAACAATAAAGGGGAAAACCACATGATTACCTCAACAGGTGCCAAAAGTGCATTCACCAAACTTCAAAAACACTTATGATTAAAAACTAAACAAAAAACCTTCAGGCATGCAAGAAATAGAAGGGAACTTCATCTCATGAAAAGGTCACCTACAGGCTGGGCAAGGTGTCTCACACCTGTAATCCCAGCATTTTGGGAGGCTGAGGCAGGAGAATCACTTCAGGCCAGGAGCTGAAGACCAGCCTGGGCAAAATGGTGAGGCCCTGCCTCTACAAAAAGTTTTAAAATTTTCAACACACACACACACACACACACACACGCACGCACCCACCCCTACGGTTGGGAAAAATGCAAATGATGTGCTATCGCATACTTCTGCTATCATCGTACCGGCAGTATTAACCAATGTAATAAAATAAGAAAAAATAAAAGACTTAAAGACTTGGAAAAGAAGAGGTAAAACTGCCTCCTAAAGAAAATGTTGGCCAGGCATGTTGACTCACACCCGTAATCTCAGCACTTTGGGAGGCTGAGGGAGGCAGATCAATGAGGTCAGGAGTTCAAGACCAGTCTGGTCAACATGGTGAAACCCCCTCTCTACTAAAAATACAAAAATTAGCTGGGCATGGTGGTGCATGTCTGTAATTCCAGTTATTCAGGAGGCCGAGGCATGAGAATCGCTTGAGCCAGGGAGGTGGGGGTTCCAGTGAGCTGAGATTACACTATTGCACTCTAGCCTGGATGACAGAATGAAACTTTGTCTCAAAAAAAAAAAAAATTATCTCAAAAGAAATGAGCAGCCTATACATTAAACGCAATTTTTAAATGTAGAAATTGTAATATATAAACTATACTTGAAATCTAATTCAAACAAACAACAAAAACAAAACAAGTGTATGAAATAATTAGAGGAATTCGAACATCATTTAATATTATTGGAGAACATTATTAATCTTTTTAGATGTGACAAGTGCTTTTTAACAAGAGATTCTAGCAGGTGTTGTCAGCTCTGCATCCCATGCCCTTGGTTCTGAACCATTGCCTTAGATACCCTGCCCAGTTTCCAACTCCCAGCATCTGGGTCCCTTTGCCTGAGGCCTTTACTAGCCCCAGATCCATGTGCACGAGGGACTAGAAGTGCTGAGGAATCCACATAGCGGTCCTCTCCATATTCGCCCCTAGCGCCCCTCAACCAATGACTGTTGGGGGTTGATGAATACATATTCCAGTTCTCTTGTTCCTTGGGGACAGGGAACATGTATTCTCCACAGCCCCCAGGAATTCTGCAGCAGGAAGAAGCCATAGTTGGTAGTGACAAGCTTTTTGATGCTCGCCCTATTGATCTGTTTCCCTTCCCTCCCTCATTCTACCAAACATTTATTTGGCATTTACAAATAAACGTTTATTTGGTATTTACACATAACTACTTGCATTACCATCTTTGTCTCAGGATCTGCTTCTGGAGTAACCCAAACTAAAACAGATACATGCAGAAATATCTCAAAATGACATGATGTCTGATTCCTTCAAAACAATATGCAGACCCCGGTGCAGTGGCTCATACCTGTAATCCCAACACTTTCGGAAGCCGAGATGGGCAGATCACCTGAGGTCAGGAGTTCAAGACCAGCCTGGCCAACATGGAGAAACCCTGTCTCTACTAAAAATACAAAAATTAGCAGGGCGTGGTGGCAGACGCCTGTAATCCCAACTGTTTGGGGGGCTGAGGACGGAGAATCGTTTGAACCCGGGAGATGGAGGTTGCAGTGAGCTAGGATGGTGCCATTGCACTCCAGCCTGGATGACAAAAGCGAAACTCCATCTTAAAAAAAAAAAAAAAAAATACGTGTGTGTGTGTGTGTGTGTGTGTGTGTGTGTATGTACACACAGAGGGAAGATACAGATGAAACAAGACTGATCACATTGAAAGTTTTGAAGCTAAGTGATGGGTACAATGGGACTTCATTTTATTATTTTGTCTACTTTGATAAGTTTGAAATTTTTCATAACAAAGTTAATTTTTTTAAATGAATGCATAAATACATTGAAAGTCAGAATGTGAAACAGATAACATTTCAAACTAGCAGAGACATGTAGCTTATCCAACTGGCTAGCCATCTGGAACACATCTAATAAAGTTACCTTTTATCAAAATAAATTGCAGGTGAATCAAATATTTGGATATATAAAATAAAATCATGGTCAGTTACAGTGGTTCATGCCTGTAATCCTAGCACTTTGGGTGCCCAAGGTGGAAGGAATACTTGAGCTCAGGAGTTTGAGACCAGCCTGGGCAAGATGGCAAGACCCCATCTCTATTTGAAAAAAAATAATAAAATGAATAAATAAATAATAAAAAGAAAATCATAAAACTATTCCAGGTAAATGTGGGATAATTTATTTCTTTTTGGATCTGAGAAGGCTTTTCTACACAATGTATAAGACCGGGTGCAGTGGCTCACACTTGCAATCCCAACATTTTGGGAGGCCAAGGCAGGCGGATCACCTGAGGTCAGGAGTTCGAGACTAGTCTGGCTAACATGGTGAAACCCTGTCTTTACTAAAAATACAAAACTCAGCTGGTCATGGTGGCAGGTGTCTGTAATCCCAACTACTCAGGAGACTGAGGCAGGAGAATTGCTTGAACCCAGGAAGCGGAGGTTGCAGTGAGCTGAGATCGTGCCACTGCACTCCAGCCTGGGTGACAGCAAGATTCTGTCTTGAAACAAACAAAAAAATATACAAAACCCAAATTCCAAAAAGATTAGCAAATGTGACTACATAAAATACATTTGAGGGTTTTTTCCAGCATGGGAAAAAAAATACCATACAGTGTCAAAAGACAAATGATCAACTGGGAAAAATATTTCAACGCATATGACAATGAGTTCATGTCTTTCATGAATAAAGACCTCTTACAAATCAATTATAAAAGACCAGTAAACCAATAGAAAAACAGGCACAAAGCTTAAAGAGGCAGTTCATAGAAAGGAAACACAAATGGCTTATGAACACAGGGAAAGATAGTCCACCTCAATCATTTTTACAAAGTAAAATATCAATGAGATAAAATGTTTCATTTATTAGATGGAAATTCTCAAAATATATTCATAAGATGGCTACTAAGTGACAAAATATCAAAACATAGAACAGTCTATAAACTATGCCTCCACCAGTGTATAAAAACTATATATTAATATATATGCATATCTATAGATATACATAGATAAGTATATGTACATATGTGTATATATGCTTAAATATGCATAGGACATTCTAGAACTACATTGTATAAACTGATTAGTGATTGCTTCTGGGGAAGAGAACTAGGAGTGGGAGCCCAAAGTCTTAAGTGAGAGTAAACATCACTTCCCACCATGTAATTTTTAATGTTTAAATGTGTATCTGCATAGTCTTTCCAATTCAAAAATAACTGGCTAATAAAATAATCTGAATTACTTTATTCCACAAATATTTACTGACTGAGCATCTACTTTCTGACAATCCCTACTTAAGGGTTGAGAATAGAAGTGGGGATGACCAGCGTGAAACTCTGTCCTCACAGCTCTAACATGCTTCTGGGAGGAGAATAATAAAAATCTTCAATTAATCCTGGTCAATCTAGTAATTTTGACTGCAACTTAATTAACGTTTTCTTTGAGTGTGCTTTTTTGGGGTGTGCTGTTTTACAGTGACTATATTTAGTTTTATATAAAATCACTACTCCAGAAACACATTCTTTAGAACAGACACAATAATTACCATCATAATTTGAACAGGCCTTGACAAGTGAGAAGAAATGAGAAGAGGTTTGTTGTTCAAGCCTCCGTGCATAGCCACATTATTTAAGAATTTCATTCTTGGCTGGGCACAGTGGCTCACGCTTGTAATCCCAGCGTGATTTTGGGAAGCCGAGGCAGGTGGATCCCTTGAGCTCTGGAATTCAAGACCAGCCTGGACAACATGGCGGAACCCCATCTCTACAAAAAATACAAAAATTAGCCAGGTATGGTGGTGTGCACCTGTGGTCCCAGCTACTCGGGAGGCTGAGGTGGGAGGCTTGAGCCCAGGAGGCAGAGACTGCAGTGAGCCAAGACTGCACCACTGCACTCTAGCCTGAGTGATAGAGCCAGACCTTGTCTCAAAGAAAAAAGAAAAAAGCTGTTAACATTGTTTCACATAGAAAAAATGCAATTTTGGCAGATGACATAATTCTATATCTAGAAAACCCCATCACCTCAGCCCAAAACCTTCTTAAGCTGATAAGCAACTTCAGCAAAGTCACAGGAAACAAAATCAATGTGCAAAAATCACTAGTATTCCTATACACCAACAACAGGCAAATAGCCAAATCATGAATGAATTCCCATTCACAATTGCTACAAAAAGAATAAAATACCTAGGAATACAGCTAAGGATAGAAGAAAAGGACCTCTTCAAGGAGGCCTAAAACCACTGCTCAAAGAAACCAGAGAGGACACAAACAAATGGAAAAACATTCCATGCTCTTGGATAGAAAGAATTAATATCATGAGAATGGCCATACTGCTCAAAGTAATATATAGATTCAATGCTATTCTCATTAAACTACCATTGACATTCTTCACAGAATTAGAAAAAAAACTATTTGAAAATTTGTATGGAACCAAAAAAGAGCCCAAATAGCCAAGACAATCCTAAGTAAAAAGAACAAACCTGGAGACATTATGTTACCCAACTTCAAACTACAATACAAGGCTACAGTAACCAAAACGGCATGGTACTGGTACAAGAACAAACACATAGACCAATGGAAAAGAAAAGACATCTCAGAAATAAGACCACACACCTACAACCATCTGATCTTCGACAGACCTGACAAAAACAAGCAATGGGGAAAGAATTCCCTATTCAATAAATGGTACTGGAATAACTGGCTAGCCATATACAGAAAACTGAAACTGGACCTCTTCCTTATACCTTATAGAAAAATTAAGATAGATTGAAGACTTAAATGTAAAACCCAAAACCATAAAAACCCTAGAAGAAAATCTGGGCAATACCATTCAGGATATAGGCACAGGCAGAGATTTCATGACAGAAACGCCAAAAGCAATTGCAACAAAAGCAAAAATTGACAAGTGGGATCTGATTAAACTAAAGAGCTTCTGCACAACAAAAGAAACTATCATCAGAGTGAATAGAAAATTTGCAGAATGGGAGAAAATTTCTGCAATCTATCCATCTGACAAAGGTCTAATATCCAAAGTCTACAAGGGACTTAAACAAAGTTACAAGAAAAAAACAAACCCATTAAAAAGTAGGCAAAGAACATGAACAGACACTTCTCAAAAGAAGATGTGGCCAGGCGCGTTGGCTCACGCCTGTAATCCCAGCACTTTGGGAGGCCTAGGCGGGCAGATCACGAGGTCAGGAGATTGAGACTATCCGGGCTAATACAGTGAAACCCTGTCTCTACTAAATAGACAAAAAATTAGTCGGGCGGGCGCCTGTAGTCCCAGCTACTGGGGAGGCTGAGGCAGGAGAATGGCGTGAACCAGGGAGGCGGAGCTTGCAGTGAGCCGAGATGGCGCCACTGCACTCCAGCCTGGGCGACAGAGCAAGACTCCATAAAAAAAAAAAAAAAAAAAAAAAGAAGATGTACATGTGGCCAACAAACATATGGGGGGAAAAAAGCTCAATATAACTGATTATTAGAGATATGCAAATCAAAACCACAATGAGGTACCATCTCACGCCAGTCAGAATGGCTAAATGGCTAAAAAAGCAAAAAACAACAGATGTTGGCAAAGTTGCTGAGAAAAAGGAACACTTTTACACTGTTGGTGGGAGTGTAAATTAGTTCAACCATTGTGGAAAACAGTGTAGTGATTCCTCAAAGAACTAGAGGCAGAAATACCATTTGACCCAGCAATCCCTTTACTATACCCAAAGGAATAGAAATCATTCTATTATAAAGATATACGCATGCGTATGTTCATTGCAGCACTATTCTTGGTAGCAAATATATGGAATCAACCTAAATGTCCATCAGTGATAGACTGGATAAAGAAAATGTGGTCCATATACACCATGGAATACTATGCAGCCATAGGAAGCAAGATCACGTCCTTTGTAGGGATATGGATGGAGATGGAAGCTGTTATCCTCAGCAAACTGACGCAGAAAGAGACAACCAAATACCACATGTTCTCAGTGAGAGCCGAATGATGAGAACACATGGACACATGCGGGCTAACAGCACACACTGGGGCCTGTCAGAGGAGGGTGGTTGGGGGAGGAGGAGCATCAGGAAGACTAGCTAGTGGATGCTGGACTGAATACCTATGTGATGGGTTGATCTGTGCAGCTAACCACCATGGTACACATTTACCTATGTAACTAACCTGCACATCCTGTACATGTGTCCCTGAACTTAAAATAAAAGTTGAAAAAAAATACACATTTTGGTTAAAGAACAGGTCAGACTAAAGAAGAACAAATTCTAAAGTGTGGCTGATGAACACTAGGCTTGCCCAGTGCTCTTTCAAAAAAGGGAAACCTGGCCAATCAGCTGGGAAACACTGCTTGTTAAATTTCTCCAAAATAAAAAATTCTCCCCACCTTGGAGATTTACAATGCTTGTTAACACATTAGCAGCTCTAAGAAGTTCCTTCAATGGAGGCCAGGCATAGTGGCTCACACCTGTAATCCCAGCAGTTTGGGAGGCTGAGACAGGCAGATCACTTCAGCCCAGGAGTTCAAGACCAGCCTGGGCAACATAGCAAGACCCCAAATCTATTTTCTAAAAAGAAAATTTAAAAAAAAATTTTTTTTTAAAGAAATCATTCGATGGAGAACTTTTTTTTTGGCTTAACTTTTTAATCTTTCTCTCTCTTCTCTTTTTCTCCTCTCTCTGATTCAAGTGCATCCTTTAACTTCATTTAAGACTCTCTTCAGGCTAGTGTACTCATTTCTAAAATGTAAGAGCTCAGACCAGATGAAGTCAATGGTTCCCATTCTAGTTTATCATTCCAGGTTCCCAGTCTTACTTTAGAAAAATTAAGCAATTGAAGCATTTGATGTTATTGCTTTGAAACCCAGCCAAATAAATAATTATCAGCTATTACTGAACTTCAAAGTATTCTGTATGATTGATTAATGTGATATGAAGTGATACTGAAATCACTAGTGCATTTATGAATACCAAGAAAAAAATTTATAACTTTTTTCAAAGCGACTTGGCATAAATCTTAAAAGATGGCGGAAAAAAATAATCCCAGACACTAGACTGAACAAAAAGGTGTTAGTTCAGACTCTAGTGTTTCCAGGAAACAGGAAAAGAAGTTTTTAAATTACATTTTAAAAATCTGCCAGGTGCAGTGGCTCATGTCTGTAATCCCAGCCCTTTGGGGGGGTCAACGGGGGAGAATCACCTGAGGCCAGGAGTTTGAAACCTGCCTGAGCAACATGGCAAGACCCTGTCTCTAAGAATTTATTGTTTTTAATCAACTGAGAGTAATATTTCTAAGTAACCATTCACAAGAACAACTATGTCAGCCAGGCACAACGGCTCACACTTGTAATATCAACACTTTGGGAGGTTGAGGCAGGAAGATCACTTGAGCTCAGGAGTTTGAGACCAGCTTGGACAACAGAGTGACACTCTGCCTCTACAAAAAATAAAAAAATTAGCCAGATGTGGTGGCACATGCCTGTAGTCCCAGCTACTGAGGAGGCTGAGGTGGGAGGATCACTCGAGCCCAGGAGGCTACAGCGGGCCATGACCGTGCCACTGCACTCCAGTCCGAGTGACAGAGCCAGATCCTGTTGCCAAAAAAAAACAAGAAAGAAAAGAAAAGAAAAAAAGAAAGAAAGGAGGGAGGGATGGAGGAAGGAAGGAATCTAAAAACTAAAAAAAAGAACAATTTTTTTAATGAATTCTTAGATTCGTCATGCAAAAAAGAAAGTGGAATTTTTTTTTCATGAATTCTGTACTCATTTTCCCCCCAAACAGCTCAGCACTAGCTTAGTGGCAAATTCACATGCTTCCAAAAAGTGCGGGAGCAAATTAGAAAAGACTGGATCACCTGATATCAGGAAATGCTCATCTGAGCTCAAATCAGGAGAGTCTTTGGTCTGAATCTTTGCTTTCCTTCAGCAAACTCCAAAGTACTTCCCAGCCCCACTCTGGCCTCCGTGCTGTCAAAACTTCTTACTAGTTTGTAGCTAACCTGAAGCTGCCATCTGTGAAAACAGAGCACAACCTACCTCCGTCCCAAGCAGCATTCTCTCAGTCCCATGGCAAGAAGAAAGTGAGAAGACTACGTGTGGGCTCAGAACAACTGAAATTCACTATTACCCACCAGATTACTTCCTTATAAGGACAATCTTCTCGGATAGAGCACAGCAATGACCAACAATAACAAATGCAAAATCCAGTTTAAAAAAACAACACATATGAGACAAAAGAGATCCAATTCAAGACACTCCCTCAAAAGAAAATGGGGAGGGAAACAACTTTCCTTTTAACAGAATACCAGCAGGACCAACAGGACTTCTATAATTACAGGCTCTTTATTTATTTATTTTGGTTTTTTTTTTTTTTTGAGACAGGATCTCTCTCTATCACCCAGGCTGGAGTGCAGTGGCAAAATCACGGCTCACTATATCGCCTCAACCTCCTGGACTCAAGCAATTCTCCCACCTCAGCCTCCCGAGCAGCTGAGAACACAGACATGCACCATCACGCCCAGCTCATTTTTTTTATGATCGGTAGAGATAAGGTCTTGCTATGTTGCCCAGGCTGGTCTAACTCCTGGGTTCAAGCAATCCACCCGCCTCACCCCCCAAAGTGCTGGGATTACAGCCATGACCCCCACGTCTGGCCAGCCTCTCTTTCAACTAACACTCTGCCTAAGGAAGTTGTCTTATATGCAACTTTAAACCCAATCCAAGCGTTTTTTCTTACAGCACTCCTCACAAGTATGTTCAGCTGTGGGCCTTCCTAAGTTCTGATTCTCTCTTGAATAATCAGGGCACCTCACTTCCAATCTTTCGAGAAGCAAAATAGTCTGGCTTAGTGGTCGACACAGCATTTTCTACAGCCTACTGTCAAAGGCAAAACCTTAGCAAAGGAATTATTTCCTTCCATATTGAAAAATGTTGGAGGAGGTAGCTAGGCAGACATGAGCAGGGCAGGAGAGGGCTCCTTCCTACCCCAGGGATGTCAGGCAACTGTCAAGTGATGGTCAGGCAGTTGTTAAACTGTCTCTCTAAAATAATAATTCAGGAGGTCAAGGTGGGTGGATCACTTGAGATCAGGAGTTTGAGACCAGGTTGGTCAACATGGCGAAACCCCGTCTCTACTAAAAACACAAAAATTAACCAGGTGTGGTGGCATATGCCTGTAGTCCCAGCTACTCAGGAGGCTGAGGCAGGAGAATTCCTTGAACCCAGGAAGTGGAGGCTGCAGTGAGCTGAGATCATACCACTGCACTCCAGCCGGGGTGATAGAGTGAGACTCTAAAAATAAATAAATAAATAAATACATAATTAAGAATTTAGGAAAGAAGAAAGAAAAGAAAGAAAGAAAAGAGAAAGAAAGAAAGAAAGAAAGAAAGAAAGAAAGAAAGAAAGAAAGAAAGAAAGAAAGAAAGAAAGAAAGAAAGAAAAGAAGAAAGAAAGAAAGAAAGAAAGAAAGAAAGAAAGAAAGAAAGAAAGAAAGAAAGAAAGAAAGAAAGAAAGAAAGAAAGAAAGAAAAGAAAGAAAGAAAGAGGGAGGGAGGGAGGGAAGGAAGGAAGGAAGGAAGGAAGGAAGGAAGGAAGGAAGGAAGGAAGGAAGGAAGGAAAGAAGTTTTGTGACTTCAATAAATAAAAGAAATAATAATATAGTAATTTGTTGCAGTCAGTACCAAGGAAAGGCAGTATCCCGATAGACAGAAAACACCTGAAGTTGGTGGTCAGCAGCTTCCCAGTAAGATCCCAGGCATGGGAGAGTGGGCTCAAGCATGTGCACTAAGAGGCAAAATGGCAGAGTCTAGCTGGTATATGACCTTCCTTGAGGAACATTCGACTCCACAAAAATCCTCAAACGAGCATTCATACAACTCTACTAAACACATATGCATGTAACCCCTCCCAAGTGCTGAAAGGCCACTGTGGGCGAGGACAGCCCACCCCAAGGAAAAATCAAGGGAGGAGAGACACAAACCCCAGAACCATGCCAGTGCACAAGACCCCAAGTCGAAGGTCTGATAGGACACTTGGTTTTCTCAAGTTGCTCCCTTGGCCCTCTTCCAAGTTCACTTCCTTTCATTACTGCTCTGAAACTTTTTAATAAACTTTCACTCCTGTTCTAAAACTTGCCTCAGTCTCTCACTGTCACTCTCCCTTATGCTGCTCAGCCAAATTCTTTTCCCTAAGGAGGCAAGAATCGGGTTGCTACAGACCTCTTAGGATTTGCCGCTACTAACAAAAAGTGCAATTCTCACCAGTGAAACTCTGCCATCATTTTCATTAAGTCACATGCAGAACAAATGCAACTGAAATATCAGGGATCATGATATTTTTATACTTCTCTCCTTGCACAGCATCTGACCTGTTGATAACTGTTCTTTGTTTTTTGGGGGGTTTTTTGTTTGTTTTACTGTGTTTTTAGAGCTAGGGTCATGCTATGTTGCCCAGGCTGGTCTCAAAGTCTGCTAGCATTACAGGCATAAACCACTGTACCCAGCCCATGTTGATAACTTTTTATGAGACAAACTCATCTTCTGGTGAAAGCCAGTGAATGACAAATACTTACCTGGCAGTTTAAGTTTATATGTGAAGATGCCATGTTTCCAGAATCAAGTTTTATGTGATTTTTGTGTTTAAAAGTTTTCAATTAAAAAATCTTGAAAACTGAAGAGATTCTCTCCTTCAGCACATAAAACTGGGGTTTCCAGCATTTTATACAGGTTCTGCTTGAATTCCTACATCTCCTATGCTAATTAAGAGTGCTCTCCCTGTCCCATCTGCAGACTTCTAAATCACTAGAGAGATCACCAGGTAGAATGTCAGCACAGCTATCCTCCAAGCCTAAGATTGGTTGTCACTTACTGAATGAGGCTCCAGAGAGCAACAGAGACTGAGTAAGGCACTCTGTTGTAAAATAGGCACATTACAAGGTCAGAGAAAGCTGTCAGTAAAAATATGTGTGATCGGAAGGGCCTCAAAGTGTCTTACAACAACTGGATGCTCATCTGAGCTTGAAGCAGGCGTGATGGAAACGCTAAGGGGATCTTGGTTAGACAAACCTGCACGTTATGCACATGTACCCTAGAACTTAAAGTATAATAATAATTTTAAAAATAAATAAATAAATAAATAAATATAAAAATTTAAAAAAAAGAGAAAAAGTTGGAAAAAAAATTGATCTAATGGAAAACCCAGCATTTTTTACCCCCAATTCACTCCTGCCTTCTGGAAACTTTAGAAGCTTAGGCTCGTCTCTCATCTTAGGCTCCCAGCGCTAGATTAACTTCATTTCCTGATGGTCTTCAGGGTGTTACTGGAACTGAAGTCATGAGTTGGATCTTCAAACAACCAATTCATTTAGATGTTTTTTGTGATGGTTAATACTGAGTGTCAACTTGATTGGATTGAAGGATGCAAAGTATTGATCCTGGGTGTGTCTGTGAGGGTGTTGCCAGAGGAGATTAACATTTAAGTCAGTGAGTTGGGGAAGGCAGATCCACTCTTAATCTGCGTGGGCACAATCTAACCAGCTGCCAACAAATATAAGGAGGCAGACAAACATGAAAAGGTGAGACTGGCTTAGCCTCTCAGCCTACATCTTTCTCCTATGCTGGATGCTTCCTGCCCTTGAACATCAGACTCCATGTTCTTCAGTTTTGGGACTCAAACTGGCTCTCCTTGCTCCTCAGCTTGCAGATGGCCTATTGTGGGACCTTGTGGTCGTGTGAGTTAATACTTAGTAAACTCCCCTTTATATATACATGTATATATACACACACACACGCGTATATATATGGATATGTGTGTGTGTGTGTGTGTATATATATATATATCTTATTCGTTCTGTCCCTCTAGAGAACCATGACTAATACATTTCTTTAGTCACAGACTGCCCCTCCACCCTAATATCTCATACAACATGCAAGGGCTTAACAGAAATGAGTATTAGGAGAGAGAAATAAATAAATAAATGAGTATTAGGAGAGAGAAATAAATAAAGTATACTCACCATCTTCACATACAATGGATAGCACTTCATTGTAGAGAAAGACACAGAAATGAGAAAAGCTGAAAGAATCTTCAAAAACACATGGTGTAGTCTTCATTATTGGGCAGCCAACATTTAGAGGTCCAGATCAGGCATTTATCAGCCCACAGTTACGGGGTAGATGGGTCAGATAGTTTGGCGATCCCAATTCACCCTTAGTTGGAAGGATTTGACTCTCTAACTCATACATCAATGTTAGTAACTCGTAACAATTTAAAGCCCTTCTCTTTTCAAACATGTGCTCATTTTAACCCAGATATAGCAGCATAAAGAGTCTAGCAGTAAAAAGTCTAGGCTGTGAGCAGCTATCACTAACAAGATGGATACATTTGGAAAATCACCGAAACTCTTTGGATCTCAGTTCCCTATCCATAAAGTGGCAGGGTTAGAGTACATGAAGTCAGAATTTCTTCTAGCTAAAGTATGTTTGGTATCTACGACTCTATAACGAAAGCCTTGGTATAAGGCATCAAAGGCAAGTGAGTAGGGTTCTCCCAACCCACCCAAGTGCAAGGCTAGGAGTACATGCCCCATGGCATGACCAGGCTGGGAGGCACGAAGGAGCAGAAGATCAATAGACTTGAATTCAGACTTTACCTAGATGATAAATCAACAGAGACAACTTATTGATGAAGGTCAGGCAATAGAATGTTCTAGAGTTGGGAAACCTTACATAAGAGACCTAAAGTTCAAGCCTCAACTTAGCCATTCACTAGTAGGGTGGCCTTGGACAGGTCACTTAACTCTTCTGAGCCACAGTTTCCCCCACGGGTGTATTACTATCTGCTCCACATATAGACAACTCAGTATTTGTACTGTTGGAGCTCAGAAACTGATGCCTCAAAATATGGTGCTTTCATATACTGAACTAAAGAGGCCTCAAGGTCTCTCTGATTTTTCCCCACCTCCCAACCTCACTGTCTCACCCAAAGCATAAGATGAAGCTAAAGTTCCTTTATCTGCCTAAGATCCAGACCCACCAAGAAGAATGATTGTTTTTTTTCTTCCCCTCCCTGTGAGACCAAGAATATAACCACACCTGAACAGACCCTGTCACAAGATAATGTCACAGTACTTTGGGAGGCCAGGAGGGGAGGCTCACTTTAGCCCAGGAGTTTGACCCAGCCTGGGCAACATAATCAGACTCTGTCTCTACAAAAATAAAATAAAATAAAATAAAAATATAATATCTATCTGTCAGATCATTCCAATTCCAAAGATAACTATTTACAAATTGATCTCTCTTCCCAGATACATTTATTCTCCCTAGTAATCCCCTCAACAGAACTCCTCTTCTCTGTGCCCCACCTTGCCACATAATATGTTTTGCCAGGATGATACATGAGCTTCTGAACCCCAATGGGGAATGGGTAATCACTTTCCTCATGTACATGTTAATAAATCCGTATGCCTTTTCTCCAGTTAATCTGCCTTTTGTCAGTTGATTTTCCGGTGAACCTTCCAAGGGGAAGTTCCCCTTGGTCCCTACAGTATCAAATAAGAAAATGTGCACACAGCAAAGAAAACAATCAACAAAGTGAAGATACAATCTGTTCAAGGCCGGGCACGGTGGCTCATGCCTATAATCCCAGCATTTGGGGAGGCTAAGGTGAGAGGATTGCTTGAGCCCAGGAGTTCAAGACCAGCCTGGGCAACATAGCAAGACCCTCATCTCAAAAAAATAAATAAATAAAAGAAAAAAGAGAAGATACGACTTGTTGAATGGGAGAAAATATCAGCAAACTATTTATCCAGCAATGGACTAATATTCAGAATAACAAGGAACTCACTCAAACAACTTAACAGTAAAAAATCAAATAATCTCATTCAAAATGAGCAAAGGACATGAATAGACATGCTCAAAAGACATACAAATGACCAATAGGTATATTAAAAAATACACAGCATCACTAACTTGCATTGGGGAAATACAAATCAAAACACAATGAAAGTGAAGAAAAAAACTGCAATGAAATATCATCTGGTGCCAGTTAGAATGGCTATTATCTAAAAAACAAAAATAACAGATGCTGGTGAGGAGGTGGAGAAAAGGGAACACATACACTGTTGGTGGAAATGTAAATTAGTATGACCACTGTGAAAAACAGTACGAAGATTTCTTTAAAAACTAGAAATAGAACTACCATATGCTCCCACATTCTCACTATTAGGTACTTACTCGAAGGAAAAGAAATCAGTATATATAAAGAATACCCGTACTTGCATGTTTACTGTAGCACTATCCACAATAGCAAAGACATGGAATCAACCTAAGTGTCCATCAATGGACAAATGGATGAAGAAAATGTGGTATATGTACACAATGGAATACCATTTGGCCATAAAAAAGGATGAAGTCATGTCATTTGCAGCAATATGGATGGAACTGAAGGTAATTATGTTAAGTGAAATAAGCCAGGCACAGAAAGACAAATATCACAAGTTCTCACTCATATGTGGAAGCTAAAAAAGTTGATCTCATGGAGGTAGAGAGTAGAATGATAGATACCAGTGGCTGGGAAGGGTGTATGTGTTGGGAGGATGAAGAAAGATTGGTCAATAGATACAAACATACAAACATACAGTTCGATAGGAGGAAAAGTTCTCTTTTTTTTCTTTTTTTTTTTTGTTGAGACCAAGGTCTCACTCTGTTACTCAGGTTGAAGTGCAGTTGCATAATCACGGCTCACTGCAGCCTCGACTTCCCAGTCTCAAGCTATCCTCCTGCCTCAGCCTCCCAGATAGCTGTGACTACAAGCATGTGTCACCATGCCCAGCTAAGTTTTTAAAAATTTTTTGTTGCGACGAGGTCCCACTATGTTGAGGCTGGTCTTGACCTCCTGGGCTCAAGTGATTCCCCACCTCAGTCTCCCAAAATGCTGAGATTACAAGCGTGAGCCACCACGCATGGCCTAGAAAAAATAGATCTTATATTCAATAGCAGAGTACAGTGACTACAGTTAATAACATTGTATTATATATTTCAAAATAGCTATAAGAGAGGACTTGAAATGTTCCCACCACATAGAAATGATAAATACTGGAAGTGATGGACCTAAGTAACCCTGACTTGATCCTCACACATTCTATGCATGTAACAAAATATCATATGTAATCCATAAATATGTACCAATATTATACATCAGTAAAAAAGAAAAAAAGTGCACAAGCACACTCAATAACTTATAAAACAGCCAGAGCTCAGAAGTTCCATGCGAACAGGCATTTATGATTTAGAAGGATATTTTCCTTCTCAAAATAGAGCAAAAAAGGAAAGAAAAAGGCTAGGAAAAGACTTTTGAGAAAACAGCGTCCTACTTTGCCCATTCTTTAGCCATAGACGCTGAGTGTGAATGTAAGTAACTTCTCTAGTCTTTCCAAGACAAAGAGGGACTGTCTTTCCAAGAGAAAGAAGGACTGCCTTTCCATGGAAATGTCTGAATAATAAAAAGATTGCTAAACCTGAATCTTTGTCACACTTACTCAAAGCCCAAGACTATGCAATGACATTCAGATAAGCAAAAGAATCTCTGAGTCTCTCTTTTATACCAGGAGACAAGACACAAGCTACAGGGCAGGCAAAGAGGCCAGGTCTCAGCAGCTGAATTAGCCAAGGTATGTGAGTTATTGTGAAAAAAGAGGCACAGCAACGAGGGAAGAGATTTGGCCAGTCAAATTTCCGTTATTTACTGGGGAGAAGGGGAAGCGGGGAGGAACCAGGTTGGCTAGGAAGAAAAGTGGTAAGACACAAAGCTATTTTCACCTAAGGACAAATGTGTGAGCTCAGTGCTATACAATGTGAGAAGAAAACTAGCTCTGAGCAGTCTAAGCTTTGTGCCGCATACAAAAGTGATCAGGCCCAGAAAGACATGAGTAGAGGTCTTCAGTGACATACCATACCACCTTTGCCCTGGGGGCACTTGTTTAAAGTCACTTTGGACCATGGTTCCTGCCTGTAATCCCAGATAGTAATACACCCATTGGGGAAACTGTGGCTCAGAAGAGTTAAGTGGCCTGTCCAAGGCCACCCTACTAGTGAATGGCTAAGTTGAGGCTTGAACTTTAGGTCTCTTATGTAAGGTTCCCCCACTCTAGAACATTCTATTGCCTGACCTTCATCAATAAGTTGTCTCTGTTGATTTATCATCTAGGTACAGTTTGAATTCAAGTCTATTGATCTTCTGCTCCTTCGTGCCTCCCAGCCTGGGTCATGCCATGGGGCATGTATTCCTAGCCTTGCAGTTGGGTGGGTTGGGAGAACCCTACTCACTTGCCTTCGATGCCTTATACCAAGGCTTTCGTTATAGAGTCGTAGATACCAAACATACTTTAGCTAGAAGAAATTCTGACTTCATGTACTCTAACCCTGCCACTTTATGGATAGGGAATTGAGATCCAAAGAGTTTCAGTGACTTTTCAAATGTGTCCATCTTGTTAGTGATAGCTGCTCACAGCCTAGACTTTTTACTGCTAGACTCTTTATGCTGCTATATCTGGGTTAAAATGAGCACGTTTGAAAAGAGAAGGGCTTTAAATTGTTATGAGTTACTAACACTGATGTATGACTTAGACAGTCAGATCCTTCCAACTAAGGGTGAATTGGGATTGCCAAACTATCTGATCCGTCTACCCCGTAACTGTGGGCTGGTAAATGCCTGATTTAGACCTCTAAATGTTAACTACCCAATAACGAAAATCCCAGTATTTTCAGAGGCCAAAGTGGAAGATCACTAGAACCCAGGAGTTTGAGACTGGCCTGGGCAACATGATGAAAACTTGTTTCCAAAAGATATACAAAAAATTCCGGGCATGGTGAAGCACACCTGTGGTCCCAGCTACTCAGGAGGCTGAGACAGGAGGATCGCTTGAGCCCGGGAGGTGGAGGTTGCAATGAGCTGACACTGCAACACTGCACTCCAGCCTGAGCGACAGAGCGAGACCCTGCTTCTAAAAAAATAAGAAAAACTAAATCACTTTGTTCCTGCCTAGCTGCCTCACCCATTATCTTCATGCACAAAAAAACAATGTACATCGCTGCCAATGAATAGCTTATTATTTCAATGTAAATTATTGATAAACAATTTAGGAACTTTTTTTTTTCTTTAAAACCTCTTCTTTTTTCCTTTAAAATCCCACCTGTAACTGCTGCTAATCAGCAGGGCAACTTGAATCTGTGCTCCTGGGTGGCCATTCTCAAGATTTAGGTTAAAATAAACTCTATACTTGATCATATTTTCTGAATCTCATTATTTAATTTTGACCAATATAATTGGATAAAGGTATGTTAACCTCTAAATGAGAGAGAAGAGCCTAATCATTTTTTAAAAAATAAATTCAACCAAGTTCGTTTGGTTCAATCAACTGTCCATAAATTCTCAAAATAGCGTAAGAACAGCAAGAGTACACTGAGTAATAATTTATTTTATTTACTTACTTTTATTATTTTTTTAATCTTTAATTTTTTTAAAAAAATTTAGAGGGCCGGGCGCGGTGGCTCAAGCCTGTAATCCCAGCACTTTGGGAGGCCGAGATGGGCGGATCACGAGGTCAGGAGATCGAGACCATCCTGGCTAACACGGTGAAACCCCATCTCTACTAAAAAATACAAAAAACTAGCCGGGCGAGGTGGCGGGCGCCTGTAGTCCCAGCTACTCGGGAGGCTGAGGCAGGAGAATGGCGGGAACCCGGGAGGCGGAGCTTGCAGTGAGCCGAGATCTGGCCACTGCACCCCAGCCTGGGCGACAGAGCGAGACTCCGCCTCAAAAAAAAAAAAAAAAAATTTAGAGACTGGGTCTTGCTATATTGCCCAAGCTGGTCTCAAACTCCAGGCTTCAAGCATTGCTCTCATCCAAAGTGGTGAGTGGTTAGGGTTAGGTTTATAGGCATGAGCCATTATGCCTGGCCTTTTTTTTTTTTTTTTTTTTGAGAGGTTCTCGTTCTGTTACCCAGACTGGAGTGCAGTGGTGCAATCGTAGCTCACTTCAGTCTCAAACTCCTGGGATCAAGTGATTCTTCCACACAGCCTCCCGAGTAGCTGGGACTACAAGCACACACCACCACCACATCCAGCTAATTTTAAAAACTATTTTTGTAGAGATGGGGTCTCGCTATGTAACCCAGGCTGGTCTGGAACACTTGGGCTCAAACGAACCACCCACTTAACCTCCCAAAGTGCTGGGATTACAGGCGTGAGCCGCCGCACCTGGCCAAGTGATAATTTAATTTCAAGCATGTTCAAGTTGTAAATAATGTCAGTAATGTGAGTGGGGGAAACCTGCTAGCAAGAGGAAACTGAGTGGGGATCTAGAGTTAGATCAAGGCTGGAAGGATGGGTCCTCAACATATTGCAGAGTAGCAGTTGAAGATATTTGAGGCTAGGGAACTTCCTGAGAGAGTCTCTAGAGTGAACCCCAAAAATTTGAGACAGGTCTCAGTTTATTTTGCCAAGGTTGAGGATGCGTGCCCGTGACATAGCCTCAGGAAGTCTTGACGACATCTGCCCAACGTGGTCAGGGCACAGCTTGGTTTTATAGATTTTATTTTTTAATTTATTATTATTATTATTACTGAGATGGAGTCACGCTCTGTCGCCCAGGCTGGAGTGCAGTGGTGTGATCTCGGCTCCCTGCAACCTCTGCCTCCCGGGTTCAAGCAATTCTCCTGCCCCAATCTCCCTAGTAGCTGGGATTACAGGCACGTGCCAGCAACACCCAGTTAATTTTTTTATTTTTAGTACAGATGGGTTTCACCATGTTGGCCAGGCTAGTCTCAAACTCCTAACCTCAGGTGATCTGCCCACCTCAGCCTCCCAAAGTGCTAGGATTACAGGCTTGAGCCACTGCGCCCAGCCAGTTTTATACATTTTAGGGAGACATGAGGTATCAATTAAAATATGTGAGAAGAGCCAGGCGCAGTGGCTAATGCCTGTAATCCTAGCACTCTGGGAGGCCGAGGTGGGTGGATTACCTGCCGTTGGGAGTTCGAGATCAGCCTGACCAACATGGAGAAACCCCGTCTCAACTAAAAATACAAAATTAGCCAGGCGTGGTGGCACATGCCCGTAATCCCAGCTACTCAAGAGGCTGAAGCAGGAGAATCGCTTGAATCTGGGAAGTGGAGGTTGCAGTGAGCCGAGATCATGTTATTGCACTCAGCCCGAGCAACAAGAGCAAAACTCCATCTCAAAAAAAAAAAAAGAAAGAAATACATATATATGTAGATATATGTGTGTGTGTATACATATTATATTTATATATTTTATATATATATATAATGTATAAATATGTAAGAAGTACATTGGTTAGGTCCGAAAGGCGGAACAACTTGAAGCAAAGGCAGGAAGGCTCAAACTGGGGAGGGCGCTTCCAGATCACAGATAGGTGGGAGACAAGCTGTTGCATTGTTCTGAGTCGCTGATCAGTCTTTCCAAAGGAGGCCATCAGATATGCATTTATCACAGTGAGCAGAGGAATAACTTTGAATAGACTGGGAGGCAGGTTTGCCCTGAGCAGTTTCCAGTTTGAGTTTTCCTCTTAGCTTAGTGATTTTGGGGGCCCAAGATATTTTCCTTTCACACTAGGGACAGCAACACAGGGTGCCAAGAACTAAATCAAACAAGAGCCCATAGTTAAAAGAAAAAGTCTGAGAGAGATGGAGTACAAGTCACCAGGGTGGAAGAGGCTGAAAGCCCTGGGGCTTGAAGCCTACAGAAGGGACCATTTGGGGATGGAGGTTATGATTGATATTGAAAGGAACGCTGAATCCAGAAAGATTAGCATGAGAAAGATCCTAGATTGGGCCAAAATGGAGCCTTTGAGAGCAGTTTGAACAGAGTGCAATGAACAAAACAGGCAGGAAGTTTGCCAGGCTAAATCAGTTCCGGATCCTTTAATAGAGTGTGTGAATTTCCCAAGCTGCCTCCTTTTTCATCTTTCTTCCTCCTTTTGGCTTTTCTTCCTGTGTCCACTGGAAGGTTCAATGCATAAGGGAAGACAAAACTAATTGCAAAATCTATTAAATGATTAGGGAAGAAATTACTCAAACACTAAAGTTGGAATGAACCTTTATAGATTGTGTGGATGTGTTCTTCATTCCTGCTTTATCATTGCCACCACTCATTCTGAGTTGATTGTATTAAACCTTAATAATTTGTAATGTCTGTATGCCTTCACCTAAAAAGAAGAGTGTGATATGTAAGCCTCGAACTGCTGCCTGAGCTCCAACTACTACCCAATTGTACTGATAACGTAAAGGAAAATTTAAATATCTCAGGACTCCCAAATCCCTTATGTCAAAGAGGTTAAGCATAGAGGTTGAGTCATGCAACGTCCTTTTTCAAACGAATAGCTGTTACTGGCATGCATTACCCAGACCCCCACAGAAAGGCAAAAGGCCTCAGGCATCTTTCAAGACTGCTCCCACAGATCATTTGAAGCAAATTCTTTGCTGGCCTCCCATAAGCATGGACATGCCAATTATACTTTAGGTCTGCAGTCTAAGTCTAGCTCCTAAACCTGAAGTCTGTTTGATTCCACACCAATAACGTCATTACAAGCTTTTTTTTCCCAGGTACAGAACAAAGACAAGATCAATCATACCTCCACTTACCCAAAGACCTCTGCATAACTGAGTCTTCCTTTACTCCCTTTTTTTTTTTTAATTCTATTATTCACCTTGTCTTATGCAAAATGTAGATTTCTGGGCATTGACTAAAGTCTCACAAGAATGTAACCATTCCTCTTACTACCTACCCGCCCCTCTCCCTACATGCCTTCCCCTTTTCAGGCTGGAGAGGAGTGGCATGATCATAGCTCACTACAGCCTTAACTTCTGCGACTCAGGTGATCCTCCCACCTCAGCCTCCCAAGTAGCTGGCATCACAGGCACGCACCACCACACCTGGCAATTTTTTTCATTTTTTGGAGAAACGGTGGCAGGGTAGGGGGCTGAGGAAGGGGAGGCAGGCAAGGCTGAATTTTGCTGTGTTACTCAGGCTGGTCTCAAACTCCTGGTCTCAAGTGATCCTCCTGCCTCAGTCTCCAAAAGAACTAGGATTACAGGCATGAGCCACTGCATCTAGTCTCCTTCCCTCTTTAAGCAAATGTGTAAATACTAAACCTCCTAAATATCTCTTCAGAAAAACAGCCACAAGGCTGAGTATGGTGGTTCACACCTGTAATGCCAGCACTTTGGGAGGCTAAGGCCAGTGGATCACTTGAGTCCAGGAGTTTAAGACCACCCTGGGCATATGGCAAGACCCTGTCTCTACAAAAAATAACACAAGAAAACTAGTCAGGCTTGGTCGCATGTGCCTGTAGTCCCAGCTACTCAGGAGGCTGAGGCGGGAGGATCACTTGAGCCCAGGAGCTGAAGGCTACAGTGAACTGGGATCCCACCACTGCAATTCCAGCCTTGGCGGAAGAGCCAGATGCTTTAAAAAAAAAAAAGAAGAAGAAGAAGAAGAAAGAAAGAAAAGAAAGAAGAAAGAGAGGGAGGGAGGGAGGGAGGGAGGGAGGGAGGGAGGAAGGAAGGAAGGAAGGAAGGAAGGAAGGAAGGAAGGAAGGAAGGAAGGAAGGAAGGAAGGAAGGAAGGAAGGAAAAACAGCCACATACATGTTTATAGCTCAAGTTTTTCCCAGAAACGCCCTAAAGCTGGCCTAATAAACCTCGATTCATTGAGCCCCTTGCCTCGGTCACTCATTTCAGTTATCATAATATTTTCTCAAAGCCACTGCATCTTTTTGCTTTTTGTCAAGCATTATGTCATGTGATTCTAGGGATACAAAAAGGAAATAAGTGAAATAAGAAGAAAAAGAATAAATTTCCTTTTCCTCCTATTCCATTAGTGGAAAGAAGATGTTAAAAGATTTAACCTCATGCTTTGCCCACAAAACTCAGGAAAGTGTCATTTTATGAGGTGAAATACAAATGTATGAAAACTCTCCCATCAGCAGACTTCCAAAATGCTCCATTTCCCTGGGAAAGCTTTTCCTCCCCAAGTCACCTCACTTCCCACCATTTCTCCATGTTGATCAGAGAAGTCTCAGGGGCCTCAACCTATCAACCAGCCTTCTTTCCTCTGCCAATCTGACCCAATTATGCACTCACTCTGTCTCTAAAATTACTCACATTGACCCGGGTGTGCTGTGACTGCTGTAGGAGTTATTAAGAAATTATCTTAGGCAGATAGAGAGGAAAAGGGGTCCTTGGAACGTTTTCGTCCCGTATAAAGCAGCTCCAGAAACGTTTCTTGTCTAGTAGGAAAGCCTTGGCTCTTAGAACTGGGCTGGCAACCTTTGATATGCAAATGCAGGCCATTAGAAACTGGGTCCACCCAACCTGGAAATTCCCACTATTGTCCTCTTGTCCTTGCCCACATGTGTGCCTGGCAGCATGGGCACCCCCACATATCGCCACGTGTGCAGAACATCATGGCGCCCTGTATTTGCATATTAAAAGACTAAGGTGGGAGGGCCAGTTTTTTTTTGCAGGCTTCATGAATGACACGTCTAGTCAAACCAATCCCCTGAGCCCTATGCAAATCAGACACCGCCCCCTCCAGCCTCCTCATAAAACTGGCTGTTACCCACCACACTGGAGTCTCCTCTCCGCTTTGGAGCCCTCCTCCCTCTGTGTCTGCACACGGGAGATTCTTCTTTCTTTCTTCTCTCTTATCTCTTGCCTATTAAATTCTCTGCTTCTTAAAACCACTCCACCTGTGTCCATGTCATTTTATCTAATTCACATAAGTCAAGATCCCTGGTGTTCCTCCCCTCAGCGGAGCCATATCATGACGACGTCACTGTCCTTTCATGTCCTAGTTTTGTGCTTTTCTTCCGTCTGTATATCCAGTAAATCATTATCACCAAAGATACTTACATCCCATTTTTCAACTGAAAAATCTCATTCAAACACATTATCTCATAGAGGCCCCAATGACTTTGGGGCATGTAAAGATAGGAGGCTCTCCGTTTCACAAATGGAGAAACTAAGACATGAAGAAAACAACCCCATGTTCACGGGTTTAGCAAGTGGCAGCATAAAGATCTTCCCTCCAGGGTCCAGGATTCTTCCCGGTATAGGAGTGACCAATATGCTGGAGCACGAATCCCAAGTACCATTAAGATGGCGACCGGGGAGAGCTCCGAGCCTACATTTTCCTACTGACTTTCATGGTCATCTCTCTTCTCCCCACACCTGAAACTTTCCCCTTTTTTCTGAACAGAACAGAAGTTGTTACTCAACTTTTTTCTCCACCGTTACAGGCTCCTGGATTACACTCTTTCTAACTTTTAGCATACTTATTCTCTACACTGTTCACCATGACAATCACATGTCACTTTGGGTCTTTTTGTTGTTGTTGTTCTTTTTTGAGACAGGGTTTCACTCTGTCACCCAGGCTAGCATGCAGTGGCGCAATCTCCTCTTCCTGGCTTCAAGCGATCCTCCTGCACGCCATCACACCCAGCTAATTTTAATACTTTTTGTACAGACAGGGTTTCACGGTGTTGCCCAGGCTGGTCTCAAACTCCTGACCTCAGGTGATCCACCCGCCTTGGCCTCCCAAAGTGCTGGGATAACAGGCGTGAGCCACCACACCTGGTCGGTTCTTTTATTTACTGTTTTGTGTGTGTGTTTTGTTGTCACTGTAAATTAGTAAGATATTTGCAGTAACTATTATTTTCTAATATTTATTTTATATTCTTCACAATGCCTAATACAGAGGAAATTTTATGCAAATATTTGCTGAACCGGGATGAATGTCTCAGGGGACTGAACAGAAATTCTAGGCTTAAGACATTATCTTTCTTACAGTCAGATAACTCAAAAATGTTGCATGTGTGATGATACTGACAAGCTTAAAATCACGTGGGGATAAGTGCCCTACTAGTCTCCAGGACCACGAAACACCAAAATAAAATTGCAAAAAAAAAATGCAAGCCAATTGAGAATAATCCACTTTCCAAAAGAGAGCTGCTGCCACCTGCTATGACACCTCCCAAAACATGCCTCAACCACTTTTTGTTCTTTCATTAACTTCTGCTTTCTTTTGTTTTACATGACTGCTCACCATTTTTTGGTTGAAAACGTGTTAGATTTGTCAATTCTTCAGTATTTACTAATTCTGAATATCTGAGCTTTCCTATGGGCAGTTATCATGAAGAAAGAAATCTCTTCATCTATCCATTCAAAAACTTTGGCTACTGTACCCCATATGGTAAATCTTTACATCTAAAATATACAATGTGTTAGGAATATGATTTTAATATACTAAAATACACTTTTATCTCTTTTTTTGTAAATACACACTTCTTTTGTGAGATGGGGTCTCACTCTGTCACCCAGGTTGGAGGGTAGTGGTGCCAAGCCATCCTCCCGCTTCAGCCTCCCAAGTAGCTGAAACCACAGGCACATGCCACCATGCCTGGCTAATTTTTTGTATACTTTTTGGTAAAGACAGGGTTCCACCATGTTTCCCAGGCTGGTTTCAAACTCCTGAGCTCATGCCCTCTGCCCACCTCAGTGTCCCAAAGTGCTGGGATTACAGGTGTGAGCCACTGCACCTGGCCTCACATGTACATTTTTAAAAAGCAAAAACATGGAAAATTTTACACCAAAATGTTAACTATAATTATTTCAAGGTTATTGGATCATGAAAAGTATTTATCTTCTCCTTGCTTATCTGTGTCATTGGCAATAAAATGCATTCTATGTGTACTAAGGAAAAATAATTATTTTTAAAAATTTAAGCTCTAGATATCAAGAAAGTTGATAACACATTTTACTATGAGGTTGAATTCAAAGTGTTTGCCTAAAGAGATTATTTCTTCCCTCCTTTTTTCTAATTTAGCATATGCTAATCTTTTCCTTTATTCAAGAACTTTTTCTAGTTGTATAATAATTAGAAAGAATGGATGGACTATCTGTATTAGTCCATTCTCATCCTGCTCTGAAGAAATACCTGAGACTCGATAATTTATAAGGGAAAGATGTTTAATTGACTCACAGTTTCGCATGGCCAGGGAGGCCTCAAGGAACTTACAATCATGGTGGAAGGGGAAGCAAACATGTCCTTCTTCACGTGGCGGCATGAGAGAGAGGTGCAGAGCAAAGCAGGGGAAATCCTCTTATAAAACCATCAGATCTCATGAGAACTCACTATCATGAGAACGACATGAGGAACTGCCCCCATGGTCTAATCACCTCCCACAAGTTCCCTCCCCCAACACATGGGGATTACAATTCGGATTACAGTTTAAGATAAGATTTGGGTGGTCAGACTGTATCCCTATCCAAGCACATCCTCTCAAAACTCTGCCTTCCTATGTTTTAATCTCTGTTTTCCTCCCCTTTTCAATCTAAATTATTAGAAAAAATGCTCCATCACCCTCAACCCCAACTCTCCTCAGCTTTGATCTGGAAGTGTCTTTGGGAATGAGATTTTCCTCAAGGTTCAGGCAAATCTGGGCTGAGTACTCCTAAAATCATTATTCACCCAAACAAGCTTGCTCTGATCTCACTGGGGTTGGATTACACACATTCTCAGCTCCAGGAATGGAGACAAAGGTGGACAAGCACAAAACAACCTTATCCAAAAATAAGAAATTATGTAGCATCCTTTTCCTTATATTATAGTACATTCCCTCAGGGCGGCTATATACTGGACTCTCAGGTCAAACACGCCTAGGCTCAAATTCTGACCCCAGAGTCAAACTATTGGGGTTGGAACCCTGACTGTACTATTTCTGGGTGACCTCGAGCCAGGTTTGAAGTTCTCTGAACCTGTGTTTTCTCATCAGAAAAAGGGAACTAGTTAATAATAACAGCACTTCCTAGAACTATTTGATTTTAAAAATTAGATAATGAATGTAAAGCCTTTAACACGGTCCCTTGCAGACAGCAAAAGGACAGTATATGTTACCTCCATGTGCCACACAGCCAGTGAGGCTGGGGAAGGCCTGTATGGCCTGTTGAAGGAGCTGCAATTATTAGGTTGGTGCAAAAGTAGTTGCAGGTTTTGCCATTAAAAACTACTTTTCACCAACCTATGGAAAGAAGGAGTCCTCTTGGACTCTATTTTCTGCCTTCCTCTAAGGCTCACATCAGTGACTTCTACTGCCCAGAAAGTTCCAGGCATTGCCTAGAATGTTTCATGGGCCAGAAGCATCTATCCATTGGCAAAAGGCCACCTCCACAATGATAAGAAACGTGAGCTTGTGGGGAGTAGACAGTGGTTTGGTGCTCAATGCCTGAAGTCCATTGAGATTGATGGAAGGATCGCTTGCTAACTTGCTCCCAATTCACGGAACACAAAGAGGATGCAATGCAAGGTGGAAATTACTACACCTCATGTCTAGGACCCTGTGACTACAGCTAATGCCAACTTGAAAGCAGAGTCGCTTCAAGGCAATCTGGAGTCGCTGAGCCTTCATTACTCAGCTCACTTACTGTGTTTTGGTGACTTGGTGTCTCTCTCCCCGTGCTGGCTCCTCAGCTCGGAATATCTGGGACTCCAGCGTTCCTCTCAAGGCAACTAATTTGTACATAACTTTGGAATGTTTGTGAGTGTTCACAAAATAAAACTAAATAGTACTCAAGTGCCTGGCTCAAACCCTGTTTGACAGTCCCTCCCTCAAGTCCCCATTACCTACGCAAAAGCTGCTCTAGTTGATTAATCAAGTTGAAAATCCAAGTGCAGAAAATGCTGGTAACTGTGTTCCAGAGTAAAATCCAGCTCTAGCTGGAAAACTGTGACCGTATTTGACCAAGAGAGTTCAAGTTCAGACACTTCTCTTTGATAGACTGGCTATAACTGAGTCTAACCAAGAGACAATACTAATTCACGCGATTCCAGGGGAATTTCAAAGGTGATCTTGTCTGTTTAATTGTAATGAAATACCTGGCACATTATGTGGAAAATCTTAGGTACTCAATAAGTATTTGGTGAATGTTGAATATTCATAAGTGGGTCCTTATCATATTATATGGTTAGCATTCACAACCACTAGTAAGAACAACTCTTTGACTATTTTTTATCAGGATGGAAAAAGAGGTTGGGATTTGTGACTTAACAAGGAACCAGAAAATAAGGTCTTTAACATCATTTGCTTCAGGCTTTTAATTGGTGGAAAGAACAAAATTGTTACAAATGACTTGCACTTCCAGTGAATAAATGCAATGCTCCTGCTGCAATCATTTAATCTGCTAGAATAGCAGCATCTTCAAACATGTTCAATAAATTGTTGAGATTATATATATTCTCATCAGTCCATAAAACTATTACAGATTTACCCAATAGTGTGCTGTAGTCTGAGCTATTCAAACAGAATCATCATAAACAAGTAGCCTAAAACATATGGTTTTCATGTTTATAGCTGTTTGCTCAGTTTTTCAAATAATTAAAGATTTTCTCCTTAAAACATAACTTTGTGTAAGTACAGCTTATCTTTGGATAAACTGTGACACTTTACACAGAATTATATTCTATAGGAGTGAATAATGTTAAATTAAGGTTCCTGGAAAGTGTTTTGGTTGGTTTCATCTTTTTTCCTTTCTCAGAGGTTTGTATTATTCTATCTTATTATTATTATTATTGAGACAGGGTCATTGTCTCAATGCAGTGGTACGGTCATCGCTCACTGCAACCTCAGTATCCCGGGCTCAAGTGATCCTCCTGCCTCCATCTCCTGAGTAGCTGAGACTACAGGCATGCTCTCCCACACTTAGCTAATTTTTGTTTTGTTTTGTTTTCTTTTTAGTATAGACGAGGTCTTGCTATATGTTGCTTGGGCTGATCTCAAACTCCTGAGCTCAAGTGATCTTTCCACCTCAGCCTCCAAAAGTGGTGGATCGAATTCCTGATTTCAAGTGGTTCTCACACCTCAGCCTCCCAAAGTGCTGGGATAACAGGCGTGAGCCACTGTGCCTGGCCTATTTTCCTGTTTTAGACTAAGGTTCAGTCTCTTTTAATATATGTACATTTGCTTATAAGTAGTTATATGTTCTGTTCCTCTCTGGAGTTAGAGATCAGTGCATAAAACTCCTAGGAATGCAGTGTCCTTCACAATCGTCAGGAAAAAAAGAACTTCTACCCTGTCCAAATTTGAAAAAAGTCTATCTAGTCACAGGTTTCTATTGCATGTTTAGAAAAAGATTATATAAAATTAACAAGTATAAAAAAACTAAATATGGATCAATTAAGAGGAAGAGAAAAAATATATTTTCAGTTTTGCACAGGTTAAATGAATTAGCTTCCTATAATGATATTTACCTGTTAAAAGAATGTTGTTCTGCTAGAGATAGTCATGTAATAGGAATCAGGGCAATTCAAATTCTGCTGAAAAGGGGATTTAAGAGATTCTTATGTCACAGAGAAACTCAAGAACATGCTGGAAATCCTGGCTATTTATGCTGTCATTAAAGTACTTATGCAGGTACCAGCCTAAGTTTATGGATCAAAGTGATCAACAATTACAGATGAGCCACTAAAATGATATAACATCCATTTATTGAGAAGTTTCCACTTGCTATACACTTAGATTGCAGCCTTAGATTTTACATTTGGATCAAAGTTCCATCACGTTGCATCATTTTCAGAATATTTGAACTTTTCTTTCAATAGAAACTGAGGTAAGTAAATATCCCCCCAAACAGACACTAATGTTCCATATCTAACAAGTAACCAAATTGTCATGATAATCTGGGATCACTATCTAGATTCCATTTATGAAAGGAAGTCATTTTATAAATTTCACAATAGCCTGATTTTCATTTTGTAAATGTGTCTCATTGTTGAGTGTCTTTATTTACTCCCATTCAATGATGAAGTGACTCTACTGTTTGAGGCCCAATGCCACAAGTTAACTTCATAGAAATGAGTCATGTTCAATTTGGCCCCTAGAAGTGCTTGCCAGCAATACAGATGGGTTTATTACTAGCACTTAAAATTACTTTCATTGTTTACCTCCTGTATTAGCTTCCAAGAAGGGCTCCATTGGTTTATAACATTTTTGTTTTCTTCTAAGTATATATATTTACTTTCATTTGGCCCATACATCAAAGCAATCGGTTAGTTTTTTTTATTTTTTCAGAGACAAAGTCTCACTCTGTTGCCCAGGCTGTACAGCTGTGGCATGATCATAGCTCACTGCAGCTTCAAACTCCTCTGCTCAAGGGATCCTTCTGCCTCAGCCTCCTGAGCAGGTGGGATAACAGGCCCACACATCATCACACCTGGCCACATTTCTTATTTTTGTAGAGATGGGATCTTGCTTTATTGCCCAGTCTGGTCTTCAGCTCCTAGCCTCAAGCGATCCTCCCACCTTGGCTTCCCGAAGTGCTAGGATTACAGGCATCAACCACCACACCTGGCCTGGTTTGGTATTTTTATCTCAGCTTTTATAGATGAGAAAACTCAAGCGTGGAGAAGTTAAATGCTTGCTTATAGCACAAAACTATTCTATACTACAGGCAGGACACTCAAGTCTCCTAACCTTTTGATCTGGGGTGTTCCCACTAAAAAAATTGAGCCTAATAGAAGGCCCCATCAATATGGGTCCAACAATACTCAAAATAGAAACTGGATATTTTTAAATTAGATTGGGTACGGTTATGGAAGAGCAGCGTGAGGGATCCTTGTGGTGATGGAACAGTCACTTATCTTGACTGTGGCTGTGAACTACCGAGAAATGGTTCTGAGGTCCCCGCAGTCCCCTTTTGTTCCCTGCTGGCTGGAAGCATTTCCTACATGGTACCACCTGGCTGCCTAAGAAGACAATCACGGATGTGCAGTCATGCCAAGGCATAGACAGTTTCCTGGAAAAAAGAACAACTCCTTTCCACTACTTCCTCCCTAAGAAAGTAGAAAAGAATTTCACTTGGACGGTTTTAAAGGAGAGAGCAAATCTGCTCTGCTCAGACTCGCCCTTGGTGTCAAATCATTATTTATGTAACAAAAACTTTAACATAAATGAAAACAATGTAATGTGTAGAATGGTAGTTAGGCCACAGGCTCAGAGACACAAAGATCTGGGTTTGAATCCCTCTCTCCTGCCTATTGTGGTGGTTTGAGGCAGAGGACTTTACCTCTCTAAGCTTCAATTTCATGGAGATAACAACAGTACTATTTCCCAGAACTGTTTTAAGAAGTGGCTGAAATAGCATAAAAAGGAACGAGATCATGTCCTTTGCGGGGACACGGATGGAGGTTGAAGCCATTATCCTCAGCAAACTAACGCAGGAACAGGAAACCAGACACCGCAGTTCTCGCTTACAAGTGGGAGCTGAACAATGAGAACACATGGACACAGGGAGGGGAACAGCACACACTGAGGCCTGTGGGGGTGGGGGGAGAGGGAGAGCATCGGGAATAGCTGATGGATACTGGGCTTAATACCTAGATGTTGGGTTGATTTATGGAGCAAATCACCATGGCACACATTTACCTATGTAACAAGCCTGCATATCCTGCACATGTACACTGGAACTTAAAATAACAGTTGAAGAAAGAAAAAGAAATTGTAAATGTAAATGTAAACTAAAAGGTAAAAATAAAAGTGCAGATCACAGTGTCTAGAACCTACCAAGTGCTCAGTAATATCATTGGTTTTTATTGAGCACTCCACATATGAAATATTCAGAAAGTGCTGTAGACTCTGTTGGGAATCCTATCATGCTGCCATTTCTATTTCGATGCCTAGTGCATGCTGGGTTTTTGTTTCTTTGATTAATTCTTTCATTTCTAACTTGACTTAGTTTTCCTTGACGATCTGGTCATTCTTCATGCAGACTTCTTTTGAAAGACTCATCCACATTCTAGTAACTTTGGGCTGAGTTTAAGCTGGCTCGCTTTTCACCTTTCAGTCCTTCTGTGTCAATCCCTGCGTCAGTCTAGGAGGCCTGTCTTTGCTCACATTTGTTCAGCCCTTTGCCTTTTTGTCTGCCAACTGTCTCTGCTTTCTAAGGCAAAGATTGATTCTAAGACAGAGACAGAAGATTCTTTCCAATGCCTACAAGCCAAAATATTTTATTTTGCTTACGTCCCTGATAAGGGACTCCATGGTGACCTGCTGGCCCTGTGAGATGGCAGGGCCAAGATTCTAACAACAGGAATAATAACTCTTGACTCTACAAAATAACCCGTGACTCTACAAAAATGTTTTCGTGACCTCTCCCTACGCGCACCAAGATGATAAAGATATGGCAACATTCCCTAAAAAATGAATTGCAATTATACTGGGAGATTTAAATTGAACTTAGAATTAGTAACTGACGAATCGACTATTGAATTTTTTAGGAAATCATCAAACTCAGGTTTAGACGCAGTTATAAATCATTCAGAGAAAATAACCCATTTTCAGGTCATTCTAGGAATTAATCAGAGCAGCCAGCCCCAGTGGGACCACGTTTCCTTTTTCTCACTTCAGAGTTGACACACGATTCTGCACCAGGCTTACTGTCAAAGGGGATTCCCCTAAAAAGACTAAATAACATAAATTTTAAGTGTCATTTCTTAGACTGCAATGAACCATGAACTTTAGCACACTATCACTAAAACATTGCTTTTGTTGTCCTGTTGGTGGAAGATTTAAGGAGGGTTAAATTTTTGTCCATTTCTTTTTTTTTTTTTTTTTTTTTTTTTTGAGATGAAGTCTCCCTCATTGACCAAGCTGGAGTGCAGCTGCGTGATCTCGGCTCACTGCACCTCCCGGATTCAAGCGAGTCTCATGCCTAACTTCTTGAGTAGCTGGGATTACAGGTGCCCACCACCACGTCCAGCTAATTTTTGTATTTTTAGTAGAAACAGGGTTTAGCCATGTTGGCCAGACTGGTTTTGAACTCCTGACCTCAGGTGATCTGCCTGCCTTGGCCTCCCAAAGTCCTGGGATGACAGGCGTGAGCTACCTCACCGGGCTTATTTATTTTCTTTCAACATTTGTTTTATTTTCATATTACTAAAATAGTTCAGGTATGTTCCACTAATGAAAAATCTGGGGAAAAAATAGAGTACAAAGTACAAAGAAAGAAAAATCATGAGCTATAAGTCCACTGTTCATATATTAACATTTTAACACATTTCACCCAAATCTTGCTTCTCTGTAGTATTTTTACATAGTTGAAAAAGTTATGTTCCTCCTTTTTTGACTTAGCATTACATCATGAGAATATTTCCATAAATATCATTTTATTAATGACATTTCTTTATATACCACCATGTGTTCAACCATTCTGATAACTAGGCTTATAACATTTATTTTAAATTAATGATTCTTTTAAAAACTCACTTTCACTTTATAAAATTCAGAAAACACAAAGCATAAAGAAGAAAAGACAAATTAGTGATTAAATTTTTAAGCGTGGCTGTGGCAACTTGAAAACTGATATTGATAACTGCCATTTAATGCAATCATATTTTTAACCCTCATACAACAACCTAATAAGTCAGTATGTTATAGTCACCACTTAATAGGTTCAGAGATCATAGAGCTGGTGGGTTCAGAGATACAGATTTTGAACAGATATATCTGACCCCCAAACTGTGTTTTCTCTTGGCTAAATTATACTGACCTTCCAATAATTACCTCCACCATCACCTCTACCACCATCATCTCCAACCACCATCTCCACCACCTGTACTGTCACTTCTACCATCACTTTCTCAACTACCTCCACCATATCTACCATCACTTCTACCATCTATCACCTCCACCATCACCTCTAACCACCATCTCCACCACCACCTCAACCACCACCTCCACCATCTCCTCCACAACCACCTCCACCATCTCTACCATCACTTCTACCATCTATCACCTCCACCATCACCTCTAACCACCATCTCCACCACCACCTCAACCACCACCTCCACCACCTCCTCCACAACCACCTCCACCATCTCTACCATCACTTCTACCATCTACCACCTCCACCATCACCTCTAACCACCATCTCCACCACCACCTCAACCACCACCTCCACCATCTCCTCCACAACCACCTCCACCATCTCTACCATCACTTCTACCATCTATCACCTCCACCATCACATCTAACCACCATCTCCACCACCACCTCAACCACCACCTCCACCATCTCCTCCACAACCACCTCCACCATCTCTACCATCACTTCTACCATCTATCACCTCCACCATCACCTCTAACCACCATCTCCACCACCACCTCAACCACCACCTCCACCATCTCCTCCACAACCACCTCCACCATCTCTACCATCACCTCCACCATCACCTCTACCACTCCAACCACCATTTCTACCATCTCCATTACCACCTCCACCATCGCCTTCACAACCGCCTCTACCATCTCCACCGTCACTTCCACCATCACCTCCCCTACCACCACCAATTCCACCACCACGCCCTTTATCTCCACCTCCACCTCTACCACCATGTATTGCCACCCCTGTCACTTTACTGACCTAGGGATTTTTCTGATTCCTGTTCTACACACCCTTTCTTTATACCTTCATATTCTCCTCTCCTGCTTCACTCTGACCTTTTCTAACCTTCACTTTTTAAAGTGCCTGAGTAACAGAGATAAAGCAATGGCTTTCCTACCACATTCATTTTATGAATTATCCCAGTTATTCATTCATTCAACAAATATTTACTGAGAGCAGGCACTGTTCTGAGCACTTGGGAGCACAAGTAACTCCTCCATTTGCAGGATTCTTTTTAAGGCTGAAAAGCTTATTTTTTAGGATTTTTCTTCACACACACACACACACACACACACACACACACCATTTGCCACATTAGACCTACTTGCAAATTGTTAACCTGTACTTCATTTATCAGCTCACACTGCAGAGCCTCCAAGCTGGATGGAAAGCAGAAGTGAGCTGTTGATTCAAAAGGATACACGAGTCAAAAGGAAAGTCTCAGGCAATAGTCATGAAGTAATTTCTTATCTCTTATTGCCACAGCAAACTACCGCAGGAAAGAACTTCCTATTTCCATACTCTGATGATGTATATTTGCTTAACACAGCTTGCCTGAAATAGTTCTTACATGGACCTACTCCAGAAAAGACACTTGATTTATAAAAAGAGGAATGGAAGAAAATTAAAAGGTAAATTAAAGAATGAGTTCATCAACACATACACAAACTTACACCCTTTTCCTCCTTGCTTGCATGATGTGAGCAGAAAGAAATGCGCGTTCTTTCTTTTTGTGTTTTCTTCTTTATTTTATTTTATTTTGAGATGGAGTCTTGCTCTGTCGCCCAGGTTGGAGTGCAGTGGCGCAATCTAGGCTCACTCTAACCTCCGCTTCCCAGGTTCAAGCAATGCTCCTGCCTCAGCCTCCCAAGTAGCTGGGATTACAGGTGCATGCTCCCATGACCAGCTGATTTTTGTATTTTTAGTAGAGACGGGGTTTCACCATGTTGGCCAGGCTGGTCTCGAACTCCTGATCTCAGGTGATCAACCTGCCTTGGGCTCCCAAAGTACTGGGACTACAAGTGTGAGCCACCACACCTGGCCTTCTATTTCTATTTTCTTTTATTTTCCTTTTTTCCCCCCGCCGCCCTCCTGTAGAGATGAGGTCTCATTACGTTGCCCCCAGGCTGGTCTCAAACTCCTGACCTCAAGTGATCCTCTCGCCATGGTCACCCAAAGTACTAGGATTACAGGCATGAGTCATCATGCCCAGCCCTCCGTTTCTATTTTCTACATAAAATAAATAACTGGATAGAAATCAGACTATCAAGGACAGCACTAGGAACACATAGGCCACTCAAGACTAATAAAGTCCACTGTCGTAGTCAAAGATGCTTCCGTGGGTTATAATTCTGCCTCCTATAATTAAATTCTTTCACATACACCCCAGCAAAGAAAAATCAAGTGCCCCAGACACCCTTACTAAAAGCCTCTGAACCAACAACACCTAGCTGTCATTTTCATACCAGAGATATTGTGTCAAGCCCAAGACCTTTATGAAAGAGTAAAATGCCCCCCAGCTGCCTCCACGCAAAGGAAGCTCCCCCACAAAGAACACACTTTCTCGAAAGAGGGCGGCCCCACAGCGCTTCCCCAGTGAACTCCTCAGGATCCAAACACATGCTGAATAGTGCTTTTCTAAATCAAACCTGTGGTCTGCAGTCTAAACACCTCTCAAGACAACACCCATTTAAGAAACACAAAAGCAGAGTGAGTATACAACTCTCTCCTCTTTCAAAGCTTTCACAGAATTAGAGAATCTTTAGCACCTGGCTTCACAGATTACAGAGAGCTTAGTGAATATCATATCCCCAAAGCCACATTTCCTACCTCACTACTCTAAGGAGAGTTCTAGGTATCCATTGCTTTGCCATCTTGATCTGTCAAGCAATTACCTCTCACACATCAGCCAAGGAGTGACGTTACTTACATGCAATACAAAGAGAGTAAATCCAAGAGTAGTCTCTTTATTTCTGGATTCTGAAGCCTCATAGTACTCTGACGCCAAGCTTGAGGATTCTACTCAAAGCAGCCTTAGCTCTGGAGGCTCAGTCAACCCAGAACTAACATTCAAAGCTGATCAGAGAGTAAAGTTCTTTCGAAAGAAGAGGAAGTGTCATCTCCACTTCCTCAATCCTATTGCTCTTCCTTCTCATTGTTATCAAACTCTTCCTTGATGCCCATATCCAGGACAAAGTACATGTAAGGCAAGCACACCCCATCCACCTGACTTCATTGATCACTAAGCACTGCCCCCAGTGTATTCATTTGCTGAGCACATTGGTGAAACAGTTCATGGTTCTGCTTTCCTGTTTTGGAGGCAAGAATGTTCATTTACAGGGCATGGAGGGTGAGATGATCTGCAGAGTCATTCTCAGCATTTTTGGGTGAAATGCCACTTCAACCCCTTAGGTTCAATCTTCTTTCAGATTTCCCTCTTTCCTCCTTTCCTAATCATTCCTAATGCTCTCATAAACAAAGGGTACACACACATTTGTAAAAAGTATTTTAGGAGAAAAATAAGTCTTAGCCTGCCATCTTTTGCAGTACACATAGTAGAGTCTCTAACTTCAAAACTTTTCTTTCCCACACTGGAAAAGGAAAATGGCAGGCTGAAAGTCAGAGATATTCCATCTTATTACAAATAAATTCCTGCCCTCCCAATCTCCCTTTCAACACCAGCTTCTTGGTTCTCCATACCTTCTTGGGAAATGAATACAGTCTCACTCTATTTATATTCTGCTCTCAAATAAATCATTAAAAATGGGCTCATGACCAGTACAATCTTCCAAATGTGGTACCTAAATTTTAGCATGTGTATTGGGTACTTTTCACTGCTTAGCAAATTATGCCAAAATTTAGTGGCTTAAAACAACAAACATCTATTATCCCATGGTATCTGTGGGTAAGGAATCCAGGCCCAGGTTAGCCGGTGGTCCAGCTAAAGATCCCCCTACAAGGCTGCAATCAAAGTGTGGGCTGGAACTGCAGTCATCTCAAGAACTCAATGAGGGAAAGAAGCTTTTCTAAGATCGCTCATTTGGTTGTTGGTAGGATTCAGTTTCTTGGGGATGATTGGACTGGGGGTCTCAGTTCAATGCCACCTATTGCCTGGAGGCCATGCTAAGTCCCTTGCCACATGGACTTCTACTTAGGGCAGCTTCATATCATGGCAGCTAGCTTCATTAGCAAAAGCAAGCAAGAGTGAAAGAGAATGAGAGAGAGTTGAGTGAGAGCAAGATGGAAGTCACTTCTGTAACCTAATCTCAGAAGGGACAGTCTATCACTTTTGCCATACCCGATTTGTTAAAAGCAAGTTACTTGGTCCAATCTCCACTCAAGAGGAGGGGATTACACAAGATGTAAATTCTGGGAGGCAGGGATCAAAGGGATCTTAGAAAGCTGCCTACTAGAGCATGTAAAACGTTTATCCAAACTCAAGTTGCATCTGTCAAACCAAATGTTAACAAAAGGGAAGAATCATTTAAAGATAAAGTCATAAAATACAGTGATAATATTGAAAGAGTATCTGAAATATTAATATAATACTATAGCCCAATACTAGCCCACACTAGTCAATACCAAGATCACACTGCTCAGACCTGGGAAACTAATGACTCTTGTTCTTCCATCTCCAAGAAACAGACAAATAGCATACAAGCAAAAACCTAAACTAAACTATACAAGAGCTGGGCAGGGTGGCTTATGTCTGGAATCCCAGCACTTTGGAGGCTGGGGGAGGGGGATCTGTTAACTTCGGGAATTTGAGACCACCCTGGGCAACATAGCAAGACCCTGCCTCAAAAAAATAAATAAATTTAAATGTTTAAAAAACAACAACTCCAAAACTAGCCTAGAATCTGGATGGTAGCTGATACAATTTCAATAAAAAGAATAACTTTTCACCTAATTACAAGACTGAGAAGGCCTCAAAGGACACATAGCATCAAACTTTTCTGATTGGGTATATAGTCACCTTAAGCAGTCATCCCATTAGGATCAGAATTCCCGGACACATGGTCTTCCTCCTCCTGCACTCAATGCATGTGCCCCTTCCTAAGGATGGCCCGTCCCAAGAATGACTACATTGCCTGCAGTCCCCACCAATCCCACATGTTACAAACAGAGACCACCTCTTCCATCATCCTTTGTAAGCATGATTTGCTTAGACCAGGCCTAACAGAAGGTCTGTTTCATGGCCTGCAGACAACTGGGGGCAAAGAGAAGAGGGCCATTCTGGGTGGAAAAGTAAATAATTCGGTTGACCTTAGATCTTCCTAATTTCAAGACGTGTGCTAATGTCCCACACAGGCACTGCTGTCACATGATCCCAAAGGATAAAGGCAACACATTTCTTTTCTTTCTTTCTTTTTTTATTTTTATTTATTTTTTTTTTTTTTGAGACAAGAGTCTCACTCTGTGGCCCTGGCTGGAGTTCAGTAGCACAATCTTGGCTCACTGCAACCTTTGCTTCCTGGGTTCAAGCGATTCTCCTACCTCAACCTCCCTAGTAGCTGGGACTACAGGCATGCACTATCACACCCGGCTAATTTTGGTATTTTTAGTAGAGATGGAGTTTCACCATGTTGGCCTGGCTGGTCTCAAACTCCTGACCTCAAGTGATCCACCCAAGGCACAACTTTTGAAAGCAAAATAGAGATCTTCTGTATGGCATGTTTTGTATGTCCACTTTTTCAGAAGATTTCAAAGTTACAGATTAAACATGGCCTGTACCCCAATATACTCTATGCCTCAATTCAAATGCCGATAAAAATTTAGGAAATTTTTCTTAAAATATGTTAAAAGTAAATAATGTTGTTGGAAGAGCAGAGAAAGAGAACATGTAACTAAGTTATTAATGCTATTTGGTAAAAGCTATTGCCCTTGAGGAATAAATAATAGTTTGAAATACTTCAGTTTCTGGTTTCAAACTTTTTCACATTTTCTTTATAGTCCTGTCTTTCCTTCCTTCCTTGCTTCCTTTCCTTTTCTTTTTTTCTTTTTTTTGTTTTGTTTTGTTTTGTTTTGTTTTGAGACAGGGTCTTGCTCTATTGCGCCAGGAGGCTGGAGAGCAGTGGTGCGATCATGGCTAATTGCAGCTTTGACCTCCCAGGCTCCAGAGATCCTCCCATCTCAGCCCCCTAAGTGGCTGGGACTACAGGCATGAGCCACCACACCTGGCTAATTTTTGTATTTTTTGTAGAGACAGGGTTTTGCTATGTTGCCTAGGCTGGTCTCGAACTCCTAGACTCAAACAATCTGCCTGCCTTGGCATAAGCCATCACGTCTGGCCTTCTTCACATTCATTTCACAGGATGATTGCTATAGACTAAATGCTTATGTCACCTAAATATATATGTTGAGGCCAGGCGTGGTGGCTCACGCCTGTAATCCCAGCACTTTGGGAGGCCAAGGAGGGCAGATCATGAGGTCAGGAGTTCGAGACCAGCATGACCAACATGGTGAAACCCCGTCTCCACTAAAAATACAAAAATTAGCTGGGCGTGGTGGCAGGCACCTGTAATACCAACTACTTGGGAGGCTGAGGCAGGAGACTTGCTTGAACCCGGGAGGCAGAGGTTGCAGTGAGCCAAGACCGCACCACTGCACTCCAGCCTGGGCGATAGAACAGGACTCCATCTCCAAAAAATATATATATATTTTTTATATATAACATATTCTATATTATACATATTATCGACCTTTGGGGAGTGATTAGGTCATGAGGACAGTGCCCTCATGAATGGGATTAATTTCCTTATTAAAGAGAACCTGGAGATCTGCCCACCCCTCCACCATGTGAGGACACGGCCAGAAGACAGCCACCTATGAACCAGGAAGCAGGTCCTCACCAGACACTGAACCTACTGGTGCCTTGGTCTTGGATGTCCAGCCTCCAGAACTGTGAGAAATAAATGTCTGTTGTTTGTAAGCCACCCAGGCTATGGTGTTTTGATATAATGGCTTGAACGACTAAGACGAAGATAAAATGTAAATTGAATTTGCAGAGGAGTGAAAAAATAAAAGAAGATGCTGTATATTTTGAGCAGGAACAAAATGAAGGTTCTCTCCGTGGCTTCTTGTTTGTGTACACTTCTATTTCTGGAAGTGTTGCTTCATCTTCTCCCTAAATTGACTTGTCTTCTAGTTCCCTGCTTTACGTAGAAAAAAAAAAAATGGTACTAGGTGTAATTAAAGGAGTTTAGTGGCATCAATAGCATGGCCTGGCTTCTCACCAGACATTTAGATGCCATCATCAAAGACATCCTCAAAAGACATGTTATTTACATTTATGGGGCCAGATTAGAGCCACTTAAATTATTTGAGTAAAAATCACCTGATTTGTAGAATTAGAATAATCCTCAAAGCGGCGGGACTGTCAGTTCAAGATGGTGGGCTGACCACAGATTTGCTCCCTCCCCAAAGACTCCGTTAATATGATGAGAAAAGTATAAAAAATATATATATAGGGCCGGGCGCGGTGGCTCACGCCTGTAATCCCAACTTTTTGGGAGCCCCAGGCGGACAGATCACGAGGTCAGGAGATCGAGACCATCCTGGCTAACATGGTGAAACCCCGTCCCTACTAAAAATACAAAAAATTAGCTGGACGTGGTAGCACGAGCCTGTCACCGCAGCTTCTCGGGAGGCTGAGGCAGGAGAATCGTTTGAACCCGGGAGGCAGAGGTTGCAGTGAGCAAAGATCGCGTCACTGCACTCCAGCCTGGGTGACAGAGCGAGATTCCGTCTCAAAAGGAAAAAAAAAAAGATATAAAGCCACAATAACCCAAAAAAAGGAGGAAAAGCATCAGAACTTGAGAGAGCACAACAGATTTCTGGCAGCCTGAAAGCCGATGGAGGCGCAATAACAGATGGAGGCAGGCAGGGGAACCACAATATCCCATTAGTTAGGAGAACACGGCATTGGAGGAAATTGCCCGTGTGTGGTGCTGAATCCCTGAGAGGACCGGAACTCAAGCCAGGAGAAGCTAAGAGAGCTAAATGAGTGATAGAGGGACAGGACTGAAAACAGGAAGAGTAATTAAAAGTCTGTAAAAACTCAGCCCCTCCCATGCTCCTCTTTCAAATCTCTCTGTCCACCCAGCCTCTGCACAGCAAACACACACAATTCCAACCCCGGGCAGCATACCGAAGATTTGTCTCTACACACAGTGAAATCATGCAGAGAATAGAGGCATTGTATGTGGATATGGGCACTCCAGAGTCAGAATTCCACATTCTGGCATAAGAGTCTCATCTAGCATATGCTAGATGATGTGCTTTTTTTTTTTTTTTTTTTTTTTTTTTTTTTTTTTTTTTGAGACAGAGTCTTGCTCTGGCCCCCAGGCTGGAGTGCAGTGGCGGGATCTCGGCTCACTGTAAGCTCCGCCTCCCGGGTTGAAGCGATTCTCCTGCCTCAGCCTCCCGAGTAGCCGGGATTACAGGCGTGTGCCACCACACCCAGCTATGTTTTGTATTTTTAGTAGAGACAGGGTTTCACCATGTTGGTCAGGCTGGTCTCAAACTCCTGACCTCAGGTGATCTGTGCACCTTGGCCTCCCAAAGTGATGGGATTATAAATATGAGTCACCATGCCTGTCCTAGATATGCTTCTAATCAGTATCCTTAGAGACAGTCCTGAAGATACTGTATCCATTAAAAAGAACAGGATGCTAAGAAAGGTAAATAATCTGAAAACAAGAAAGAGCCCTTGGATATTGCAAATATAATTGTCAAATAAAGATTTGGATGGACAGGTTGAATGACAAATTCAAGTGAAATTTTCAGAAAATATTATTCAATGACAAAGTCAAAGAAATAACATTAAAGATCCCCCTGAAGTCCAAAAATATTTAGATTTAAAAGCCTCATTGAGTGCCTAAGATGAATTTCAAGTCACTGCAAAATTTCCAAGCTCCAGAAATAAAGAGAAAATCTTAAAATCTCCCAAGCACAGAAAATAAGTCACTTTCACAGAAACAAGGCATTAAAGGGCTCCAGATTTCACAGAAGTAGCATTAAGGGTTAGAGGGTCAGCGAGCAAAGCCTTCAAAGTTCTGAAGGATTTATATTTCTTTTTTTTTTTTTAATTTTTTAATTTTTTTTTGAGACAGAGTCTCGCTCTGTCACCCAGGCTGGAGTGCAGTGGCCGGATCTCTGCTCACTGCAAGCTCCGCCTCCCGGGTTTACACCATTCTCCTGCCTCAGCCTCCCAAGTAGCTGGGACTACAGGCGCCCACCACCTCGCCGGGCTAGTTTTTTGTATTTTTTAGTAGAGACGGGGTTTCACCGTGTTAGCCAGGATGGTCTCGATCTCCTGACCTCATGATCCGCCCATCTCGGCCTCCCAAAGTGCTGGGATTACAGGCGTGAGCCACCGCGCCCGGCCAGGATTTATATTTCACCCTAGAATTTTATGTTCATTCATCCAGTGTATTAGTACATTTTCACACTGCTAGAAAGAACTGCCAGAGACTGGGTAATTTATAAAGGCAAGAGGTTTAATTGACTCACAGTTCAGCACAGCCAAGGTGAAGGGGAAGTAAGGCACCTTCTTCACAAGGTGGCAGGAAGGAGAAGTGCTGAGTGATGGGGTAAGAGCCCCTTATAAAACCATCAGATCTCATGACAACTCGCTCTCACGAGAACAGCATGGGGGAAACCACCTCCACGATTCAATTACCTCTACCTGGTGTCTCCCTTGACAGGTGGTGATTATGGGGATTACAATTGGGTGGGGACACAAAGCCTAACCATATCATTCAGCAAATATTTTTGAGCACCGGTCTAGGCAGTGGGAAGGCAGCAGTGAACCAAAGTCAGTCCTGCCCTCAGGGAACTTCTTTTCTCATGCTCAGATCAGGATGGTGTGCTCTCTACACAAACTTAGAAAGTAAAATATAAAGTGTTAGGTAGAAATAAGTGCTAAGGAGGAAAATTAAATCAGAAGAGGAAATACATAGAGTCTAAGGAGAGGCTAAAAATTAGATGGGGAGGCCAGCGAAGGACTCACAAAGGTGACCTCTGAGTGACAGCCTGGAGGAAGTGAAGGCGTGAGCTGTGTAGACAGCTAAGGGAAGAGAGATCAGTCAGACAGAGCCCCAAATGCAAACATCCTGCCACCCCCAGAGCCTCTTGGTGCCACAGGAACATCATGGGGGCAGGTGTGGCTGGAACAGAGCAGAACAGGTCAGAGATGGAGAGGGGAGCCAGGGAATCCATGGTTATGGTTAGGTCCTATGGGGATCATTGTGAGAACTTGGGTTTTTGACTCTGACCAACTAAAGCAGGAGCTGACAAACTATTTCTGGAACAGGCCAGATAGTAAATATTTTAGATTTTGTAGGCCAGTCTCTGTTCAGTTACACAACCCTGCCATTGTGGTATCAAAGCAGCCATAGATAACATGTAAAAGAACAGCTGTGCTCTAATAAAACTTTATTTAGGGCCACTAAAATTTGAACTGCCTATAATTTTCACGCATCACAAAATCATCTTCTTTTGAATTTTTTTAAGCATCTAAAAATGTCAAAAACTGTCATAACTTACCAGCTGTACAAAAGTAGGCAGCAAGTCAAAAGTGGCCCATGGAGAGTAGGTTGCTGATCCCTGAATGAAAGCATCAGTTAGGTGTGAAGGTAGAACATGTTCGTTTGCAGATGCATCAGAGCTGACTCAGAAGGATGACTGCCCACATACCCTTTCTTTTATTTTTATTTTTATGTTTTGAGACAGAGTCCTGCTCTCTTGCTCAGGCTGGAGTGCAGTGGCACGATCTCAGCTCACTGCAACCTCTGCCCTCCAGGTTCAGCGATTCTCCTGCTTCAGCCTCCGAAGTAGCTGAGATTACAGGCATGTGCCACCACGCCTGGCTAATTTTTGTATTTTTAGCAGAGACAGGGTATCACCATGCTAGCCAGGCTGGTCTCACACTCCCTACCTTTAGTGATCCTCCCATCTCGGCCTCCCAAAGTGCTGGTTTTACAGGCAAGAGCCACTGTGCCCAGCCTCCACATACCTTCTTAGGAAGTTACTTGATGATGGACCCCAGCAAAGTAAGGGAGTAAACTAAAAAATGGAAGTGGTGGAATCCAGGAAAGAGAAGACTCAACCTGGGAGTGTTGCAAAGGGAAGTCCTTGGATGGGAATCAGGCAGCTGAATCAGAGAGCAAACATCAGCATGGAGCTCGGTGAGAGAGGAAAAGGTTCCAAAAGCAAAGTATTCAAGGGAAAATGGAGTCACAGAGCGTGATACCACCCCTGAAATTATGGAGTAACCAATATGGGCAGCGCAGCCAAAGAAAGAAAAATAGAAAAACAATTAGAAAACATCAAGAAATAACAATAAAAGCAGTAAAGGAACAGAATGTGGAATTACTCTATACTGTTCGGCTTGTGCAGTTAATCATAATTTTTATAGTCATAATAATGCAATACTCACAAATGATTTTCAACTTTGAGGATCAAGGTCTGGAGAAAACATGTAAGACAAGAAGACACTGTAAGTGGCAGAGTGTGGTGGCTCGCACCCATAATCCGAACTTTGGGAGGCTGAGGCAAGAGGACTGCTTTAGCCCAGGAGTTCAAGCCAAGAATGGGCAACGTAGGGAGACACTGTCTCTATGTATATTTTAAAGAAAAAAAAAAAGAGAGAAAAGATTAAGACAATATAAACATTAAAGTATGCTGGACTCTGATGGCAGCCACTAGCTACTGAAAATTAAGCTTCAGTTAATTAAAATTTAGTGAAATAAAAATTCAGTGCCGGGCCGGGCGCGGTGGCTCAAGCCTGTAATCCCAGCACTTTGGGAGGCCGAGACGGGTGGATCACGAGGTCAGGAGATCGAGACCATCCTGGCTAACACGGTGAAAGCCCGTCTCTACTAAAAATACAAAAAACTAGCCGGGCGAGGTGGCGGGCGCCTGTAGTCCCAGCTACTCGGGAGGCTGAGGCCGGAGAATGGCGTAAACCCGGGAGGCGGAGCTTGCAGTGAGCTGAGATCCGGCCACTGCACTCCAGCCTGGGCTACAGAGCGAGACTCTGTCTCAAAAAAAAAAAAAAAAAATTCAATGCCTTGGTGGCACCAGCCACAGTTCGAGTGCTCAGTGACCGCCGGTGTCCAGGATCTCCCATCTTGCACAGCACAGACGTGGAGCATTTCTCTTCCACTGGAAAGTTCCTTTGGAGAGCCCTGGGGGACTTGAGAGGTGGCAAGAGAGGTTTGAGAGCCAACTTACAATTTGCGGATTTTAAGTTGGCCCTCAAACTTACAGGAGATTCTCTGCAAGCAAGACACAAGTGGGAGCATATTATTTTAAAAGTTACCCAAGTAACTGACGAACACTAACCGGGAAGTTAATTATAACACACAAAATCTGTGTGATCAGCTTGGCGTGGAGAGAGCTGCAGCAGGAGAAGGCGGCTTTCCTCTTTGTTTCCCCTCCCTGGAGCCCCCGGGGATCTCCAATTGTCCCTGTTTAGCAAAAGTTGGTCCACCCTACAAGGTTTAGCCCTGATGTTCGGATGTTACTTCCTCAGTGAAGCGTTCCCCATCCCTCACATTTAGCCCCTCCTCCTTGTTCTCCCAGCATCCCATGCATGTCCCCAGTGCACATTGTCCTGTGTTATTATAACCATGTAGAAGCAGGGCATGCAACATGCATTCTCAAGGTCCCGGTCCTTAGAAGGGCCCTGTGCTTAGTTTAATGCTCTGCAGTCACTCTTCAAATGTTGAATAATTTATGAATAAGAGGTTCCCTATTTTCATTTTGAACTGGACCCCACGAATTATGGAACCCTCCTGGTTTTAAGTTTGCCTCTAGCTGGACTGTCAGCTCTCTGAGAGCAAGGATGCATCATTTTTGAGTTTGTATCTTCATGATCTAGCACAGGGCCCTCAGTAAAATGACCATTTTCCCTAACTGATACTTAGCTATATTTTTCTTGTGAGGGCTGTAATTTTTTGTACTCCAAGATCCAAGGACATAATCCATCTCTCAGAAAAGCTATGGTTTTTCTCAGAGGCTATTGGGAGCCTCTCTCACACCATCCATAAACCATTACTGACTTTCTCTGATGCCTGAAATGCCATAATTACAGTTTTATTCTTTCTTTTTTAAGGCATTTCCTTCTCTTGCACCACCAGTCTCTCTGGGAGAGGTGGCCTTTAAGCTTCGCTATTGAACTTCAGCGAATATGAATTTGTCAGATCCCTTTAGTTTAGACAGAAACAACCCCATCCCCAAAGCAGACGAATCATTTTAAGTTCACACTTTGAACACATAACACACAGCTGTTACTGATTTGGGATGACGCTGGTAAGACACGTAGACAAATAACTCAAACAGCTTTCAAGCCTCAGCCACTACAAATCAGCAAAGTGAAAATTTTAATGTTATACATGAAAATATATCAATATTCAAGATTTTCTTGAAGAATTTATAGTCTCCAACACATGTAATATCATCTTGAATTTATGTCTGAAACATTTTCTCATCTTTCCCACTAATCAGGTATAAAAACCTTCCCTGCTTTATTCACTCTTGGATGTATCTGTGGAATGTGTGCTAAAATCTGGGGGCTTTGCATCTAGGAAAGAAGGAGAGTGAGGACAACCAAGCAGATGAGGAGGGGCAGTGTGTGACAAATGCTGTGTGACTGATGCTGCGTAGAAGGATCCTGAGAGAGGCCAAGGTGGGCGGATCACGAGGTCAGGAGTTCAAGACCAGCCTGGCCAAGATGGTGAAACCCAGTCTCTACTAAAAATACAAAAATTACCCAGGCATGGTGGCAGGTGCCTGTAATCCCAGCTACTTGGGAGGCTGAGGCAAATAATTGCTTGAACCTGGGAGGCGGAGGTTGCAGTGAGCCGAGATCGTGCCACTGTACTCTAGCCTGGGCGACAAAGTGAGACTCTGTCTCAAAAAAAAAGGGACTCTGAGAGGCCAGGGATGGAAGAAGGGAATTTGGCAGGCTGTCCTTCATGGAGGACACAGCATAGACCCTGATCTTGAAGCACTGATGAGATACTGAACTGACAGGGGCAGAAGGAGCAGGACATGACAACCCCTAACATGAATAGAGGCTCAGATCAGCTGGTTGACAATCAGCTCAGTGGTTCTTACTGGGCTGGTGCAGCCTCCTAATGGGCATTTTAGAGATTTGTGTGGGATTTTGTTTGTCACAGAGATTGAGAGTTGTTCCTGGCATTTGCAGGGGGTAAGATGGGTGGAGGATGATGGTGGTAGTGGTAAAGGGCGTTTGATTTCCCTGAAAACAAAGGACAGTCCCTCATAACAAAGAATTATCCTATGTCCCACACAATTTCTAACATCCTGCCAGATACCTGTATTTATTTGGCCCTTGAACAACATGGCAGTTAGAAGCACTGATCCCCTGAGTAGTTGAAAATCCACATATAACTTTTAACTCCCCCAAAATTTAACTTCTAATAGCCTACTGTTTACCAGAAGCCTTATCGATAATGTGAATAGTCAATTAATATTCTATATGTTTCATGTATAATACACTGTATTCTTGCAATAAAGTAAGCTAGAGAAAAGAAAATGTCATTAAGAAAATCATAAGGAAGAGAAAATATGTTTACTATTCATGACATGGAAATGGATTATCATAATGGTCTTCATCCTTATCATCTTCTCGTTGAATAAACTGAAAAGGAAGAGGAGCTGGTCTTGCTGTCTCAGGGTGGCAGAAGTGGAAGAGCTGAGAAAATGAAAGGGAGGCAGGAGAGGAAGGCACACTCAGTGTAACTTTCAAGAAAAAGAAATCGGCCTCTCAATGGATCCATACAGTTCAAAGCCATGTGATTCAAGGGTCAGCTGTAATATGAAGAGTATGGAAGATTTACCTGACTCTAGAAACAAAGTCTTTTTGCATGGCTTTACTATATATATACATTGTTCCAGGAATGCTACTTTCATAGTTTAAAATGTATCTTGTAAATTTGTTTTATTTGCCAATTTACAAAGAATTGTTGACCATTTCAGAAATCACATTAGCATGATAGCCCTGTTTATGAGTCTTGTAACAATCTGCATTATAGTAGCTGTCACATTCACTGTGATTTGACATGTACATATGAATATGTTTAGTTAAATATTACTTCAAATGTTAAATAATTTTTTTTTTTTTTTTTTTTTTTTTGAGACGGAGTCTCACTCTGTCGCCCAAGCTGGAGTGCAGTGGCCAATCTCGGCTCACTGCAAGCTCCACCTCCCGGGTTCATGCCACCCTCCTGCCTCAGCCTCCCGAGTACCTGGGACTACAGGCACCCACCACCACGCCCAGCTAATTTTGTTGTATTTTTAGTAGAGACGGGATTTCACCGTGTTAGCCAGGACCGTCTTGATCTCCGGACCTCATGATCTGCCCACCTCGGCCTCCCAAAGTGCTGGGATTACAGGCATGAGCCACCGCGCCTGGCCAATAATTTTTAGAAGTATCACCAATGTTTAACTGAATATTAGCCTTAAATCAAAACTTATTCATTATAAATTAGAGTCTGACTATTTCATTTGTTTTCCTAGTGTCCTCATGCCTAAGCATTTATACATTAAAATACTGTAGATATTATTTTATTACTGAATGACTTTTGTTTCTCCTACATATATCTCCTATATATAAACACACACACACACACACACACACACACACACATATATATATTTTGAGGCTGAGTTTCGCTCTTGTTGCCCAGGCTGCAGTGCAATAGCGTGGTCTCAGCTCACTGCAACCTCCACCTTTGGGGTTCAAGCAATTCTCCTGCCTCAGCCTCCCAAGTAGCTGGGATTATAGGTGCCCACCACCACGCCCAGCTAAGTTTTATATTTTTAGTAGAAAGGGGGTTTCACTGTGTTGACCAGGCTGGTCTTGAACTCCTGACCTCAGGTAATCCATCTGCCTCAGCCTCCCAAAGTGCTGGGATTACAGGTGTGAGCCACTGCGCCTGTCCTGTCCTTTATATTTTATTTACAGCAGTAAGAGCTAACGGATATAGAATGCATATTACGTGCCAGACACATTCTAAAAGCTGTGCATATTGCTTACCTATCTTCTCAATAACTCTATGAGGCAGGTAGTATTGTTACTCCCTTTTCAGAGATGAGAAAAGTAAGGCACAGAGAGGTCACTTGCGTGAGATCCCATGGGTAGTAAATGGCAAAGGCTGGATTCAAGTCTGGCCAGGCTGGCTCCAGACCTCGTGCTTTCAGGCAAATTACTGTATATCACTATGTTGTTGTTTGGCTTGTATGTCGGCAGATTATATTATTTTGAATTTTATTTCAAAATAGCAAAGGGGGCATTTCAACATATATTCGATGATGGAATGGGAAGCACTGAGAACCATTGACTGCAAATTGAGGCTAACATGAAGGAGCAGGAAGTGAGAGTTAAAACGAAAGGGGCAGCTGAGGGCTAGGCTGAGGCTCACCCCAGTGTCTAACTCAGGAGTATGGAAGTGAGGTGTGTAGGATGCCAGCCTCCTTGAAGAAAAAGCATTCTGAACATCACATATTTTGCTGACATTCTATCATTTCTCTATGCAGAAATATTCTTTTTATTAAAAGAAACAAGATTCTCAAAGGCAAAGACTTTCTTTTCTTTTAAACTTTAAACCTGCAGGTGCAACGTATGGCACGTTATGGCCAAGAAATGTTGTTTGAATTCATTATCTTTTCCAAAAGTAAAGACTAGAGTGCACATGTTAGTCTTTCCTCCTCTGTGTTCCTCTATGTTTTGCCCCTCATACACTTATTAGGAAAAACAACAGCTCCATTCTGGTATCACTGGGTTACTGTATCAGCCTAACGTATCTGTATTCCCAAGAATGCCAAAGTTTAAGAGTCACTTTCTGTTTCAGTAAATGAGATAGTAATTGGAGCAATTTTAGCATGGATCGTTGCATAACCTTGACCTCTTGGCTAATAAATCCCAGAGAGTGTGCAATACTGTTGGGTAAGATCCTTGTTTTACCATTTCTGAATCAAGCCTTACTCAGAGGTGATCAGAAGACCACCCCCAGGTCAGGATGCAATACCTGGACTATTTTTACCTCCCTCGGTTTTGAGGACATGACTGAGCTAAGATTCTGCTGGTGATGTAAAGACCCAACCAACACCTATGAGCCCCGAGTCAGGCTGTTATTTGTTAGTGAAGCAGCCTTTTGGTCAGTAGGGATCTCATCTCTAACTCATACAGGCTTCTCCTAGTGTATCACTTCTTGCAACATGTAGTGCGGTTCTGCTAAGCACTCTCTCTCCAGCTCCTGCTTTTCCAGATAAGATTGTGCTTTTTGCAGACTGGCACTCCCAGGGAACCATCAATGAGTGTGCACATTGACATGGCCTAAGAAAAGGCTCAGCTTCCCTGCACCTTCTAGACCACGAATGCCACCAGCCAGGCAGTTCAGGAGCCTGCAAAGATGAATCATCCTGGAGGTGTGATAAGAAGAGACTTGCACGAACTGGATGATCGAAGAATCAGAAACAGGTAAATGAAGTAGGTGCTGAAAATATTTTCAAGTATGTATCTGGAATGGGGTTTCCAGTATAGATGATCTGTCAGATTTTCAAGATGTTACTAGCAGCTAGGGTTAGTTTAACAGGAAGTCAAGGTGTTACAGATCAAAGATTCACCAAAAAATAAGGAGGAATTATTCACAGCTCCTTCAATTTCTACAGTTCCAGCAATTTACTATATTGTAAATTGAGGGGTTTCTATGATTATAATTCCACCTACACTCTAAATTGCTAGAAGTAAGAGTCAGTATCTTGTTCATAATGTATCTCACAATGCATAGCACATAGTAGGCACTTCATAAATACTATTGAAACAGTAAAGATGGAAGAAGTGAAAAAGATGTAAAGGGATATATATTAAGTTCCTATTGCTCTTCTAACAAATTACTGCTAACTTAGTGGCTTCAAACAGACATCCCCAACCTCTGGGCCACAAACCAGTATTGGTCCATGGCCCGTTAGATCTAACAGGGTGTCACAGCAGGAAGTGAGTGGCAGGTGAACCAGAGAAGTTTCATCTGTATTTACAGCCACTCCCCATTGCTGGCATTACCACCTCAGCTCCACCGCCTGTCAGATAAGTGGCGGCATTCGATTCTCACAGGTGCAAGAACGCTGTTGTGAACTGCGCGTGTGAGGGATCCAGGCTGCACGCTCCTTATGAGAATCTGATGCCTGATGATCTGTCATTCTCTCCCATCACCCCAAGATGGAACTATCTAGTTGCAGGAAAACAAGCTCAGGGCTCCCACTGATTCTACTTTATGGCAAGTTGTATAATTATCTCATTATATATTATAATGTAATGATAATCGAAATAAAGTTTACAATAAATGTAATGCGACTGAATCATGCCCAAACCATCTCGTCCACACTAGTCCGTGGAAAAATAGCCTTCCATGAAACTAGTCACTGATGCCAAAAAGGTCAGGGACCAATGGCTGAAAACATCACAGATTTATTATTTTACCATTCTGGAGGTCAAAGTCTAAAATGGACTGGCAAGGCTGTGCTCCTGGAGGTAGTAGGAGAGAATCCATCTCGTTTTTTCCAGTTTCTAGAAGCTGCCCGCATTCCATGGCCCATTGCCCCACATCACTCCGGTCTCTGCTTCCATTGCCTGTCACATCTCCTCCTGTGACGCTGATGTTCCTGCCTCCCTCTTACAGGGACCCTTGTGAGTACACTGGACCCACTGGGATAGTCCAGGATAATCTCTCCATCTGCAGCATCCCTTTTGCCATGTAAAATAATATCATCACAGGTTCTAGAATGTGGATATTTTTCCAGGGTGGTAGAGGCGGGCACTATTTGGCCTACAAGCACTCTACCAGGGCAGACTTTCTCCCCTTACCTAATTCCAATAGTTCCTAATACCTGCTTGGACATTCCATGAGTAGCTGGATATCATCAAGCCCCAGAATGTAAGAAAAGATAATGTTTCCAAATCCCTAGCTCAGTTTATATCAACAGAGTCAAAGCAGAGGAGACACTTGATTTTTCCAGACCCTTTATTTTCCTCACAAATAAATCACCAAGATTTATCACCTCAACTATCTAATGTTTCTCAAACTTCTCTCCTTCTTCCAATCCTGCCACCTCACTTCCCCTTTAGGCCTCATTTTTGCCAGAATTGCAATAGCGATCGGGATCGTCTCCCCACCTCGAAGTGAATTTCCCCCACCCCTCCCTCCAAGAGGCTCTGCAGTCTCTTTAAAAGACAAACCTACCACTCCCTGGGAGCCAAGCACAGCACCCTGAGACATTTATTGAACAGAATTGGTGATAATAGACATTGATTTGAAACAAACCAGATCCTATTATCTTTGATTTACTTCAGTCCTCATTTGTGAGGGACTATTTTGATTGGACTTCACCCACTACCTGTGGCAGTTTTGTAAGGAAGCCTATTTCTCTGGCAAATTAATTCATGCATAATACACATAAATCATATTTATAATAATAGCTTTCTAAGATTAAAAGGCATATCACAAAAGAAATACATGAGCTCAGCCTGGACTAAACCAATCACTGCCACCAAGTGGCAAATGTTGTCATTGGAGCCCAAAAGCACAAGGACACAACAGTTTCTTCCCTTCGTTTGTTCTGTTCCAGCCTCCGACGCATAACGAACGCTATGGAATGTATCCAAGACCCACATCAGAACAGCAAGGAGCTGAGGTTTAGAGGAGTAATTAACAGGATTTTTATATCTAAGCAGGAAAAAAGAAGTAAAAATACTTGTGAGTTTCACCATAGAAATTCGTTATTTTTTCCTTCTGCTTCTTTCCATTTCAACTTTATAAACACAGTGTTGCCTTGTTTATTGACAGTAAAAGGGATATGACATTTGGAAAGGTCATTTTCAAAGTAACTCAAGAGTATGTCTTTAAGAACTAAAACATATTTTTAAAATTTAGCCACACATAATGGGCATGTATAGATACCTCCCTGCAACAGGAGTTTGAACAAAATGATGTGCTGTATGTCTTGGTGCAACCTGAAAGGCCAGTAGCTGCCAAGAAGGATAACTTATTTGGTGTCACAGTGTAAATTCACCACAGTCCAGGGGCAGGCCCATCCTTGCAGGCACAGAAACTCTGTTTTGTCTCTGCCTTGGAATTTTCTGTCCACAGGGATGCCGACTTAGCCTAATCAAGTCACACACAAAAACCAGAAAGCAATGTATATATTTGTTTTAGATAACAAATATAGCACATCATATATTGACGTCAGTTTGACTGCTGTTTTCTGTGTCTGTATCAGGGGTTGGGGTTACGGATAGAAGTAAAGAGGAGGGAGAACCAGAGATGTCCATGTCAGAGAGAAGCAGAGAGCTGGATTACACAATTCATTCTGATGCCGTTTCTGCTCTCGTTCTAGTTTACGTGGCTTAGCAACATGCCTCCTTTTTCTGGGTAATTAACATGAGTCTCTGTTCCTTATAAACCAGAGAATGAGCTTAAAAGACTGTTAAACACGTAATTATCTCTAATTATGCAGAGTTTAAACAAATGGCTCTTTTGATGTTCCCATCTGTAAAACTGATATGCCGATTCCTGCTTAAGACTTAGAGGTCTTGTTTAAGAAACTCGAAATGACTCTGATTCTCATATCCTAATTCCTACTTTACATCAGACACTTATTCTGACATGTAAAAGGACAGGCTGGAAACTGTCATTCTTGAAGAAATAGCTGTAGAATAGCCTCTCTAAGCTACTTGGGAATACCAGAATACCAGAACAGCAGTTCTTTACAAACTGCTAATACACACCTTGTAAAATACTGACCGTACTAATGGTCATAGCATCATAATGGTAACATCATTCATTTTCCCTTTTACACAGGTCCTGCCTATTATCCTTTGTGTATTTGCTACTCTCTTGTTTGGACCTACTTAGGATTTTCAATTGTTTATAATAATATTGTGGTATATTCAAATTGTAATGCTTGCTAAAAATCCAAGTTATCAAGTCCCTTTCAGACACAGCTAGTAATTCAGGAAATTTCAGGAAATTTCTGAAGCACAAAATGTTCACCTATGACCTTTCGATGATTATGCAATTACAGCCTCAATATGTACTAAATATGGGTTGTCAAGAAGCCAGGAAATCCAGGTAGCAGCAAAGATTGAAATGAGCTAAAATGTAGCTGTGACTTTTTTTTTTTTTTTTTTTTTTTTTGACATGACATCTCTTACTCAAATAAGGGGGAAGATTTTTACAAGTTAATGATAATTGAAATAAAAATTGAGAATCATAACCAAACTAGTCAGGTTCATGGTTCATGCAGGCTGCATCAGCCAGACAGCAGAGAAGAAGGAGAAGGACATACCCCAAAAGGGACTGGAGCGTGGAACGCACCCCCTGCACCCCCTACAAGTTTGGCAAAAAAAAAAAAAAATACCCAGAACTTAAAGTCATTTAACTCTCTAGTTAACTGTCAGTAATTGCTGAACTGTCTTGGTGCAGCCTGTAATCCAAGCACTTTGAAAGGCCGAGGCAAGAGGATCACCTGAGGGCAGGCGTTCAAGACCAGCCTGGGCAACATAGTGAAACCCCGTCTCTACAATAATTTTGAAAATTAGCGAGGCATGGTGGTGAGCACCTGTATTCCCAGCTACTCAAGGGGCTGAGGTGGGAGGATTGCTTGACCTCAGGAGTTCGAGGCTGCAGTGAGCTAGGATTATGCCACTTTACTCCAGCCTGGGCAACAGGGTAAAACGCTGTCTTTAATGAAATCTCACTTAGAAAAGTTTCTCCCACTTAAATGTAAGACCTCAAATTATAAAAATCCTAGAAGAAAACCTAGGAAATATTCTTCTCAATACTGGCCTTGCCAAAGAATTTATATAGTTAAGTCCTCAAAATCAATTATAAGAAAAACGAAAATTGCCAAGTGGGACCTAATTAAAATAAAGAGCTTCTGCACAGCAAGAGAAACTATCAAAGGAGTAAACAGCCTACAGAATGGGAGAAAGTATTTGCAAGCTATGCATCCAACAAAGATCTAATATCCAGAATCTATAAGGAACTTAAATCAACAAGCAAAAAACAAATAACTCCACTAAAAAATGAGCAAAGAGGCCAGGCGTGGTGGCTCATGCCTGTAATCTCAGCACTTTGGGAGCCCAAGGGGGGCGTATTGCCTGAGCTCAGGAGTTCTAGACCAGCCTGGGCAACATGGTGAAACCCCATCTCTACTAAAAATACAAAAATTAGCCAGGTGTGGTGTTGCACGCCTGTAATCCCAGCTACTCAGGAGGCTGAGGCAGAGAATTGCTTGAACCTGGGAGGTGGAGGTTGCAGTGAGCCAAGACCACACCACTTCACTCCAGCTTGGGGGACAGAGCGAAACTCCATCTCAAAAAAAAAAAAGTGAGCAAAGAGCATGGACACCTCTCAAAAGAAGACATGCATGCCAACAAACATAGATAAAAATGCTCATCATCACTAATCATCAGAGAAATACAAATCAAAACCACAATGAGTCCTGGCACGGTGGCTCAAGCCTGTAATTCCAGCACTTTGGGAGGCTGAGGTGGGCGGATCACTTGAGGTCAGGAGTTCGAGACCAGCCTGGCCAACATGGTGAAATCCCGTCTCTACTGAAAACACAAAAAATTATCCGAGTGTGGTAGCACGCACCTGCAATCCCCAGCTACTCGGGAGACTGAGACAGGAGAATCACTTGAACCAGGGAGGTGGGGGTTGCAGTTAGCCAAGATTGTGCCACTGCACTCCAGCCTGGGTGACAGGGCGAGACCCTGTCTCAAAAATAAAAAATAAATAAACACACACACACACACACAATTCTGTTACATATCACACCAGTCAGAAATGACTTTTGTTAAAAGCTATTTGGTTAAAAGACAAGAGATGCTGGTGAGGCTGCAGAGAAAAGGGGAAATTTAAACACTGTTGGTGGGAATGTCAATTTGTCCAGCCACTGTGAAGAGTAGTTTGGAGATTTCTCAAAGAACTTAGGAATTGGCTGCTCTATCTAGGGCACAGCCATTCTTTTATTTCTTTACTTCTCCAATAAACTCGCTTTCACTTTAAAAAAAAAAAAAAGAACTAAGAATTGAACTACCATTTGACAGAAATCCATTACTGGGTATTTACCCAAAGGAAAATAAGTAATTCTACCAAAAGGACACAGGCACCCATATGTTCATTACAGCACTGTTCACAGTGGCAAAAACGTGGAATCAATCCAACTGCCCATCAACCATGGAATGGATTTTTTTTTTTTTTTTTTTTTGAGACAGACTCTTGTTCTGTCGCTTAGGCTGGAGTTCAGTGGCCGGATCTCAGCTCACTGCAAACTCCGCCTCCCGGGTTCCCGCCATTCTCCTGCCTCAGCCTCCCAAGTACCTGGGACTACAGGTGCCCGCCACCTCGCTCGGGTAGTTTTTTGTATTTTTTAGTAGAGACGGGGTTTCACCGCGTTAGCCAGGATGGTCTCGATCTCCTGACCTCATGATCCGCCCGTCTCGGCCTTCCAAAGTGCTGGGATTACAGGCTTGAGCCACCGCGCCCAGTCGGATTTTTTTTAAACTGTGTCATACTATACAGCCATAAAGAAGAACACCATGGAATACTATACAGACATAAAAAAGAACACCATGGAATACTATGCAGCCATAAAGAAGAACACCATGGAATACTATACATCCTTAAAAAAGAACACCATGGAATACTATACAGCCATAAAGAAGAGCACCATGGAATACTACACAGTCATAAAAGAGAACAAAATAATGTCCTTTTGCAGCAACTTGAATGCATTATCCTAAGCGAACTAACACAAAAACAGAAAATCAAATTCTACGTGTTCACCTTTATAAATGGGAGCTAGTCACTGGGTACACATGAACATACAGATGGGAACAATAGACACTGGGGAACACAAGAACAGGAGGAAGAGGAGGGCAAGGCTGAAAAACTACCTATTGGGTACTATGGGCTTACTTACCCAGTGACAGGTTCAATCCTACCCCAAATCTCAGCATCAGGCAATATACCTTTGTAACAAACCTGCACATGTACCCTCTAATTCTAAAATAAAAGTTGAAAATAAAAAAAAAAAGAGTTCCACCTTCCTTATCATCAACATCCTCACGATGGGTCAATATAACGCTGTTTTTTGTTTTTGTTCTCGTTTTTGTTTTTTACATATTTGACTTTTGCTGCAGTTTCTGCGTTTCAAAGAGGAAAAAAAAATACCAGAGCATCTTTCTGAAGACTCCCTGCTTTCATCCTCAGATACTTCTGGACTATTCTATTACTCTATTCTGAGGAAAGGAAACAGGCACATGGCTAAACTCACGAAACACACCCAAGCATCACCACTGAGTACGAGGTCAAACTTCTGTTTCCACCAGAGAGTATATGGGCTTCCCAGAGCTGTGCTGTCAACATCAGATGGCCCTCTTGCAGGGTGTAAGCCTCTCTCCCTGAATGCCCCAGCACATCCTGCCCCTGGCAGGAGTTTCCAAAGAGAACTTCACAGGCACTGGGAGAAGGAAAACAAAGGCTTTGTTTGAGACACTGAGTACAAACTAAGATAATAACTAAAAGGCCATGACTGACAGCTAAACGCATTTAGGGATAAATTAACATGCAGTTGAATGTAAATTTAAGATCATATTTTTAAGTTTCACCACCACTTTCAAAATTAAGAGTACAGGCAGGAAGATACTATTGGGATAAATTTTACCCAGAAAAAGAAAAAGTTTGGAAAGAAATTGTGTCAGAGATTGTGTATGTATGTGTGTATGCATGTATGTGTGTGTGTATTTATTTATGTATTTATGTATGTATGTATTTATTAGTTTTTTTGGAGAGACTGCAGTCTCACTATGTTGCCCAGGCTACTCTCAAACTCCAGGCCTCAAGTGACTCTCCCACCTCAGCCCCACAAAGTGCTGAGAATACAAGCATGAGCCACCACCCCCGGCCACAGATTAATTAATCTAATAAAAAGTTTGTCAGTAATGAGGCCAGGAGTGCTGGCTCATGCCTGTAATCCCAGCACTTTGGATGGTCAAGGTGAGCAGATCACTTGAGGTCAGGGATTTGAGATCAGCTTGGCCAACGTGGCGAAACCTTGTCATTACTAAAACTACAAAAAATAGCTGGGCATGGTGGTGCACACCTGTAGTCCCAGCTACTCAATAGGCTGAGGCAGGAGAATCACTTGAACCCAGGAGACGGAGGTTGCCGTGAGCCAAGATCACAGCACAGCACTCTAGCCTGAGCGACAGAGTGAGACTCTGTCTCCAAAAAAAAAAAAAGTTTATGAGTAACGATAGCTTTTTGCAAATAAATTTTAAAATTTTATTAAGATAATATATAGATGACATTATTGTATGATTAAGTCATTATCAAAAAATAAGACATTATTATATGACTAGTCTTTATCAAAATTTAAGAAATAGAATCCATGTGTATCTTGTAGTCATTTATTGGCAGTTCACACTCTGCATAGTTCTTTTTTTTGAGACGGAGTTTCAAGTTGCCCAGACTGAAGTGCAGTGGCGCAATCTCAGCTCACTGCAACCTCCACCTCCTGGGTTCAAGCAATTCTCCTGCCTCAGCCTCCCAAGTAGCTGGGATTATAGGCATGCACCACCACACCCGCTAATTTTTGTATTTTTAGTAGAGACAGGTTTCACCACGTTGGTCAGGCTGGTCTCGAACTCCTGATCCTAGGTGATCCACCCACCTCAGCTTCCCAACGTGCTGGGATTACAGGTGTGAGCCACCACGCCCAGCCTGCATAGTTCTGATATGCACAAATGCTGTTACCAGTCCCCTAACACAACATGGTGCAAATTGCATTTACTAAAATATATTAACTGTAAGTAATTACATAAAGTATAAATTTGACTGCTAGCTCTTCAGTCCCTAAATCACGATGCAAATAACATGCACACCGTGATCAGTGACGAATTATGTCACTTCTTCCATAGTCTGCTGTTGGTCACTGAACATCTGTTATTCAGTTCACACACAGACAGTGAGGTGTATACAAAAATGAGTTACTAGAAAAGGAAATAAAAATAAAAACTTTAAAAAGAGGGAATTATCTGGTAAAAAAAAAAAAAATGTGCAGCAAAGAAATGAAAAGTAATCAGGCTAGCAGTGCATTTCCAATGAAACGTAAATGGAGTTACGGAAGAAGTAGCCAAGCATGGATATGTGGGCACCACTGCTATTCCAGAGACTAGATGTACAGCCCAGGAACTTGGTGAACATGAACTTGGCCACGTAAGTGAGGAACGCAGTTGTGACACAAAGCGTAAAGATATTCCAGAGGGAGTGACATGGGTGGATAAAAATAATCACATTAAAGAAACTCAGAAATATTTCTCATTCAATCACAAAAGACAAAATGTTGGAAGTTGATTCAAACTTAGGAGTATGACAATTCTCCAAGACACAAACTTAGAAGTATGACAATTCTCCAAGACATAGAAAAAATACAGCCGGCTGAGTGCAGTGGCTCACACCTGTAATCTCAGCACTTTGGGAGGCCGAGGCAGGAGGATCACTTGAGCCCTAGGGGTTTGAGAACAGCCTGGGCCATGGGGCAAAATCCCATCTCTACAAAAAAATACAAAAATTAGCGAGGAGTGGTGGCCCTTGCCTGTAGTACCAGCTTCTTGGGAGGCTGAGGTGGGAGGATCACTTGAGCCCAGGAAGTCAAGGCTAAAGTGAGGCAAGATGGTGCCAAAACAGATGCTGCTTCATATCGTAAGTTGTATTACTAGAAGAAGACATCGCTGTACAAACTAATCTCAATTATTTTTTTAAAGAGAAATAAAACACTGTAATACTCAATGTTTCTAACATTTTGAGTTACCTGATACTCAATGAACATTTATTTTACTATTTTTTATTTCCTGATACATTTACAGATAATAAGAGAGTTTTCACACAGATTTTTAAAGGTCACAGAACAATCTCAATTTTTCTCATTGATTAAGATTGCTCTGCACGGTTTCAGCTTTCATGATCATTTTTGTGGCCCTGCACTACTGTGTAAAGTGAGGGTTGTTTGTACTGTATATTTTATTATTTTATTTATTTATTTATTTATTTATTTATTTTTGAGACAGAGTCTCACTCTGTCACCCAGGCTGAAGTGCAGTAGTGTGATCTCGGCTCACCGCAAGCTCTGACCCCAGGGTGCCAGTGATTCTCCCGCCTCAGCCTCCTGAGTAACTGGGATTATAGGTGACTGCCACCACGCTCAGCTAATTTTTGTATTTTTAGTAGAGATGGGGTTTCACCATCTTGGCCAGGCTGGTCTTGAACTCCTGACCTCTTGATCCATTCGCCTCAGCCTCCCAAAGTGCTGGGATTACTGTGAGCCACCGTGCCCCGCCCTATTTTATTATTTATTTATTTAGAGACAGGGTCTCACTCTGCTGCCAAGGCTGGAGTGTCGTGGTACAGTCACGGCTCACTGGAGCCTTGACCTCCTTCATGTGCTGAAAATGAATGCCTCCTTTTTAGCAATCATCATTATTTCACAAGTAAAAACAACGATTTCAGTAACACCCCACCAGGATTATCTGCAATTTGAAGACTGATTTCTAAAACTGTGAGCGCTGCCCAAGTAAGTACCTTTTCTCAGAGCAACGGAACACAGCTGGAGTGTTGCTGCCATTTTCATGCAGGTTTTCAGTCTTAAAATGAGGGTGAAAATAGATTTAGAAACTTAGAAACCTTTAGAAACTTAGAGACCTATAGACTTAGAAACTTAGAAGCTTAGAAACTTATAGACTTAGAAGCTTAGAAACTTATAGACTTAGAAACTTAGAGACTTAGAGACTTAGAAACTTAGAAGCTTAGAAAAGCCACACCAGGTGGCCATCTAAAAGCACCCACCCAATGACCAGGTGGCCATCTAAAAGCACCCACCCAATGACCAGGTGGCCATCTAAGGCACCCGCCCGATGTCCGTGTGGCTATCTAAAACACCCACCCAAATTCCTGGAACTCAAACAGAAGAACAAGTCCGGGAAATACCCCTCGCGGGTTCAAACCAGGTTCAAACCAACCAATCAGAGTAAGACACCCTGCTCAGGCCATAACCTGCTCCAATCATCTTGCGCCTCAAGCTTTGTGAATTTTTGTGGTTTTTGCCTTTATAAACTGTCTGTAACAAGCATTCAGGGTCCTGTGGCCAACTTCGGACATAGGACCCTAGCGCGCTAGCAATAAATCTCTCCGCTGTGACTTCCGTGTCGAGTGGTCTCTCGCGACGACCCCTGCCCAGGAAGGAATCTAAAAACTAGGTTCCTACAAGGGATTTTAGGGATTCTACCCCTTCCCCTAGTCTAGTCTCACATACTGCACTTGGCTATTTCATACTTCTGCGGTGTGTAGCTCGACACTTCGCTCTCAGTGCCTGGTGTATCCACTTGGTCATTTGTGGGGAAAAGAAAGAAAGATCAGACTGTTATTGTGTCTATATAGAAAGAAGTAGACATAAGAGACTCCATTTTGTTCTGTATTTGAGATGCTGTGAATCTGTGACCCTACCCCCAACCTTGTCCTTGCAAGAGACATGTGCTGTGGTGACTCAAGGTTTAACAGATTTGGGATGTGCAGGGTGTGCTTTGTTAAACAAGTGCCTGAAGTCAGCTTGCTAGTTAAAAGTCATCACCCTTCTCTTAATCTCAAGTACCCAGGGACACGTACACTGCCAAAGGTCGCAGGGACCTCTGCCTAGGAAAGCTAGGTATTGTCCAAGGTTTCTCCCCATGTGATGGTCTGAAATATGGCCTCGTGGGAAGGGAAAGACCTGATCATCCCCCAGCCTGACACCCGTGAAGGGTCTGTGCTGAGGAGGACTAGTACTAGAGGAAAGAAGGCCTCTTGGCGGTTGTTGGCGGTTGAGATAGAGAAAAGCATCTGTCTCCTGCCCATCCCTGGGCAATGGAACATCTCGGTATAAAACCCGATTGTATGTTCTGTTTACTGAGAAAGAAGAAAACCGCCTTAGGGCGAAACGCGGGACTTGCTAGCGCAATGCTGCTCTTTATGCACTAAAAAGGTTTATGGAGATGTTTGCATATGCATATCAAGGCACAGCACTTTTCCTTAAACTTATTCATGTCACAGAGAACTTTATTCATATGTCTTACTGCTGACTTTCTCCCTATAATGATCCTATTATCCTGCCACTTCCTTTTCTTTAAGATGGTAAAGATAATTATCAATAAACACTAACGGAACTCAGAGACCCGTGCCGGCGTGGGTCCTCTGTATGCTGAGCGCCGGTCCCCTGGGCCCACTTTTTCTTTCTCTATACTTTGTCTCTGTGTCTCATTTCTTTTCTCAAGTCTCTCGTTCCACCTAACGAGAAACGCCCACAGGTGTGGAGGGGTAGGCCACCCCTTCACATTTCCCCTTCCTGGAATGCCTTCCCCACCCCCACTATCTGGTTGTCTAACTCAGAGGCCTTTCATGCTTATCTTTGTAACTGTAGGCTCTGCCACAGCCCTGGCAAACAGTATATGCTCAGTAAATTGTTTTGAAGAAATGAATGAATGAATCCTCAAGTCTCACCTCCAGCCACACCTGCTCTGAGTCTTTCCTGCCTCCGCTAAATGGACCGGGCATTTTCTCCTCTGTAGCTTGTACGTCCCTACCTTTGTTCTGATTGATACTTGATCTTTCAAAAACAGGTACTATTGACTGGGTGCAGTGGCTCACGCCTGTAATCCCAGGCCTTTGGGAGGCCAAAGCGGGCAGATCACGAGGTCAGGAGATCGAGATCATCCTGGCTAACACGGTGAAACTCCGTCTCTACTCAATTAAGATTGCCCTGCACGGTTTCAGCTTGCATGGTCATTTTTGTGGCCCTGCACTACTGTGCAAAGTGACGATTGTTTGTACTCTATTTTATTAATTAATTAATTTATTTATTTATTTTTGAGACAGAGTCTAACTCTGTCGCCCAGGCTGAAGTGCAGTAGAGTGATCTCGGCTCACCGCAAGCTCTGACCCCGGGGTTCAAGTGATTCTCCCGCCTCAGCCTCCTGAGTAACTGGGATTACAGGTGCCTGCCACCACGTTCAATGGTAGTGGGCGCCTGTAGTCCCAGCTACTCGGGAGGCTGAAGAAGGAGAATGGCGTGCACCTGGGAGGCGGAGCTTGCTACGAGCCGAGATCACGCCACTGCACTCCAGCCTGGGTGACAGAGCGAGACTCTCTGTCTCAAAAAAAAAAAGAAAACAAACAAACAAACAAAAAACCAGATACTATCATTGATTGCCCTCATTTAAAAAAAATCCTCTCCTTGGTCCCCAGTCCCTCAGATACAGTTCAAACTCCTTAGTTGACATTCTTTGTTTATTCTTTCCTTCATTCAGTGAGAATTTATCCATTGTGCATGTTATGAACAAGTTGAGGGCCCTATTCTCAAAGGTTAGCCACATGCACTAGCCGAGAGACACACAAACAGATAATTGCGGTACAATGCAGAGAATGCAGTGAAAGGGATAGAGACAGCGTATTTCCATAGCAAAGGGGAGGGGTCTCATCATTACCCACAGAGCAAGTGGAAAGGAAATGTTTTCCCTGAGAAGACCACCACTCATCCTAGTCTTACAGGTGAGTAAAAATTCTTTCATCAAAGGAGAGTGAAATGGAAAGGAGGCACGCACACTTTTTAAAAACATACTTGGGGCCGGACGTGGTGGCTCATGCCCGTAATCCCAGCACTCAGGGAGGCCAAGACAGGCAGATCACCTGAGGTCAGGAGTTCAAGACCAGCCTGGCCAACATAGTGAAACCCCATCTCTACTAAAAATACAAAAATTATCTGGGCGCGGTGGCAGGCGCCTGTAATCCCAGTTACTCATGAGGCTGAGGTGGGAGAATCGCTTGAACCCAGGAGGCAGAGGTTGCAGTCAATCAAGATCCTGCAACTGCATGCCAGCCTGGGTGACAGAGCGAAACTCTGTCTCGAAAAAAAATTTTTTTAAATCAAATTTTAAAAGGTATGAGGCATCGAGGAGTTCAGGGTTGTTGAGGTGGAATCACAAAATCCGAGTATTTATTGGAATGGAACTAAGTGCAAAAAAAAAAAAAAAAAAAACAAGGTTTCTCACTAACCTTTGTCATACAACAGAACGAAGCAAATACACAACTCTTGACAACTGTATGGAAGTGAGAGCCTGACTCTCAAGCAGTGGGCAGTGGAAGGAAAGAAATAGTACGTGTCCCATTATTACTAATGCAAGGCTCCTTTGTTCCCCAACTCTATTTGTTCTTTTAAGTAAATCTCCCAACTATAAACTTTGCCTGTCTCAAAAGTTTTCAAGACCTTTACCCTCAATTAGGAAGCCCTATCACAATGGCCCTGTCCTGTTCAGGTTCCTCTCCTGACCCTGGAGCCTTACTTTTCCCCAAAAGGGAAGTAGTCAGGGTAGCAAGCAAAGAAGATCACTAAACGTTGAGCAACATGAACCAGGCAATTCAACTCCTACATCTGATCCGCCTGCCCAAACTTTTAAATCTGTCTTCTGGATTCTTCCGAGAAGCTGGTAAGGGAAGCACACTGTGTTGCTTTATTTATGTATTCCTCTGTAGTTGATTTAAACCAAAAAAGTTACACGTGGATGCAAAATATATGTAAGCAATGATGCAGGTACACACACAATACCTCCTGCAACTTAAGAAGTAGAATATTGGGCTGGGCATGGTGACTCAAACCTGTAATCCTAGCACTTTGGGAGGCCAAGGTGGGCGGATCACTTGAGGTCAGTTCAAGACCAGCCTGGCCAACATGGGGAAACCCTGTCTCTACTAAAAATACAAAAATTAGCTGGGTGTGGTGGCGTCCACCCGTAATCCCAGCTACTTGGGAGGCTAAGGCAGGAGAATCACTTGAACTCGGGAGGCAGAGGTTGCGGTGAGCCAAGATTGTGCCACTGCATTGTAGCCTGGGTGACACAGCAAGATGCTGTCCCAAAAACAAAAAAGAAGTAGAATGTTACACTGTCATTGAAGCTATGTCTGTGTTGCTGCTTGATCCCATCCCCTTTCTTCCCCCTAAACCTCTTCCAGGGGATGTATTTGCATTTACAGAGTTAGCTGGATTTGCATCCAACAGATGTATTTGCATTTACAGAGCTGGATGACTACTCTGCAAATGGGGCCACTTTTGCCCCATTGAGTCTTATGTGTGAGTCTTTGTGTTATCTGAGCAAGGCGCATCATCCCAGAGTTGCTGCAAGAATTTGTCCTCAGGAGCACTGGCTCTCCTGTTCATTTAGGATGCATCTCTCTCAGCTCATGGTTGTTAGTACCGTATATTCCTAACAAACCCAGCAACGCCTGATAAATATCTTCACAATGATTTGTCCAAGATTAAGTGGTAGCGTAGCAGGAGAGGGTTCCTCATGGTATCTAGGAGCCCATACTGCTCTGAGTGGAAGTCTACGGTTTCCCAATTCTTGCCTCTGGCCTTCGGAGAGTATCTTTCCTTCTTGCTATATTCTAAGGAAGGATTACAACAAATCCTATTTCACTGCTGCTACCCTTGAAAATGGTAGCTGGGCACCGTGGCTCACGCCTGTAATCCCAGCACTTTGGGAAGCCGAGGCAGGTAGATCACGAGGTCAGAAGATCAAGACCACCTTGGCCAACACGGTGAAAACCCGTCTCTACTAAAAATACAAAAAAAAAAAAAAAAAAAAAATTAACTGGCCTGGTGGCATGCGCCTGTAATCCCAGCTACTTGGGAAGCTGAGGCAGGAGAATCACTTGAACCTGGGAGGTGGAGCTTGCAGTGAGCCAAGATCATGCCACTGCACTCCAGCCTGGGCAACAGAGACTCAGTCTCAAAAGAAAAGAAGAAAAGAAAAAAAGAAAAGAGAAGAGAGGTGAGGAGAGGAGAGAAAAGAAGAGAAAAAAGAAAAGAAAAGAAAAAGCTTATTAAACCTGGGACAGTTTTAAATAATTGGTAGTGGGTGTCATGCGTGTCCGTGTGAAGAGACCACCAAACAGGCTTTGTGTGAGCAACAAAGCTTTTTAATCACCTGGGTGCAGGCGGGCTGAGTCCGAAAAGAGAGTCAGCGAAGGGAGAGAAGGGTGGGGCCGTTTTATAGGATTTGGGTAGGTAAAGGAAAATTCCAGTCAAAGGGGGGTTGTTCTCTGTTGGGCAGGAGTAGGGGTCACAAGGTGCTCAGGGGGGGAGCTTTTTGAGCCAGGATGAGCCAGGAAAAGGAATTTCACAAGATAATATCATCGCTTAAGGCAGGGACCGGCCATTTTCACATCTTTTGTGGTGTAATGTCATCGGTTAAGGCGGGGCAGGGCATTTGCACTTCTTTTGTGATTTTTCAGTTACTTCAGGCCATCTGGGCGTATAGGTGCAAGTCACAGGGGATGCGATGGCTTGGCTTGGGCTCAGAGGCCGGCCAATAAGTCTCCCCAAATTTAATCTCTTTGAATCAGCTTTGATTTTCTAAACTCTGGCAAAAATTATGCAATAAAGGACTTTATTATCTGAATTTTTGCATCGTGTCAGCTCCTATTCTGACAATTTTTAATGATTAATTCTGATTTCTAGTTAATAATCACCACCCGGCATATCAGTTATCTATTGTTGTGTAACAAATCCTCTGAAATTTAACAGAGTGAAAAAGTGACATTTATTTTCATTGAAAAAGCAACAAACATTTATTTTCTCACCCAGTTTCTGTTAGTGAGAAACTGGGGAATGGCTTAGTTGAGTAACTGGGGACCTCATATAAGGTTCGGATGTCAAATGGGACTGCAGTCAGCCAAAGACCTGACTGGGTAGAGGATCCCTTGCCACACCGGCTCACTCCTATGGCTGGCAAGTCAGTGCTGGGTGTAGTGAGAAACCTCAGTTCCCCAGCATTTGGCCCCCTCTATAGGACAGCTTGAGTATCCTTACAATATGGCGCCTGTGAGATCAAGGCGGACACCTCAGCATCTTTTAAAACCTTCCTTGAAAGTCACACAATATCCCCGTCGGTGTCACAGATCATCTCTATTCAATGTGGGAGAATCTACAGAAGAAAATGAACACCAATTGGTGGGGATCACTGGGGTTCCCCTGAAGGCTGACCACCACTCTCAGCAAATATTTTTCGTTTGAAAGAGTGCAAAGCCAAATAGCCCCAAATCTGAAGCTTGATAGTTCGTAAACTAAACCAATGCACTGAATAAAGAATAGAAATTAAACTTTTGCGTTTCCTATGCAGAAGAAGATGGATTTCGTTTTTTGTTTTCTGTTTTTTTTTTTTTGGCAAGAAATCTGACAGTTTGGGGGCTGACGGCACTTTTTGTTTTTGTTGTTTTTGTTTTGTTTTTTAATCAGGCAGCCTCCTGGGCTCAGAGTAGGCTCTGAGAGACTCTGCAGCATCTTTTTTGAGGTTCCAAAAATAAAATTAGATTTCATGACTAAAGAGTGAAGAACAACAGCGTGGATAGAAACAATGGGGGGGCTGTGGTGGAAAGTTGTTATTCAAAGGTTCTGAAGTTTTCCTCTTGAAAGTCCTTGGGTTTTGTTAATTTTCACAGAATAATAAGCTCCATTCAACGAAGAGTTTTCTTGCACTTCTACTTCTGACAGTAACTGTCATCATAGAATAATGCTAAACTACATTTTATTTTGTTTTGTTTCACTTTGCTTTCTGGAATGCCCGAAATGACAGCACCCACAGAATTTCTGGAATTTCTTTATGATCTTCTAACGAGGTAGAGAGCCATAAGTCTAATTATAGAACAATGTTAGCCTTGTTACTGCTAGGTTAGCAAGCCAGAAACCTGGCAAAGTTCAACAGAGCAGTAGTTTAAAAATATTTATGTAAACCTTTGTTTAGTGCCAAACCCCTGAAGAACGAGTGGATTTTTCCAAAGGGTGCATCGACACCATCCAGTAATGTTTTCTAAGCCCTCTCTTCCTCATGAATAATCAAATTCAAGATGAACGTATGAGAGAATCTACCAGCAGCACGTGTCAGACATTTTCCCAGGCTTCCGGGAGGTATCAAGAAAGCAAAGATCTTGCCCTCAAGGAGTCAGCAGGTCTCTGCTCAGCATGGAAAACCTTTTGAGCTGAGCAGTGAGTTGGTATATGCCCGCCCCTTATGAACTTGCAATAAGACATAAAATTGGCCAGGCGCAGTGGATGATGCCTTGTAATCCCAGCACTTTGGGAGGCCAAGGAGGGCGGATCACTTGAAGTCAGGAGTTCGAGACCAGCAGCATGGTGAAACCTGTCTCTACTAAAAACACGAAAATTAGCTGGGCATGGTAGCATGTGCCTGTAATCCCAGCTATTCGGGAGGCCGAGGCAGAAGAACTGCTTGAACCCGGGAAGCAGAGGTTGCAGTGAGCTGGGATCACGCCACTACACTCCAGACTGGACAACAGAGAGACACTCTGTCTCAAAAAAAAAAATAGACATAAAATCCTGTGGAACAGGGACTCAATCAGAAGATCTCTTCCTCACTCTTCCTCTTCTTCCTCCCCTCTCCCCAACCTGGTGTTAGCTTCCTGGGAGCAGGAATGTCTCTCATTCCCAATCTTGTCTGTTCAGAGAGTAGTTCTTAAGTTTTCTCCGAATCCGTGCACTGTGAGACTGCTGAGACTTCACTCTCGGGTCTTAGACCCTTCGTTCTGCCAGTGCTCCAGTTTTGCGGTGTAGCAGCAACCTGGAGCAAATCTCAGCCCCCGGTGATTTGCACAACAGGGTCCTACCTTGCAATACAGCCTGGAGAGTCAGGAGCCACTGTCCTGGTGTCAGGAGAGCCACCACCTTTCTGGGAAAGAAGGGCAGCAGAAGCAATGGCTCCTTCTAAATGGGCTCTGCTTCCTACACCCAAGGGCCTTTCTTCTTTTGCTGAGGAAGAAAAGAACATGATCCTACCCCATCCAAACTAAGGACTCACTTGATCCTTTTTATCCTATTTAGAACTCCCCAGTGCCGCCTCCCTGTCCCTCAACTCACTCATAATTCTTTGGAAAGAACAAGACACAATACATAAGCAGCTAGATTTCTGAAGCAGATCACTTAGTCTATTCCTCCTTGAATGAAATGTCCAAGCCTCCTGAAGGCATCTTTCTACACTATGGACTGACAGTCCTAAAACCTTCCATGTAAAAGCAATTTAAAAGCACTATGAATCCAGGTGTGGTGGCTCACTCCTGTATTCCCAGCACTAGTTCAAGACCAGCCTGGGCAACATAACGAGACTGTCTCTACAACAATAATAAAATAAAACAAAATAAAACAGCCAGGTGTGGTTGTGCATGCTTGTAGTTCCAGCTGCTCTGAAAGCTGAGGTGGGAGGATTGCGTGAGCCTAGGAGTCTGTGGTTACAGTGAGCTATGATTGTATCACTGCATTTTAGCCTGGGCAACAGAGCAGGACACTGTCTCAAAAAATTAAAAAAACAAAACAAAACAGCGTTATGGATTACATAGATACAAAGATCCACAATTTTCTGGGTCTCTGTATTTCTATTTCTCCCTCCTTTGTCCCTCTTCCCTAGCACAGAGCACACATTCTCTCCACCACCCTTCATCTGTCCATCCCTGGGATCAAAATGACAGTGGACAGCCCACAAGTCCAAAGGCAAGCTTCCCCTGTAGACCTCTTCTCTCATAAAATGTAATTAAGTGCAGCTAGGCATGGTGGCTCATGCCTGTAATCCCAGCACTTTGGGAGGCCGAGGTGGGCGAATCACGAGGTCAGGAGTTCAAGAGCAGCCTGGCCAACATGGTGAAACCCCGTCTCTACTAAAATACAAAAATTAGCTGGGTGTGGTGGTGCATTCCTGTAATCCCAGCTACTGGGGAGGCTGAGGCAGGAGAATGGCTTGAACCCAGGAGGTGGAGGTGGCAGTGAGCCAAGATCATGCCACTGCACTCCAGCCTGGGTGACAGAGCAAGACTCCATCTCAAAAACAAAATAAAATGGAATTAAGTTATCAAAGCTCAACATTCTAAAGGAAAAAAGAAAAAGCCTCCAAATAAATAGGGCAATTATCAAAATATGGAGGGTAAATTACTTCATTCTAGTTGAAAAGGAGTTATTGGCTGTGTGTGGTGGCTCACAACTGTAATCCTAGCACTTTGGGAGGCTGAGGTGGGAGGATCCCTTGAGCCCAGGAGTTCAGGACCAGCCTGGTCATTGCAGCTCACACCAGTAATCCCAGCACCTTGGGAGGATCATTTGAGCCCAGGAGTTTGAGACCATCCTGGGCCCCTTAGCAAGACCCTGTCTCTACTAAAAATTTAAAATTTAGCTGTGTATAGTGGTGCATGCCTGCATTCCTAGCTACTCAGGAGGCTGAGGCAGGAGGATTGCTTGAGCCCAGGAGTTTGAGGCTGCAGTGAGCTGTGATTGCACCACTGCACTCCAGCCTGGGCAACAGAGCAAGATCCTGTCTCTAAAAAACAAACAAACCCAAAGATCATGACTCCTAATGGGGATCCCCTCCCTTCTCCTATTGCTGCATTCATACTGGGTTCCAGGGACCTCTTCTTCCCCTAACCCCTTCACTCCTCCTTGCTGTTGCTGGGATGCTTCACCAGTCCTTTGTGGAATCTCCAAGTCTACCTACACTTTTGTAAATAACACCTTCATAACACTCAATGATGACCCTGTTTGAGAGTATCATCTGTTTCCTGCAGGGATCACGACCAGTACTTTGCATGACTGAATTTTTTAGCCTGCACATCAGTGCATCTAGCATTTCACTCTTTCCCAAATGAAAAGGAAACTACAAATAAGCTAACCGCAGAGTGCACAATTTTACATAACTAATAAAATGTATTAGGCATTTTGCTGCAAAGAAAATGAAATAAAGATGTTTTATTATGTACATTAGTTAATGAGGCACAGGAAAGGAATGTTAAGAAAAGCAGGAATGTTTGTCTAGTTCATGGTCCATGATAACCACAGATGGCTGCTGCATTTGTAGCCACATGAGTCATTCAAAAGTGATATGAACATGCACACATAACAATTCCGCTTTTAATGAAACATAAGAAACTGTCGGCTGGGCACGGTGGCTCAAGCCTGTAATCCCAGCACTTTGGGTGGCTGAGACGGGCGGATCACGAGGTCAGGAGATCGAGACCATCCTGGCTAACACGGTGAAACCCGTCTCTACTAAAAAATACAAAAAAATAGCCGGGCGAGGTGGCGGGCGCCTATAGTCCCAGCTACTTGGGAGGCTGAGGCAGGAGAATGGCGCAAACCGGGAGGCGGAGCTTGCAGTAAGCTGAGATCCGGCCACTGCACTCCAGCCTGGGCCACAGAGCGAGACTCCGTCTCAAAAAAAAAAAAAAAAGAAAAAAGAAACTGTCAAGCTTTGGAAATTAGAAACAAACATATTCAATGCTTTTTGAAAAACCAGGCCTTATTTAAAAAGAAAAATGTTCTATCATCAAATGTATTAGGCATTTCTTTTTTATCATTTGAAATAATAGCTTATAAATAACATCGGTCCAGAACTAATAAATGAATTTTTACAAGAGATCTTTCTCTCCCTCAAATAGGTTTAAATTTGCTTTTCAAAATAAACAGCAAATTTCCTGGACGTAAGGAAGAGAAAGGATTTTCCAGAATTAAAATCTGATTGCTTTTTTCTTCTATTTTATTTCTTTTTTTTTTCAGTAAGAACACAAGGTGAGATCTACTATCTTAACAAATCATTCAGCGTACACTGCAGTATTGTTGACTAGAGGTGCAATGTTGTACCACAAATCTCTAGAGCTTATTCACCTGACTTTACTGAAACTTTATGCCTATTGATTAGTAACTCCCCACTCACCTCAGCCCCTGGCCACCATCATTTCACTCTTTGGTTGTATGAACTTGACTATTTTAAATATCTCATATAAATTGAATCCTGCAGTATTTGTCTTTCTGTTAATAGTTTATTTCACTTAGCGTAATGTCCTTAAGATTTATCCATGTTGTTGAATGATTGCAGAATTTCCTCCTTTTTAAAAGTTAAACAGTATTCCATCATATGTATGTATACATTTTCTTCATTCATTCCTCTGCTGATGGACGTTTAGATTGTTTATATATCTTGAATATTGTGAATAATGTGGTAATGAACCTGCGAATGCTAACACCTCTTTGGGATCCTGATTTCAATTCTTTTGGATAAATATCCAGAAATAAGGTTGCTAGGTCACATGGCAGTCCTATTTTTACATTTTTTAGGAACATCCATACTGTTTTCCTTAGTGGCTGCACCATTTTGCATTCTCAATAGTATGCAAGGATTCCAATTTGTCCACATCCTCACCAATATTTGTTGTGTTTTGGTTTTTCAATAATAGCCATCCTGACAGGTGAGAGTTGTTATCTCACCGTGGTTTTGATTTGCATTGCTCTGATGATTAGTGATGATGAGCACCTTTTATCCTCTGGGAGCCTCCCATTTCCTGTCTCTCATTGATGAGAATTTGCCCATGAGAAGTTAATGTCCCTATACTCTCGTAATGTGTCAACTAGCTTCTTTCATTGCCGTTCAAGATGCCAGAGCCCATGCTATTCAGATTCTTGACCCATTTTTAAAAAAAATTTTTTTTTTTTGCTATTGAGTTATGAGTTCCTTACATATTTTAGATATCAATGCCTTATCAGATACATAGCTTGCAAATATTTGCTCCCATTTCGTAGGTTTTCTTCCCACTCAGTTGATTGTTGCCTTTGCTGTGCAGAAGCTTTGTGATTTGATGTAACTTTACTTATTTTTGTTTTTGTTGCCTGTGTTTTGGGGGTCATATCCACGAAATCATTGACAAGACCAACGTCAAAGAGCTTTTCCCCAGTGTTTTTTCTAGAAGTTTTACAGTTTCATAGTTTATGTTTAAGTCTTTAATCCATTTTGCATTGGATTTTGTATGTGATGTAAGATAAAAGTCCAATTTCACCCCTTTGCACATAGATATCTGATTTTCCCAATACCATGTGTTGAAGAGACTATGATTTCCCATTATGTATTCTTGGCACCATTGTTGAAGATCAGTTGACTACATACATGTGAATCTATCTCTGTACTCTGTATTCTGTTCCATTCATGTATATGTCTATCTGCTGGCCAGTAACATACTGTTTTGATTACTATAGTTTTGTTATACATTCTGAAATCAAGAAATGTGATGCCTCTATCTTTGTTCGTTTTTCTCAAGATTGATATGGCTATTCTTGGTCTTTTGTGATTTCATATGAACTGTAGAATTGTTTTGTCCCAATCTTCAGATGACATCATCTCCTATATAGAACACCCTAAGACTCCATTTTTTAAACATGTTAGAACTAATAAAGGAATTCAATAAAGTTGCATAATACAAAATCAACATACAAAAATCAGTTGCATTTCTATACATTAACAAAGAACTATCTAAAAAGGAAATTAGGGAAATAATACCATATACAATAGCACCCAAAAGAATAAAATACTTGGGAATAAACTTAACTAAGGAGGCAAAAGATTTGTATACTGAAAACTACAAAGTACTGATGAAATAAATTAAAGAAGACACAAACAAATGGAAAGACATTTCATTCCTGGGCTGCAAGACTTACTATTGCTATTCTCGTTTTATAGAAAAATAAGCAAACTCAAGTATGCAGAGTTAAGTTAGTCATATTTAATCTTTGATTCATTATACATCATCATCATCAGTCCATGCATATCCCTCTTTTATTTCATTTTGAAAATAATAAAAGGAACACCCCACATACCCATTATCCTAACCAAGAACTAGAATATTACTCATCAGTCACAAATCTCGTCTGCTTCCCCACATTTTCTCAGCACCACCTATGTCTCAGACCTCAGCCATTTGCCTTGCCTTAGCCCCAGCCTGTGCCTGACCAACTCACCTAGGCTACCCAGTTCCCTTCTAGGCTGTTGAGGGTCAGCTGTCCCCTTGACTGTCAACTCTGCAGCTGGGTCAACCGTACACACCCAGAGTTCCTAGTTCCTCCTGCCCTTCATGGACTCTGACAAAAGACCACACTGCAAGGCATAGGCTTGGCACCTTGAACAGCAACAAAAGAAAGTGACACATTGTGAAAGTATAGGGACATTAACTGCTCATGGAAAAATTCTCACCAATGGGAGACAGGAAATGGGACGCTCCCAGAGGACAATTTTCCTCTTCCCTTCCTCTCTTCTATAGACTATACCTTACAGCTTTCCAGAGAAGTTTCACTGAGTGGGACACAATTGCCTAGTGCCCATTGTGTCTCTGTTTGGCTCATTTTGAAGTGGTAGTCAGTAACGTCGCACATCATTTTGTGTATCAGTTTGTTGGGTCTGCCATAACAAAGTACCACAGACTGGGTAGCTTAAACAACAGAAATGTGTCTTCTCACAGCTCTGGAGGTGGAAGTCTGATCAAGGTGTCAGCAGCATTGGTTTCTTCTGAGGCTGCTGTTGTTGCTGCTGCTGTTGTTGTTGTTGTTGAGACGGAGTTTTGCTCCTGTTGCCCAGGCTGGAGTGCAATGGCGCGATCTCGGCTCACTGCAACCTCCGCCTCCCGGGTTCAAGCGATTCTCCTGCCTCAGCCTCCCAAGTAGCTGGGATTACAGGCACATGCCACCACACCTGGCTAATTTTTATATTTTTAGTAGAGATAGGGTTTCATCATGCTGGCCAGGTTGGTCTCGAACTCCTGACCTCAAGTGATTTGCCCGCTTTGGCCTCCCAAAGTGCTGGGATTACAGGCTTGAGCCACTGCACCCGACCTGAGGCCTCTTTCTTTAGTATGTAGGGACCTTCTTCTCCCTGACTTCACATGGTCTTTCCTCCATGTGCATACATATCTGTGTCCACATGTCCTTGATTGAGCTCACCATAATGACTGCATTTTAACTGAATCACTTCTTTAAAGACTGAATCTCCAAATACAGTTACATTCTCAGGTACTGGGGTTAAAACTTCAATAGGTGAATTTGGACAGAACGTAAATCAGCCCATGCCATTTTGTGCCACTTCGTGTCTTCTTTTGCCTCCCTTCTCTTTTTTTCTCACCTCGCCTTGGGCTTGTATCTTCCAAATAAAGCACCAAGAGTTTCATCCTTGACACTGGCTCTGTTTGCAGAGATTTGGGCTAATGCAACTGTCTGTCACATACCTGTGGCTTTCTTCCTTTCCCACAATCTTGCTGCCTCACCACGGGTAACCAACATCCTAAACTTGGTCTTTTCACATAAGTGTTGTGTCTAAATTATATATTTTTCAGTTTTACCTGTTTCTGAATATTTAAAAAGAATGTAGCCAGGTGTGGTGGCTCATGCCTATAATCCCAGCACTTTGGGAGGCTGAGGCAGGCGGATCACCAGGTCAAGAGATGGAGACCATTTTGGCCAACATGGTGAAACCCCGTCTCTACTAAAAATACAAAAATTAGCTTGGTGTGGTGGTGCGCACCTGTAGTCCCAGCTACTTGGGAAGCTGAGGCAGGAGAATTGCTTGAACCGGGAAGCGGAGGTGGCCGAGATCATGCCACTGCACTCCATGCACTCCAGCCTGGGCGACAGAGCAACACTCCATCTCAAAAAATAAAAACTAAAAAATAAGAGTGTAACATTGTATGTTGTCTTCTGACGCTTTTTCCCACTCAGCACTGTATTAATAAAACTCATCTCTTTGATATGAAGAGCTGTAATTTATTCATTTTTACTTGCTGCAGAATATTCCATGGTAAGAATATACCACAATGTAAACTTTTTTTTGTCAACAGACATTGAGTTGTGTTCTACAAAGGCAGATGGCCAAACAGCACACGTAACAGGGCCCCTAGAGACCCTCTGCTGGGGATGCCTTGAGAAAAAGCAGTAGGAGTGCAGGTCCCCTGCTGTCTATTTCATCTGGGGCACTAAATAGACGGCTAAAGAAGCCCACTCTCGGAATCCAAAAAGGGTTCCCTAAACCTTGTGGGGATTGTAAGCTCTATGATGAAGGAGGCACCAGGCTCTCTCCTGGCATCATCAGAGGTTGTGTTTGCAGCTAGGCAACATTGCAAACTAGCAGCAGGATTTGTTTCGTCAGCATCCATGGTTGGGGAACAAGGGGCCCTTCCCTGCCCTGACAGCAGCAACAGAATGGGGTCTAAGCCTTGCATTTGATGAGACTTCACTGCCCTAAGTCTTGGGTCATTGCCAGTTTCCATGGAGCTCCACAAGAGCCTGACCTCTTTTCTGGGAGATGAACTTGTAGAACACTTTGACATGTTAGCATTGTCCTCTGAGGTAGTTAGTGGTTTGTTTGTTTGTTTTGAGATGGAGTCTCATTCTGTCGCCCGGGCTGGAGTGCAGTGGCGTAATCTCGGCTCACTGCAACCTTCCACCTCCTGGGTTCAAGCGATTCTCCTGCCTCAGCCTCCCAAGTAGCTGGGATTACAGGTACCCACCACCACAGCTGGCTAATATTTGTATTTTTAGTAGAGACGGGGTTTCACTGTGTTGGCCAGGCTGGTCTCAAACTCCTGATCTCAAGTGATCCACCCGCCTTGGCCTCCCAAAGTACTGGGATTGCAAGTGTGAGCCACTGCACCCAGCCTAGTGTTTCTAATCCCCAGGATATATATCTAGGAGTGAAACTGCTGAGTCATAGGGTATGTGAATATTCAACGCTAATTTAACCTCGTACCCGTAATATACCAGATCCCACTGATAGTTCTAGCATATCCTCCAAGTATTTTCTAATCATTTCGCTTTTGCCAGTCAGTTAGGTAGAGAGCAGCATCTCCCTGTGATTTTGACTTCACTTTCTCTACTCGCTAGTGAAAATCACTTCATGTGTACATGGACCATCTGATTCTCTTTTGCAAAATGACTTTTTGCTCATTTTTGTATTGATTTGTCTTTCTCTCGCCAACTTGTAAGAATTATATGTACACATTCTTACTGCCAACCCTTAGGATTTTTTAATCTCCCAATTTGTAACTTTTTAAAAAATTTTTCTTTAAGGTGTCCTATGACGAGGAAAAGTTCTAAGCTTTAGCGTAGTTGAATTTATTAGTCTTTTGTACTCAGTCCTTTTATTGTCTTCTATAAGAAATCTTTCCCTATCCAAGGTTATAAAAACAAACTTCAAAATGATTCACAAAGAATAAATCATAATAGAAGTTAAAAATTAGTTAGAATTGAAAGGTAATGAAAATGCCATATACCAAGCCTTGCAAAACATGGCCAAAGAAATGTTTTGGGGAAAATGCAGTCTTGAGTAGTAATATTAGAAAAGAAGAGTTGTAGATTAATAAGCTAAATATCCAACTTAAGAAACATGTCAGAGACCATTGATCCCGACCAGTATCACTCTCCCAACCTTCCTTGAAGTTGCAGTGGCTGTGATTGTCATTTCTTTTCTTTTTTGAGATGAGGGTCTTGCTTTGTCATCCAGACTGGAGTGCAGTGGTGTGAACATGGTTTACAGTAACTTCAAACTCCCGGGTTCCAGCGATTCTCCTACCTCAGCCTCCCAAATAGCTGGGACCACAGGTGTGCACCACCAAGCCTAGTTGTTATATGTTTTTGAGAGCTGGGGTCTCACTATGGTGCCTAGGCTGGTCTTGAACTTTTGGCCTCAAGCAATGTTCCCAGCTCAACCTCCCAAGTGTTGGGTTTCTGACTGTTAGCCCCCACACCCGGCCTTATTATTGTCATTTCTAGGCCAGGTTGGTTGAGTATTCATTTTCCTGAGGCCCATCCCCCAATTTACCAGGTGGATAATACCAGGGTCACCTTGAAGTCCAAAATTGGAGACGCTATAACCAAACTGGAGACACTAGGAGCAACCCAAGTCCCTGAGTCACCAGCTGGAGGAGAGCCACAGAGCATTACCCAACCTGGAACATCCAAAGTGGACTTTGATGAGGAAAATGTAAACTCTTATTGTGTGAAGTCATTGAGATTTGGGGGTTGTTTGTTATATAGCATGAGCCTAATACAAGAAGTAAAAAAAAAAAAAAAAAAAAAAAAGGAAGAATTCCAAAGGAAACAGAAGAAAAGAGAAAATAAAGAGCAGAAATCAGTGAAATTGAAAACAAAGAAACAACAGAAAGGCCCAACAAAGGGACCACTGTTCTTTCCTGAACCTCAGGAAAGCCATCAGAGAACTGTCCGATTCTTAGTCCTCTTGCCAAGTCTATTTTTCTCTCCCCATGCTGTTCATAAGAAGAGCGTATAGAGAACCTGCGTCTATAAAGCTGTGTGGGTTGGATTCTTTGTTACTTATACCTCCAATGGCCAAATACATTTTCTTCCATCACAGGAACCAAAGGAAAGAGATGGTCTGAGCACAGAGAATGAATCTAGGAAAGAGGTGACTGGTTTGGGCTGCATCAGCAAAATGCGAAGGCTAAAGACGAGAGCAAGAGACCAAAATGCAGGGAGTACAGATGGAAAAGGGCAAGTGGAACAGAGGCACCCAGGGCAGGAGAGCAGGGCTTCCCGGCAAGCTTAGGACGTGTGCTCCCCCTGCAAGGAGAGAAGGTAAAAGCAGAGTTGTCTTATTTGCATGCATCAGGTATTTTCCATTGCCAAGAAAAGAATTCAATCCCATTTCCCATGTAATGAGTGAAGCGTAGTCTATGTTTTCAGTTAATTCTAGAAGAGTGCTTTTGAAAAAAGTACTCCAAAGAATTAATTGGGAAAACAATCATACAGAGCCCTGGTAATAGTCACCCGTTATCATCCATTGCTGTTTACAAAGGAGACTCTCTCTGTATTTAATTATGTGGGATCTCTTTATTTTAATTTGTTTTCTTTGTTGAACTGCATCATAATTGACTATCTCCTGCTACTTGTTACCTTTTTGCAGTGCAGGATGTGTGGGGGAGCAGAATTTCCACTTGTTTCCTTTTATCAACAAAGTAGAACATCACAGACTCAGATGAGCTCTATGTAGCAATATGCAAAGGACATTACTTGAAAACTCAACTTTCTTGTCTCAGACTTCTATTGGTGTAGTTTGTTGTCTCCAAAAGAGCTGCAACAATATTCTCAGTGGTTCTACCACTCAGCCCCTTGGGATGAAGGTGCTTAGTAATATTTCACTATTTAGTCTACAGCCTCAGTATGTATTATACGTTTTGTTTGTTTGCTTGTTTGCTTGAGACGGAGTCTCACTCTGTCACGAGGCTGGAGTGCAGTGGTGCAAACTGGGCTTACTGCAGCCTCTACCTCTCAGGCTCAAGCGATCCTCCCATCTCAGCCTCCCAAGTAGCTGGGACTACAGGTGTACACCACCACACTAGGTTAATGTTGTTTGTTTGGAGGCAAGGTCTCACCATGTTGTCCAGGCTACTCTCGAACTCCTGGGCTCAAGCAATCCACCCACCTCAGCCTTCCAAAGTGCTGAGATTACAGGCATGAGCCAACTGCGCCCAGCCAGCCTTAGTATTAATAGACCTGGTTTCCTCAGGTCCAAATCCCTCTCCTTCAATCAAACGTTATACAACTGGAACTGTCCTCCACGTCGGCTCCATTTATAGAGCATTCTATTTCCTTACCTCCCCACCATTAACTTTTCCCTGGCTAATTTGAAACTGCCTGTACGAACTTTAAATGAGTTCTTTGTGGACCTCAGAAAGTGCTTACATTCTTAGCAGTGCCTGTAATCCTGTAACCAAAGAAGCATTGTTGATGGCCAAGGTCTATTCTTCCTATAAATATGATTGAGTTCTGACACCTGGTATAATGTTTTCTTTAAAATGAGAGCCAATGTAATAAAATTTCTATATGGAATGGTCTGTAAAATGCTTTAATAAAATGCTTTAATAAAATTAAAACAATTTCACAGAAAATTTCAATAATTTTTTCTAACTTTCTTTTCTGATTGCACAGTTAATTTTACCATCTAGTTACTTCAATAATATTTTCTCTGCCTACAGAGCAAATATAAGGGTAAATTATACAGACCCTGCTTTAGTAAGGCTTACAATTCAAGCTGGTCTAACTAACACGATGAGTCAATGCTATGGAAAAACAGAAGAAACCAATTAATTCTGTTCAGAGTAAGATCAAAGAGGATCTCGTATGGATGACTTTGGGACTTATTGGGGTAACTAGACCGAGAAGGATGAGTCCATTACCAGGATTTAAGAATCCAGAACTAAGTGCTAAGTAAGGAGTTTGAGGAAAGCATCAGCTAAAATTCACTAATTGTTAAATTACCACATACATGAAGTTTTATACCCTGGCATTTGTGTTTTACGTTGGCTAAAGCGTATAATTCAATAAGACCATTGGACACCTTTAAAGGCGCTTCAGTGGCATTCTTTCATTGAGGAGAAGTCTGCAGAAGGGTAGCACTTTCAAGTAAAACATAGTGCTCTAAGCACGGTTAGCTTACATGTTCTTCCATTTATTTAAGTGCCTTAAAAACAAAAGGAGAATCAAAATCTTGACAGATCTTGGTTTAATCCTTTTCTTCTCTAAAAGTAGGTTTCTGTTTTTTGGAGGGGATTTATTTATTTTATTTATTTATTTTTTTGAGACGGAGTCTCACTCTGTCACCCAGGTTGGAGTGCAGTGGCGCGATCTCGGCTCACTGCAAGCTCCGCCTCCCGGGTTCACGCCATTCTCCTGCCTCAGCCTCCTGAGTATCTGGGACTACAGGCGCCCACCACCGCGCCCGGCTAATTTTTTTGTATTTTTGGTAGAGACGGGGTTTCACCGTGTTAGCCAGGATGCTCTCGATCTCCTGACCTTGTGATCCGCCCGCCTCCGCCTCCCAAAGTGCTGGGATTACAGACTTGAGCCACCGCGCCCGGCTGGAGGGGATTTAATTGCTCATCTGATCTAAATGCCCATAACAAAAATAATATAAAATGCCAATGTAACCAATCCACCATGACTGTTTTTTCTTTTTTTCCTAGGAATTAACAGTGGCAGGCCCCGGAAATAGATGGGTAAGAGCAAATCTGTGGTCATCAGCAGGTGCACAGTCCAATGGGTGGGTAAGATGCATGCACAGGGCAGACAGTTCAGATGGCAACTGTGATGGAATTAACAGGGTAGGCCCTGGAAACAGATGAGTAAGAGCAAATCTGCAGTCATCACTAGGTGCACGGTGCAGTGGGGGTGTGTGAGATGCACAGGGCAGACAGTACAGCCTGCAACTGTGGTGCAGGCACAGAACGGGATTGAATTTCACTAAAAAGACAAAGGAAGAAAAAGTATGGTGTCTGTCCTCAGGACACTTGCAACCCATTAGGCTGAATCATATGAATTGCAGATTATGCAGGTAAAATATGGCCACATATCCACACCTTCATAGGGCTCTGCCTGACACACGGAGGACACAATCACAAGAGCCCAAGCAGGGAAGGGGCCGGGAAAAAGTGGACACAACCCCGCCCCAGTCCAGGGGTGCGGATCAATAAACCAAGACTTACGGCCAACCTGGAATAGATTCTATTCATGAAAGTCCTTCCAGAAACAACATTCAGGATGACGGCATCAGTGTTAGCCAAGTGTTTGATGGTCTGGGGGTCACATCTGTGTGTGTGCCCAAATGGATGAAATTCATGCACAACCAATAAACCGCACAAAAGTGATTGTTATGCTGAGCCGAACAACCATTTTTCACTTCCCTTTGTCTCTCCCATAGTTTCTCTTTCCTTTTCACTTCCTGGACCTACCAAAGCCTTAGGTGGGCAGGCATCCAGTGGCTGTCCTTTTCAGCTTCGATGATGGCAACACAATCTCTTGGCTTTGTATTTGTGGAAGAGTTCCTTTTCACAATGAGAATTTCCAAAATCGATACCATTCTACATTATTCTTTTATTCAAAACCAAAGGAAACATAGAAACGAGTTTGAGAAATACCACTTCAAGATGGGGCCGGGAGGCAAAAATGCTTCAGCCAACTAGGAGGTGGGCAAAAATGCTCTGATTCCCTTTGTTTTCATATATCATTTCGTTGAAGGTAATGGAAGGGATTTAATAGAAAAGATATGCTGATGACAAATCAAGTCAATATTAAAAGAATACTCTAGGCCGAGCACGGTGTTTCACGCCTGTAATCCCAGCACTTTGGGAGGTTGAGGTGAGCGGATCACCTGAGGTTGGGAGTTCGAGACCAGTCTGACCAACATGAAGAAACCCGTCTCTACTAAAAATACAAGATTAGCCAGGCGTGGTGGCACATGCCTGTAATCCCAGCTACTTGGGAGGCTGAGGCAGGAGAATCACTTGAACCCGGTAGGCGGAGGTTGCAGTGAGCCAAGATCGCACCATTGCACTCTAGCCTGGCCAACAAGAGTGAAACTCTCTCAAAAAAAAAAAAAAAAAAAAAATACCCTATTATTCTGAATATTCTGAATGTGTGTCCAATCATAGACTTTTGTCATTTCTTGAGTTCTGACTCAGCCAAAACATCTGAGTGAGATTTCTAACAGTAAAAACTGCATCTCTAGGCCACTGACCACACTGCAGCCCTCTGACAGTGTCACACTGGCATTATTTTGCTGCTTATGGACAAAAGAATGATCTATTTCCTGTTAGCTGGAAATAGATGTTAGAGGCTGAGATGGAGTCAGTACCGCTGCTACAGGAATACGAGTCAACATCTCTTAAATGTTGTGTGCCAGACTATGCGAAGAAAGGGCCTTAAAAACATTCTCTCATGTAATCACCATCAGCCTTCGAAGTAGACGCTATTATTATCCCCATTTCATAGATAACTGAGGAGTAGAGAGGTCAGACACTTGCTTCAAGTCACAGATCTTGTAAGTGGCAAAGTGACGATAGCTGGGTGATTCGACTTCAAAAGCCGAGTCCCCACCTGCTTCTATCTTCTTGATGCCAATTTCCAAAAGTCAAAGGCTTCTAAATTCGCACTAATTCTTCAAATCCCTCCTCTCTTATCCTGGTGCAGTCTCAGTTGGAGTGACAGCAAGTTTAGATATGAGTAAGAAAACAGAACCTGACACTCAATTAAAAGGACAATTGCTTCCTTCAGAGACAATCTTACTTTATATTAAAGATCATTTCTGAAGCTCTCTGATTCTCTAAAATAATCAAAATGTTCAGCCCAAGATATGTCAAAATGGTGAAGAAATATCTTAAAATCCACTTTTTATCCCTCTAACAATAAAGTTAAATCCTCCTCTTTAATGGGTCTAGTCAGTGAAAGAACATTTCTCTCATTTTAATCATTTTTCTCCTGATATTTTCTCTCTCCTTTTAATAATTTCTTCACAAACATCTGAATGTTTACAATGCTCCAGGTAAGAGGAGAGAAAATGAGAATATCCTTATCCCCAGGTGTGAGGAGTAATTACTCCATTGCCCTTTTAAATACCTCTGAGGTTTATTTCTTCATTTTTTCCCTCCAACTTCAGTTTCACAACTTCTTCATGAAACAAGGAGCTTGGTAAAGGAGGCCAGCGAGTAACAGGTTGGCTGTGAGCGTGACATGAATGCTCAGGCTGTCTTCCTCAGAGAGCAGTGACTCCAATGGTCAGCGACATGCAGGAGGGAATGCAGGATTAGGACCGACTTTCCTTAGGTGTAGACTCACTTGTTTTAATCCCTGACGTATGTTGTAAATGGGCAGCGCATGAACAGGTGATCAACTCAGAAGACGAGCTTCAGAAAGGTTGCCATAGAACTTTAGAATATGCCTAGGGATGGCCAAGTTACAACCAGAATTGAGTCCTTAATCACTGACTCCATGTGTGTTTCTATGGAAGGGATATGGAGTATGTGCTCCAAAGTTTCTGAAAACCTGTGTGTGACAGTCTCCTGGCTGTGTAGCAAGCATTATTTTGTTGCTTATAGACAAAATTTCTCTCCTCTATCTAAATCAGGCCATAGGCCATTATTTAAGAAAAATTTTTGAGTACAAAACATTCATCTTTTATATACACACATGCACACATATATAGAGTTTGGGACAGACTCCACACCCCTAAAACTAGGCCCTCTAGCTGGTCTGAACATGATGTAATCACTTTTTCCTTTACTTATGTAAAAGGTACCCTTTGTCAAATAGCACACTTCTGGCAATAATTCTGGTCCCAAATAAATAGAAACTCTAAGGTGAAACTTAGCAATTGTGAAATTTCCAAATAGTTAAAAGGTAAATTTTATAGTAAAGAGATTTTTTTCTAATTCCATATGGCCATAGGCTATAAAATATATATATAAGTTCCCTTAGGTATTACCAAATGTGTGTTGAGGTCCTCAGCTAGGGTTGAGGGACCCTAACTAGGGTTAATACATCATGCAAAGTTTTCCACGTATTGGAAGAAACATCAGAAGTCAGCTTTTGTGTGCTCCTGAAGCCAGTTTTAAAATAGCTTTTAAAATACTCACCTTCCAGCTGATTAGCATGAAAGGTTTGAAAAAAATACAAAAGCAGAGTGCTATGGATTGAATGTTTATGTCCTCCCAAAATTCCTATGTTGAAACCCTAATCTCCAAAGCAATGGTATTAGGAGGCAGGGCTAATACCATAAGCAGGCCTTTGGGAGGTGAGTAGGTCCTGAGGGTGGAGCCCTCATGAATATTAGTGCCTTTACAAGAAGGGAAAGGACAGCTTGCTTGCCTCCTTTCTCTCTCTCTGCCATGTGAGGATGCAATGGGAAGACAGCTATCTGCAAACCAGGATAAGGGTGCTCACCAGGAACTCACCTTGATCTTGGACTTCCCAGCCTCCAGAATGGTGAGAAGTTTCTGTCATTTAAGCCACCCAGAGTATGGTATTTTGTTATTGCAGCCTGAGCAGATTAAGACACAGAGTAACTTACAAAATCAATAACATCAAGTATCATTGGCCAAGCCAATGAACAGCCATACCAAAAGTAGTTTACTTTTAAGATGCCCATCTTCCACAGAATCTCCAAGGAAGTAGCTTGCAGTAGTCTCATCCCCACAGAAATGATGCAGTGATTTTATGAACAAGGGTAGGAGCAAAACGTGAACTAATGATCTACAAAACTAATCTCATCTACAATAGGAGAAAACAAGTCAGGCCTACTTCTCCATACCATTCATGCCTGTGGTAGCAAAAAGGCAGCCTGAGTCTCATGTTTTGCTGGTGACATTCAAGTGTCAGACAGATTTACTTACTCGAGCTCTTTGGGGGATGAAAAGTTTTGTGTCAATACCTCAGGGTTTGCTGCAATACTAACAACCTAAAAGTGAATGTGGATGGTCTTCCAGGGAAAAAATTTAAAAAAGAAAGCCCACAAAATAGATTCGACAATTTCAGGTTTGGTGTGGAAACAACTGAGAGAGAAGTAGAGAGAGGAAATGGACAAATATATAGACTGAAACACTACTTAAGGAGGATACAGGATTTCTTTTAAAATACTTCTTCTGAAAGAGATGGTACCCCCCTGACCCACCCCGTCAACAAGAGGCAGTTTTGGAAATGTGAGCACGTTAGGGGTGCCACTGATGGGCGGCCACTACTGAGATTTAATGTGTTGGAGCATGCGTACTCCACAAGCCCCACTGCCTACAGCCCTCCCAACAAAGAACTGACCCCATCAACACAACTTTCAGCTGCCTCATCGAATATTCATATAGATGGAAACTCAGTTTACCATGACACATCTATGATCTCATTTCTTTTTACATATAAACACAGAGAGAATTTTCAGCCCAGTTTTAATATGCTTTGGATTTTTCAAGAATGCAATGAGAGGATTCTGTAAATGGAAGGAAGCCTGTACAGCCAAGTGATTATGAGCAAGGAAGCCAGAGCCAGGCTGCTTTCATTTTAATCCCAGTTCTACCATTATTAGCAGATAACCAGGATAACCAGCAATAACCTGGATAATTCCCTCATATGTAAAATGGGACTAACAGCAGTACTCACCTCATAAATTTATTAGAAAGGTATTAGAACAATGCCAGGCATACCACAAGCACTGTATGAGTGAAGCCATTACAGACTTGGTATGCCTGGAACTTTATCAAGAATCGGCCACATTTTAGAAAATCATACTGCTGACATCAACCCCGTTCCTGGTATTGAACTGCCAATGCAGCGGGTCTGAACTGATGACTACCACATTCATGGTGATTTTTCATATATTTATATTTATACACACACATACGAAGTATGTGCCCTACTCAGTAATTTAATTACGTCTTGTAATATAACCATGCTAGAGCATTTGCATATGAAAATAATTATTTCATTATAAAATATTTTATCTGTTTCAGTTTAACATCACTGATGTGTATGTTTTAGAGGCTGGTTATATTACCTGCTAGTTTCATTTCAGAATAGTAAATGGAGCGATGTTTTTATGAGTGAAGGTGAGCTTTATCATCCACGATTTTCATTTGAAGATTGCAAAGTGATGCTATAAAATATTATAATAGGGGTAAGGTGTTGAGTTGTGTCTGGTAGAGTTTTAAAAATCACTCTTTTAAAGTATCCTGTCAAGGAGTTCAAGATTAGCCTGGCCAACATGGTGAAACTCCATCTCTACTAAAAATACAAAAATTAGCCAGCTGTGGTGGCGCATGAGCCTGTAATCCCACCTACTCGGGAGGCTGAGGCAGGAGAATTGCCTGAACCTGGGAGGCAGAGGCTGCAGTGAGTCGAGATTGTACCACTGCACTCCAGCCTGGGCGACAGAGTGAGACTCCGTCTCAGGAAAAAAAAAAAAAAAATTTTAAAGAAATAAAAATAAAGAATCCTGTCAAAAAGCATCATCAAGCAACTTCACATGTCAACACATGTCCACAATTAAACCTGGATTACTACTGAGGCAAGCAGTTTCCATTAATTTCTAAGAAATCTTATTTATATATGTACATACGTAGAGGTTTACAAAGGTTTTTTTTGTTTTGTTTTGTTTTGTTTTTAGCAGCAATATATTTTTCAAACACAATTCAGGAAAAAACCTCAAATAAAAAGAAAGCCGAAGCTGTGGAGGGTGACTGAAGGTAGAGGAGCCAGAAACTTCTCTCGCAGGTCCTGGCATTCCAGGGAACAAAGGCTTAAAAGCACCGATCTGGTTGGCCACTGCCTATAATGAAGACTGCCTGCCAAACATTCGTTTAAAGGATGGCTATTCAACTCACAAGTGGCATTTTCCCCACAGAAAAAGAGCTCACCAGCCAGCTAAGGCCTCCACAGCGATTGAACTCAGTTATGCAGCAGAACTACAGCTTGGAGTTCTCCCCACAATCTGGGGAGTAAGAGGAGATGTTGCCACCCACTTCCTCGGCATAAAGCCAGCTCAAGACAAGAGTAAAACAGGCAGGGCTGGCTCGCCCCTGGTACACAGCTCCCTCCTCAGCACCAGCGCCCTACATGAGATCTCCCCAGCCCATACCCCACCCTCCTAGTGTGCTGAACACCCTGTGGTCACACAGTGCAAGGCTCTTCCCTCCGTCTGCCAAACACCCTTGGGTCTCCATGAAATACCAGACATTTTTTTCTTTTTTTTTTTTTTTTGACGTGGAGTCTCCTTCTGCCACCCAGGCTGGAGTGCAGTGGCCTGATCTCGGCTCACAACCTCTGCCTCCAGGGGTCAAGTGATTCTCCTGCCTCAGCCTCCCAAGTAGCTGGGATTACAGGTGCCCACCACCACGCCCAGTTAATTTTTAGTAGAGACGGGGTTTCACCATGTTGGCCAGGCTGGTCTTGAACTCCTGACCCCAGGTGATCCACTCACCTTGGCCTCCAAAAGTGCTGGAATTACAGGCATCAGTCACTGCTCCAGGCTGAAATACTAGATCTTCATGGCAGTTCTCTTAGAGGTGGAGAGGAAAACGGCCTGACTGAGCCAGGCGTGGTGGCTCATGCCTGTAATCCCAGCACTTTGGGAGGCTAAGGCTGGCAGATCATTTGAGGTCGGGAGTTCGAGACCAGCCTGGCCAACATGGTGAAACCCGATCTCCACTAAAAATACAAAAATTAGCCAGGCATGGTGGCAGGCACCTGTAATCCCAGCTACATGGGAGGCTGAGGCAGGAGAATCACTTGAACCTGGAAGGTGGAGGTTGCAGTGAGCTGAGATTATGCTACTGCACTCAAGCCTGGGCGACAGATTGAGACTCCATCTCAAAAAAAAAAAAAAAAAAAAAAAAAAAAAAAAAATCCTGACTGAATTCAGTCACAGTAATAATACATGAGTGGTTGCTAGTTCCTTTAACCACACCAGAGGCATTTTAAAGGGAAGACGTTTCCTAACTCCAGTGATTTTCATGGGCTGAATTCCAGGCAGTTCAGCAAACTCAACAATTTGGTGGCGTGAGAAAGGGCATTTTGGAGTAGGGGATTTCAGCTCTGCCTAGGAAGATACCTCAGAAAATTCCCCTCGTGCAATTTCACTTCGCACACGCTTCTCCTGTTCTTCCATTTCTAATCCATAAAATCCCAAAATGCTTGGGAGGGTTTATTTTGATTTTTTTTTTTAACAATAGTGCCCTGCTGGTAACAGCCACAATCACTTGCTAATCTGAAGATACCTTGCACTTTCTCTTTCACTAGCTTCGTGTATGATGCGAAACAGAAATATTTCAATTACAGGTGACTAAGAGTAAGAAAAATATACAACTATATTTAAAATACTTAAATTAACAAGATAGTACTTTTCCATTCTAACAAAATATCATACATTCAGTTTAAACAAGAGTTAATATCCAGACACACGTTTTCAAAATACCTGATGCTAGTTGAAAATTAGTGACCATGAGGCTTTCCAAGATATTTCTAATTAGCAAACTGCGTACAATTTTGAAGAACTGTACACACTGTGCTGGAAGACAGACACTGAACAGGTCAAAATGCAAACTGATGTATCTTTCATCAACCTAAATCTTGTTGCTTCACTTTTCTAAATGATACTTTGGCTGTCAGCGACTCTTATCGCTTCTTTTCCTTAAACACAATAATATATAACAACAACAACACCCCACACAAATAACCATACACTTCTTTGTGTGAAATAAGCCCTATCAAAATGTGTTCATGTGTTTCTGTACCAACTGATCTATACTGAGACTGTCATGAAAAAGGTATCAAACAAGTGTAACAGGCCTATACTTAAACCTCTGCCTCAAAGGAGAAATCGGATACTTGCCACGTTATTGCAAAGTCAAAGCTGCTACACTTACAAATATGGTATAAAGTTTAGAAAAATCAAATCAAGGCCGGGCGGGGTGCCTCAACCCTGTAATCCCAGCACTTTGGGTGGCTGAGACGGGTGGATCACGAGGTCAGGAGATCGAGACCATCCTGGCGAACACGGTGAAACCCCATCTCTACTAAAAAAATACAAAAAACTAGCTGGGCGAGGTGGCGGGCGCCTGTAGTCCCAGCTACTTGGGAGACTGAGGCAGGAGAACAGCGTAAACCCGGGAGGCGGAGTTTGCAGTGAGCTGAGATCCGGCCACTGCACCCTGGCCTGGGCGACAGAACCAGACTCGGTCTCAAAAAAAAAAGAAAAATCAAATCAAAAATGTTTTCTCACTGGCTTTTTCAGATAAAGAAGTTGGACCACAAACCAACATATCTGTGTGAAAATAGCCACCAATTTTAGTCCCCCCCGCCCCTCAGAGAGGAACAATGTCACCAGTCCCTCACAATGATCATAATATCTCTGGCCAGGACTGCGATTTCTAGTGTGTGTCTCCACATTTTGTCTCTGGGGAAGCCAGACAAACAGGCTCTACCCGTTTTCCTCCTCTTATCTCCACAAGCCAGCATCTAAGATCCTCTGAATTTGTCCCCATCCAATTCTGCAAACTTCCAAGAAGGGCAATAGATAACTTTTCAAAAAAAAAAAAAAAGAAAGAAATGACATAAGGTCACTCATAATACTGAGGCTGAAACGGGAAGAGGCTGTCCGCTGTAAAAGCAAGGCACTTGGGGCAGGAGCCAGGCAGGCGGCCTGAGCAGGGTCCCTCTCAGTGAGTCAACAGTTTCAGGCGTGTAAACCAGCTGACCAGGAGGGACGGTTCCGTGGACGAGGGCTTCGTAGCTGAGGAGCCCGATTTCTTTTTGGTCCCTTCCTCCTGGAACGGAATCGTGGCGCTGCTGTGGAGATCTGAGTTGACGTAGCACCTGCTTCCTCGGATGTAGTCCGCACCCCGGACCAGATGCCGCTCGGTCGTGGGTCTGGAGAACCGGTATGGGTGAGAGGAGCTCTCTTCGATGATCGGGGGAATCCGCTCGTTACTGAAATACCGGCAAAGGGCGTCCTCCCCTGTTGACAGACAAAGTCCATTAAAATCACAGTCCCGGTGGAGCGTGGTGGCTCACGCCTCTAATCTCAGCACTTTGGGAGGTCGAGGCAGGTAGATCACGAGGTCAAGAGATCAAGACCATCCTGGCCAACATGGTGAACCCCCATCTCTACTCAAAATACAAAAATTAGCCAGTGTGGTGGCGGGCGCCTGTAGTCCCAGCTATTCAAAGAATCATTTGAACCCAGGAGGCAGAGGTTGCAGTGAGCCGAGATCGAGCCACTGCACTCCAGCCTGGCGACAGAGCGAGACTGTGTCTCAAAATAAAGAAAAAAAAAGTCACAATCCCCTGCACAGTGCTCTTTGGAGGGCCCTCAGCCTGCCCAGACTTCTGCCACCACCCTGAATGTGGGCACCGTATCCTGCTCTCCTCCCTGGATTGGCCACAAGGTCCCACGTGTGGCTGAGCCCACCAATGGGTGCTCTGGAAGCAGAAATCGGAAAGGTCCCTCACACTTCAGGCTGCTTTAGCACCTGAGAGGTAACACACGGGACTCCTTTAATGGGTGGGGATCAAAGACGGTAGTGCCCTGCGATGGCTGAACAAGAACTGCTCATGCACTGTTCTGTTTAATGCAGGGCATTCAGGGACATTCCTGAACAAGGAAAAGAGTGATCCTGCCCTAACTGCCAGCAGACCCCCTGGGATGGGGATGGAATGTTAAGAAACTTAATACAAAGTTAAAATACAGGACACTTTGGTAACATGTAGCATCCTTGTGAAGCAGAAATTCTACACCCCAAAGTATGCAAAGATCTACAGGCATGGATGCTTACTGAAACATTTATTTTTATTTTTTGTAACAGGGTCTCACTCTGTCATTCAGGCTGGAGTGCAGTGGTGCCATCTCAGCTAGTTGCAGCCTCCATCTCCCAGGCTCAAGCGATCCTCCCACCTCAGCCTCCCAAATAGCTGGGACTACAGGTGCACACAACCACACCCAGCTGGTCTTGAAAATCCTGAGCTCAAGCGATCCGCCCGCCTCAGCATCCCAAAGTGTTGGGATTATAAGTATGAGCCACCACACCCAGCCTACTGAAACATTTAGAATTTGAAAAAAACAAACAAAAATAACCTAAATTTCTAACAGTGGATGTTGAATAAATAGGCGCTAGAGCCATAAGATGGCATACTAATACAGCTATATTCTTTTAAAATATGTCTAGATGATAATCATTTTTACATAGTATTATTGAATATTTACTTCTCCTTTTTTTTTTTTTTTTTTTTTTTTGAGACGGAGTCTCGCTCTGTTGCCCAGTCTTGAATGCAATGGTGCGGTCTGGGCTCACTACAACCTCCGCCTCCCAGGTTCAAGTGATTCTCCTGCCTCAGCCTCCCAAACAGCTGAGATTACAGGCACCCACCACCACACCTGGCTAATTTTTGTATTTTTAGTACAGATGGGGTTTCACCATGTTGGCCAAGTTGGTCTCGAATTGCTGACCTCGTGATCCACCTGCCTCGGCCTCCCAAAGTGCTGGGATTACAGGTGTGAATCACTGTGCCCGGCCAACTTCTCCCATTTTGCACTTTTTTCTAAGTATATAAATGTGAATACAGGAACAACTGGAAATCACACGAAACATTCACAGTGATTATTTCTTAGGTTGGAGAAACAGATTCCAGCTGTTTTATTTTCTCATGCCTTCCACGTTTTTCAATGTACTTGCTGTGCTTTTGTAATGAAAGGGAAACAGTCACATCTAAAACGTGCCCATTTTCAAAAAGCCACATGTTATGTAAGTCTATTTATATGAAACGTCCAGAACAGGCAAATCCACAAAGTAGATGAATGCCTGTCAGGGGCTGAAGGAGGATGGAATTGGGAGTGACTGCTAAAAGGCACAAGGTTTCTTTTTGGGGCGACAAAAATGTTCTGGAATAGTGGCAACTGGTGCACAACTCTGTGAATATACTAAAACCCACCTGATTGTATATTTTATTTTATTTTATTTTTATTTTTTTTATTTTTTATTTTTTTGAGACAGAGTTTCGCTCTTTTTGCCCAGGCTGGAGTGCAATGGCACAATCTCGGCTCACCGCAACCTCCGCCTCCCGGGCTCAAGCGATTCTCCTGCCTCAGCCTCCCGAGTAGCTGGGACTACAGGCATGTGCCACCACCCCGGCTAATTTTGTATTTTTAGTAGAGACGGGGTTTCTCCATGTTGGTCAGGCTGGTCTTGAACTCCCGACCTCAGGTGATCCACCTGCCTCGGCCTCCCAAAGTGCTGGGATTACAAGCGTGAGCCACCGCGCCCGGCCTGATTGTATATTTTAAAAGACTGAACCTTATGCAATGAGTTATATCCCAATAAAGCTGTTATTTTTAAAGTGGCTGTGTATAGATAGATACCTTTATTCCAAAACAATCATGCAAGAAAAATATGGAAGGAGGTGTGGGGGAACAAGTATTTTTCCACTTCCCAATTTCACACCCCCTAACCCCGACACTTCATCTCACCATGTATAAAATAAATAAAAGGCTCAACCCGGACTCAGAAGAACGGTAAGGAAGATGTTAACGTGTCTAAATCTAAACAAAGGACAGCCCTGCCACCTGCTGACTGCTCCACAGATACTCACACGTTAACTAAGGGGATCTTGAATGGTACCCAGGCATCTCTCCCTTTTTCACTTTAGCGTAATACAGGCGATCTGCGTACTTAGGTGACAAACTTTACCAAGTCCCTAGAAAGGGTCAGGGGTCAATCAATCCCTTTGGAAGGTTAGGCCTCCAGAATTTTTTCTTCTTCCTTTTACTATCTAAAGCCTATTGTACTTAACTTTTCAACTGCCCTTTGTTTCAACAACTGCAAAAACAATGTTATAGTGTTCTGCCAATGATGATAATCAAATGCAATCTGGCAATAAAATGAGAATGTTTTAAAACATTTCACTCAAGACTAGTATAATAACCAGTGACTTTGATTACAGGGCGAATTAAACACAAATTTCTTTTCAAACAGTAATTACCTTCTAACACAAGAAGGACTTGGAAGAAAAAAATCCATGTTTGTTCATCAGAAATCAGACAGACTCCAAAAATAAAAGTAACAAAATTTAGAATAAGATTGTTTTATGAAAGCTGGGCATGGTGGCACAGGTCTATAACACCAGCTATACAGGAAGCTGAAGTGGGAGGATCACTTGAACCCAGGAGTTCAAGGCCAGCTTGGACAATATAGTAAGACCCCATCTCAACTTTAAAAAATAAATTTTAAAAAAGATTGTTTAATGAATAATTTATTTCTATTTATTAAAAAATTAGACCACTGACTGGGTATGGTAGCACATGCCTGTAATTCCAGCACTTTGGGAGGCTGAGGCAGGAAGACCACTTATGATTAGGAGTTTGAGACCAGCCTGGACAACATAGTGAGACCCTGTCTCTTCCCCCGCCCAAAAAAAAAAAAAAAAAAAGCCAGAAGTGGTAGCATGGACCTGTAGTCCCTGCTACTCGGGAGGCTGAGGCAGGAGGATTGCTTGAGTCCAGGAGCTCAAGGCTACAGTGAGGTATGATCATACCACTGCTCTCCAGCCTGTGCAACAGAGCAAGACCCTGTCTCTAAAAAATAAATGAAAAAATAAAAATAAGACCATTAAAGTCTATAGCCTTTTTACAGCACTCAATGCTAATTAGGATATTTACAATCACTAACTAGGATGACGTCATTTTGCCATTCTAGAAATAAGTAGGATCTTAAAGATCTTCTGCAGTCTTGATTTTATAGATGAGAAAATGGGGCTCAGAGGGCCAAATATTCAGTCTACTTATTATAACACATTTACAAATAGAGGTGAAACTAGGGCCTGGGTCTGTTCACTCCCCATTTGCTGCTCCTCGGTTCGCATGGCTTAAACGTACCTTTCCTGCCATGACCTCGAGGTCTGGCAAAAGGGTCCACAATTCCCATCCAGTTCCCATCAGCAGGCATGGACAAAGGCCGCGGCTTGCCTTCAGAGGGACGAGAGAGAAGGTGACACGTTTGATGAGTTCTGGAACTTTAGTGAATCCTTGCCTTTATTTATAACTTAGACCTCACAATATGGCACCCACTTAGACAGAAGCAATAACAAATTTTAAAATAAGAAAAGTATTTTAAAGCACTGTATTTCCATAGCAGGCAGTTAAGATAGAGGCACATTAAACTTGAGCCTGTGAGTCTACAGAGCAAAGCAACTCCAAAGCAAAAACCCAGGCACTGAAAGTTGAAACTGTAACATGATCTCACCCAGTTGGGCTTTGATGCCAGGCAGAGTAATGACTCAACAAGGATCCGCTTGAGAGAGATGAATAAAGGTCTCATACTTAGAATTTCATTGAGGTTTATGTTTTCCTCAGATTACTCTTAAAGTCTGCCAAATTCATCCAACAGTTCCAACTAAGGCAGGGGGCGGGGAGGAGAAGTCAAGGCCAACGGCAGAACAAAACAAACACTCGAAACTTACCATAAGATGGTGTTTTCTCTCTCATTTTTGTGGGCAGAATGTTGGTTTCCACCGAATACCCAGGCAACTGATCCGAGTCGGCAATGGTAAATCTTCGTCTCCGGCTTTCCTGGTCCAAGAAGGAATTCGGGGACTCTGAACCCTTAGAACCAGGCAGTGGTTGCTTGCACTTACTGGACCCTCCATACACAAAACTGCCATTCTCATCCCTGGAAGATAATATGCACAATACTTAAGTTGTTTACAAAGATGTTCTCATACTGAAGAATTCCAGCAGTCCTGCTACCTCCGCACACAGAAGATAACTTAAATTCTCCTTTTCCACTGCAAGAAAAGCGTTCCTTTTGTCAACCCCAGTTGCCACTCAAATACATACAGATCCTACTACACAAGAGCCAAATACCATGATGTGATGAAATATAAGAATAAATGCAGGCCGGATGTGGCAGCTCCTGCCTATAATCCCAGCACTTAGGGAGGCCGAGGCAGGTGGACCACCTGAAGTCAGGAGTTCAAGACCAGCCTGACAAACAAGGTGAAACCCCATCTCTGCTAAAAATACAAAAATTAGCGGGGCGTGGTGGCAGGCACCTGTAGTCCCAGCTACCCAGGAGGCTGAGACAGGAGAATTGCTTGAACCCAGGAGGCGGAGGTTATGGGCAATGGAGCGCCAACCTGGGCAATGGAGTGAAACTCCATCTCAAAAAAAAAAGAAAAAAAAAAGAGTAAATGCAGGGTTTTTAAAAAATATATATCTAAACAAATATACCTTTGAAAAGACAGCTCTAGTTTTCCTGTGCCTCTGCATGTAGCTGAATATCCTATTTACTACAGCAATCACACGTTAAGGTATGCTCTAGCAAACCATGTTGCTCATGCCAAGAGCTGTATCTTTGCCAAAATCCAGCAAAAAAGACTCTTGATATATAATGAAGTTATTATATTTGAAAACCATGTCAAAAGATACAAAGGAACCTTTTTTTTTTTTTTTATTGAGACGGAGTCTTGCTCTGTTGCCCAGGCTGGAGTGCAGTGGCGCGATCTCAGCTCACTGCAAGCTCCGCCTTCTAGGTTCACACCATTCTCCTGCCTCAGCCTCCCGAGTAGCTGGGACTACAAGTGCCCACCACCACGCCTGGCTAATTTTTTTGTATTTTTTAGTGGAGATGGGGTTTCACCGTGTTAGCCAGGATGGTCTCAATCTCCTGATCTCATGATCTGCCCGTCTCAGCCTCCTAAAGTGCTGGGATTATAGGCGTGAGCCACCGCGCCCGGCCAAAGGAACCTTTATAGTAACCAATGGAGAGTGATTCTTTTCTGAACCAAATACTACAAAACCAGCAAAAGTTGGATCACCGATTCCATCCTAATTCTATCTACCTGTCAGTTTAAAGTGTAGGATTCATTTGAGTCCAAGTTACCAGCTGATTAGATTTTTTTGCACTTGGTAAATTCCATTAGGCAAATCAGGACAAAAACTGCTAGACAAAATACAGAATCAACTGAGTCCCAAAGCAATCTACTAATCAGCCATGCCTGTGTGTGGTATTCCCAGGTGGGATGGCACCCACCTACCCCTCCCACCCACAAATATATCTCCTTCCATACCTTTAAACCTGGCATATAACTCCCCATTCACAAAGTTTCCATGACTCATGACTGGTTTCTCGGTAATCCAGTCACGTTTTTCATTCCTCGGAAAATCCTTCATGAGTGGTGTGTTTGTGCACTCTCAAAAGCGTCCTCCCAAGCAGTTTAATCCAGTTCTCTTTCTAGCCCCAGGTTCCTTTACCTCTCACTATGTACACACCACTCCTTTTCTCGCCACTACTCCAGCAACCCAGACAAGAACATTCTGGATCAAGGGAGGGCATCCTCTTCCAGTTTCTGATAAAACAATCCACACATTAGTCATCGTGGAATGCCGTGCTCTCTATATGCGGAGGCAAACACTACCTGTAACGTTAAACACACTTAAGATCCCGCGAACCAGGATGCCCCGATCACCTGAGGTACATTCGTACATGCTGTAATAAGTTCTGAGTAAACCAAGACTCAAGGAAACAGAAAACATCTCTGTACCCAAAACAGGAGAAATACAATGAAGCAAATACCTCAGCTTCAAACGAAAACCAGTAAACAACAAATTCTGATATACAGTAAAATGTCACTGTAATAAAATCCAGCCTGAACTTTGTTTTATGAAATAGTATAGCCTAATCATATATTTCTCAATATATGCTTGAATTGTTGAATGAGACCCTGGTAGTTCTGTAGGGTCAAGGACCAAGTCTGTTTTGTGTCAGATGGTAACCCAGACCCAGTACTCAGGAAAGATATGCTGAATAAATGAGCCAGATTGTCTAGTTTTATCAACATATATAAATATGTAAGTTGATTAAAATAAGCCTAGATCACACCTAAATCATCCTGTACACTCTATATACCACCCTCATTATACCATATAGTATTTAAGTTAGCCATGAAGAAAGCAACTATCTTTAAGAATTTATGGTACACACACACACACACACACACACACACACACACACACACACAAATATGAAATGTTCATACCTACAGTCACATGGGTTTGCGTTTTCTTGTTTTTGAGACTAGGTCTCACTGTATTGTCCAGGCTGGAGTGCAGTGGCGTGATCAAGGTGTCCTGCAGCCTCAACCTCCTGGGCTCAAGTGATCCTACCACCTCAGCCTCCTAAGTAGCTAAGACCACAGGTGCACACAACCACACCCGGCTAATTTAAAAAATGTTTTGTAGAGATGGGGCCTTACTATATTCCCCAGGCTGGTCTTGAACTTCTGGGCTCAAGCAATCCTTCTGAACCAGCCTTCCAAAGTGTAGAAATATCGGTGTGAGCCACCATACCTGGCCACATAGGTTTTTTTTCAAGTTCTATGAAGAACACATCTCTCTCAGAAAAATCAAGCTGCAACTCTCATTAATCTCACAGAAATACTTATTATCTACCCCCTCAAGATGAATTTACCATGGAGTTCATGAAACTTAACCTGCAGGGCCTCCAACAGACCCTTCCAAGGTCCCAGGAGAGCACATTTTCTTTCATTTTTCAAAAGTAAGGTATTGCTATATCCTTTTCTTTGTTTCTTTTTTGAGACACGGTCTCGCTCTGTCACCCAGGCTGGAGTGCAATGGCACAAACTCTGCTCACTGCAACCTCCACCTCCTGGGCTCAAATGATTTTTCTGCCTCAGCCTCCTGAGCTAGGACTACAGGCACCTGCCACCACATTCGGTTAATTTTTGTATTTTTTTGTTGAGATGAGGTTTCACCATGTTGCCCAGGCTGGTCTTGAACTCCTGAGCTCAAGTGATCTGTCCGCCACAGCCACCCAAGGTGCTGGGATTACAGGTGTGAGCCACCACACCTGGCCAATATTGCCCTATTCTTTTCTCAAAAGGGCCCTCCCCACCAAACTGTATAGCTTCAAGCCCCACAGAACCTAGATCTGTCCCTACACTCCTATAAAGTAAGGCTAATCATACTTTTAATGGTAGTTCAAGATTCAGCCCTGTCATACTGTGGCTCAGCAACTTCCTCTCTCAAGATCCTCTTTTCACACCACCATTTACAAACACCACCAACAGGAGACGAGCATACCATGACAATGGACAGCAACATACCGGGGAGAGTAGGGAACAGCTGGCGGAGGAGGAATATAAAGATCCAGGATGGCTGACTTCTCCTTCTTCAGCGAGGTATCCATAGTGCTTTCAGGGGACTGGGTTGTCGTAGGTGGAGGTGAGGTCTGAAACAGGAGTAACGCAGCAATGCAAAGAGTGGAGATCAATTCAGAGATGATTCTTGGTGTTCATTTCCCCTTCCCCAAACCAACACCAACCCTGTGTCTGAACAGGGACTGAGGTCATTCATGTGTTTACAGATATTTGCAATATTTAACTTACATTCTTCTTTGAAACCCTTAGAATTAGCTGAGGGATTTGAAAGACGATGTATAGTGGTAAGAAGCACAGGCTTAGGAGCCAGGTGCCAGGGTTATGATTCTAGCTCTGAGGAAATCACTTAAACATCTGTGGCCTCCCTTTCCTCCTCTGTAAAGGAGTGATATTGATAATATCTCTTGCATAGAGCTGCAGTGAGAATTAGATGAGTTCGTTCATGAAAATTATTAGCAAGTCGGGTATGATGGTTCACGCCTGTTATCCCAGCACTTTCGGAGGCCAAGGTGGATGGATTGCTTGAGCTCAGGACTTCGAGACCAGCCTGGGCAACGTAGCAAAACCCCTCCCTACAAAAAAAAATATAAAAATTAGCCAGGTGTGGTGACACACGCCTGTAGTTCCAGCTACTTGGGATGATGAAATGGGAGGGCTGCTTGAGCCCAGGAGGGAGAAGCTGCAGTGAGCCAAGAGTGTACCACTGCACTCCAGCCTGGGTAACAGAGCAAGACTCTGTCTCAAAAAAAAAAAAAAAGAAAGGAAGGAAGGAAGGAAGGAAGGAACGAAGGAAGGAAGGAGGGAAGGAGGGAAGGAGGGAAGGAGGGAAGGAGGGAAGGAGGGAAGGAGGGAAGGAGGGAAGAAAGGAAGGAAGGAAGGAAGGAAGGAAGGAAGGAAGGAAGGAAGGAAGGAAGGAAGGAAGGAAGGAAGGAAGGAAAAGAAAAAGAAATCAGATCAGTAGCAGCGCTACTATTGACTAGAAGTATTGCTTGGAACTCTGGATGTGACCCTGGCTAGACTTACTAGCTATTTTTTTTGTTTGTTTTGTTTTGTTTTGTTTTCAAGTGGAGTCTCGCTCTGTCTCCCAGGCTGGAGCGCAGTGGCGCGATCTCGGCTCACTGCAACCTGTGCCTCCTGGGTTCAAGTGATTCTCCTACCTCAGCCTCCCAAGTAGCTGGGATTACAGGTGTGCACCACCACACCCAGCTAATTTTTGTATTTTTAGTAGAGACAGGGTTTTGCCATGTTGGCCAGGTTGGTCTCAAACTTCTGACCACAGGTGATCCACCCACCTCGGCCTCACAAAGTGCTGGGATTACAGGTGTGAGCCACCACGCTCGGCCCTTATTAGCTGTTTATTGTTGAGCAAGTCACATAATATCTCTGTGCCCCATCTATAAAATGAGAATAAATAGGGACAAGAAAAGTACCAACATCGGGTGCCTGTGAGAATTAAGATCACATATGTAAACAACTTATAACACTGCTTTCCCATAGTAAATACACAACCTTACACCATTTGTTTTAGTACTATATATACATATATGCATTCATATATGTATATAATCTTAATTTCAAATCCACACGGCTGAATTTGAACTATGATACTGGTCTCAAAGGGCATGGTTTTTAATGTCTCACGTGAGACCTTCAATCTTACCTTTCTACAGTCTAACAATGACAACAATGATTTTTCTGGTTAGTAAAGAACAGCAAGGAAATCTTGGAGTCAAGGCAGGGAAATATTTGGTGATGGCCAGTGAACCTGTGCTAAGCCCTGGGCAGACATAAAAAACTACCCTGGCATGTGGGCGCACACCTGTAATAATCCTAGCACTTTGGGAGGCGGAGGCAGGTGGATCACTTGAGCTCGAGAGTTCAAGATCAGCCTGGAGAAAATAATGAAGCCCTGTCTCTACTAAAAAAAAAAAAAAAAAGCTACCCTTCAACACTACCCAGCCTGGTTGTGATGGAAGAGCTCCCTGAAGTGAAACTGTGACCTGATTCTAAGGATTGAAAGGACTGACTGGCCAGTGTGATGGAGCTAGACATGGCCACCGGGAGGTTCACAGAGGACAGCTCATTTTCAGGAGAGATACCAAGTCACAGGGGCAGGGACTGAGCTTTCAGTCTTCCAGAGTAGAACCCCATATTTTAAACGTTGGTCATTAATGCATAATCTATCAATTCTATTCAATTTATAATTGACATCTCAACATGTCAATCTTGGACCATATCTGAAAACATGAAGCCAGGATCCAGATTCTACAAATCTTAGAAGCAAAAGTAAACTAGAACATTTCCACAAAATTGATACTCACTGAAAATACATATATGGATCATTACTTCTATATCAGTAACTCTCATTTACCAGGAGTGTGGCATCAAAACAGAGTGGTGAATGCCTTTTCTATGACAGGTCAACAGAAATGATGTTGAAAAACTTAAGAGCTCTCTTCTGGGAAGGGTGGGTGTCCAGGCACAAAGAATAATGAAGAATGGAACACAGAGAAACCCCCAGGGCTGGGGGCTAACTCTACAGAGTATTTGTCTACCAGAGCTTATATTCTGAAAATATCCTGGGCACATCACAAGAACACTTGGTAGCTAAGCTATAAAATGGTGTCTGCATTTTGATGGTCATTATCTCCCTGGGTCACAGGGAAAATTAGGTGTCTCCATCTCTTACCGCCACCTCTTCCCCAAACTGCACAGTTAGTGGGACTTGGCAGGAAAGTAGGCAAAACCAGAGAACATTGCAGAGTGTCCCTTCTTAAGTGAACTTCCAGGGACCAACACTAGCCTGTACTTAAAAATTATTTTCACTCATGTTCTGAACAGATCCACGTGAATTTTCCTCTATTGCCTCAAACTCAATTATGCTCAAAATACCCAACATCTCTTCCTTCCAAATGGCCTCTTTTTTGATTTTCCAATGTTTGTCACCACCCAGGTTCCCTGTCACATTGGACACTTGCTTCTCCCTGGCCTTTCTCACCCTTACCCCAAAACATTTTCTAATAGTCAACACTATCAAAGAGCAGAGCAGGGCTTAGAAAGATTACATACCTTGATGAGGGGTCCCACAACAGCTAGTAAGTGGCAGAGCTGGGACCTGAACTCAAGTGGTTCAACTCAGAGGCCACATGTATAACCACCAGGCTGTGCTGCTTCCTGAGCCCTTCTGATGTGCTTCCCAGAGGCCTCTGGCATTCTTAGTCTTTCACTAAATCCCAGCCTTGCCCAGGACCACATTGTATCTACCCTTATACAGCAGCCTCCCTTCTGGTGGTTCTTATGTTTAGATGTTGTTATGTGCTGAACTGTGTCCCCTAAAATTCCTATGTTCAAATTCTCACCCCCAGTACCCAGAAAGTGACAGTATTTGGAGACAGGGTCTTTAAAGAGGTGGTTAAAATGGAGGTCATCAGGGTGGGCTCAATCTGACATGACTGCTGTCCCATAAGATTAAGACACAGACACATTGTAATCCCAGCACTTTGGGAGGCCGAGACGGGCGGATCACGAGGTCAGGAGATCGAGACCATCCTGGCTAACACGGTGAAACCCCGTCTCTACTAAAAAATACAAAAAACTAGCCGGGCGAGGTGGCGGGCGCCTGTAGTCCCAGCTACTCGGGAGGCTGAGGCAGGAGAATGGTGTGAACCTGGGAGGCGGAGCTTGCAGTGAGCTGAGATCCGGCCACTGCACTCCAGCCTGGGCGACAGAACAAGACTCCGTCTCAAAAAAAAAAAAAAAAAAAGACACAGACACATATGGAGGGAAGACCACATGAGGACAGAGGAGGAAGACCACCATTTGCATGCCAAGGAGAGGGTCCTCAGAATGAAGCCAACTCCACTGACACCTTGACTTTGACCTTCTACCACCTTGTATGGCAGCCCTAGCAGAGTAATAGAGGTATTAATGTCAAAGCAGCTGTCAACCTGTCACCTGTGGGAGAAAGCCCCTGCTCCTCAGCCTGACACTCCATACCTGCCATGACAGTCTCAGGCAACCAGTCCAACTTTATCTCCCAGCCTCGGCTCCAGAGTCTGAGCCACTCATTCCTTCTGGTAGAAGCTCTGGAGCCCACCTAGTCTCACTGCCACCACTACCACCCCCCGCTGCTGGGAGTGCCGGCTGCTAAGGCTCACGGCTGCCCCTTCTTGGAAGAACGGCCCTCAGCTGACAGAGCTGCCTCGCCCGAGCAGGGCCACCAGAGCCCGGAGCTGTGTGGCTCCACCAGGATGCTTTGTCCTGCATAGTAGGTCAAGGCTACGCTGCCCCGAGAGGCATCCTTGCTGCTTCCCTGTCATCATTCTGCCTTCCTCTCTCCCTTACCAGTTTTATTTGGAGCACATACCCTCAAAAATTGCTCTCACAAGGATGTGCATCTCAGACTCTGCTCTAGGAAACCTTATCTAAGACACTGCCCTGCTCTGATGGTGGTCTATCTATGTTTTGTGGGTGAGTGCGTTTAAACAAAAGCATTCATCTCCTCTATGATACACACTCCCCATTTGCCAATGCAAATGCCACCTACCCTCCCAGGCTCCCACCTCACAGTCCATACCTCTCTCTCCTTCAGAACCCAACATTTATCTCATGCAACTATGAGCAGGCAGAGCAAGCATTTGGCAGGAATCCATCAACTACCTATGCGGAATTAGCACCTCTGTAATGTTAAGTATCATATTCTGAGAAATCCAAAAAAATCTAAGCACGTTTAAATTTTACACTGACCAATGCAAACAGAAGCAGCTGGGATATAATCAATAGGCTCGGTTATGAGCAATGATTTTTTGGCTCTGACCGTGAAAGCACAGGCGACAAAAGCAAAAACAGACAAGTGGGATTACATCAAATTAAAAAGCTTCTGCATAGCAAAGGAAATAACTGACAAGACAAAGCGTCAACCTAGAAAGTATCTGCAAACCATACATCCGATAAGGGGTTAATATCCACACTATATAAGGAACTCAAAGAACTCAATAGCAAAAAAAAAAAAAAACCCACAAAGAACCTGATTTAAAAATGAGTAAAGGACCTGAAATGACATCACTCTCTTGCTTTTTTTTTTTTGGAGACAGGGTCTCTACTCGGTGACTCAGGGCGGATGTAGTGGTACAATCAAGGCTCACAGCAGCCTCCCAGTCTCAAGCAATCCTCCCACCTCAGCCTCCCAAGTAGCTGGGATTACAGGTATGTGTCACCATACCTAGCTAGTTGGTTTTAAAAAATAATTGTTTTTTTTTTTTTTTTTTTTTCTGAGACGGAGTCTTGCTCTGTCACCCAGGCTGGAGTGCAGTGGCGCAATCTCGGCTCACTGCAAGCTCCGCCTCCCGGGTTCACGCCATTCTCCTGCCTCAGCCTCCCGAGTAGCTGGGACTACAGGCGCCGGCCACCGCGCCCGGCTAATTTTTTGTATTTTTAGTAGAGAAGGGGTTTCACCATGTTGACCAGGATGGTCTCGATCTCCTGACCTCGTGATCCTCCCACCTCGGCCTCCCAAAGTGCTGGGATTACAGGCGTGAGCCACAGCGCCCGGCCTAAAAAATAATTGTTGTAGAGACAGGATCTTGCTTTGTTGCCCAGGCTGGTCTTGAACTCCTGGGCTCAAACGATCCTCCTGCCTTGGCCTCTCATAGCGCTACGATTACAGGCATGAGCCCCTGCAGCCAGCCCCAAATAGACATTTCTCAAGAGGAGATACACAAATGGCCAACAGAGATATGAAAAAATGTTCAACGTCAATAGTCATCAGGGAAATGCAAATCAAAGCCACAGTGAGATGACAGCGGGCACCTGTTGGAATGGCTACTATCAAAAAACAAAAGGTAAGGGTGATAAGGACGTGGAGATGTAGAAATCCTAGCGCGTGGCTGGTGGGAATGTAAATTAGCAGAGCCATTATGGAAAACATTATGGAGGTTCTCTGAAAAATGAAAAAGCAGCCTCACTACTGGATACACATCTAAAGGAAATGAAATCAGTATGCTGAGGAGGTATCTGCACCCTCATGTTCACTGCAGCATTTTTCAAAATAGCCCAGGCATGGAGTCAACCCAAGAGTCCATCAACAGATGAATGGATAAGGAAAATGTGGTGTATATACATATGGGAATGCTACTCACCCTTAAAAAAGAAGGAAATCCTGGCCGGGCGCGGTTGGCTCACGCCTGTAATCCTAGCACTTTGGGAGGCCAAGGCGGGCGGAACACCTGAGGTCAGGAGTTTGAGACCAGCCTGGCCAACATGGTGAAACTCCGTCTCTACTAAAAATACAAAACTTAGCCGGGCATAGTGGCGGGCACTTGTAATTCCAGCTACTCAGGAGGAGGCTGAGACAGGAGAATCGCCTGAACCCAGGAAGCGGAGGTTGCAGTGAGCCGAGATCGCGGCACTGCACTCCTGTCTAGGCAACAAGAGCCAAACTCCATCTCAAAACAAAACAAAACAAAAAAAAGAAGAAAAGAAGGAAATCCCATCATGTGTGACAATAGGGAAGAACCTGGAGGACAATGTGTTAAGTGAAATAAGCCAGGTACATATAGACAAATACCACGTGATCTCATTTATATGTGGAATCTAAGGAAAAAAATCTAACTCTTAGAAGCAGAGAGTAGACTAGTGGCTGCCAGAGGTTGGAAGGAGTAGGACTGGGGAATCCTCGTCAAAGGGTACAAAGTTTCAGTTAGCCAGGAAGAATAAGTTCAAGAGATCTATTGTACAGCATGGTGACTATAGTTAATAAAAATGCATTGCATGCTAGAAAATGCTAAGTTGCTATAACACGAGTAGATTTTAAGTGTTCTTGCCACAAATAAATGTAAATGGTAAGCATGTGAGGTAATAAATGTATTAATGACCTTGATTTAGCCATTCCAAAATGTAAACATATTTTGAAACACTGTGTTGCACAATATAAATATATACAATTTGTATCTGTCAATTAAAAAGTGAATTGTAAAATATGTTCGGTTATTATTTATAAACTGACCGTAATTATGTTCCCCTCTTGCCCTACCTTTGTTTCTGCCAGTTTTTGTTTGTTGGTTGGTTTTTGTTTTTGTTTTCAGATAGGGTTTTACTCTGTCACCCAGGCTGAAGTGCAGTGGCGTGATCTCGGCTCACTGCCACCTCTGCCTCCTGGGTTCAAGCAATTCTCCTGCCTCAACCTCCCGAGTAGCTGGGATTACAGGCGCATGCCACCACACTCAACTACTTTTTGTATTTTTAGTACAGGCGGGGTTTTGCCATGTTGGCCAGGCTGGTCTTGAACTCCTAACCTCAAGTGATCCACCCACCTCAGCTTCCCAAGATGCTGGGATTACAGGCGTGAGCCACCACACTCGGCCTCTGAGTTTTTTATTTTTAACCTCTCCTCTGTGACACCATAATCTTTCCATAATCTCTCCAGTACCTTGCCTCAGAAAGTTTCAAAATTGATGGTTTAAGACTATTGCTCTTCCATGGGAAGACATACAATAACATCAAAAATAGTTACAAATAAACTATAATCTCAATCTTATAAAAGGGCATTATAAGGTTATTGCTTTTCATTCTTGGTTTATGAAACAGACACTAAGGACCAATGGCACAACAAGGAGTGTGACCAGTGAGTGTGATCCACCCAGGTGTCAGCAATAAGGGGGTATATTGTTTGAAAAGCATTTAAATAAAACTCAGTCAGTTTGTCTTCTATTATCAGCACAGACTGGCAATACTACATAACGTCTAAATAACGGTGTGATACGGCTCCCCATGGGGTGGGCTGCACTCACCGCCCCCAACCCTGCCTTGGTAAAGTGCTGCTGAAGACTCGACCCCACGTGGTCTCTCCAGCATTAGTGTTCAAACTGTCTACAGTTATGTAGGTATGTGTTTGAAACGAGAGAGGAGGAGGACTAAAAGGAGCTTTCTGCAGTGATGGAAATGTCCGTATCCACCTATCTGATATGGCAGTTACTAGCCGTATGTGAATATTCTGCACCTGAAATGTAGCCAGCGATCCTGCAGAGATTAACTTTTAATGTCATATCATTCTTTTTTTTTCTTTTCTTTTCTTTTTGAGAATGGAGTCTTGTTCTGTCACCCAGGCTGGAGTACAGTGGCATGATCTGGGCTCACTGCAAGCTCCGCCTCCCAGGTTCACGCCATTCTCCTGCCTCAGCCTCCTGAGCAGCTGGGACTACAGGTGCCCAGCACCATGCCTGGCTAATTTTTTGTATTTTTAGTAGAGACGGGGTTTCACCATGTTAACCAGGATGGTCTCGATCTCCTGACCTCATGTTCTGCCCATCTCAGCCTCCCAAAGTGCTGGGATTACAGGCGTGAGCCACCGTGCCTGGCATCATTCTTTAAATAGTCATATATGGTTACTGGCTACTATAGTGTTCCATGTAGACCTAGAATTTACATGTTCACATAGTCAGGATTATAGGATAATTACATATAAACTCCTGAAACCAATCAATCACCTTCAAATTTCCATCTCTTTTTGTTTGGAGACTAATGAGATACTCGACATTGTTCAGGTGCTGATGCTAGATGGAGGCTTACAGTCAATCCCAGATACCTGCACAAGAGGTGGCTTCCAACGTAGGTTTTTCAAGGGAGCAGGAGTAAAGTTGAAAGACCCAGTGGGGCGCTTCTTAAGCAGTAACACAACTCCTGTGGGATTCTCTCTCAATTTCTTCACCAGATTTTTCAGCTGCCATCCCACCTTCAAATAAAGAAAATGGAGAGGGAAGACTTGCTCATGAATAATGAAAAACCGAACCTATGAATTTATCTCGAGGCAATCTGAGTTGTGAGGAAATACATAGAAACCAAATAGGCAGGCACAAGTATGTTCATGTTAGCACAACCTAAAATAATGAAAAATGGGATGTAAGCGGCAAATTTTAAAACTTTAAACAAAATGGTTTTAGATTTAATGAAAAGTTCTAAGGAGGAAAATTGAGTCTCAATAAACAAACTCACCACAGTTTGCTGATTAACTTGAATGACTTCATCACCAGCATGAATCTTCTGAGATCTGTCTGCAGGAGACTGTACAGAAACAAAATAACCTGCCTTAATTTTTTTAAACCTTCTATTTCTTTCTGCTTTTATTTCTTCTTTCTTCTGTAGACAATTAGCAACTGAAATAACATTTTCTCAGGAAAAATAAACAATGCACTTTATTCCCCTGAGACTACACAGTCTATAGGACCTTCCCCATGAATCCTGTGTTATCCATTTTATTAGTGTCTGTTATAACTGATAATTTGTCTGTTAGAATAGCCAGGTTCATCTAATCTATCGGGAAGAGACTGGACATACTGTCTTTTGTTTTGTTTTGCTTTTAAGACAAAGTCTCACTCTGTCACCCAGGCTGGAAGGCAATGGTGGATCTCAGCTCACTGCAACTTCCGCTTCTCGGGTTCAAGCAGATCTCCCAACCTCAGCCTCTCAAGTAGCTGGGATTACAGGCACCTGGCCACCACGCCCAGCTAATTTTTTAGTAGAGATGATGTTTCACCATGTTGGCCAGGCTGGTCTCAGACTCCCAACCTCAGGTGATCTGCCTGCCTCAGCCTCCCAAAGTGCTGGGAATACAGGCGTGAGCCACTGCGCCCAACCTGGACATATTGTCAAAATGATTGGCTGATAGAAGCTATTGGCTAACTAAAAAATTCTTACACATATCCTTATCAAAATTAATCCCATAAAATAGCTGACCAACTGTTCAACACGGAAAATCATCCTTGTAACTCTGTCATCTCGTTTCCTTATTAAAACTAAATGTCGTTCTTATTCTACTTTTCCATATTATTGCAATGCTGCTAAAATAGAAAGTTGGTGGGAATAGAAATTGCTTTAAAGAAAATGAATTTAGTTTTCTTTTCATTTTCAGATTACATTCAAAAATGAGTTTTCAGTGTCAAAACAAAACCCGAACTTTTTTTCCTTCAAATAATGCCTGGTTATTAATTTACCATTGCTGCAACAAAAATATATATAAAGGGATATAATCCATTTGTCAAATATTTTGCTCACGGTGTTCTTGTTCATATAAGCCACCTAGAACTCCTGTGTTGAAGGTATGTCACATATGACTAAGAGAAGAAGAAAGGACAAACTTTGGATTTCAAATTCTAATCAAACCTTATCTAGAACAGAGTATTTAATTTTCTAACTTACATCACTGGCTGAATCTTCAAACAATTTCCAACTATTCAAAAAATAGTACTTTTGAACATGGAGAGAGGGATAGCAAGACCCAAGACACACTGGCTGAAGTTTCTCTAAATTGTCGTGACAGGCTCAAAGGGAAATTAACAAGTAGCCCTAAACTGTAGAAATATTCCCTTTCATTTTATCTAGGTCCATACAAGGCCCTGGTAACTGTGATAGTTATTTGTGAAAACATTTAACCTCCTATCGTACCCAGCAGTGCTCACCTGAGAGACCAGCCCATGTTCATCTCAAGTTTCTGGTTTTTTGTTTTGTTTTGTTTTGTTTTGTTTTGTTTGAGACTAACTCATGCTCAGTTGCCCAGGCTGGAGCACAGTGGTGCAACCTCAGCCCATAGTAACCTCTGCCTCTGAGGCTCAGCCATTCTCCTGCCTCAACCTCCTGAGTAGTTGGGATTACAGGCACCTGCCACCACACCCAGCTAATTTTTGTATTTTTAGTAGAGACGGGGTTTCACCACATTGGCCAAGCTGATCTTGAACTACTGACTTCAGGTGATCCGCCCGCCTCGGCCTCCCAAAGTGCTGAGATTACAGGCGTGAGCCACTGTGCCTGGCCCATCTCACATTTCTCACATCACTTAAAAAATGAATTTATCTATGCTCCTTTTTGTTCTGTGTGTCAGATGCTGAACCCACAGTTACAGGCCTACTTTAGTAATTCTGATCCTAATCGGTCCAGTCCAGTTAATCTTCCTGGGCAAGGGATTCATTTAAGATAAGCTTCACTTTACAAAAGAGAGCCCCAAGGCCAGGAAGTCCCTGTCTCTACATGTGCAATCTTAAAAAACATGCTCTGATGTCCTGAATTGACTTCCCTTCCTAAGGACCCTTTCGCATTCATTTCTCAAATGTCCAATCAAGTGATTAAGAGTTATGTTTGGCAGAACACTGGTAAAGAGAGAGTTCGGTACCAAAATTCTACCCAGGCCAGTAGCTCTTGCCTAGCTTCACCATGAGGAGGACAACTGAAAAATGATGCTTGTGTTGGTTTGCTGCAGAAGGGTCATGACCTAGAGAATAATGCACCCATTCTTCAGAGGCTAATCTAACTCCCACTTGATCTGAGGAGTGGAGGATAGAAGTATGGATGAGGTTGTGTCAAGACTCTTGTCAAGGTCTAAAATAACATCAAAAAAAGAATTAAGATAGAGAAACATCAGATACTGTTGGGTCTGACTTTGGAATGATCCTGGCCTCTCAGGTAACTTACCTTCAAAGAAAGGGATTGAAGGCCTTGCTTGCTTGCTTCAGCCTCAAGCAAGCATTGCTTCAGCCTCAAGTCCAAGACTGAAGAATATGGACATAATTCACTTGTGAAAACAATGGGTGATTTTCATCCACTGCTACCTACCATACTGGGCTTCCATTAAAACATTCTGACAGTGAAGTCATAGCAACCTTAAGTGATAGCCAAAAGCTGACCTGGAGCTGGCACATTCTACTGCCATTCAAGTATATAATACCCAACATTAAGAATAAAATATCCAGGGGCCAGGCATGGGGGCTCACGACTGTAACCCCAGCACTTTGGGAGGCCGAGGCGGGAGGTCAGGAGATCGAGACCACCCTGGCTAACACGGTGAAACCCCATCTCTACTAAAAAATACAGAAAATTAGTGGGGCGTGGTGGTGGGCGCCTGTAGTCCCAGCTACTTGGGAGGCTGAGGCAGGAGAATGGCGTGAACCCAGGAGGCGGAGCTTGCAGTGAGCAGAGATTGTGCCACTGCACTCCAGCCTGGGAGACAGAGCGAGACTCCATCTCAAAAAAAAAAAAAAAAAAAAAAGAATAAAATACCCAGATTGAGTCGGGGAGAAGTGGGCTCTCACCTAACTTCCCACACTTGTCTAGAAGACTTAGACTGACTTAGCCTAGTGTCTAGCACATTCCAGGTCCTCAATAAATGCAAACTGAATGACTAAAGGAATGAGTGACATTTTCAAGTGGATTACCAGATGGAAGAAGACATGTTTTCTTTTTTGATCTCTAACAAGGTGGTAGCCACCACTCCCTGAGATGACTTCCATACAATCTTACATGGGAACACCAGGGCCAACCCTGAGTCTGTCAGCCAGTGGTACAATTCTGGTAGGAATTCAGGGAATATATCATTAATGACATATGACATTTCATTTAATTCAAAAGAAGCTTTGTTTAGTCTGTCATTGAACTCTTCTTTTTTTTAATTTTTATTTTTTATTTTTTATTTTTTTTGAAATGGAGTCTTGCTCTGTCGCCCAGGTTGGACTGTGCAGTGGCTCAATCTCGGCTCACTGCAACCTCCTGGGTTCAAGCAATTCTCCTGCCTCAGCCTCCCAAGTGGCTGACACGTACGCCACCATGCCTGGCTAATATTTTGTATTTTTAGAAGAAATGGGGTTTCATCGTGTTAGCCATGACGGTCTTGATCTCCTGACCTTGTGATCAGCCCACCTCAGCCTCCCAAAGTGCTGGGATTACAGGTGTGAGCCACTGCGCCCGGCCGGAATTCTTTTCTTTAAAAAGGGGGGTGGTGCAAGAGGAAGGAAATACTATGCCTTCCGGTAGTAATTCTGTAGTGCTCCAGATCCAAGATGGCAATTGCTTCAAGACCCAATAGAGTTGGAAAACACACTGGTCTGGTTAAGATAGACAATGCAATCATCAAATTGCTAGACTGCAAAACTTCAACTCTAAAAACTGAAAGACATTCACCATGTTTCTCATCTATACAAATAGACATGACTGTTCTTATCACAGTTGAGCTGCAACATACTGAGTCTCAATCAAGAATGAAGGAAGAATCGTGTGTTGCATCTTGTGTCTTTTCTTCAGCACCATCCCCAGCCTAAAAGCAGAGCTTCCTGTGCTGTTATTATCTAGGAGGTGACACGGTATAAAAACTCCTAGTGACTCTTAGGGCTTCCTCGCTATAGCTCAACAGAGAATCCTGAAAGATACTACCATTTCCTACCCATTCATCTACCAGAACCATGCAATGCATTTATAATTCATTGACTGCCTTAAGCAGTATCATTTTGTCAGTACAAAAATCAAGTGCTTATCACAGACACTCAAAGATCATGCCATCTTCCTTTATCGAAAGATCTAGCAGCTGAAGCTCAAAATTAGACACATATTTCTACCAAACAGATTAGAAAAGCAGCTACTAAAATTTCCCCTAATTCTAGGAATTATCTCCTCCTGTCTTAGCTGATTAAATAGGTTAATTCCCCCAAATCCATGGTTCTTTTACACAGACCCAGGGAAGCTATTCAAACATTTTTAGTTTCATATCAATGTATTTCAAAAGCACGCCATATTGTAGGCTGCAAGAAGAAAGCATTCAACTAGCTCTACTTCTCACAAATTCAAAATGTTGAGGGGCTAAAGACAACCCTACACATAGCAGAATTTCCAGAAGGAAGTACACAGTGTACACAAGTCTCTCACAGTAGAAAACAGACCTGCTTTTCCTATTCAAAGGGCGGGGAGAGAGGACTAAATTTCAGTATCATGCCAAATATTGTGAAACACAACTATAAAAATATGTTGTAAAAAAAATCCTGAAATAGCTGCTTTGGAGACATAAAAATTCCATTAAATCAAAAAATATATATTTTATACACATGGTTACCAATCCCAGTTGTTATAAGAGTGATTCTCAAAAACAAAAAGATCACTGCTTTTGTATTTATGGCTTAACACTTCCAGGGTGCAAAAGCAGTAATTAACACAAGGGTAGCATAAAAACTGGGCAAGGTGTATGAACAAGAGCAATAAAGGACGATTTAAATAATAAATTGACAACAGTTGGTGACAAGCAGTACTCTGTCAACAGAAATAAACAAAGCAGGTACCCATGCTCTCATAATAATCAAACAACATGCACACATTTAAATTCAAAGTATAGAGACTGTGGATCAAATTTGTTTAAACACACAACAGCTTTTACACTTAATGAATATACACTTACATTTTCTGTGGTTCCAGTAATCACGTGTAACCCATCATAGGTTGATTTGATGTACATGCCCTGGAGTGAGTCACAAACAGATTAACTCATTACTCCAACATTTACAGACATCACCCCAAGCAAGACTTAAACTTATAAAACATTAACAACAGTCCCTTCAGAACAATACTCGTTTTTCAGCCTCCCGAAACATCGAGAAACAAGATCTAAAGGGTGGTGAAGGGGAGCTAAGCAAACTGAAATACTGGTGAAAGCAGTAAAACGTGTGATCTCTTTGATACTATAATCTGTGTACCAGGCACACAGAATTATGCCACAACTCCGAGGATGTGGGCTTTTTCTTAGACCTACAGAATGAGTGAATGAGGGAGGCACTTCAAACAAGAACGGTTCTATTATGTTGACAATGAGACGGGGTCGTGCTATGTTGCCTAGACTGGAGTGTAGCGATGCCAACACAGCTCACTGTTACCTTGAACTCCTGGGCTCAAGTGATCCTCTCACCTCAGCCTCCCCAAGAAGCCAGGACTACAGGTGTGTGCCACCACACCCAGCTAATTATTTTATTTTTTTAATAGAGAAAGGACCTCGCTATGTTATCTGGGCTGGTTTCAAACTCCTGGGCTCAAGTGATCCTCCCACCTCGGCCTCCCAAAGTGCTGGGATTATAGGAGTAAGCCACCACACCCAGCCAAAGAACAGTTCTTTCTTGACCATTTCTTGGTCTAGGGACACAATATATTCATTTAAATTTGGTAACCGAAATAACCTCAGAGTAACTATTAAAGCTACTAATAATCACACAAAGATATATGAACAAAGATTATTAAATAACAAAGCATAGGGAGCAAATTAGTAACAGACATCTTTCCTTTTAAGGGAAATGTAAAGATGAATGAATATTCTCTCTCCTAAGAGGCCTGAGAGGCAAACTCAGAGGCCATGCCTCACTGAGTGATACACCGACTATAACATTGAGGAATTATTTCTGCAGTTGGACTCACCACATTTAATGTTGTTTAATTAAACTGCTACAAGATGGGAAAAGAGAGCAAAAAGTAGAACGGGCAAAAAGTAGTTGCTCACCCTGGTATCTATGCTGTAACAATGTGGACCCTCCTCAGACATTACGCTGCACCCAGCCTGCTCATTAACCTACACCAATTTATGATGAGAGACCCATCAAACACCAATGCCTTCAGGTTCTGCCCATTCCTCTCCTATCCTGTTACTTTCACTCACAGATTATATCAGCTTCTCCCCTACACATGGTACTCCCCCTCCCAGGGCACTGCTTGTATAACTCTACCATCTGAAATGACAACTCCATTTCTGCCTGCTCAGGGCATTTATCTGCTTAAATATTTGACTATAAACCTACCTCCAGGAAGTCCTCCCTGTTTAAACTTAATCTGTTATAATCCATCATTTGCCTTGAAGTCAAGCAGTACCAATATGCAAATTTCTGCTCACTAAGAATGTGGGCCTAAAACAGTCGGTTGATTTTTGTTTTTTTCTATCTAAGAGCAGAGACTACCTTAATAGCTCCCAACAGCTACCTATACATTAGATACTTCTCCCCCTCCACCTTCTCCTCCTCCTCCTTCACCTCCTCATCATCAATACCAGCAACAGTAGCTGCAGCCACATTAATGCACACGTACTATGTGCTTGGGGCCTGGCACTTGGCACTCACAATGTAATACAATACTTTCAACAACCCTATGAGGAAACTGACACGTAAAGAGGTTAAGTCCCTAAAGAGCCGGGACTTAAACCCAGCTCTCTCTGACTCAAAGCCTCTAAACTAACTAATGGGCTTCACAGCTTCTTCACGAAAATTTCAGCAAATTAATCCCACAGGATGCACGCTAGGTACTCGGAGACTACCTGTATATAGTCCCACAGCCTGTTATGATATAGCTCGTATATTACTTATGAAACGTTTCTAAACCCTTCTTAAGAATCACTGCCTTCAGCCAGTCTCTTCTCACATTTGTCTAAGTGCTAATAGAGACTTTCAGACAGATGTTGCTTTTGTAGCCAGAGACCATATTTCCTTTGTGTAAATGTTTTATATTTCCTTGCATTGCTAAGTCCTAAAAATAAAGTGTTATCTTCAAAATATGAGTATACAGTTTTTAAATTGTATTTATTTTTATACTTTGAAGATAGAAAACATATCAACAGGATTCAAGATAGCACATTCCTAACTACATCACGGAAGGTGGTCTAACTTAATTCTACTTTTCAGAATTATAGTGAAAGCAATAAGGAATTTTTTTTAAAAATTTAATAAATGATGATATACGTTATCTGAAAATAAAACCAGTGTTATTAGAACTTACCAGGCCTTCCCCAGGTTTAATGTTTGGTAAGTGAACTTCCTCCAGACATGCACATTGGCTCATCACAGGATCTGTGGTAGATCGGATTGTTTTGTCACAGATGCCATTTAAAACCTTGACCTAGAATTGGAGAAGCAAATAGGAAAGTTCAATCATTGACCAAGTTTATCTCAAGCTGATTTTTAGAGAAATGCATTTCACCTATAATCTTTAGTTCTGGTCGGCAATCATTCTGATAATTCTGCTCAATGAATGCATGGCATTTAGACTTCCTGTTTACCATCCGTGGGAATAGTGCCACTATTTCAGCTTTGTTTACAAAGGGCAGTTTTTATATTCACTCCTTCATGACCACCGAAGAACACAGGCCAGGCAGAAATCCCCTTTCAGCAATGAAATGGAATCATTTCTCCAAGGCCACCTACCTGACTTTTCAATGATTGCTCACAGTCTCTGAACACCAAATATTGACAAGGCAAAAAAAAAAAAAAAAAAATTTGTTTTGGGCCTAAACCATTTTTTTAATGGACTTTACTTTTTAAAGCTGTTTTAGGTTTATTTAAAAAATTGAGCAAAAAGTCCATTGAGTTCCCATATATCCCCTCCACCACCACCCTCCATTCCCAGCTTCCTCTATTATTAACATCTTGTACTAGTGCAATGCATTTGTTACAAATGATGAACTAGGCTGGGCACAGCGGCTCACGACTGTAATCTCAGCACTTTGGGGGGCCAAGGTGGGTGGATCACCTGAAGTCAGCAGTTCAAGACCAGCCTGACCAATATGGCAAAACCCCATCTCTACTAAAAATAGAAAAATTAGATGGGCATGGTGGCGGGTGCCTGTAACCCCAGCTACTCGGGAGGCTGAGGTTGCAGAATTGCTTGAACCTCGGAGGCAGAGGCTGAGGCTGCAGTGAGCCGAGTCACACCACTCTACTTCAGCTTGGGTGACAGAGCGAGACTCTGTCTCCAATAAAACAAAACAAAAACAAATGATGAACTAATATTCAGACATTAACTAAAATCTTTAATTTATATTAGGGTTCACTTTTTGTGGTGTGCATTCTACGAGCTCTGACAAATGCCTAATGTCATGTATCCATCATTACGGTCTCATACAGGATAGTTTCAACGTCCTAAATATCCCCTGTGCGCAGCCTAATTACCCACCACCCCATCCCTCACCACGAACCCCTGGCAAACATAGATCTTTCTACTATCTCTGTGGTTTTGATTTTCTAGAATGCCAAATAGTCAGAATTATGCAGCATGTAGCCTTTTCAGACTGCCTTATTTCAATTAACAATATGCTTGTAAGTTTCCTCCATATATTTTCAGGACTTAATAGCTTATTTCTTTTTTATTGCTGAATAATATTCTATTTTATAGATGTACAACAGTTTCTTTATCCATTTACCTATTGAGAGACACTAAGGTTGCCTCCAATTTTTTTGGCAATTTTGAGTAAACCTGCTATAAACATCCTGTGCACATTTTTTGATGTAAATTTTCAACTCCTTTGGGTAAATATTTAGGAGCACAACTGTTGGATCATATGGTAAGAGAATATGTTTCATTTTGTAAGAAACTTCCAAATTGTCCTCCAAACTGCCTACACCATTTTGCATTTCTACCAGCAATTAATGAGCATTCCTGTTGCTCCACATCCTCAGCAGCGTTTGGTGTTGTCGGTGTTTTATATTTTAGCCTATATAATAGGTGTATAGTGGTATCTCGTTGTTTTAATTTGCAATTCCCTAATTACGGATGACATTGAACATCTTTTCATAGGCTTATTTGCCATGTGTATGTAAGTACCTATTCAGATCTTTTGCCTCCTTTATAATTGGGTTGTTTGTCTTCTTATTCTTATTTTAAGAGTTCTTTGTATATTTTGGATACAAGTCCTTTATCTGCTAGGTGTTTTGAAAACATTTTCTCCCAGTCTGTGGCTTGTCTTTTCATTCTCTTACCAGTGCGTTTCACATAGCGGTTTTTAATTTTAATGAAGTCCACGTTATCAATTTTTCTTTCATGAATTACGCTTTTGGTATTCTATCTGAAAACTCATTGCAAACCTGACTGACAGTCACCTACATTTTCTCCTATGTTATCTTTTAGATGGTTTATAGTTTTGCATTTTACATTTAGGTTATCATCTTTTTAGTGATCACTCACATTCTTTGAATGCCAAACACCGACGAGGTAAAACTAAAGAGACAATGAGAGGATCCCTATTAAGTGGTCTCCTTGTAGAAGTCACAGTGGTTACGTGTGGTATTTCCCCAATCAGACTCATCTAACCTTTCAAAATTAAACAACCAAAGAAATCAGGAAATTCCAAAGAGTGATTTTTCTTTCCAAGGGGGAGAATCCAAGAAGTGATACTTTTTACATTCCTCCAATTTGTTTGGCCTCCCTATTTATGGAAAATATATTTATAGCAGTTTCATTGCTAAATTCCTCAACATCAGTAGGAGGAAGGTCTTATCAAAAGAGCACAGGCCGGCTTATGCCAAAAGGAGGAAGTGATGATGAATAGTTACAAAATGCTCCTTAAACAGTTCCAGCACATCCCCCCTCCATCATAAGGTTGTTGCCAAGAATTTTTTTCTTAAATCAAAACGGTCCTAAAGTGAAATTTGCACACCAGTTCAATCGTGATTAGCAGGCTAGCTAGCAATGTACGTATAACTGTATCCTGATATAATGTTCAGAAAAAGTAACAATAAAACAGAGACTCAATGTAGCTAATTTAAGTACAGGAATTTTCACAGTAGTTGGTCTTGTTAAGTAACTTTTGTGCTTTCCCTTCCACCTAAATTTAAAAACTCGTGTCCCAAAAGCCAATATTTCAAAGTATCTCCTGAAGTAATTAGCCACAGTGCATTTACTTAATGTGATTCCCACTGCCTTTGGAAAAGGAATTTTACAGTAACTTTTAGAACGCATACTTACCACAGTTAAAACTTTATCCTCCATTTCTGCTACAAAGCAATCCTAAAGAAGGGGATGGAGAAAATGAACACTGAGTACAAGAGTTAAAAACCCTCAGAACTGTTGGCTTAACTTTCTAGATATTTTCTGCAGCTCAAGGTGGTCTCTGACACAGCCCTCAGCCTGCACAGTCCTGCGGGACTGGGATGGGAAAGGGAGGGCACAGTAGGAACAGAGCTGACGTTCTCACCTTCTGAAGGTCCCGCTCTCCCCTGACCCAAGGAGTTCTCATCCAAGGAACCCATTTGGCCAATTACTGAATTTGAAAACTTACAAAAATCATTGCACTGAAATCCACCTACTCTCCAGACTGTCCAGAGAGTAGTAAGTCAGAAATCCAAGTCAAGAAACCTGACGATGGCTCCCAGTGTGCCCCCAGGAACAGATAGCAGTGGGCCGACAAGCTGGCAGTCTTTAGCTCTGGACCTGCCTACAAGAATAGCTTTCAAATAAGGGCTTGAGTAAACTCAGCCACAAACGTTTATTTTAAGCACCACTGAGATTAAATCAGATATTTCAGTCCTTGATAGATGAAAAGAGTTCAACAAAACATTCATTAACACACTGCCAAAAAAGTGGTCTTGAGGTATGCTATTGATGACACGAAATAAAGGGCTGGAATGCAAAGCATTATTTATTCAGCTTAAGAACAAAAGGCTTGGAACACCGTATGAACTGGGTTAGCTGATTATAGGAGCCACCATTGTCCTGTCTCAAAGCTGCCAAAGTGAAATTGCCAATGTGAAACTTTCACAGTTAACCTTCTAGAACTCATCCGTAGCAAAGGATTTCAACCTATACTGCAGAATGCATGCAGAAAAAAAAAGTCAATACAACTAGATTCTATAGAGTTTATTCAGCACTATTAACTGTAATCCCAAGCTAGGACAACCTTAAAGATAATGCTAATTCTTTTATGTACATGAAAAAATGTTAATCAACTGTGTTGGAATTGTCAGGCGAAGATTTTTCACTTCAATCAAAAAGTCATTTTTAGGTTATTTTTTTACTACTTCTGAGGAAGGAAGATGGCTACCAGTTTCTACTCTATATGATTTAATAATCAGACTTTTATTGTCTTCTTAAATTTGTTTAAACATTTTTCTACTAGATAAAAATGTAGGAAACAATAGTAAGGACTGCTCCTAAAATTTATACTGACTCTCAGGAAAAGAGCAGCCCGGGGAGAAAAGACTTTAAAAAAATAAATTTAGAAATGTATTTTTACATGTGTGAAGTTGATATTAACTTAAACTACAGGAGCAACCTCTGTAAATAGGAATAATTATAGCTAAAATGTGCTTTTCCAATTCTATCTTATAGTTAAAACTAAACCATCAACTACCATTATGGCTCATCCCCCATTAATACTGTCTGACAGATTTGTTAAATAAATTTCAACCTTAGAAACACAGTATACATATGTGATTGTGTGCTAGAAATAAAACTAATACTTTGTCTTTGTGTCTATCTTTCATCACAAATTTCTTTTCTTTTTTTTTTTTTAAAGACACGGTCTCACTCTGTTGCCCAAGCAGGAATGCAGTGGTGCAATGTCAGCTCACTGGCAGCCTTGACCTCCCGGGCTCAACTGATCCTCCTTCCTCAGCCTCTCAAGCAACTGGGACCACAGGTGCACGCCACCACGCCTGGCTAATTTTTGTATTCTTTGTAGAGACGGGGTTTCGCCATGTTGCCCAGGCTGATCTTGAATTCCTAGACTCAAGCCATCCACCCGCCTCGGCCTCCAAAAATGCTAGGATTACAGGTGTGGGTCACCACGCCCGGCCCACAGATCTCTAAATTAATACAAGCACTGTCACTTTGGGGAGACCATCACCTAGAGGCAGAGAGCAACTCTCAATACACCAGAGCTCAAGAACAAGGTAGACTTGTGACCGCATGGTTCCTACAACTTGATTCCTTGAGGGATCCAAGAGGTCACCAAGAATTTCAGCTCCCTGCGGTGGTGACTGCAGTGGTGATGGAGCCAGCAGCACGAGGAGCTTTCCGCCTCCCAAATTGTTCCAGCTGGCGTGTGAAAGGGCTCCCTCTCACCTCCCGCCACCGAGATCGTGGTTCCCACACCCATTCCTGCCGAGAGGAAGCAGCTGCAGGCATGACTTCACATTGTTTTCTGGCGTGAAGGCAATGGAATGGAAAAATGAGTGCTGAAACCAAGCCACCCCCTCAGAGACTGGACAGTGAGCTGAGCTTCTCACAGCCCTGGGTCACCTGGCAGCAGAGGCCCAGCCTAGGTGGCTCTCAGCACCCCCCAGCCTCTCCTCCTATTCTGCCTTCTCAGGAACCGAGCAGCCTTGCGCAGCAGGTTCAACTTCTCTGAGCCTTAGTTGTCTTCTTTCTAAAATGGGGTGATAACAAAGCCTGCCTCTGAGATCTGCTGAGAATTCAGTGTGATGATGACACACATCAAGCGTGGATGCACACCTGCTGAGAATTCGGTGTGATGACACGCGTCAAGCATGGATATACACCTGAGACGCAGTCAGCACTCAGCAGTGGTCTTTTCCTCTTCTGCTTCCATGGCTTGCTTTCTTTTCATGGACGTGACACAGGGTCTCGCTCTGTCACCCAGGCCTCAGTGCAATGGCACGAACATGGCTCACTGCAGCCTCCGCTTCCAAAGCTCAAGCAATCCTCCCACCTCAGCCTCCCAAGTAGCTGGGACTATAGGCACACGCCACCATGCTTGCCTAGCTTTTTAATTTTTTTTTTAATATAGCATTCTCACTATATTGCTCAGGCAGGTCTCAAGCAATCCTCCCGACTTGGCCTCCCAAAGTGGTGGGATTAAAGAAGTGAGACATTCAGCCTGGCAGGCTTGCTTTCTTTCCATTCAGTTTTCTCAGGGACAAATATTGCTCATTTTCCTAATTCTTTTTTATTGTTGTTGTGAAGATAGTATCTTGTTATGTTGTCCAGGCTGGTTTCAAACTCCTGGGCTCAAGAGATCCTCCCATCTCAGCCTCTAGTAGCTGGGCCTCGAGGCGTGCACCACTACACCTGGCCTCATTCTCTATTTCTTTCCAGACTGAAACTCAGCACCTGCCAGTGCCATTGTGTCTCTCTTGCCGTCCCTATTTCAGTTTTCATGGCATCACAACATGAGGAGACTACAATGGAAATGCAGATCTCAATCCCTTCCCACCTTGGGGTCCTTCATCTCAAATTACAGCCTCAACACTGAATGGGAAGATCTATCCTTATACTTGGTATAGGATGACAGCTAAAGAAATGTTAACAAATGAAGAAATTTCTTAAAAGAAATGTGCGGTTTCCTTGCAGGAGAAAAGAAGCAGCAATACGTATCTTTCAAATTAGAGGACTCATAAATTATTATTGGAAGAAAGGATGCAGAGATGGATGGAAGGAAAAGGATGTCACCACAATAAGAAGGGGGGACGGCAAGATGTAGAAGAAAGACGGGACAAGCAGATGTCTCTTCACAGGGACACCAAGAATAAAGGCTCAGGCAGAACATGTTCTTTGTCTGGAAAGAAATACAACTTTTATTTCTCCAATTCCCCAGTTAAAAGGAGTAAATGGCAAAGACAGATGTCTTCCCAGTCAACAGATCTTCTGTCAAGCAGCTGCAAGAGAATGTGAAGTTCCCTGGCACGTTCAGTCTCATTGCTACCACCACAACGCACCTGGGGTAAGCCACACTCAAATCATTCATCAAGTTTGTGATTTCTAATTCGTGTGTATCTGAGCGCACATGTGCGCAAACATCACCATTTGCCAAACCACCTATGTTCTTTCTTTGTTTTGTTTTGTTTGAGACGGAGTTTCATTCTTTCGCCCAGGCTGGAGTGAAGTGGAACGATCTTGGCTGACTGCAACCTCCACCTCCCGGGTTCAAGTGATTCTCCTGCCTTAGCCTCCCAAGTAGCTGGGACATATAGGTGTCTGCCACCATTCCCAGCTAATTTTTGTATTTTTAATACAAAATACAAAATGGGGTTTCGCCACGTTGGCCAGGCTAGTCTCGAACTCCTGACCTCAGGTGATCTACCTGCCCCGGACTCCCAAAGTTCTGGGATTACAGACGTGAGCCACCACGCCCGGTTATGCACTTCAATTACTACAGAACATGTGCTTGTCAACAACACTTGTTAAGAAACATATTTTTCAATCTAAGTTCAGAAAATGATATCCTGATAAATATTTACGCATCAGTCTTACTCCTTCAAAACTGTTCAAATTTAAAATAAAAAAAAACCAGAGGATGAGGGCAATATATTTGGCCAGTTCTTCGCCTCAAACTATCAAATTTGATTTCAGAAAGCAAGTACAATGCAAGATTTTTGTATTTCCTCCCACAGTCTACTCCTTCTGAAGCAGGCACTGTGCTTTTCACATGTTATATCTTGATCTCCTGACCTCGTGATCTGCCCGCCTCGGCCTCCCAAAGTGCTGGGATTACAGGCATGAGCCACTGCGCCCGGCCCACATGTTATATCTCATTTAATCTTCATAACAATCTTTTGGAGTAGGTATTATTTTAAGTATTTTATATTATTTATCTGTATCTCATTTTACATAAATGTGGTCATATACATGATTTTTGTAAATAAAAAACTTTTGTTCCCTTTTTTTGGCTTGGCTCCTACATTCCCTCCCTATCTCTCCCTCTGCCAGAGTAAATACAACTTTTTTTCCAAACTGTCCACTGTATTTACATATTAACTTATATACAAGTTTGCATAGGATGTATGTTTTATATATATATATACACACACACATGCATTTTAGGTATTTATGGTAACCATTTATCTTCATACCACACTTACTTTTTTGCCTTTTTTTTTTTTTTTTTTTTAACTCAACATTAACTTGTAGAAATCCCACCAAATTATCTGGTAAGGTAAACTGTCCACTGTATTTACATATTAACTTATATACAAGTTTGCATAGGATGTATGTTTTTTATATATACACACACACACACATGCATTTTAGGTATTTATGGTAACCATTTATCTTCATACCACACTTACTTTTTTGCCTTTTTTTTTTTTTTTTTTTTTTTTAACTCAACATTAACTTGTAGAAATCCCACCAAATTATCTGGTAAGGTAAATATTTGTATTCCCATTTTGCAAATGAGAAAATTGAGGTTCAAAACTTGTAAGTGACTTGTCCAAGGCCCCAGGGCTAATTAATGTGTAGAGATAGGATTTGAACCTATAGTGTCTGTGAAGAATACGCTCTTAACCACTAGACTAACCTCCCTCGGTGAGCACCACGGGAAAAAGAGAAACAGAAAATGAACGCAGAAGCAAAACTAATACCTCTTGTGTCCCCTGAGTTCTGATAAAAGTCATTCTCAGCAGCCTAACTTTCCAAAGCATTATTTCATTCATACAACACACATTTTAAAAATCACCATTCATCATGTCCCAGGCATTCTTCGGCCTCAATAAGCTGGAGAGGCGCAATGAGGACGCTCACAGGTACGCCTGTGATGTGACCAGATCAGGATGTGTACTTCCTACGGGGAGAATTTTTTTTTTTTTTTTTTTTTTTTGTAATCATCAGTTCCTAACGATCGACCCCTCTCTCCAATTACCAGGAAAAGTAGCACTTGAGATGATGCATAAGCCCATCCCATCAGACAAGCATAGACTTCTGGCTGAATTACTCAAGTGTCACCTTCTCAAGGAGGTGACTCCAGGCACATATCTCAAACTGTATCCTCACTCCTTCCTGTGCACCTTCCCTCCCTAGCATTGCTTTACCTTTATATAACCACATATACTCATATATAAAAGTTTGCTTATCCATCCATTTTCTCTCTCCCAGAGACTGCAAGATCCAGAAGGTCAGGGACTTTTTATCTGTTTATTCACTCCGGTATCCCAGGGCAGCAGACACAGAGTAAGTGCTAAACAAAAATGTATTGAAAGAAGTGTCCAAATACCTAGAAAGCCAACATCAACTTGCTTAGACAGAAGTTCATCCCATGAAACAAACATGACCCCCTCTGCCTTCACTTTCATCCCTTTCTCTCCTCTCCCTACACTGCAGTGGGGACGGCCTCAATCAGCCACACAGTCAAGGACCCTTCACAATAAAACACAAATGTACCAACAAGCAAAACTTTCCCATTTGCTAATCACAATATTCACCTCTTTCATTTAATTGATTGCTAGTAAACTCGGTTAAAAATCAAAACAGGGTCAGGTGCAGTGGCTTATGCCTCTCAGCGCTTTGGGAGGTCGAGGCAGGAGAATTACTTGAGGCCAGGAATTTGAGACCAGCCTGGGCAACATGGCAAGACCCTGTTTCTACAAAAAATTTAAAAACAAGCTGGGCATGGTGGCATGCACCTGTAGTCCCAGCTATCCAGGAGGCTAAGGTGGAAGGATTGCTTGAGCCAGGAGGCTGAGGCTACGGTGAACCATGATTACACCCCTGCACTTCATCCCAAGCAACAGAGTAAGACCCCATCTCTTAAAAATAAAAAAAAAATCAAAATATGAGCAAAATATTATGGGAAGAGGGAAGCAAGGGAAAAAAAGGACACTCAAGGTAGGTATCAGGGAAATGCCTTCAACCACAAATGCCATGCTTTCATGGTTGTATGACTAACGCATCACAACTGGTATCAGACTATTTTGTCAAAATTACTTTATGCATCATAAAAAAGAGAAAAAACTCAGAAGCTACTTTAGTTGCTCTGAGCACCTTTCTAAGATCATGACCTCAAAAATCCACGTGCCTTGAGAACAATGGCTGCTGAGGACGAGAGCAAACAACTGCCACGTGCAGAGACAAAGTTCACAATTCACATTCCAGAAACAACCAGAAAACACACGGCTTTTCAGAACTGCATCTCTGTAATGGCACGGTCAGGACAGAAGGGAGGATGTTCTTTGCTTTGCCAAATCAGCAGTAGAAACAAATGTGGAAACACAGAATTTTAGAACCAAGTGGGACATGAAAAAACAAGCAGCTCTTCCTCACATTTCATAGTCTCAATTCATTTCAAAAATATTTGACAAGCATCTGCTGCATGCCAAGTAACAGGACAGAAGGTAGTCCTAAGAGCTGATGGTACAAGAAGAATTTTTTTTTTAAAGTTAAGATCACAGAAGCTCAATCAGTTACAGACTGGCTAATATAAAACTTCCTGAGCCTTTACTAAGATACCTAGTTCTGGGCAATGAGCCATGAGTGAAACTGACATGTGTCACTTGCAATTCAGAACATCAGTCAGTGTGTAGACCTTCATGATTTTTACCTCTCTGCCTTGGGGACAAGCAACATGATATACCAGTGATTCTGTCAACCTATGTCCTATACATTTTGAAATGAGGAAAGTCAGAGCTGACTGTCCCCTGCCCCTGACCCATTTGGATGTAAATAATCAAGGAATAAACTGCCAAGGTTTCAGGTTTGGGGGTGTGTTTGTTACTGCACCACAACCTAGCCCATCCTGACTGGTAAATCCAAAAACGAGAGGCCAAAATGAAAAGAAAATTAAGAAGCAGATACAGTAAAGTACTCAGAACAAAGACTATCATGCAACTTAGTTACTCCAGAAATTTCATTAAAAAAAATTAAGTGTTCTAACATTTTAGGGGAAGTACAGGAATTATTAGTTTGACTATTTTAAAACACACAAAAAGGTAATCTTTAATTCAAAGGCCACTGGTCAGTCTTCACAGAAACCATCTTTACAATGGATCTAACTTAAAGCCTTTCATCTCTCCCCAATTCTGATGGGAAAAAAACTGAGGTGGGGAGAGGAGAGTTGTACTTCACACCTGCATGAAAATCCTTTCAAGAAGAGGAAGAGCAGGAAAAAAAAAGAATTAGAAAGTGAAAATGACATACTACTGACCTTCTGGACTGTAGTGGTCAGGTCCAAGCAAAGCTGGATAATTTTGTTCTTCGTGACTGAGAAATCAGTGATCCCTGTAAACGGAGCCCTGGAAGGTAACAACAATCCTCTTAAAAGGCGTAGGGAGAATCCACTGAGATCCCACTGTATGTTGGTGAGTATAGCTAACCCCATGGGCTACTCTAAATTCTTTTCTGTTTTGTTTCGTTTTGCTTTGTTTTGTTTTGTTTGAGACTGTTGCCAAGGCTAGAGTGCAGTGGAATAATCTTGGCTCACTGCAACCTTCGCCTTCTGGGTTCAAGCAACTCTCCTGCCTCAGCCTCCCGAGTAGCTGAGATTACAGGCATGCGCCACCACGCCTGGCTAAGTTTTGTATTAAATCACTTTTTATTTAACTGGTTTCTCTCAAGTGACACATAAAATAGGAATCTGAATAGAAAGAGAGAAGGACTAGATAAAAAAACAAATCAAAAATGACAGTTAACATCCCTTCTGAAGTCAACTAACAGCTTTCATACCAATCAAATCCTCAGCCATTAATATTTAATCTCAGTAAAACACAACCTTTAACACAATTTCACTCTTCTCTAAGCTGAAGTTAATTTGTTCCTGCTATTAACCGTTTAAGTAACTGGCAAAGGAATCCTAAAATCTACCACCGATCGAGGACTCCTCAAGAGTCGGTAAAAGGCCGGGCATGGTGGCTCACGCCTGTAATCCTAGCACTTTGGGAGGCCGAGACGGGTGGATCACGAGGTCAGGGGATCGAGACCATCCCGGCTAACACGGTGAAACCCCATCTCTACTAAAAATATTAAAAAATTAGCCAGGCGTGGTGGCGGGTGCCTGTAGTCCCAGCTAGTAGGGAGGCTGAGGCAGAATGGCGTGAACCCGGGAGGTGGAGCTTGCAGTGAGCCGAGATCACGCCACTGCACTCCAGCCTGGGCCACAGAGAGAGACTCTGCCTCAAAAAAAAAAAAAAGGGGGGGCGCCGGCAAAAATGATATGGAAAGAACAGTGGTTCCTTTTCCTAAGACAAAGTACAGCTACCATGCAGCTTGGCCTCTGCTCCTGCAGGGCAGTGAAAGGCACAGCTCCAACTTACCGGTCCAGCCAGGCCAGCAAGGCCTTGGCGGCGCCGATGAGCTCCACCACGGAGGTCAGGAACTCATTGGGGGCCTTGCGGGAGGTGTTTCCATCGTAAGCGGGACTTTTCCGCCGGCTACTTATGTAATTCTGTAAATTGTGGGAGGATGCTCTCAGTTTCAGAACCAAGTTCTTCATATTATCAGTTTCGAGGCCATAATTCTGTGGAAAATAAAATCAAAGGGGAAAAAGTTCAAAACAATTAACAATATTCGGCGGGGCTTGGTGGCTCACGCCTGTAATCCCAGCACTTTGGGAGGCTGAGGTGGGTGGATCACGAGATCAGGAGATCGGGACCATCCTGGCTAACACGATGAAACCCTGTCTCTACTGAAAATGCAAAAAATTAGCCGGGCATGGTGGTGGGTGCCTGTAGTCCCAGCTACTCGGGAGGCTGAGGCAGGAGAATGGCGTGAACCAGCGAACCAAGATTGCACCAATACTCTCCAGCCTAGGCAACAGAGCCAGACTCTGTCTCACAATAAAAACAAACTAACAAAAAACAATATTCAAACTCTCTGATAACGCAAAAGCCCAGTTAGTCACTTGAAAAACTCTTACAACAACCACAAAACCCTGTGTGATCTATCCCCAGCCCACTTCACTCATCCCAGTCATACCAGCCTTCTCTCTGCTCCTTCCACAGCCACTTTAGCCTCAGGGACTTTGTTCTTGACAGTTCTTCTTCCCCAAATGCTCCTCCTACAAAGCTTGTTGTGGACAGCTCATTCTTTTTTTATTTTTATTTTATTTTTTGAGATGGAGTCTCACTGTGTCACCCAGGCTGGAGTGCAGTGGCGCCATCTCAGCTCACTGCAACCTCTTCCTCCTGGGTTCATGGGTTCAAGAGATTCTCCTGCCTCAGTCTCCTGAATAGCTGGGATTACAGGTGCACACCATCACGCCGGGCTAATTTTTGTATTTTTAGTAGAGACGGGATTTCACCGTGTTGCCCAGGCTAGTCTTGAACTTGTGAGCTCAGGCAATCTGCCCGCCTCAGTCTCCCAAAGTACTGGGATTGGCTGGGCGCAGTGGCTCAAGCCTGTAATCCCAGCACTTTGGGAGGCCGAGACAGGTGGATCACGAGGTTAGGAGATCGAGACCATCCTGGTGAACACAGTGAAACCCCGTCTCTACTAAAAAAATGCAAAAAAACTAGCCGGGCGAGGTGGCGGGCACCCGTAGTCCCAGCTACTTGGGAGGATAAGGCAGGAGAATGGCGTAAACCCGGGAGGCGGAGCTTGCAGTGAGCTGAGATCCAGCCACAGCACTCCAGCCTGGGCTACAGAGCAAGACTCCGTCTCAACAACAAAAACAAAAAACAAAAAAACCCAAAGTACTGGGATTACAGGCGTCAGCCACCCAGCCCAGCCAACAACTCATTGCTATCACTCAGGCGCTGACCCAAATGTCCCCTCCCCTGCAAGGCTTTCCTGATCACTTACTTAATCTAGAACAAGGTTTCTCAATCTCAGTCCTACTGACATTTGGGGCCAGATAATGCTTGTAGGGTTGGGGGTCTCCGTGTATTACAGGATGTTCATCAGCATCCCTGCTCTCTACCCATCAGATGGCAGTAGCGCCTCCTCCCCCGGTGTAACAATCAAAAATGTCTCCCAACATCGCCCTGTGTCCCCTGGTGGCAGAATCGCCCCTTCGATTCACTCTCTAGCCCGTCACCCACTTCTGCCCCATCTGAAGCACCGTGTTTGCAGCCTTCTTCCTCCACTGGGATGTGAGGACTACAGAAGCACGGCTCTGTGAGTATGCCCACTACGGTATTTCCAGCACAGCGGACAATCATATAGTCATGGAGTGCATGGATTTCCACCAGGCAAGACACTCACAAAAAAAAAAACACAGCAGCACTAACTAAACACCAATTCACTAAGCGTGATCTCCTGAGCTTGAAGATGCGGCTCCTGTCTGTACTCCCAGCTACTCAAGAGGTAGGAGGATCACTTGAGTCCAGGAGGTTGAGGCTGCAGTGAGCTATGATCGTGCCACTGTACTCCAGCCTGGGTGACAGAGAGAGACCCTGTCTCAATCAATCATAAAATTAATTTCTTGCTCTTGTGCTTCTAACCTGTGTTCTTTTTGAACAACGTTCAGCTTACATGGGTGCCTCAAAAAAATTAATTTCATGAGCTAATACGGTCCTAGACTCCCTTTCAGAGACAAGAGCCAATCCTGGGAAACAACACGTAAGTCTGCGACATTAGAGGTGGGGTACAAATTTCTGTATTCAATTGCCTCTGTGGGTCCTAAATTGTTTTATCATTTTTTTTTCAAAAAAAACCCATATTTCTTGAGATAGATTATGCTGTCTCAATAGCATCCCAAGGCAAGAATCTGGTACCATTTAAAAACCGAGACTAACAGAATACTTAATATTATTGAACACTTTATGCGAGGAACTGGACTCAGTGTTTGACGTGTATTATCTCAGGAAAACAGCCCAAGAAGGTAGAAATGTTTTTATCTCTAATTTACCACTAAGGAGACTGAGGCATGAAAACAGTAAATAAATTATCTGAAGTTACAAAGCTAATCAGCGGTAGTGCTGGGCTTCTGACCAAGGCAATCTGCATCTAGGGCACAAGCTTTTGATTACTCTCTCTGCTGTGTATGTCCCCTTCCACACAACCTGCCCAAAAAAGGGCCACGTGATAAGACAGATGACAAGATGGACATTAGACAAGGACAAGGAAAACTGTCCAGCGATCCTGGATCCAGCGCAAGCTGAATAGCTATTCTGCTTCTCAAAATTCTACACATCCCCTCTGAAGTGGAGAAACTTTTTTTTTTTTTTTTTTTGAGATGGAGTTTCACTCTGTCACCAGGCTGGAGTGCAGTGGCATGATCTCGACTCACTGCAACCTCTGACTCCCTGGTTCAAGCCATTCTCCTGCCTCAGCCTCCCAAGTAGCTGGGATTACAGGCAAGTACCACCATGCTCAGTTAATCTTTGAATATTTTAGTAGAGATGGGGTTTCACCATGTTAGCCAGGATAGTCTCCATCTCCTGACCTCATGATCCGCCCGCCTCGGCCTTCCAAAGTGCTGGGATTACAGGCATGAACCACTGCACCCGGCTGTGGAGAAACTTCTTTTAGCTGGCTTTAGCCATGTGGGCCAGAGAGAGGCAAGTCACGTGTCAAAATCAAGATACATAAAGCATAAATATACTCAGAAGTATGTAAGAAACTTTTTTTTTTTTGCAAGATGAACAATGGTAAGTTAAAAACAACAATAAAAGGCTTTGACTTTAACAAAAACAATTCTAATTTTAAATAGATTTTACTTGAAGTTTAAATTTATGTTACCTCCTAGTAAAATAAAAAATAATATTTAAAAGATTAGAAATTTTGAAAGAAGCAAAAATTAGCTGAAAAGTTTCTCTTCCAAGCTTTTGAAAAAAACTGAATTTCAAAATATAAATGAATATTCTATATTGGCAGTATTTTTCTATCTAAATGTGATATTCATTTTTTAATGTTATTTTCTAGAGACTAAAATATAATCTTGTCCTCCAATAGAGAGACAAAAATAAGATGGATCTGCATCATAGCTTTTTAAATTCAAAGAATCAAAGACTCACAATTGAATGGATAAAGAGGCCACAAGACAGAGCTTGTTTTGAAGGACTTGTAACTATGATGAAAGGGAAGGACCCCCTCATTCAGTCAGTTACTCAGCCTGCCAACTTACATGAAGCGTTTCGGACTAAAAGCAGGAAACTCAGCTTTCAATAACCAATGTCACCATAAATTACTTGGAACTTTTATGACCATATATATAATGTTTACTTGTTGAACTCAAAGAGGATTAAGTGTATTTTATTGTTGCAAGAAACTTTAAACCTCCATCTTCTAAAAACGTACCACTTTTAATACTGAAATAAAGGGGGAGAGTGGCTTCTTGTAACTGGTTCTCTTCATTTTCCACTCAGTTTGCTCTTTTTTTCACCCAAAACAAATAATGGACCTAGAAAGATGAATAAATATAGCTAGAATAGATTTTTTAAAAGAAGGAAGGAGGAAAAGAAGAAAGGAAAGTTCCTTCCCTTCGACCCCATTCCACATTAAAGAGAGAACAAGAAACTGATTATATTAGCTCAAAAGAACCTCTACTGTAGAAGCATAATCAGGAAAGGATTATTGACTTAAGTGCCCCACAAAGAAAGACCAAAAATAAATAATTTCTCAGACCAGATTATTTTCACCAATCTTGTCCCCAAAACCTGTCTCCTTCAGAAACTGCTTCGAGATAAGGCATCAGAAAGATACAGATTAAGATACAAAGTGAGTTTCGGAAAATCTATTCACATACTAAAACCCTTCCACTGAGATCTCACTTCCTAGGGTTCACCATCAGGGATCCTTTCCTGACCTGGCTAGAGAAATCATACACTAAATGGGAGAAAAGAAAAGCAAAAAGAGTCTTAAAATTATACACATTTAGCTAAGGACAAACCTTATATAACTTCTTCTCTACCATCTTCTCCATTCCTACTAGCTCTGTTTGTGATCTAACATGTGTTATTAAGGTGTGCCAGAGACACAAAATCAAAGTCATCTTATTGACTTGGGTCAATTAAGAGACAGCCTAAGAAATATAGTTCACAGTCTTCCTAAGGCATTTTTAAATAAGCTCATAAGGAAGATCAAGTTAAATATAATTTGCCAGCAAAAATTCCTGTTCCTGCATTTCTTCTCATAAAAAAGATAACATGTTTAAATGATTTGCCGTGGGTAAACAATAAGCAACGAACAATCTCAGAGGTATACCAGTGTGCAAATGCACTCTAGGCCCATAGATTCATTACAGGTACTTCATTTAACCCCAAGTCTAGGTAGCATCACTTAACACATGTATCAATTCCAACTGTTCACTTCTCAACCTCCTTCAACCTTCAAAACACAGCTGCCCATGCCTTGGTGTTCAGTAAACTAGGCCTCACTGACTTGGCAAAGAACACAGGTTACAGTCATACTTATCCTTTTTTTTTTTGTTTTTTTTTTTGAGACGGAGTCTCGCTCTGTCACCCAGACTGGAGTATGGTGGCGTGATCTCAGCAAGCTCCACCTCCTGGGTTCACACCATTCTCCTGCCTCAGCCTCCCGAGTAGCTGGGACTACAGGTGCCCGCCACCATGCCCAGCTAATTTTTTGCATTTTTAGTAGAGACAGGGTTTCACACCGTGTTAGCCAGGATGGTCTCAATCTCCTGACCTTGTGATCCACCTGCCTCGGCCTCCCGAAGTGCTGGGATTACAGGCGTGAGCCACCGTGCCTGGCCACAGTCACACTTACCCTCATTGGTTATTCTTAGTGGTTATTCTCAATCACACCCTCTCAACCAGTACTGGCCAACAGAACTCTACACAAAGATGAAAATGTTCTTTTTCTGTGCTGTCCAACATCGTAGCCACTAGCCACATGGAGCTTCTGAGCACTTGGAGTGTTGCTAGTACAACCGAGGAACTGAATTTTATTTTATTTTAGTTGATTTTCATTTAGACAGTCACATTGAGTAACAGCTATCCTACTGAAAAGAGCAGCTCTATAATCGGTCTCAGGTACCCTCTACCCAGAGAGAGGAAGAAAAACTGGATACAGATTCTAATTTAATCCTAGAAGGTGGTTCTGGTCTCATCGTACAATACAAATCACTCTCCTAAGCCATGACTGCCAGTCAAAGTCAATATTCACGAAGGGCGGTTTCTCTCATTGCTCTCTATCCACAACCAGCTAATTTGTGAGCCACTGCTCACCAGTTTTGGCATCTTCATTAATAGCTGTTTCCTATCCTGTCCATCTATCTGCCCCTCTCTTTGCATTGATACTTTCCAGTGGTTTTGTTTCTCCCCTCCCTCTTCCTTACTTTTAATTCTATTCATTTCCTGTCTATCATAAAATCAACATCCACTAAACTAAGTTTACATAGAAACCTCTTTTATAACACCAAGGCCAACTGCATTTACACATCAACTGCCCTGGAGATGGTCTGTTCAAAGCAGCACCAGTTTATATATCCAAAGATCTATATGCTACAAATGGATTAAAAAGATAGTATAATTAGTATATGAATTATAATAAGAATATTCAAAAAGGAGATTATATCAAGACTAAAGACATTTTAGTAAAGCTCACTAAAATAATCCACACACTTTTGTGAACCCCTACGTGACCCCCCTGTCCAATGCAGTCAGTGGCACAGAGCAGGTCCAGAATGAGTCTGAGGTCAAAGCTTGGTCTGCAAAGGAAATTAGAAGGAAATTGTAGGAGATAAAACACAGCTTTAGGTTCTGGCATTTGTCCAGCTTTGTTCATTTTAGTCTAATGCTCTAAGAGGTAGACAAGGGGAAAAAGCAAAGAGAATGCCCAGGGGCAGCTGTTACGTTTGTCATCCCACCCGATGTACATGATGCATCTCTAGCTGACCCTTCTGCCCTGCCTCTCTTACTTTGGATTTCCAAGTAAATTTACCTGTCCTCCAAGTATTACTGCAAAGTGAAAGAGACAATCTGCAAAACATCAAGCAGAAAAGACGGAAAAGCCATGTTCCCAGAAAGTATAATACAAGTAAACTCAAACATGTTTGTACAAAAAAAAATACAGTTTCAGTAATAAACAGGATGCTTAGACGTCTGGGCAGTGCAAAGCACTTACACAATAGTGCACAGCCACATCTAAGGTGAGCGTTACTGTACAGATGGGAAAAACAGACACCACCATTTCCCCAGAGGTCACAGAGGGAGTAGCATGTAGCAGAGCCGGGATTAGAATGCAAATTCCTGCTTCCCAGACCCGTGCTCAGACTACTTGGCTGTAGCGTCTCCCAGGCGGCGGCTCATTTATCAACTACAAATAATTTCCCCATTACTTTCCTAAACAAGAGCAGTGCATCTCAGAGCAGAAGACAAGGCTCTGTCCATTTTAAGAAGAAGAATACACACAATGCAGCAAGTGTTATATAATCAACAGTACGCAGACCAGCGATGGCAAAATCATCAGCAGCACATTCTTTCCCACCATTCTCAGTGATGTAATTGTATATACCCCTGGCTGGGGTTCAGGGCATTACTAACCCAGCCTGAATGCTGTCGAGTTTGTCCAAATCCTGACAGTTAAGTAAACTGCATCTTTAGCCTGGCACCGGGGCAGGCAGACTTGAATCCCACCCACACTAACCAATGTATAAACAAAATGTCCTTACAGGTGTTTTTGGCCCACACCTAACAAAGCTACCCATGTGATTCTAGTGTCAGGACCCAGCAGGATTTTACTCATTCGTGTTAAAACCAAAATCCATCATCTACAAAATGTAATGAAGGCCACGTTTTTTTCCCATTTCATAGGTCATGTCAAGTGCAAATATCAGTTATTTAAATATCACAAATATCTGTGAAACTCAACCGCTTTTTATAGTAACAAAACCAGACATGAAAATCAGAACCTATTTCTCACTTCAATTTAGAAGATGACATTTTCTTTTCTTTTTTGAGACAGGGTCTCACTCTGTCGCCCAGGCTGGAGTACAGTGGTGCAATCTCTGCTCACTGCAGCCTCCACCTCCCAGGCTCATGTGATTCTCTGAACTCAGCCTCCTGAATATCTGGGACTATAGGTGCATGCTAGCCACACCCGGCTAACTTTTTGTATTTCTAATAGAGACAGGGTTTTGCTACGTTGCCCAGGCTAGTCTCAAACTTCCGGACTCAAGCAATCCACCCGCCTCGGCCTCCCAGAGTGCTGGGATTATAGGCATGAGCCATTGCGCCTGACCAGAAGGTGACATTTTCATTCAGGACTATTTCCAACGTTTTTTCCTTATAAAAGAAAACTAGACTAACTTAGACTAATACAGAGATTTTCTGAAAAAGACAAATCTTTCTGTAAAGGAAAAGTTAATAAATATTTTAGGCTTTGGGGGAACCATGTGATTCTGTTACAACTACTCAATTCTCACTGTAGCAAGAAAGCAGCCACAAACACAAGTGAATGGACATGGCTGTGTTTCAATAAAACTTTATTTACAAAAATAGATAGCGGGCCAGATTTAACTCACAGGCCATAGTTTGCCAACCCTTAATGTAGAAAATAATTCATTTTTTCCCCTTCCTATAGTATCTTTGGCTCATGTTTTATTTCAATGGAGCATTAAGAAAACAGTGATATGCTAAATCACAAACAATGAGAGCTTAAGAGAACAAGGCTCTAAAGAATGTCATCACGGTACAGATCACCTTCTCCTGAACTAACCAGTGCACAGAGAAGGTCCACAGCCTCCAACACAAGCTCCTGGTGTCCAATCCGCGTGACCCCCAGCTCCTCCAGATCCTGATGGGAAATCTGCAGCAGCTGCTCGCCATTGATCTTCTCCCGTTCAAACTTGTGGACATATTGTTGCAGGCAGTCATCCAACCCTGCCGAAAACAACCAGAAGTCCCATTATTGTCATTCTGTTCCTTTACCCCCACCAAACTGCCTGCATGTCACATCAATCTCAGTAATCACCAATTGTGATGCTACTATCTGATTATCCATGTGAGGCCTATTCCACCTAATGGGCACCTTTGCATGACATCTCAAACAGGTTTTCAAGTGCAGCTTAACATTCTCAAGTGATCCAGCAGACTTTTATGATAGTTACCTTTTCATTCCCTGTAAACTAAAGGAATAAACGCCAAACCCCTGCTGACTTAAAACTCAATTATCTAGACCAGACATGTTGTCTGTTTGCTAAGCAACCCTTCTTTTGGGACATCATCCCTCCCATCCCATGTAATCCCAGGGAGCTTGCCACTCAAGATGCCTTGCCACAGTGGGTGGCACATGGCCAGGTCTCCTGTAGGGCTCTATATACCAGCCAGTCATAGGTTTAGGGATGGAGATGTGACTCAAGCAGAACCAATCAAAATCTTCCTTGATATTTGACATATGGCTACAAGAACTGAGAAGCTCTTTTTTACCTTCCAATCAGAAGTCAAAAGATAAACCTTGGCAATGCTGGCAGTCATTTTTCTCATCAGTTTTCTGAGAATAAATCCATTTGAGAAAGAGAGAAAGAAAATGCCCCAATAATATCCTATATACCCCTGGATAGAACTTTGCTTAATACAGATACTTCTAGCCCTAGAATATTTCACTTAAGTTTAAATAAGTTTTCTTTTTAGATTAAGCTTGTTTGTGTCGAATCTCTGTCCCTCGCAACTGAAAAAGACTCTAAAGGAGACGGGTACCAGCAGTGGTACCATATAAAAAGGCATGGTAAATGGGTTCGCTTATGGCAATTTTTCCAGGTCAAACGCTATGGCCAAAAGTGCCATATTTTAATGCTTGCATATAATGACTAAAATGAGTAAGCCAAACAGAACTTGAGAATTATTATTGCTGTACAGAGAACTTGTTTTAATAGTTTTACTGGAATAACATGTTACCCTGAATCAATTGATCTATTTAAGCCTAATAATAAAAGTCACCTTGGTGTTTTAAAAGACCCGAGTTATATAAACTCAATCCCAACACAAAGAATGAACACTCCATTTAACTGGAAAAGTATGTAGAAAGCATGCTGCCGCCCCCTCCCCACCAAATGCACGCATGTGCGCGCGCACATACACGCCCATACATGCATACACACGCACACATTTATTTCATTTAACCCTCACAAAACCTGTGTCATGTGGGTATCTCTCTGAGCTAGCACTTACTTTTTGTAATACTAAAGTCTATGGATATTAAAATCTGATGTGTGAGGCTAAACTACATCTCTGCCCTACAAATGTTCACCATTTTCCTCCTAATAAGATATAGGAAGAAGAGTAGTTTTCTGATAACCATTTGGGGCTATTAAATATAGGAAGAGGAAGTAATAAAAAAAAATCTATGGTAACCATTTGGAACCCAACTCATCCTCCCTGAAATGACATGTGTCTAGCCCAGGGGCTAGACATTACACAGCAAGTGAGGTTGGGAATATTGATATAAACCCAGCTCCGCTCTGACAGCCTTTAGCTACAGGTGGCCTTCGTGGCATGTGAGTCGGGCAGGCAGTGGAGCCCAGGCAAGTCAGCAGGTGTTGAGACCGACACCCTACCTGGGCTGCAAATGCAACCTCAGCATCAGGACACTCAGAATCAATCGTCTGCAGGGGAGGGCAGTATCTATCTGTAGCAGGCAACCATGACAAGGGACAAGATTGAAGGACAGCCTCCTAACTATTTTGTTCCCATCTTGTGGATGAAAGAATTAAGGCTCACGGAGAATACATAACCTGTCCACAGTCATATAGCTGGTCAGATGCCAAGAAAAGGGCTGATGCAGAAGAAAAGAGGTCAAGTGCAAGTTAGGGTCTGTTGGACACAGCCTCGTTCTTCTCCATTTTCTCACAAACATGAGATTATAACCCAGGATTATAAAAATTCTTCTCCAACAACTTCTTAAATCAGCAGTAAAGTCTAACCACAAGACAGTTATTAAAATAGAATTACAGAATCTTAGAGTCACTTAAAAGGCACTTCAGATCCCAATGAGTACAAAAAATTGAGAAAACACAGACAAAACAGAAATTACTGTGACGTTTACCCCGAATCACTTAGCCAGTTCTAAGCCTGATCATGATCTTCTCCTCTCTCTCAGGACGCTGTCCTCCCTAGCCTACTTTTAAGCTTTAAAAAGAATTTTTTTGTTTTAGTTTGTCATACAAGTTTAGGACAACTATGTTATATATTTAAAGCCTGTTATGGCTAAACCGTGTCCCCACAAAATTCATATGTTACAGTCCTAACCCTCAGTACCCTGGAATGCATTTGGAGAGATAATCCTTAAAGAAGGAATTAAGTTCAAATGACATCGTTAAGGTGGGCTCCATCCATATGACTCATGTCCTTATTGGAAGAGAAGATTACAACACAGACACACACAGAATAAAGATATGTGAAGACACGGAAAAGACGGTCATCGTAAACCAAGGAAAGAGGCCTCAGAAGAAACCTACCCTGCTGACACCTTGATCTCAGACTTCCAGTCTCCAGAATGGTGATGAGACAAATTTCTGTTGTTCCAGCCTCCCAGTCTATGGAGCTTTGTTATGGCAGTCCAAGCAACCCAGTACAAATGTAATAACATTTTCTTTCATATTAATCCACACGTGATGGACTCTCTCAAACAAGGCCCAGTGACCAATGGAACAAGTGATGTTTACTGTGCTAAACAAGCTCACTGCTCATAATACAAAGCATAACACTGAGAGATTCACATTCGTTTTCATGTACAGAATAAATCAGTCCATTAAAACTACAGTGAAAAAGTATATTGGATGTTCCTTAAGCTTCATTCCTGAATGCTAAGGAGAAATAAAGATGAGGCCAGATCATTTCTCTGTTAATGAACTGAAAAATTCACGGAAGAAGTGGGATTCCAGAAGTAGCTTTAGAATAGTAAGGAAATGTTTGGAGCACTGAAAAGGTTGAGATGGAAGGAATGGTGAGGGTTCTAGACAGCGTGCAGGCTACAAATGATTAGACATTGAGAATTGAAGAATACAGAGCATTTCTTTGAGAAACTAACCAGAATCTCCTTGAGGATTATGAGAGAATATAAGCATTGTAACCTTGAATAATCACAAGTTCCCTGAGATGTAGAATTATCAAGCAGAAACATCACGTTACTACCCCTATAAGAATAGAATCTATTGTAGCCTCAAGACTTTGTCCTCAAGGCACACATATATTGAATATGCTAGGTTTTAAATAGTGTTGCCTCCCAGAGTTTTATTATTCCAATACATTATGACCTATTGTTCGGCAGTCCTATTGTTTAGAATACAATTAAACATTTATAAACAGCTAAATTAAACTATTACGCAGTCCCACAAAGGAGGGAAAAGCCTCAATTTCTAGTAAACTGATCTAATAGTTTTAGAATTTGCAATAAACCATACTCTTTTACTTATTTGTCAGATGGATCTATCTGCCAGTTTCTTGCTTCAAGCAATTTACAGAAAGTCTAGCAAGACCAAGAGAAACACATAATTCAGTAAAATTAGATGAAACACATTCCATTTATACAAATTAAACACACAATTAAATGTGAAGGAAAAACAGAAGAAATTCTCACAGAAGGGAGCCACAGGTCCCAGGCCTACTCTATTGTCACGAAATCTGGCTGTATATAATCCTAAACCTTCAAGGAAATCCCAAATGCAAGATGAAAACACAAACACACACACATACACACACACACACAGAAACACACACGGATAAGAGCCCACAATCCAATACCAGTCTTCCTTCTCACTGACTGGATAACCTGGGGCAAGTTACTCAGCTGTCTCATTTGTAAAATGAGAATACTAATACTACCCACTACAGAGAACTGTAATTAAAATTTAATGTTAATGTTTATAAAGAGCTTAAAACACCATAGAACACACAGTAAATACTCTGTAAATTTGGTTAAATTTTAAAATGTGATTTATTCAGGTCCTCAGTTTTCTAAATGTTCAGAATAAAAGTTGATGGCTGGGCATGCTGGCTTACTCCTATAATCCTAGCATTTTGGGAGGCCAAGGCAAAAAGACTGCCTGAGGCCAGAAGTTTGAGCCCAGCCTGGACAACATAGCAAGACCCCATCTCTATTAAGGGAAAAAAAAAAACTGTTTGTTTGAGACGGGGTCTCACTCTGTCACCCAGGCTGCAGAACAGTGGCACGATCATAGCTCATTGCAGCCTTGAACCCCTGGGCTCAAGTGATGCTCCTGCCTTAGCCTCCCAAGTAGCTGGGACTACAGGTGTATGCCAGCACACCCAACTAATTTTTTATTTTTTGTAGAAACATGGTCTCCCTACGTTGCCCAGGCTGGTCTCAAACTCCTGGGCTCAAGCTGTTCTCCTGCCTTAGCCTCCCAAAGTGCTAGGATTACAAGTGTGAGCCGCTATACCTGGCAGGAAAAAAAAAAAAATTAATTAATTTTTTGAAAGAGAATGAAAGTTGCTAAAGAGACACAGAAACTCCCAAATGCTTAGGTGGCCATGTTATTACCTTCCCTAGAAAGTGTTCCCAAATGTGAGAGCTGGTAATCATCACTGATTTCACCTACAAAAATTTTATGATTTATAGCAGAATGTAAGCACCATAAAAGTAGTGACTTTGGTTGGGCACAGTGGCTCACGTCTGTAATTCCAGCACTTTGGGAGTCCAAGGCGGGCGGATCTCCTGAGGTCGGGAGTTCAAGAGCAGCCTGGTAAGCAAGTTCAAGACCACTGTCTCTACTAAAAATACAAAAAAAAAAAAATTAGGCTTGGTGGCGGATGCCTGTAATCCCAGCTACTCGGGAAGCTGAGGCAGAAGAATCACTTTAACCCGGGAGACAGAGGTTACACTGAGCCGAGATCATGCCATTGCACTCCAACCTGGGCAACAGAACAAGACTCCATCTCAAAAAACCAAAAAAAAAAAAAAAAAAAAAAAAAAAAAAGGGCAGTGACTTTGTTTTATTCACTACTCCCTCCACTGGCGTGGAGAACATTGCTGGTGTTCAATAAATATTTGTAAAATAAACACATGATGTATGAAGAAAGACAAAGAACTCCACATAAAAATTAATATCACACCAATGCACAAAAGTCATCTGCTTTTATTTTCTTTCTTTCCTTTTTTTTTTTTTTTTCCCCCCCCAGACAGTTTTACTCTTGTCAGTTCTCCTGCCTCAGCCTCCCAAGTAGCTGGGATTATAGGCACTCACCAACACACCCCGCTAATTTTTGTATTTGTAGACGGGGTTTCACCATGTTGGCCAGGCTGGTCTCAAAATCCTGACCTCAAGCAATCCACCTGCCTCGACCTCCCAAAGTGCCAGGATTATAGGCATGAGCCACCATGCCTGGCCTGCTTTTATTTTCTTATACAAATAAGCAACTAAAGATAAACTGTTGATTGTGATATCAGTTACAGATATTTGCTACACCTCTCAACATTTCAAGATTAAAGGAGGTCATTTCTACACAAAGAGAAATATCATAAACAAAATAAAACTCCAAGCCTCTCAGTATCAGTCTTTGACAAGACACCTGCCTCGTACTAAGAATTTTTATTAATTAATTAATCTCCCCTAAGTGTAGAAAGGATTATATACCTGAAGAATAAGAAATTAAAGTAAATGCCCCAATGCAAAAAACAAACAAACAAACAAACAAAAAACCACACACACACACAAACAAAACAAAACAACAACAACAAACCTATGGCTATTCTCATTTTCTGTAAAAGAGTAAAATCAGATCATGAACTAGATCCCAAAAAGCAAATGGTCATCATAACTTTAGTGGACAGTGTCCCACAGACCACACCCTCTGTGGCTTTGCTTCCAAGAGCTTGGCAAGCTCAAGTTGGCAGAAGCTACAGTTCTTCAAATACAGGAGCCCAGAGTGGTTCTTCCAGCATTTTGCATTGAGTACTTCCACTTGAGTTGGGTTTTGTGCTTTTAGATTGTTTTTTGCTTTCTGGTTTTTGTTTTGTTTTTTTTTTTTTTAATGTTTAATTTCAGAAATCAGTTTAGCTAAAGCTTGCAGACGCTCATCTCACTCAAGACTTTTAAGAACCACAAGTGACATGTGCCGGGCACGGTGGTTCCTGTCTGTAATCCCAGCACTTTGGGAGGCCAAGGAGGGTGGATCACTTGAGGTCAGGAGTTCGAGACCAGCCTGGCCAACATGGTGAAATTCCATCTCTACTAAAAATACAAAAAAAAAAAAAAAAAAGCTGAGTGTGGTGGTGGGCCCCTGCATTCCCAGCTACTCAGGAGGCTGAGGCAGGAGAATCAGTTGAACCCAGGAGGCGGAGGCAGAGGTTGCAGGAGTGCCATTGCACTCCAGCCTAGGTGACAAGGATGAAACTGTCTCCAAAAAGAAAAATAATAATAAAGTGACATGTGATACAGAAATTTGCTCCCACAGGATTTTGGTAGACTATGTTCTTCCACGAGGAGAATCATCACAGACTCACACAAATTCAATTTAATTCAACAAATTTTATGAAGCAACTACTACATGTAAGATACTCTCTACTGGGAATCAACCTCCACTACAAAGGAGATGGGGTTCAGGGGTAGGTCACTTTATTATTATCTGAACCAGAGGGAAGGAAACAAGATTTGGGTGGTACATTTACACCTGACCACAATATTCTCAGAATTCCCAATACTTTGAAAACCATTAAATGGTAAAGACCTGACATCAAAGCTCCTTAGCCTTCCCAACTTACTGATAACCACTGTCCAGTATATTATAACTTTCCCCAAACATGACATGTTGCTAAGAACAAAAAGACAGTTTTCAAACAGAAGCGTGACATGGTTTGGCTTCTATGTGAGCACAGTAGGATTAATGGAGCGAGCAAAGCTGATGTCAGGGCACGCCAAAAGCCAGAAAGGTGGTCTACTGGTAGGCCTCCGAGTGCCCTTTTGTGAGATGAGTCACCCAATGACATCACTTGGAAATGCCTTTCGTCTGTCACTCGTTTTGTTGATGTCTTTAGGCCTTAATTTTCAGGACTACTTGATAAAGAGTTGATTTAAATATAGCAATTTGAGGTTGTTCAATAATACTATGTTTGAAACCCAGGAGTGGGCCAGATGCAGTGGCTCACACATGTAATTCCAGCACTTTGGGAGGCTAGGGTGGAGGGGATCACCTGAGGTCAGGAGTTCGAGACCAGCCTGGCCAACATAGTGAAACTGTCTCTACTAAAAATACAAACAGCAGAGCTTGGTGGCCTGTAATCCCAGCTACAGGCATTCTCTGCCTTCTGTTCTGTCATTTGTCTCTGCAGAGGATCCCTTCACCATGTCCCCTTCTGCTCGTGGTCACTGTCACGGCTGAACTTCTCTCTTTCCCGGATTTCTGCAATAACCTAGAAAGTGGCGGCCATGCTCACTCCCTCCTTCCTCTTAATTCATCCTCTATCATTCCATCTGAGCAAAACCATCCTGTCCTTTACAGATCCCAGTCCATTAGCTCAACACAGCATCTCAAGCCCTTTGGGACCCGTCCTCCTCCAAACCTCCCTGCAGTCCCATCATGCTGTAACTCACCCTACTGGTGAGGACACAGTAAGTGCACCTGTTCCGCTGAGTTTCTCCAAAAGTAACAAAAATGTCACTCACAGATTGGCAAAAACAGCACCCCGGCCAAATCCCGCTGGCTGCCTGTTTCTGCAAACAAAGTCTGAATGGAACACGGCCATCACTCCTTGGTTTACATATTGCCTCTGGCTGCTTTTGTACTACAATGGCAGAGCTGAATAGCTGTGATAGAGACCGTGTGGCCCACAGAGCCTAAAATATTTACTACCTGGCCCAGGTTTACAGGCCCTTGGTAGAACTGACAGCAGCGATGAGTACAGAGTGATGATGACCTCTGCCGACCAGAAAAATAGACTCCACCAGTCCAGTCTGGAATTAAGGGAACGTGAGTTTTTCTTCTTTTGTTGTATTTTTTAAGGAATCATTTCATACAGTTACACTGAATTTAAAAGTATAGAAAATGTTACCTCCCCTCCCCCAATGAAAGACCTGAATGTTTTAGGAGGTTCCTTACAACTTTTTAGCCACTTTATTATTTTCTTTTTGTCAGTTCTCTTGAGGCATTATTTATAGACATTAAAAGTCACCAATTTCCAGTGTACAACTCTATGAGCTTTGACAAATAGGCAGTCATGCAACCGCCCTACGATCATGATAGAAACATTCCTATTGCCCCCCAAAAGAGTTCCCTTGGGCCCCTTAGCTGCCCACTCCCTCCCCACAGCCCCATTCCCAGCTGCCACTAATCTGATTTCTACCTAAATGAGCCCAATTTCTCCTCCTGGCTGTACTCCCTGTCCTGCCTGGGTAACACTGGCTAACCCACTTAGTTCCGGTTCTCAGGCTTCGTTAGCAGGCTTCCATTAGAACTGACACCCACGCACACTACTAATTGCAGCTCTGATTTTATCAGCCATCCTTCGAGGTTTGTGGTTAAATTTAATTTGAAGAATGGGGACCATGATGAAACATAATGTCTGAAAACTGGATTGGAAAGCTGCAGTGTTTCTTACAGGTCTAAAGATCCATGGTTCCAACATATGTCTGAGCTACTCAGAAGTTACCTTTACTTACAAGAGCAGAGTATGAAAAAGGAAATAAACTGCCCAGAAACTTAAATCCTAAATATTCTCAAACCTACAAAAGAAAGAAAAAGAAAGAAGAGAGAGAAAAAGAAAGAGATGAAGAGAAAGAAAGAAAGAAAGAAAGAAAGAAAGAAAGAAAGAAAGAAAGAAAGAAAGAAAAAGAGAGAGAGAAAGAAAGAAAGAGGAAGGAAGGAAGGAAGGAAGGAAGGAAGGAAGGAAGGAAGGAAGGAAGGAAGGAAGGAAGGAAGGAAGGAAGGAAAGACAGACTAGCAAATGAATGAACTTGGTGTTGAGAAAAACCATATAAAAACGATGCACGTATAAGTGAGGGTTTTGACCCTGATCAGAGCTGTGAGCTGGGACTGCTGCTCCCTTGGAAGCAGTGGCCACGTGAAATCCAAACACATAATAAAGATCCAGCCACCAAGAACTCTGGAAGCCCAATTTAGAACCAGCAAAGTTCTTTCCTTTGTTTCTGAAATGGAATGACTGATTTTGAGGACAAGGGACACCCCACTGGCCATTTTTGGGGGTACCAAGCTGAAAGAACAGTAACGTAGAAGAGAAAATCAAAGTTTAGACTCTTACCCGTTTGAAAAAGCTGATCTACACATTGCTGAAGAGCTACCAAATATGTAGTAACGAACCCACAGCTTCAATTTCTTACAAAAAGCAAAAACAGGCGGAATGCAAGGACAGTCGACGCTAAAGCACTTTCTTGTTCCCAAAGCAAACTCAACTTTCTTGCTAGTAACCAAAGTCCTCTGAGACTTAGGTCACCCTGAAGACATCAGAAGACGTAACCAGGGAACAACCACACTTTGAGTTTCATGACATAAGTAGAAGACATATTATTTAAACAAAATTTGGAGCTAGCAAACACATCCATGCCAGGACAATTTAAGAAAGTAAAAATAGAAGGACTACCTTAGCTCAAGGATTCAAGTTAACCAGAAAACAACAGTCAGATGGGCTGCCCTCATTTGAGGTTTCTGAATGGGTAAGTAATGTGTCCCAGCTGAAAACTTTAACTGGGAACCTCTGGCTCTCAAGTTGCAGGGCTCCCAAGCCTATGCTGCCCCAACCCCAACAGATTCTGTGCAACTTCTGACCACTGTGAAAGGGACGCAGCCTGGCCCCCTCCCGGGACCCTGAGCTGCTGAACAAAGTCTAGCCATGGCGGGAGAAGTGCCCAGAGAAGGGACAGGCGAAAGAATAGAAGTTGGTGTTGTGTGAAAGCATTTTTGGAGGGAGGAGTTTATGCTGATCTAAATCACAAAAAAAGAACCGATATGCAAATCTTAGGTAAACTGAAGAGGTCATCAGAATTCAGAATATAATGGCAGCCCTCAATATTCTCCTTTGAGTCCTCCTTCCTTGCTCCTCCCTCGAAAAACAATGTATGAGGAGCTTGAAAGATAATACTAAGGGCAGGGAAGAAATACAACACTGACTTATGTGTGTGTGTGTGCATATGTGTGTATAAGCATATACCTATATCTCACAGCAGACATTAAAAATGCAAAATGAGAGATTCTAAAGACAAAAACACAATTGTAGGGATGAATACAAAGCCTACGCAACACTCTGGTAAACATGTACTTTCCAAGGTTGTTTGTTGTAATTCAGTAACCAAACCATTGTATCCAATTTTGTAACAGACCTTGGACCAAACAAGGGGAGGGGAGGGGAAGAGAGAAGCCACATGTGAAACAGAAGAAAGGAATGCATTTTACCCAGGAAGCTGTACTTTTTGCCTCATCTAGTGCAGCCTACTTTTGCCAAAACTGTAAATTTGATTTGGTCTAAAAGCCAAACACCGGCAAAACGATTGTCAGTTCATGCTTACACGGAACAACGGGTAGAATTAACTAGTTCCCCTGCCACACAGCAAGTTTACGTTTACAGCACTGGGGAGAACCAACTCAGCACAGAGAAGAGACATACAGTGGCCGTGATGCTGCAGCCACTGCTTGAGGGTCAAGTTGGGTAAGTTCTACCATATGGAGGTGAGCGCATCCATCACTTCTGCTCCATCTGAGCCGTCAGGATTTCCATGGAAAAACCATTCAGCCAGCCCTCTCCCAACATTGCCATCATCATTTCAAAGTGCCTGGTCCAAACAGCCAGGTCTTGTATCAAATTAAACCCCTGCAGGAATAGGGGGCGGCTTGATTTAGTGGCTCATGGATCCCTGCAGTGACCCCACGGAGAGTCAGGTTGTCATCATCTCCAGTTTATTGGTGAGGAAAGCAAATCCCAGAGACTATCGGGAAAAAGGCAAAGGTAAGACAGAATCCGGACCACACCTGGGCAAACATACATCCCTGTGGGTTCTGAGCTGGTCAATGAAGAAATAAGTGGAGGGGAAGACAATTAAGTACGTTAATGTGCAGACCTTCTATTACTGAGTACTTACTATGTTTTTGGCACCATGCAATGCATTGTGGAAATGGCATAATTTACAGTGGCTGTTCAAGTAGCTGAAGATTAAACAATTGTAAACCAAGCAAGAAGAAGCTCTATGCCAGCTATACAGGCCAGGAGAAACAGTATGGCCTGTGGAGCCAGATGGCCTGGATTCAGCTCTACCACTTCCCAGCTGTGTGACCTTGTGCAAGTTACTTAACCTCTCTGTGCCTCACTTTCCTTATCTACAAAATGGAGAGGAGAGCAGTCCCCACACCTCATGGGATTAACTGGATGATTAAATGTGTTAAAATGTGTAAATGAGTTAATATTCTTAAAGCACTTATAAAAATTGCCAGGTATACAGTAAGCGCTATTATTTAAAAAATGAAAGAAACTGGGGCTCAGCTTGTAAGTAACTGGCCTAAAGTCGCACAACCAATAATAGGCAGAGTCACGATTTAAAGTCATTTCCCAGAACTGTGAAAGGAGAGCATGGACCCAGCATGGGCTTGGGAGATTCGGAGCTTTGATGGCAGGAATCTGACATTACCCTCAACTGATGCCTTTTACTTCCTGAAGTGGCAGGAGTTGGAGCAGGAGGGGGTGCTCCAATACAAGGAGGCTGGAAAAGGGCCGAAACAGCTGGGGACAGCCGCCTGGGACAATGGAGCAGGTTTGCCAGGCAGCATTAAAGTCTTTCTAAAATGTTTTAATAGCAGCTTTATTGAGACATAATGCATATACCATACAATTCACCTATTTAAAGTAACAATTCAGTGGATTTTAGAATATCCACAGAGCTGTGCAACCCTAACCACAATCAATTTTAGAATTTTTAACACCCCCGACCAACGAAAATTCTGTACTCATTAGAAGTCCCTCCCCCCGAAATTATACAATAAAGTTGTATAATCTCCCCCCACCCTCTCAGTATTCTTTTGGGTGAACCTGTCTGACACTCAGCCCTGAACAACTACTAATCTATTTTCTGTCTCTATGGATTTGCCTGGATGTTTCCCGTAATGGATTCTGCACATTTCACATAAACAGAATTATATAGTATGTGGTTTTGCGTAATTGGCTTCTTTCACTTAGTATCATGTTTTTGAGGTTCCTTAAAGCCTTCTTAACACACAACTTCAATGCCCTTCCCTTGCTCCAAGCCCCGCTGGCTTCCCACTGCACTTGGGATCAAATCTACAGCCAAAAAAGTCCAGTGTGATCTTCCTGGACGCATCTCTGGCCACATGCTGCCCTAACCACTATGCTGGATGCTGGCCAAGCACCTCGGGCTCCTATCTCGAGGCCTTTCCCTGTGAGGTTCCGTCTACCTCGAATGTGCTCACCTCCTATGGCTCAGTGTCAGCTCCCTTCACATCCGCAGGGAGGCTTCAGTTGACCACCGTATAGGAAGGAACCCAGCACTCCATTACTCGCTGTGCCCTCCACAAGCCTTTCCAAACCTGTGACTATTTCTGTGTTTGTTATGCTGCCGCGAGTCCCCTGCCTCCTGCCACAGAGGGCCGGGACCATGCATGGCCACATTATTTACCATTTCGCCACCTGCATTGCCCAGCACAAAGGAAGCACTTCGGGATTGGTTGAATGAAAGAGAAAAAAATGAAGGAAAAGTTCAGCTGAGGTTGAAGACAGCAGTTTGGAAACGTGTAAATCAATCAAGTTGTATAATTTCCCCCCACCCTGTCAGTATTCTTTCGGGTGAACCTGTCTGACCCTCACCTTCTCACCTTTCTTTCATACACACATCACCAAATATTTATGCAACCCCCTGGCACATGCGCCGGGGGTATTCACCGTGGGACGTGAGAAAGAGAAGATCCCAATCCTACAGCCTGCACTACGGCAGGGGAAGGAAGAATCCTTCAAGTTCTTCAACACAAAATTCCCACAAGTTTGCTACACCCGTGGCTTCATGGGATATCAGCCCTGGTTACCACAATGACTTAACTGAAGCTTTCTCTTGTTCTCCAGAAAACCCAGGTTTTACTACACTCCAGGGGCCAAGACAACATTCCCCAGATCCTAAGCTGGGTGACATGAATCTCTAGGGCCCTCTCATCTTACAGAGTCACCTTTTTGCTGTGCTGGAGGAAGAGTATCTAGGCCCGTGGCTCTGGCTCTGCTGAGCTAAGTGACCTCAGTCGGATCACTTGGCCTCTTCACCGCCGTGTAAAATGCAGGGGCTGGGAAGGTGACCCTGTGGTTCCCACTGGTCCTGCGTTGCTATGATTCTGTATGTCTTAAAGTGCTACCTTTTCTCCCATCTTCAAACTAATCAGGCACCACCTTCATGACAATCCCCCGAGAGCAGAAAGTTCTCTAATAGCAAAGCCAGCTCCCATCAACAGGGCAGGAATTGGCACTCTCTGTGTACAGTTAACTGACGTGCAAAAGTCCTGTTTCCGAGGTTAATATATTATAAGACTATACAAGACCAGAATTAGAGAAGAATTGTAAAGCTCTGTTACACTTCTTGGTTTTGTTTCACGCTTAATAAAACAGAGTTGTGTGCATCGTGCATCTGATACACAGAAAACCAGATCCTGGATTGGCTCAGCTGGGACTGAACGTTAGGGTGGAGGGTGAAAGCCTCCCTGTGATCACTGCACATTGTCACAGCAGGGACAGCAGTGCCCCCTCTGCTGTCCTTCCCACAGAGGGCAAGAGCAGGCAATGCCACTGAGGTTCTCAAAAGAAAAAAAATTCTACTCTCGGAAACATTCACACTAACATACAATATACATCGTGGATTTAAGAAGCACGCTAAAGAAAGTCAAAGGCCTGGGCTGGGCGCGGTGACTCACGCCTGTAATCCCAGCACTTTGGGAGGCTGAGGTGGATCATGAGGTCAGGAGACCATCCTGACCAACACGGTGAAACCCCGTTTCTACTAAAATACAAAAAATTAGCCATGCATGGTGGTGCGTGCCTGTAATCCCAGCTACTCGGGAGGCTGAGGCAGAGGAATCGCTTGAATCCAGGAGGCGGAAGTTGCAGTGAGCCGAGATCACACTGCTGCACTCCAGCCTGGTGACACAGCAAGACTGTCTCAAAAAAAAAAAAAAAAAAAAAAAAGAAAAAAGAAAAAAAGAAAGTCAAAGGCCTTAGTGAGCCATAAAGCCCAGGCTACCAGTTGCCCTCTCAAGAGTGACGTCATGGCACGGGAGGCAGAGGGTAGGAGAAAACTTCAAAGTGGTCTGTGGGCCACGCGCTGTGGCTCACACCTGTAATCCCAGCACTTTGGGAAGCCAAGGTGGGCAGATCAAGAGGTCAGGAGTTCGAGACCAGCCTGGTCAACATGGTGAAAGCCCATCTCTACTAAAGATACAAAAAATCAGCCAGGCATGGTGGCAGGCGCCTGTAATCACAGCTGAGGCAGGAGAATCGCTTGAACCTGGGAGGCAGAGGTTGCAGTGAGCCAAGATTGTGCCACTGCACTCCAGCCTGGGAGACCGGGTGAGACTCTGTCTCAAAAAAAAAAAAAAAAAAAAAAAAAAAAAAGTGGTCTGTGGTGAATACATACAAGAGTTTCCATCTTCAGATCTGCAAAATTGACAGCTTAAATAAAATTCTAAAGTCTTTAATGCAAAATACAATAGAGTCGATCTATCTTACCAAATATTATGGTTAACAAGAACTCAAATTTCCTCTAATATTCAAAAGGATCAACAAAAATTTGGGGAAATGAACCTATAAAATTACATGTCTAATTACAGAAAACAGGCACTGTTTTCTGTATGGCAGGTACTCTAAGACTTAATATATATATAACCCCTTAAGTGTCCTAGCATCCCCTCATACGTGTCCTATAACTGTCTCACCTGGAGCTGAGGAACTGAGGCACCCAGAAGGAGGTGGCTTGCTCACAGCCTCACCGAGCCCAGCTCACACCAGGGGACTCACATCCTCACTGCCAGATGCTACCCCCCATCCTCCAACACAGAAACGTTCACAGATGTCTCTTTAGCTGATCTCTGGAAAGTACAGTTTTATATAACAGGAAATTATACACATCGTTTAAGCTAACTGAGCTTACTGTCTGTGACTGCCATCAGAAATTTTCATGGCCATGTGAATATAAATGGCTCTCCCACCTGGATGGGTCAGACGAGAAAATACTTTTAACTTAAAGACATTATCAAAAGCCAGTACGTGATGAGTCGGGTAGCCCAAGTTTCTAAATAACACTCAACAATACAGCTGAGAGGGATTCTGTAGATTTTTTCCAGGAAATCTGGATGGAATTCTTTTCTAGCTCTTTCGTATTTGAATGTATCTCTAGAAACTGGCCCCCCAGGCCAGTAGGGACCTAAGCGGCCATATGCAATTGACTGCCTCCAAAGGATGAAACACTTGTGGAATTCACAAACTCTCTACCTATATGTTCCAATTTATTTTGAAAAAACTTTAGAAAAGGGCAAGTTACCGCTTTCTGGGACCGAATAAAAATATGGTACTTTAGGCTGTGTACTTCAAGTTTTCTGGGTGCCATTCACATTTCAGAAATAGACAAACGCAGAGAGAGAGAAACAGTACTAGAGAAAGAGAAAATGTCAAGTAGTTGTCACCACAGGTCACCATGTACCTGTATATCCTAAGGGCTCCAGAAACAAAATACCTGACTAGTGGCTCGTAAGTAGAGAAAGGCCAGTTCCCTTGGCTCACGTACTGACTTGTGTTTCACCACACAAACAAAAACAAAGGAAGTGCCTGCCCCACAGAAACACGCACATGCGTGAGCAGCAATACCGGCAAAATTTTGGAAATATTGTAAAACCTGAGGGTTCACACTCCCAGAGTCCAGGAGCCAGCCTTGGCCCTTACGGAAACAGCTAGGTGATCCCTTACAGAAAACATGTTGGGGATGGGGGGATGGGGGGAACGGAAGGAGGAGTTAAAAAGACCTCTTGAGATATTGTCCTCCAATTGCTTTTTCGGTGTTTTGTTTTTGAGACAGGGTCTAGCTCTGTCACCCAGGCTAGAGTGCAGTGGCACAATCATGGCTCACTGCAGCCTCCACCTCCCACGCTCAAACGATCCTCCTGCCTCAACCTCCCAAGTAGCTGGGACTACAGGTACACACCATCATACCCAGATAATTTTTTTTGCATTTTTCTGTAGAGGCAGGGATTCGATATGTTGCCCAGGCTGACTCAAACTCCTGGGCTCAAGTGATCCGCCCCCCTCAGCCTCCCATAGTGCTGGGATTACAGGAGTGAGCCCGGCCTACTTATATTTTTTTATGGAAGAGAAGAAAATATGGGAGTGCCACTACAAGGAAAAGAGCTAAGCAAAGGGAAAACAAACAGGACAGGCAGGCAGGAGGCAGCAAAGAGGGAGGTCAAACTTTGGGGAAGATGAAAAGCAAATTAGAAGGCCACTCTGTTTCCAGTTAGAGCCCTCAAATGGCTTCCACAGCCATTCCCAAGAGCAGTCTTTAAGTGAAACAACAGTTACTGAGACCTTTCCCATGGAACCACCCACCCCATCCTCCCCAGATACTGGCCGGGAGTCAGGGATATTTAAATCACCTCCATCCCTCGTGACCCGTTTCATGTTTTGGAGAGGCACAGCGCTGCCAACTATATAAAAGCTTTCTGCTTGGGAGTCCTAAAAGAATGACATTTTCCCCAAAACAAAGAATTCATTCCATCTGAACCAACTTATATTTATTTAGCCAGTTCATATGCATCTACTAGATGCTACAACTATGTAACACTCCCCCGTGTAGGGCTTACAGATGCCTTCAGGGGTTCTCATGATACACACTGTCAACAGGTGGTCCTGAAGAGCATCAACAACTGGAGATGCCATCTTCTCCTTACGATCGTCACAGCTGTTTAGTGACTTAAGCAAGAAGCAGAGGTCATATTCCTAAGAGGTAACTCCTTGAAGTGATTTTGCACAAGGCTTATGCCTTGATGGGAAAATCACACATTAGAATGACAGTCTTCTATTGAAAAAGAAGTATTTCATTTCAAGTTTATGTTCGTATTTTACTTATATACATATACCATATAAGTATGTAAAGTATGTGGTTAGGCCCATTATTAATATATATGCATTCGTGTATATATATATATGTATGTATATATTTGTTTGTTTTGAGATGGAATCTCACTCGTGTTGCCCAGGCTTGAGTGCAATGGTGCGATCTTGGCTCACTGCAACCTCCGCCTCCCAGGTTCAAGCAAGTATCCTGCCTCAGCCTCCTAAGTAGCTGGGATTACAGGCGCCCGCCACCATACCCGGCTTATTTTTGTACTCTTAGTAGAGATAAGGTTTCGCCATGTTGGCCAGGCTGGTCTCAAACTCCTGACCTCAGGTGATCCACCCACCTTGGCCTCCCAAAGTGCTGGGATTACAGGTGTGAGCCACCACACCCGTTTTTTGTTTTGTTTTGTTTTGTTTTGAGACAGGGTCTCATCCTGTCACCCAGGCTGGAGTGCAGTGGCTCGATCTTGGCCCACTGCAGGCTCTGCCTCCCAGGTTCAAGAGACTCTCCTGCCTCAGCATCCTGAGTCACCAGGATTCAGGCACGAACCACCACACACAACTAATTTTTGTATTTTTAGTAGAAACAAGGTTTCATCATGTTGGCCAGGCTGGTCTCAAACTCTTGGCCTCAAGGATCCACCCTCCTTGACCTCCCAAAGTGCTGGGATTATAGGCGTGAGCCACTGCACCTGGCCCATATATATTTTACACACACACACACTCCCCCCCATGATCATCTAACCCTAAAAAAGTCCACCTGTGTATCACAGTCCCTTCTATCATACTGCCTTTTAAATCTTTTTCTTCTGAAGACAACACTTTTTGAAATTACCGACTCTATTAGGATAATGGCTTCCTGTCTGTCACCTCCTCTAAAACGTCTGCACCGTAGAATTAGGGATCTCCTCTTTCTTATTACCTGCAGTATTATCTCCAGCTCCTAGAACAGATTCTTGCTGATAGGAGGCACTTAGTAAGTAACTACTGAATGAATGAAGAACGAATGCTTCACCACACACCAAAGCAAAAGGAAGGCATTATGGAAAAACTCAAATAGAGCGGACACAGAGTCATACAACTTGGGCTTAAGAGCGAGCTTGACTTCTTAATTTCCTATATAGGTAGAGAAGTTGCTTAGTCCCTAGACTTCAGTTTCCTCAGCTTTAAACTAAGATAGGGTGGGCACGGTGGCTCATGCCTGTAATCCCAGCACTTTGGGAGGCTAAAGTGGGAGGATCGCTTGAGCCCAGGACTGAAAGGCTGCAGTGAGCTAAGAGTGAGCTAAGGCTGCAGTTGGCACTCCAGCCTGGCCAACAGAGCAAGGCCTCATCTCTAAATAAATCTCTAAAGAAAGAAAGAAAGAAAGAAAATGCGAAGTACTGTGTTTGACAGTTCTTTGCAAATTAAAGAGTACTTTATTATTGCTGTAAATGACATCTTGAGTCAATATTGATAGTGGCATCAAAGAAAAAGTTCATTAGCATAAATCCTTAAATAAGCGAGTTAATCTGGCAAGTGAACTTTCTCATCTTCGATCCCATTTTGCAACTGATTGGCTACCTCTCAAGTGTGTGACAGTTTGTTTACAAATAACAGTAGAAAGAAAGTATAAAGACCAGGGTTCAGCTCCCTACTCTACGATCCAACTTTAAGCCCTCCTCCCTCAGCACCATCACATATGAATAATAAATATACGAATAATCCAGAGATCTCAGAGTGCTACTGTGATGATAAAAACCTAATATTACTCTTTGTCCAGCCCGTTGGAGCTTGCTAATGTCAGCCTACAATAGGATTCTGGCACCAAAGGCTACACGGGCACCACTGGGAAAAAGCACCATCCTATTAAACAATGGGACAATGCCACCAGTCCCATTCCGTTGGCAACGCTAGACAATACCTCCACAAAAAGACTTCTATCACCAGTCATGTGTTCTTCTGCTACCAGATCTTTCTTACTCAGATGTAATTCACAAACCATAAAATTTGCTCTTGTAAAGTGTACAATTCAGTGAGTTTTATTATTTTCACAAGGTTATGCAACAATCACCACTATCTACAGCTGACCCTTGAACTAACTTGGGGTTAGGCGTTCCAACCCCCTCATAGTAAAAAATCCACGTGTAACATTTGACTTTCCCAAAACTTAACTACTAATAGCCTACTGTTGACCAGAATTTTTACGGATAACATAAAGTCTATTAACACAGATTTATATCTACATGTATTTTATGCATTCATGACATACTTTTTTCTTATTTTTTTCGATATTTTGAGACTATAGAGTTTTTTCAGATTGTTGCAAATCTCCAAAAAAATTTCCAATATATTTACTGAAAAAAAAAATCTACTTATAAGTGGACCTGTGAAGTTCAAACCTATGTTGTTCAAGGGTCAGTTGTAATTTGAGAACATATCCATCACCCCAAAAAGAAACACCCTACTCATGAGACATCATTCTTTATTTCCTATTCTCCCAACCCCTGTAATCAAGAACCTACTTTCTTTTTCTTTTTTTTTGTTTTTCTTTTTTTGAGACAGGGTCTCACTCTTTTGCCCAGGCTCGATGGAGTACAGTGGTTCGATCTCAGCTTACCACAACCTCCACCTCCCAGGTTCGAGCAATCCTCCTGCCTTCAGCCTCCCAAGTAGCTGGGACTACAGATGCGTGCCACCATGCCCAGCTAATTTTTGTATTTGTAGAGACAGGGTTTCACCATGTTGCCCAGGCTGGTCTCAAACTCCTAAGTTCAGGAAATCCACCTGCCTTGGCCTCCCAAAGTGCTGAGAATGAATCTACTTTCTATCTATCTCTATGATTTGCCTGTTCTGAACATTTCATATAAATCATTTCATACAATATGCAACCTTTTATCTTTGTCTTATTTCATATATCATCAGATGATCAAGGTTTATCTATGTTGCAGCCTGCACCAGTACTTCAGTCCTCTTCATGGCTGACTAATATTCTATTATATAGATATACCACATTTTTATCCATTCATCAGTTGATAGACACTTGGGTGTGTTCCCTCTTTTTGGCTATTACAAATAATGTTGCTATGAACATTCATGTATAGGTTTTTAGGTGAATGTACGTTCCCAATTCTCCTGGGGTTATATCTAGGAGTGGAACTGTTGAGTCACGTGGTAACTCTTTAAGATTCTGAGAAACTGCCAAATTGTTCCCCAGTGGAGCTGCACCATATTACAGTCCTGCCAGCAATTTATGAAGGTTCCAATTTCTTCACATCTTCACCAACACTAGTTATCATCCATCGTTTTTAGTATAGCCATAATAGTGGGTAAGAAGTAGTATATTATTGTGTTATCAGATTTTAACGACCCAATTTTTAGTAGGTCCTCAGAAACAGAAACTAAATACCAGACAGTGGAAGAAAAAAAAATCCACATTACGCCAAGTCAGTATTCCCAAACTTCAGTCATTCAAGTACTACCCTCATGATTTTACCAAATCTGAGTGTCATGTCTACTATTATTTACTTATTTAACAAATCAATTCATTTTTAATTTCATTTTTATAAGAATCTTTAAGTCAATGCTATAAATATGTGTCACATGCCATAAATAGAAATATCATGAATACACACTTTGGGAGGCTAAGGCAGGCGGATCACTTGCAGTCAAGAGTTCAAGACCAGACTGGCCAACATGGTGAAACCCCATCTCTACTAAAAATATAAAAAGTAGCCAGGCATGGTGGCATGGACACCTGCAATCCCAGCTACTTGGGAGTCTGAGGCAGAAGAATTGCTTAAATCCAGGAGGCGGAGGTTGCAGTGAGCCAAGATCGCATCATTGCACTCCAGCCAGGGCAACAAAGTAAGACTCTCTCTCGATAAATAGATAAATAACATGAATATAAATATGAAAGCAAAGCAAAGTTAGCTAGATGGAACTGTCTCCCAGGGCCTGCTTCTTCATGTTAAAAGAAAAATTTGCAAATAAAAGGTGCTGGAAAAATGACAGCTACAGAGAGAATCTTCCCTTGACCTCATCAGACAGACTGGACAGCAAGGTGCTGGCACCATCAGTGACAGAGTAGCTCCCTGTCATGTTTGTGTCTCTTACGGTGTAACCTCTTACTATCCCAGGTGCATCACTTTGAGAGACCCTGCTATGACGCTTCGGGAAATACCGGTCCTGAAAGAGAAGGCCAGTTCCATAGTGGTCATCACACTGGGGGTTTTGATGGACAGTTCTCTACATAGCCCATTACACTTGGCTGAGGGTGTCACTACTTCATGGTAACAAACCTTGTTCAGCAAATTTCCAATAAGTCTGCCCATTCTCTAGCTGCAAGCACCTGGCTTTTCAAGTTTCAACAAAAACAACTTTCAGAGCAAATACACGTAATACAAATTAAAATAAAGAGCACCTGCCCTGGGCAGGCAAGCCCAGGCAGTGCTATCCATAATGTGACAAAGTGCCTGGATGGGCTTTACTGACAGAACTGGCCCCGAGTATAATTAAAAAAAAACACACAATGCACCGGTTGTGCTTAAATACAATTCAGCCTCCCTCACCCAGCCCAACACACGTACTATTTATAGTGAGATAAAAGCAGCCAGTGACAGCATATTTGGGTGCCTCCAGATTTTAAGAATAATTATCATCTGTCATCATCCAAGCTTAATAAAATACTAAATAGTATATTACATTAAAAGAAAAGGAGTGATGATTAAATCTGAAGGTATTCCACTGTCTCTGTACCTGGGTACTCCTCCTGGGCCCTCAGATCTCTGCTCACACGTCCTTTTCACTGGGAATACTTCCCTGGCCCTCAACTCTAAATCCCCCTTGTTTCATATCTCGGGATACCTTTCATTTCCTTTCCTAGCACATCTCGCTATGTAGTTTACTCTATGGATGGCTGGTGTCTGTCTCCCAACAACAAAGCCCCATGTAAACAAAAACCAGGACTGTTTTGGTCCCCATCATGCCGCCAACAGCTACAACAGTTCTTGGGACAGAGGAGATAATTCAAGAATTATTTGCTGAATGGATGAGTTCAGAGGATGTCAAAATTGTATGAATTTTATAAGGTCTGGCCATGTTTGGAACTACCACTAAGCGTACATCTCAAAAAGGCAAAAAAACAAACAAAAAACAAAGCAAAACAACAACAAAAAAACATATAGGGCAGGACCCTACAACTTTCTAGAGTTCCCTGCGAACTGACTACAACCCAGGCTATCCCATAAGATAGGAACCTCCCTTTCTTCTAGACTAAGTGAGGTATTGAGTCTATCAGTGAGCTTTTATGGAGGGCCCGTTTGTCAGTGGAGGGAAGTTGGTGATGAGGGAAGGAAGAAGACAAACAAACTAAAATGGACTCAGTGCTTACCATGATACACATATTCCTCCTTCAGTCCCCAAAGAACCCTTCATGATCACCATGATACATCTTGGGCTTATAAAATGTAGTAACTTGCTCAAAGTCACACAGCTAATCTATGGTCAAACAGGAACAAGTATCAATTCGTTATAAGCCGAAGACGTTTTACACAAGTGCCAGAGGGCACATACACCTTGAAAGGGGCCAGAAAGAATGGACAAAGTTAGATGATAGAGCCAATGGGGTGGGGGGGGTGATGTTATTGTTAGTTTACCATTTTCTATGCGTTAAGCATAGGACTAAAGCATTGACTCACAAAATTTTATGTATTCATCATATGAGCTCCAGGAGGTGGGCACAATGATTTATCACCATTTTTTTAGGGTGAAACTGTAGCTTAAGAGAGAGACCTGGACAAGGTAATTGATGGCTGGAAAGTGGCTGAAATCTGAAGCCCAAGCTGTCTGAGTTCACATTCAGAGCCCTGACCCCTACCTCCACCTCCTGCCACGATGCAGGGGGAGAGTGACATAAAGGAGACACAGAACAGGGAATGAGGGCGTTCTGCAGTGCGTGCGTTTAGGGAGTGTCTACTCTACGTCCAGATGGAACAGGGTAATGAGTAGAGGTGAATGACAGAGCCCTGCTCTTCTAGAGCATCTAGAACACAGTGAAGTCAGAGTGGATCTGAAGTACAGGGTCTGGAGTCAGGTTGCC